>NC_051067.1:33184085-33807835 GCF_004664715.2 Peromyscus leucopus
GAAATCATACTACTTTCAAAATCTCTTAGATCCCAGAATACCCAATCATTGAGCTGTTATTACTTCTTTCAGTGAAGGGAGTTTTCCTTTTCTTATCATTTTCTACTATTGAGGAATTCTCTAGCTCAAGCCCGTACGTCAGCAGGCTCCTGGGAGAGGCATGACACCACATATGTGTTTTCTCCTCAGGCCCATTTGCTAGAAATAGTAACAAAGACCTTTACTTAAGCTGTAGAAAATCAAATTAACAAGAATGATACCGTTAATCTTCATGTTCTTGTTTCCATCCTTTAAACACAGATTGCTAAATACATTTGCTCCCTAGCCCTCATTAGAAGTCTTGAATGATAGCAGAGAGGGGAAGGCATGAAGATTATGAAACACAACACCAATCAAAAAATAAACGACATCAGAGTTTTTTGTTCTCAAGTCACCTGTATAATTTCAAAGTGAGTAGATTTGATTTTTCCATTAAATACTTTTATTCCTTCTTATATGGGGATGGATGGGCACAGACACATAATGCATACATACATATTTTGAATTTTCTTATTGAGCTTGAAGATAAAGTAAATTAAATGAAATAAAAAAGTCCTTGAAAATATTTTGAATTTGGTAATATCCCAGGACTTAAGCACATTGTGTCTGAGAAGGCAGATATTTTACTGTTAACAATGACTTTTAACTCTCTAGTGTTTGAAAAATTGTGTTTTCAGCCCCAGAAACAGGATTAAAGATCACATCTGCAAGCAAAGTATACATGAAGTATACAAAAGCACAAAACACAGAAGTTAGGTGTCCAGAGGGAATGGATTTTAACCATGTGGGTTTCTAACAGTTATAGTCACTATCAGAGGCCAAGTCAATAAGGACAGAGTTGTGGACCTGGTTTCTACTTAAAATCCTTAATTGGGAAAATGATTTATGGTATATCAAAATATTTTCAGTTTACAACAATTTAAGCTTTAAAATTCTATCAGTTGCCTTTCCTAGATCCATTCTAAACGTGCCTCTAGTTTCTGCCAATTCACACCTTCCAGAGCTGCATGCCACATGTCAGACCCTCTGTCTCTGACATTTCTTTTTTTTTTTTTTTTTTTTTTTTTTTTTTGGTTTTTCGAGACAGGGTTTCTCTGCGTAGCTTTGCGCCTTTCCTGGAGCTAACTTGGTAGCCCAGGCTGGCCTCGAACTCACAGAGATCCACCTGGCTCTGCCTCCCAAGTGCTAGGATTAAAGGCGTGCGCCACCACCGCCCGGCTGTCTCTGACATTTCTAAGGCTACAAATGTTCCCTCATGGTTTTCAAAGCCTCTGCCTGTAGCAATCTTCCTTCAAATGTCCACACAGTTCTTTTCTGATCAAGGGTTTCTCTGAACACCACTTTAAAACTGCAGCATCCTCTGCCTACTACTCCCACGAAGGATTCTCATTCTTCATGCCATTCAACACCTAATATATTTTACTCAATTGATTTTTCTCTCCATCCACTCTAATTTGTATGAGGACATTTTTAAATTTTCTTTTTGTGTGCATGTGCTTGTGTGTAGGGTAGGAATATATGTGCATGTGTGTGTAGTGTAAGTATATGTGTGCATGTGTGTGTAGTGTAAGTATATGTATACATATGTGTGTAACGTAGGTGTACATGTGCATGTGTGTAGCTACACTCGTGTGTGTGTGTGTGTGTGTGTGTGTGTGTGTGTGTGTGTGTGTGTGTGTGTAGATCAGAGGTCAACTTGAGTGTCTTCCTCCTTGACTCTCCATCCTGTTTTTTGAGACAGGGTATCTCACTGAACCTGGAGCTCATCATTTTGGTTGGGTGGACTAGACTACAAGCTCCAGTGACTCTCCTGTCCATCTCCACCTACCATTAGAGCTTTCCTGTGGGTTTGGGGGACCCAAACTCATGTCCTCATGCTTACACAGAAGCAAATGAGACATTGTCCTAGACCCAGGTGCTAGGCCTTTCATCTTTGTTCACACCTTTGTGCTTCACGCTAACAAGCATGCAGGTGTTCAAAAGTACCAGCTGACTGAATGGCAGAATCTACTGCACAGTACACACCCAAATCAGGGCACCATGTGTGTGCCATCACTTCAGTCAGGATGCACTGTGCCGTGACATTTACTTGATACTCTAACTTCATAGAGGAAAGGAACTTTACAGTTACCTCATACCTGCTTGGTGACTATCTTCTACCATGATGGTTGAAAACTGAAAGACCACAGGGACTTAGACAGTTGAGTAAATGTGTGGAGCATGGGTGCCAAGGACGGTGGGGCCTGTGACAAGTAGGAGAATCAACAGACTCTCCCACTGTTACTGTCCCACTGTAAAATAATTCAGTTTTGACAAAAGAATTTATAGCAGCCCTGTTTAATTGAAACCTGATTGTCTTCAAAGGCTACCTTCAACCGCCAATGGTCAATAGATCCAAGACGACATTTGTGAAGCCATATTGTTTTTCTTACCTGTTCTCAGTATATAATCCAGCCTAAGTATATGCCTGACTCCACATCAAGACAACAATACTCAACTGCTCCAATCTGATCGTGTTTGCTTCCCAACTAAATGGCATCTTCTTGTAAAGATTCAACCCCTCTTCAATCTTTAGCATTAGACTACTGTAAACCTGACTTGCAACCTTGCATTAATAAAATTAATGAAAACTAATTACATATATTGAATAAAAGTTTCCCATGAGGTTAATTTTTCTTTTTAGCTTAAGAATTTTAATTGATAGAATGAATCACTTAGAAAAATTGCAAAAATACTTTCTCTTGGATATATATTATATTATTTTATATTATATTGATGGTAACTCTACAGAACCAGAGGGAAAAAAAGATGAAATACAAAAATTTAAGATGTTACAGCATTGCCCTTAACAAATGTAAAGCAGTATGTCCATGGGCAGAGTTCCATTAGCCATACTAGTTAACAAGGTAATCAAGTTACCATTGATAAACTCACTATTACATAATTTACTTTATAAACCAAATTACATTTTAGTTTATTTAAATACACACACACACACACACACACACACACACACACACACGAGACACACACTGGCTAAAATTTCCCCCCATTGGAAACACTCTGGAATTTGTATTTTAAAAGTCTAAGGTGGATCCAGGCTTCTATTACTTGTGCTGTGGTTGAAAAGTGACATCATTGAACGTGTAATTGGAAGACAGGCAGGTGTGACATCCCTTTCTCAAAGATAGGTTGACAGCTGCCTTCAAATCCTGAGCTTCGACAGTAAAGGCAATTTTGTTTTTAATGTTTGGTCTTGTGCAATTGTGTTATTCCAGGATATAAATGTAACTGCATTGCTAAGGATAATGGCTGGAATGTGTTTAAGACTGACATTATGTTCATGGAACATGTAGAAACAGAAGGAACAAGAACTTCAAGAACATGTTATACCAGGGATTCATTGTATCCATTACAAATAAAATCAAATTACTACTATATGTGACATGTGTAAGTCAAATAAAACTAGAGATGTCAAGAACACAAGTATTCTGTAACTGGTTTTGTTTGGCTCATCAAATTCTTTATTAACAAAACACATCAATAAGGTTTATGTTAAAACAAATGAGACACATCTCTTACTGCGAGAAAATTAAGACGTTACAGAAAGTATGATGAGGATGTAGGTAAATAAGCCAACTGTCACATCCACATGTTAGTCCTTAGCTCAAGAGGTGAGGTAGGTACCTACTCAAAACCTTTAAAGAAATTAAAAATATAAAACTAGACTAATATATTAAATATTCAAGTATAAAAACTAACAGGACATGCATAAAGAGGCCTGTGATAGCTGCATCCCACACAATGGGAACTAAGAAAATTTGAATATCAAAATGCTTTAAAATTCACAACTTAAAAGACGAACATAAAACATCCCTTTAACTAGCAATGAATGTCCACAGCCTTGCTTAAAACTGTGTTTATCACAGCCTGTCAAATAGAACTGTCTGTGAGAACTGGAACTTTCTACATCTGTGTAGTCCATCAACTACATGTCCACTAAACAGTTGAGGTGCTTAGTAGGAACTAAGAGACCAAATTTCTACTTTCTGTAGTCAAATTAATTTATATTTAAATCTCAGGAACCACACCTGGCCAATGGCTGTTGTTATTGGACAGTGCATGTCCACAGATTTTTGTGTCACTAAGCTGCTTTCTATTCTTTTAAATGTACTAGTCAGGCTTCCCTACTTGTAAACGTTGGTTTTACCATAAACACTTTGGACCTGTAAAACAAACTCTAAAATGCTGTTTACACATTTCAATCAATAAGAGATCAGAGTTCCTTAGTTGTAAGTTGGTAAAAAAATTTTAAAGGGATATTACCGAGTTCACAAGGTCCTTCTGTAAACAAACACCGTCTGTATTTCAGCATAGTGCCTACAGCTGGAAATGGGGCATTTGGGTCTAGTTGGCAGGAAACCAGGGCACTGTTGCTAGTTAAGAGGATTGGAAGACCATCAGCTCTTTAGAAGCAACAAAAATGGCTCCTTAGAGTGAAGAATGTTGGTTCTGTTTGCCTTAAACTGAAATGTTCGAAAAAGAAATGTATAATGTATCTTCTGTGTTTGCTATTCTTAAGCAAGGTATCATAGTTATTTGAGAAGTTTTCTTGCAAATGTGAATGTCGGGAATGGGATGTCTTTGGACATGTTGGGAAGGGAGTCAGAGTCACGACTAGAACCTCTTCCGGAAGGAGCACTCTGGATTGGCTGCCTGGCTTCTTCCACCTGGGGCTGATGGGAAATGACAGAGAGTGAGCTCCTTCCTCTCCAGTGCTGTCGGAGTCAGGGTTTCTATCGTGGTGCTAACACACCGTGGCCAAAAACAACTTCAGGAGGAAAGAGTTTCTTCCCTCTCTCAGTTTGTAGCCAGTCCATCATCCTGGGAAATCAAGGTAGGGACTCAAGGCACGAACCTGGAGGTAGGAGCTGATGCAGAGGCCATGGAGGGGTGCGGCTTACTGGCCTGCTGCTCATGACTTGCTCAGCCTGCTTTCTTATAGAACCCAGGACCACCACCCCCAGGACACTGGCCACAGTTGGCTCAGCCCTCCCACAATCACTAATTAAGAAAATGTCCTGCAGACTTGCCTACATGCCAGTGTTATGGAGGCATTTTCTCAGTTAATAGCCCCTCTTCCCAGGTTTAAGTCTAGGTTTAAGTGAAGTGGACAAAAAACCCAACCAGCACACGAACTCTTAAAAATACATCATGTCACCTGGGCCTGGGGTTGTAGTCCCATAAGCCTCAGTTCTTGGGACGAAAGCTGACACAGGAGAATCAAAAACACAAAGTTTGCCTGAGTAACTCAGGAATTAATACTTGGTCTCAAAATAAAAGTTTCAAGTTCTTTTGTTTTGTTTTGTTTGTTTTTTTAAAGGCTGAGATGTGTCGCAGTAGCACATCATGTATGAGGGTTCAGTCCCCAGTACTGAACAAACCTGTGTATTGTCTTACTATCTTTCAAACTGGAAGAAGTATTTGATATAGTTTATTGCACTTGTTTCCAAAGCTGACTTTTTAAATTTCATAACATGCATTGCCCAGACTCCTAAGTTTATCTTCACACACACACACACACACACACACACACACACACACACACCACAAACTCCAAAGATACGCAGTGACAACTCTGTAGAATGTGACTATTTTTATCTTCAAGATTAAAGTAGTCCTAAATAGTTTCCTCACACTACCACCCTGGGGTGCCTTCCAGAAAGATTCTCCTACGGGCCAGCGAGAAAAAGAACAAAGTCACTTGTAACATTTGTGTGCCCACCTAGCACCCATCTAGCGTCTGCTTTAGCAAAATGGAATCACAGTGTGTTCCCAGTGGCACTCACGGCTTTTTAATCCCTCTAAATAGAACAGGGAAGCTGCAGAAGTTTCCCTTTCCTACTAGTTGAGTTAATGAAGTACTCCCTTCATGAAAAGTATCAGGTCCACTACAGAAGAGGATCTCCAAAACAGTCTCAGACTACTGTGTTACTCTCCAAGGGAGTGTCCTACCCTGTGACTCAGTGTCTCTCACGGGGTTTACAGGACCTCTGTCCCTGACTAATATTACCCCGCATTATCATTAGAGTAGGGGAGAGGTTTGCAAGGGGAGACTCTGAAACATACTGGCATTCTGAAAGTGAGCAGGTCTAATTTTAAGGTCTTATTCCTTAGACTCCTGACAGTGAGTAAATGCATACCAAACCTGGACGCTGATGAGACCACAGTCATTTCCTGGCTAGCCTTTTCACCCCTGGCACAAGGAGAATGCAGCACAGGGCAGCCACCAAAGGCTGGAGGGCCCTTCGCCGAAGGTCCGCAGATGTCCCACATGGTTTTCTGTCATCATATCATACCTGGTTACTATGATAGTGTTTGTATTTGACGTTACAGGAAACACATTCTTAAGCCATGTATCAAGCAAATAGAATAAAGGTGGAATTTTACCCTTCCCTACTTTTCCCACCACTGACTACCGACAGATACAATTTTGTAGATATGAGACCCTTACCTGGTGATGACTTCCAGGGTTGCAGTGATTTATCCAGATAAAGTGCCAGCCATTTCCTACCAATCTATCTTATGTTAAGTCTGAAAGAGAAAAATATTAAAGTGATTCACAAAGGTGGTCATATTTTCATTTTTTTAATTAAATAATTGTTAATACTACATATTAAGACTATTTGAGGAGAAAAATGAAGCCATCCGTTTTTCACACTGAGAACGTATTTTCCCTAATATGGAGTTAGGCTGTCTTGTATCCTATCTTCTTCCTGATGATGATCAACAATCCTTCCCAGTGTTTTTACAGACACTTAGCAAGAAGGACCAGACTTGGTGAAATTGGCTCTGAAGACATACTCTTAGATGCAAACTATGACAATGGATTGGGCTTTTATCTATGAATCTTCAGTTAAACTTTGCTAAATATTCTCTTTTTATTATGAGGTTTATGCAAGTGTTATTATACCATATTTTGAAAATCTCATTTTAAAGACTGTTTTCTATTTGACTTTGTCATTTAAGACCCACATGTCATATAAATGTTGCTACACAATAATGTAAATATCTTACTCTAATTTTGTCTCTGAGTTTACTTCCCAGAGATAGATACTTTTCTTCTTTATCCCTCTAGAACTCAAAGTATACATACATGCACACAGTTGTGCACATTCATGCTCTCTTAACTAAGATTTTTCTTCTCTTCTCACTGCTGTCATTAATCTGTTCATTTTATTTAGCCATATTTCTACACAGAACATCCTTTGACAGCACACATAAAGCAATGTTATTCACTGATAATTTGTTTGACCAGCCTGTTCTTACGACCTTAAATCTCTTATCCAGCTTCCCTTTTGGCTGCTATAAAACATTTCAATGCTCATATTCATACACAGACATATTTATACTTAGTGAACATTATCAATAGCACAAATCCAAAATAGAATTATTGAACTAAACTGTTTGTATATTTATTAACGTTTTGATGGATATTTATAAAATACCACTTACAAAGTTTGTAATAAAAGTCTGATGCCAAAAATCTAGGTTTACATAAAAATCTTCTTTATGTGTGGTTTGGATTGACATTTCAGTACCTGTGGATGAAACTGAATTTCACAACTTGTAAATTTTAGGAGTTTTTCTACTATTTTACTTAGCCATTCATAGTTTCTCATATTAAAGGGTGAATGTTAGTTATAAAAGCTAATATTTTACATGTCATGTGTAGCAAACAACTCTCACAGATTTGCAGTTTAACTCTGGAATTTGTTTATTATGCTGCTTATTATCTAGCCATTTATTTATTTATTTATTCATTTATTTATTTATTTTTAGGTACCTAGATTCACTGATAGTTTCTATTATGGATTTGGAAGATTCTACAAAGATTGTTTTAAGCTGCTCAGTTACCTAGAGGGACTGCATGCAGGTGACACAGAAAACCCAATATGAAGATCATCTTAGTTATAGTATCATAACAGAAGGATTTGGGGTATTACTGTCATTATCAAAGACATTTTCATAAGAAGATTTTTCACATAAAATACAAAGATGACATAAAAGCTGTGGGCTTTCTGTAAGACTACACCTAAGGAAGAAAATTAAGGAAATCATCAGTTTTACGGTGGCACTCTTCAGAGTGTTAGCCGTGGTGGCTAAGGCAGGAAGTCAGAGTGAATTATGGGGAAAGTAAGAGAAGGCCCACGGCAAACACCAAGTGGAAATGTTCAACTAGCAGAGACTCACTACGGAAATTTAGAATACACACACACACAAAGATAGAAAGAATGAATCTTGAGTTAGTAACCCTCTAGGGCTTTCCAGATCTGTTGTACATTTTTATTGATCTTTTTGTTGTAGTTCTGCTTTATGAATTTTCTGGCATTAATAAAAATAAATGATTTTACTCACAAATCAGTAATAATAAAACTATTTTCCTTTCATTAGTCCACCAAGAACCTATGCCCGACTTTAACAGTATTTTGACAAGAATACATAAAGCCTTGTGCTCACAGAATTGTACTTGTGAGTTATGTTTTATAAGTTGCTTATGAATACATTACCATTAAATGTTATTAAAATATAAGATACATACATTTTGACTTTATACTTCTTGACCATATTGCTTAAAATGTGGCTGCTTGGTCCTGTTGGCTAACCTCTTCTCCTCAGGTTAAATTTCAAAGAGTATTTAGGAACTCAATACATAGAAAACACTTCAGATTCTCTTCTATTACAGATAAAGTGACAGCAATGAACTGTGGGCAGTGAATGGATGGGAAACATCACGGTGCGGTGTGTTTTATTCACGGTACAATGTCTTTTATCTAAAGTGACATCATCTGAATGGAAAGATAGTCATTAAACCTGACTTAATGGAACATTCTCATTCAAGAAGAATTACATATAAATTTAGAGTCATGAAGAAATGTAATTGATTGAATACCAAGAAAATGTGGGTCAAAAAGTAGAGAAAATTCTGATAAAATTGTAAGCATATGACATTTGTCGGAGGAAGTGATACAGAATGATTTAATCTGTTTGGAAGAAAAAAGAAACTAATATAAGTTGCCTGCCCTCACAGGCTGGGCTCGGTAAAGCTGGTGAAGGAAGTCATTGATACTGCCTCGCTTGTTAGCATTGAGGAACTAACTCCACCTGCTGCCTGTTCACATCTTCTATAAACTATACTACCTCTCCCAGTCCACTGGATGGTATGCTGGGGTCTCTGAGTTGTTTTGTCCCAAGTCTTTCCCATAAATGTTAAATTCTGTACTGCTAAATTTGCCTGTATGCTAAAGTTCTAGATCCAAGCAGCAGGTAAAATTCATCACCAAGAAAATTCTGACAACTGTCCCAGTAGTGGGATATGATTCTCAGACATGATCCCAGGTAATCCAGGCTTGGCTCAGTCTTCCAGCCAACTTCAGTGATCTTCCCGGCAGAGCAAAAAAGCATTTGGTTGGGTCTATCTAACAAGGGTCAGAAATCTTCAGGCATTGGGAGGAATCCTTCAGGAACTAAAGTATTTGGAGAGTCACTGGCTTAAAAGAAATCACCACTTACTTGGAGCCTGATCAGGTTAAAGCTAGAATCTACTACAGTGTTTTTAAACCATACCTTAGGTAAGTAAGAGCATATACTGAAAGCTGAAGGTAAGATGTGGTTTAAATTGGCATCTAGACATGAACCACCACTCCCAGTTCATGTAGTCCTGGGGAAGAAACATACATGCTAGGCAAAGACTCTACCAACCAGGTTAAACTCCCAGCTCCCAGAAAGTTAATTTTAAATGCCTATCACATTTTTCCTCCATCTTGTAAGAACCATCTTTGTATATTTTTCAGGCTGCTCTTGAACTCCTGATTTAATGCCACCTCCTACCTCAGTTTTCCAAGCAGTAATGACTATAGACTGTACTGTGGCCAGCTACATTTTTAGAAAGCTTCACTGAGGAACAAGTGCTACCCAGGCTCCACCCTTCACATGCACACTAAGCAATGCACAGCCATACTTTTAGTAGTTCTTCCAACTGATAGCTGAAATTTCTAGATTTCTTAATAGTGCATTTTAAGTCAGATATTATAAATAAAACAGTTGTTCTTAGTGTTCCTCTTCTTTGATTTCAAATTATAACTAAATAAATTCTTAAACCATCAGCTTTCAATAAAAAGAAGGTTGTCTAGTGTAGGACAACGTGGCAAAGAACATGGCTTTGGAATATGGATTACCATGTTTAAATTTTAAGTGTTACCACATTTGATCACCTTTTTATTTGCATTATTTCTTAGTATTATGACTGGTAACATAAAGATACACAGAAACTGTCATAGAGTTTACTGAAGGTCAAATGAAGGACATTTACAAAATGAACACAATGCGGCACGTGATATATGACCGATAAATTTTAGCTTTATTAAAAAATATTTTATTGGGGGTGAGAGGTTTCTCTGTGTAGCTGTTCTGGAACTCGCTCTGTATAGCAGGCTGACCTGGAAACCCAGAGATTCCCTACCTCTGCCTCCTGAATTCTGGGACTAAAGGCATGCTCCACTACCTCCCAGTTTTAAAACATTATCTTATACAAAGGTCAAGAAAATAACATCTAAGATAATCATTTTAAGGAAGGCATGAGTACCAAGACTTTTCTGTCTTTAATGTGCTTGAACCACCCAGATGTCTTGTGAAAATGAAGATTCTTATTCAAGAAGTCTGAGATTTTGCATTTCCATAAATTCTTAGATGATTCTCAGGAAGCTAGTCTGTATACTGCAGCATCTTTGGTGACTAGATGCTTGCTTCTGAGTGAAATGTGGTAAGTCTGAATGCAGACAGAGCTTGACTTGCCTCAACACATTCAAAACCAGTGATTTGAGACCTGCCTTTCATTGTCTTTAATTTAGTTTTTTTTTCATCCGTTTTACTCTTTCCTTGGCAATATTGATTTAGATTGAAGATGGTTTTAATGTCTATTTCCCAGTGAGATCAACGTCAAGCCTTTTCATTGTGGATGATAAGATGAAACACTAGGTAGGGTGGAAAGGTAGTTGCACTGTCACACCTTTCCTCAAACACAATGGACTTGCGCAGTGCTTGGTAAGAGACTCTGAGGGTGCACGAATGTGATCCATAGTATTAAGGGAGTCTCAGGGAGGAACGGAAGGGGCTGCCATTATTGGAGAAGTGTGGGGAATGAACAGTGCAGCCACACCAGACACCCATCTCTTCTGAACACCAAGACAGGAGGAGGAATGCTTTTCAAATGTCTTCTGTTTCTCAGCATACCCTTAGCCTGACCAACTCCGCAGGCCAAAGACCGTTTTTACACTGTGGCATGTCCTCAAAGGCTGAATGTCACTCTGCTCCATACAATTGCCTTTGCAAGAACCCGCTACTGCTGATACAGATTTCACAGACAATTCTTTGTTTTCCAAAGCAGTGTATAATCTTTGATTCGTATAAAATGAGCAAATATCTAAGCAACTCATAGAGTTAATTAGCAAACATAGAGTTTCCTTACAAGCAAGTACATAACGACATGTATGTGCTTCCAGTGTTCTTGCTCTGTGGTTAATCAAGACAAATAGTTAAAGTCATTGGCCTAAACTAAGACTTTTTATCACTCGGTGGAGATCAAGGTGTCTTCAATGTATACAAAATGAATAAGAAATCAGTTGATCGAACTCAAAGGATCATTAATCACATGATTTAAAATTCAGGAAGCATCAGAACTAGGAAAGACGGGCTGCCTCTAGAAGCAGGGCGGACTCATTGCTCACTTGTTTCCCAAACTATTAAACATTGTAAACGTAACTGAACATGAAACTCTTGAAAACACTCTTGGGTATGGGAGTTATAACAGTAACTAGCAGATTCTAGACACTTGTCTCCACTTAAGACCTTAGAGGAAGCACAGAAACAAAACTTAAAGTAAGTGCTTCTAAATCGACCTATAAGACTACAGTAGAACAAAGGAAACATACAGCATTCAAACCATATATGAAACTCTTCGTTATAAAAGAAATTTGAAACACGATTTTATTTTTCATATGCAAAGGAACTTTTTTTTCTGAATATCTGCTATGAAAAGAATTAAAAATCAGCAAATATTTCCTGGTGATACAGCTGTATACAACAGCAATATCCATTTGTCATTTCTATGAATGTTCTAAATATATATTTTGTTTTGTATTCCCATCTGATGTTAAAGTAATAACTCTAATGAAACTTCTGGCAAAATTGTACCTCTAGATTTCTTTTCTGGGAGGCAAATGCTGTATTTTAGAGCTTTTAAGGTTAATAGTAGTCATTTGCCAAATCAGTCGAGTATTACCTTCTACCACTTAGGTAACACTGAGTAAAAGTAACCGTAGCCATCAAGTCATTAAAAAGTGGATTTTCAGAACCTAAAATCCAGAGAAAGGAACAGTGATAAACAAAAGGCTAATGGACAGGAGTCTGTGCTGGGCACCAAAAAACATGCAAATGGGAGAGGAATTCCATCTCTGTCCCTGTACAGATTTGAAAGTAAAATATAGCTGCTATCTGCCCTGGAAGGGCGTTGTGAGAGCACAGAGAAGACTCACAGCCATCATTCAAACTGAGCTTCCAAGTCCTTTGCAGCTGAGTACTTTACTGGGGTTTGCATTAAGCAAAAGATTAAACTTTTCTTTCCTTGGCACAAGCCAAATTAGCTGTCACTGTTAATTAGTAACACAGTATCCACAGTCCTAAGCAACAGCCACCAAAGACAGCAAAAATAAGCTCTAAAGTATCAGGGACAATTCTTCCTCCACACTAGAGAGGAGACAAAGCCGAAGGATCCATAAATGTGTCCTTACACTGACCCAAGCAAGACAGAAAGCTCAGTATGCCTGCCTCAGACACCGTGATGGACCGACATTTTGTAAGCCTCGGGATGAGGAAACCCAGTCTCTTCTGAGGTGGTGGACACTGAGGCCAGTTCACCTACCACCAAGAACGAGCAGAACTAGAAACCAAGGCCTTGTGAAGGGGAGAATAAACCAACATCAACAACAAAAACACGAACAAACAAAAAACAAGAAGTCCACGAAGAGAAGGAAGAATCTGAAAATTCAGTAAATGTTAAGACCTTACAACTTGAGGTTACTCCCTAAACCTTATATATTATACATTATAGGAACTGTCACCTATGATTTGGAGATGGACTGGTGGAGCTATTAGGAAACTTAGTGTGTGTCCAGAGAAGACAAAAGAAAGTTAAACAGTTTTGAAGACTCTAAGCACGGGCTAACAAGGTAACCATTTTAGACTTTTATTTTGTCAGCAATCAGCCAGAAGCAGAAACCATCTAGGGTTTTTAACAGCTGGGGGAGACCTTCTGGGCAGTGACCTGAGACTCAGACTTGTTAAACAAATAAAAACATTCTTAATATCGTGCAGCTGATTTGGTGGGAGGACAAGAAGGGTTCTTGGGCATTAGCAGGAAAATGATCCCGGATGGAGAAGTGATTGTCCAAGCCGGGCTGTTAGGAGGTAAACAGGACAGGTAGTGTTTGTTTGTTTGTGGTTAAACCAAGGAGATGAAACATTCAAATAAGCCTCTTGGGTTCCTTTTGTTTTTTTTTTTTTTTTAATAGAAAATTTTAAGGAGGTTTAAGGCTTTTGCTAAGGACAATAAATACAGGCGCCCCCGGACCCTATGGTGGTAACTATCCAAAAAAGAAAATTGGTTTTGGGAATAAAGTACCTTGAAGAAGAGGCCAATTACTGACTGAAGAGAACAGAAGGGGGTAAGTTGTTTGCTTGATATCCTCTCTGTTGCTCTCTCTTCCTGGAATGACACAGGAAATTAATGTTGCCAACTTCCAAATGTGACCTCAGGGCACACAGAGTGCCCAAACTTTCCTGCGAAAAAGTCTCCTGGGAGTCGGCGGTGGGTTTTTATGTTTAATGCAGACATTAGTAAACACGGGCACCGGTAGCCGATGACACTATGCTTGACCAAAGACCAAGAGACAGGACTAGCCTTGGGGAGGATCTGCTTGAGTTTTCTGGAGACCACCGCAGTTTGGGGTTGCGGAGACACTGGGCTAAAGTAACGGGCAATGGGTAGAATGGAGAGCCCTGCTTTGGGTTCAGTACTGAAAAGAGACCACTGAAATCCTGCAGGGACTCCAGGCCAAGTCTGCCTGTTAAGGTGCGGCAACCTGCTTCTCCATGCCCCAGTCTGAGGAATCAAACAGCCGCTGGGAACACCAGCGGTGATGGAGTTGGGCTCACCTACCGACTGTCCGATGGCAATGACCCACCGGTAGGGTTTGAGGGAAAGCAGAGAAGGACAATGCGGGGTCGTTGGCAAACAGGGAGAAGACACTCTGAAACTCAAAGTGGCACAACTTCAAATGGATGGCCTCGCGGTCAATAGGCCACGGTTGAATTCAGGTCACAGTTAAAATACAACAGTTAGTTAAAAGCACGGAGGAAAGTTGGTTTGCTTGCCTCCCATCTCTGTAGATTTCTCGCCTGCACTGGAAAGAGTTTGGTCAAAACATTATGACTCTTTCGGAGCACGCTGCAAATGAGCGCCGTTTCCTCCCAACCTGTTCTGGACAAGGGCGGCCAGCTCCAGTCTGCCCACTGGCCTGGAATGTGCTCGCTCTCCTGGGTCCCCCGGGTCCTCCTCTCCCAGTACTCCCGGTTCAGACGCCGCGACAAGGAACCGACCCCTCCAGCCCCTGATCACCACACTGGCGGGACGCCTGGGCTAGGACTCACCGCACCCGGGAGAGCGCCAGAGCTGGGAGAGCCGCTGCACTGGTACCGGCCTCGGACACCCGAGCCACCCGGGGAGCAGGACTCACGCCCGGTGTCCTCTCCAGCTACACAGCATCACCCAGTCCCTCGCAGCTGCCAGGCGATCAGCAGCGCAGCGCCTCGGTATTTATAGCCTAGGGGCGTCGCTGCTCCGTAGCCTAGCCTCTGCTTTGCACTCCTCCCTCGCCCCGCCCCGCCCCAGACCCTCGGTCCAACCCTCTCCCTCTCCGGATTCTGACGGAGTCTTCTCTGCTGCCAGTCACCGGTTGTCACTTCTCAGATCCGCGCTTGGTCCTGTATCCCTCATCACAGCCTGAGTGCTGAAGATGGAGGGAGGTTGGGGTAAGGCCACATGAATTGACTCCAAAGTGCTCCACTCAGAAAGGAAAAAAAAAAAAGGAAAACTTTTAAGGATGAATTAGGGAACTCCCTTGTCTTTGCTGTGGCTATCTCAAAATTTGACGCCCTTGTTGTGGATCACAGATGGTATGGATTAATTTCAGAGTTGTAAAATGAAAGAGCTGATTATCAGTTCCTCCTAGATTACAGGTGGCTGGAGCTGCACTTATTTAAAATAAAAACAGACTGCCAAGAAACAAATAGCACAAAATATGTGAGAACAAAAAGGAATCCAATTCTTTTTTTAAAAAGAGAATACTTTCTCCGTTGCATCGTGAGGCCTGAACTACTCTGATACCAAACTCAGGCAACACATTACAAGAAGATGTCAGAGTAACCACTTCTGCGAATGGAAAGCAAATCGTCAATGAAGTGCTAGCAATTCAAATCCAGTAAAAGACAAAGATACTGAGATCAGGATGTGCCGTGCTCAGAGTTAGTCCACACTGCAAAACAAAGGCCTTTCAGACTGCAAGAGGTTCTGTTTATATGCAGCATTGACTTCATTTTGAGGGAAAAAAAAATCCAAAAGTAGAGTTCACACCTTGATGGGCATGTAAACACCATCTGTCTGGCACCAGCCTTGAGGCACAGACAGATTAACAACTTGTTCCTTAAAGCAGAAAGGGCCCCAATATATATATATATATTAAAAATCACCAAAGTAAATGGGAGCTACAGCCTCACAGGCTGATGTTAAGATCAAACCGGGGAAGCAGGTATGACTACATACTGGGCTCACAAGACTGGGGAAGGGTGCTGCTCCTTCACGTGAACCACATGAAGAGGAGACCTAATGTTTCAGTGGTCAAAAGACCTCATCTTACCACCCAGTGTGCAGCAGAGAAGTCCCAACAGTCCTAGGGGCTTAAATGGGCTCGTCCCTGCTGTGACTGTGGCTGTTCTCCTTAAAGTGCCATGGATACATTTGCCCACTTCTCTGTTTCGACGTGCCTCTGCCATTGGCTCAGCTCAAACCCTGACTTTGTAGCAGCAGACCTCCAGCAGGGGATATCATGTTACCATTAGCTACCCTTTCTGCTTCTCAGGCATCTTTGCAATTCCTTGAGCTCCTCTTGGGCCTCTTCAATCCTTTGTAGCCAACCTGTAAACTACATGCATATATATATATATATATATATATATATATATATATATATATGTATCAAGTATGTATGTATATATATATATATAATGTGAAGTGCAATGCATAATCTAAAAGTTAATATTCATAGGTAAGACTAGAATAAAAGAATCTGTGTATCTGTATTTGCCTTGTCAGGTTATCAAGGAAATAGAGACTACTTGACAAATTGATACTTACAAAGTCAATAAACCTTGTGAATTTATTGTTAGTCAATATATTCTGACATTGTGAAAAGTCACAAGCATGTTAATTGAATCTTTGTAAACATAAGAACTCAGTTTGAAAAAAATGTGGGTGGTCTTTTAGTGTGAAAGCTGAGACAGTGAAACTGCTAGAAGAAAAAAAAGCACTACAAGATACATGTAGGACAGGACTTCCTGAATAGGAGGACTTTATTTGTTCAGAAATTAAGGCCAACATTTGACAAATGAGACTTCATAAAACTAAAAATCTTCTACAAAGCAAAGGAAACAGAAACAGTCAATTGAGTGAAGTCGAAGCCACAGAGTAGGAGAGAATCTTTGCCAGCTGTACATCTGGGGGAGGGTTAATATCCAGAACATATAAGGAACTCAAAAAATAGAGTCAAGAAAACGTATGGCGCAACTTTAAAACGGCCTCTGGATCTGAACAGAGAGTTTCCTAAAGAAGAAGTAAAAATGGCTAAGAAATATATTATGAAATGTTCAACATCCTCAGCAATGAGAGAAATGAAAATTAAACTACTCTGGGAATCCATCTTACCCCAGTTAGATTGGTGAAGATAAAGAAAACAGCTGGCAACAAGTATTGTGAGGGTGCGGGGGGGGGACCCCTCATTCACTGTTGATCAGATTGCAAGCTGCTGCAGCCAACATGAACAGCAGCGTGGAAAATTCTCAAAAGGCTAAAAGTCAGTCTTCCATATGACCCAGCTACAACACTCTTTGTCATAAACTCAAAGGACTCCTACTCCATGATACTTGCTCATTTGTGTTCATAGCCACTCTATTCATAATGGCAAGGAAATAGAAACAACCTGAACGTCCTTCAACTAATGAATGAATGATGAAAATGTGGTTCATACATACAATGGAATACTATTCAGCTCTAAAAATAAAAAGAATAAAATCACAAAATTGTAGGTAAATGGATGGAACCAGAAAATATTACACTGAGTGAAATAACCCAGATGTAACTTGAAGTGTTCTAAGAAGACAGGAAAACAAAAAAAGACCATGCAGAAGGGAGGAGAATCTCTAGAAAGGGGGTAACAGGAGACTCATGATGCAAAGGGGATAATAGAGAAAAGGGGGAGACCTATAATGGAGAGAAAGAAGAAAGGGTAATATGCAGGAAAGGGAAGGAGAAAGAAATAACACAAACAATGTTTGAAAAGGCCATAGGGCAACATATTATTTTATAAGCTTACATTTTTAAAATGTACGTACACACACACATACAACACACACACAACACACACACATACACACACACACACACACACACACACACACACACACACAGAGTTATGCCACATGGGCTGATGATGATGTTTACAAGAGCCATACACTACCTTGCCATGGCTGCAGTATTTAGCATGGGAAACCTTTTGAGTTGTTGGTCGGAAGATGACAAGGGTTTTCTAAAACAATGTGGGCTATTGCCGATGCCCTTGGTTGCCTTCCAAAACCTGAAGGTTAGACCCTATTTCTGAATACACCACACTCTTGGGACACGGGAGTTGGAGGAATTGAGTTGGAACCGACCTGCAAGCCTACGGGCTTGCTCCCAGCATCAGAAGGTGATAGGTAAGTTGCCAAGGAAGAGGAGTACTACTTGGTTGTAAAGCCTATTAACCAAAATGGCCGACAAGATAGCCCCAGGGGTGCTACAGTGGCACTGTTGCCTTGGGGTAACCAGCAGCTGTCTAACTCAAGGGAAGGTCCACTCAATAGGAGTGAGTTCATGCACGGTACTGGAGCTTAGCATGGTGGCTGGAGAAATCACAGACCCTAAAAGAGAACCGATGACTGCCATTTCTCTAAACTAACATAGTTCCTAACTGTATTATAAATATATCCTTGACACACAGATAGGTGTGGCTCACACTCCTCTTCATCAAAGAGGCCTCTATTTCAGCAGGCAGAGGTTGGTTACCTCAGAGATGCAAGACCTGTAAAATGACATCTCCAATTAGCATGCCAACATAGATGGGGAAGTTCCTCAGGTCCCACCTCCAGGGAAAAGATCAGTGGCTACTGAGAACAGGAGAATCGATTTTCTCCAGGGATGAGCTCCTTGACAAGTCATCCAATTTCTAGTGGTCATCCCAAAGCAACATACATACTAGCAATGCTAGATGGACTCAGTAGGTTTTACACACACACACACACACACACACACACACACACACACACACACACACACATAAAGTGAGAAAGGGGACATGAGAGGAGTTAGAGATATGAGAGAGAAGGGTAAAAATGATGTAAATATTCATATATGAAATTCTCAAAAAATTAAAATATTAAGTTATAGAAGAAATAAGATTAGAGGAGCTGGAGAGATGGCTCAGTGATTAAGAGCAGGTACTTCTCTTGCAGAGAACCCAAGTTCATTTTCCAGAACCCATGTTAGTCAGGAAGCTCAAAAACACTTATCACTCCAGCTGAAGGAAGGTGGATGCCTCTAGCCTCCCCAGGCACCAATGTGCACTGCATACATAGATACTTAGACAACACATACACATAACAATTTAAAAATAGTAAAAACACAAGAATGGTATTTTATCACTAGGAATACACCAGTGAAACACTAGCTATTTTTAACATGTTATTTATTTACTTTAAAACTTTTATTCATTATTATTATTATTATTATTATTATTATTATTATTATTATGAAGGGTTGTGCTTGATATCAGAGGACAACTTTGTAGCATCTGCCTCTCCTTCCATCTTAACATGGGTTCTAGGGATCACAATCAGGTTGTCAGATTTGTGTAGCAAGTGTTTGCTGAGCCATTTCACTGGCCTCCTTCAATACTTTTTTACTACTAACTATACAATTATTTCAGTTGGCACAATAGCTCATGAGTGAATGTGTTTGCCGCCTGACAATCTGAGTTCTATTCCCCAGACCTTCATGGTAGAAAAAGCAATCTGACTTCTGCAGGTTCTTCTGCAAGTACATATGTATGCGCGCGCGCACACGCACACACACACACACACACACACACACACACACACACACACACATGCCCTCACACAAACACACACTCATATGAAATAAGCAATCACAATAAAAAATTAAACACAACAAGAGTTAAGAAACATATAAAAGTGATAGAAAAATTTAGTCACTTGTGGTACTCAATTGACAATGCAGCTGAAGGTGGTTATTGCCCAGAACTTCTGAAATCTACATAGATATGTTCTCAGAAAAAAAAAATAGAAACAAGTTTGATGTGAGAAATAAGAATTTAAGAGCTTATGTCCTGAAGTTCTGCAGCAGAGGAGCTGGTTGGAAGTACCTAGAAGGCTCCTTTCCCTCCCCTGGGTTTCTCCATCTCCAGAGAAAGATGGCAATCGCCTCTGAGTTTTTGGTTGTTATATTTAGAGTCTCTTGAATATCTGTGCCTCCCTATGATAGTCAGTGCTCACTTGACTTTCATTTAACTTCTTATAACACACCAAGAACTTACTTTATAAAGAGATGTTGATGTTTCCAAAAGGGGTGGATCTTAGATAAAGCCAAAATTTTGGTTAATTTTGAAAAGTTATTAGCGTTGTCTAGCAACTCTAGTTGTATTGGTGAATTTGAATTGTGTCATTAAAATAAGTTCTTCGGTCACTATGCAATTCACCAGAAATGCCCCAAATGCAAATACATTTTAACAGAACTTTTCCAAGTGAATATTTTATTTAATGAGAAAACATAAGCATAATGATTAGAGAGAGAGAGTTTTAAATGCCTCAATTAGCAAAAGGATGAAGTGAAATTCTTGTTCTTCTAAGTCAGGTTTTGGTAAACACTGCTAAGAACAGATCAATATAGAGAAAAACCCAACTGTTGTGAATGAGGAACTGAGCTTCAGTTTTACCTCCAGGTATCGAATTTTGATCTTCACAATTTTAGTGACTTTTGTGTTACAACTGAGTTGTAACTAAGTCTACTTTCTGTAAGTTTGGCACACTCAACATTCAGTTTTGTCCTTTTCCATTTTTCCATCTTGGAACTCTCTTCTATTTCAGGACAAAACTCTCTGTTCAAAAAACATCCCTATCTCAAAGCCTTTCCTTGTTCTTTAACACTTTTTAATCAAAACTTTATTTTACATCTATAAACTTTATATCTTTCTTATTAACATGATGGCTCATTCCTGTATTATTATTGGTATTATTATTATGAAATTTATAAAGGTTTTGATAAAATTTATAAGATAAAATTTCTTTCTTCATAAGTTAATTATATGTAAATAAAAGCCAGGATGTTGTATCTAAACATAGACAAAACAGCCAATCAGCAGCCCTGGACCTCTGCTGTGGGAGATTTGAGTCTTATGTAACAGGCATATAGAAAGCACTTCTGTTCAAGGGTTTTTAATTTTTATTTGGGCTCTTAAGGCGCCCAAAGCAAGATAGAGTTCTGGTGTTTGTGTTTTTATTCCCTGTCTATCTGCTTTCCATTGAGCTAACTGCACCTCTATAGATAAGCCTGTTAATCATTTAACAGTATTTTACCTAAATTGTTTTCTCTTTCTTTAAAGCTAAAAGCATAGAAATGAATTATCATCCCAAGTACATTGCAAAATGGAAAATATAATTATCATGAAACCCAAGATCATTATTAAACCTCAAAATGCATCTGTAAGTTTCTAAGTAGGTTTTCAGAGGACTTTTTTTTTAAGAGCCAAATTTATGGACTTGGGTCTTACCTCTGCTTGACTGAGATAAGGAACTTGAAAAATCTATTTTTAAAAAGAGGTACAGGAATATGTTATCTTTAAAATAAATTTATTTTTCTTAATTTCATGTGTGTATATAATGCGTTCTGGTCATGCTCAAGCCTCCTCCATCACTTATCATCCTTTCCCTGCTAGGCCCTCCTCCTACCACCAAGTCCCCATTCTAGTTCCATGACTTTTTCTTTTGTTTTTGTTTACTTTGTTTTGTTTTGCTTTCTGACCCACTGGGATTAACCAAGGCCACTATGTAGGCATGGGTGCCACGTTATTTGCTGGAGTATGAGTAACTCACCAGTGGCTATATCATTACTGAAGATAATGACTTCTTCATCACAAGCTTTGACTCCCATTAGTTCTACCGGGCAGATCAAAGCCCTATTATCCCTCCTCTGTCTACGACTAAAGGTTTATGGGCTCAGTCTGGTGAGGGCCGTAGTCATGCGATCACAGCTTTCCATGAAGACAGCATTTCATGGGCTTCCTCTCCACTCTCTTCTCTTGTGTTATTTAGGGAAGGGAATTTTATGTGTGTCCCATTTAAGGCTGAATATCCACCAATCGCTTGTTCTCAGGATGTTGACCAGCCATAGCATCTGAATTAGCTTCCGTTTGCTACAAAGAAAAGCATCTTTGATCAAGGCTGAGAGCTAGCATCACTAGTCTAGGTGTATAAAACATAAATGTTTATGAGGCAGTTTGGCAATTTAGCCTGGCAAGTTGGTAGTATAGCATGCCAGGTCCAATGCTAGGAAAGACCATTGCTGACTCTCAACCCTCACAGGCTTCATTTTATTTCACTTGCTCTTACCCTTATCTGTCTTTACACATTTTCCCAACTTTCCACTTTAATCTTTATCCTGTGTGACCCATTGTATAGACTACCCTACCTTCTAACCTTGGCTATTTGAAAACTTGCCTATCCTCAAAAATTGAGATCAAATGCTAGTTTTTTAATTTTCTTTTCATATCTACCAGTAGTTACTACTTTCTCCTTTGAATTTTATGCCTGTTTTTGAAAATAGAAAGACAGCATAATTTGGTGGAGAAAAGTGTTAACTAGGAGTCCAGAGACCTGCTATTCATTTAAAGAGGCGTCAGTGGAGCTTGGCTAAGCCAGTTGACAGCAGGCGTTTCCTGGCACTTGGTTGTAAGATAGACTTATGACATGAACAATGTCTACTCACCCCAGATAGGCACCCAATGATAGACCAAAGTACAGATACCACCAAACTCCAACTCAAGAACTAACGAGTTTTATTGGGATTACTTTCGGGACTACAGATGAGAGGTTACTACAGGTGTGAACTAGACTCAAAGACAGCTGCACCACGATAGCCCACCCCGCATGGGTGACAGCTCACAAAGCGGAACCAGAAGCACACTGCACAACCTCAACTGGCTGGAGAGTGCCCTTTCCAGGTTGGTCTTTTAGTTGCTCTGAGTCTCCTTCAGGCAGCTCAACTGGTCTTTTTATTTTTTTTTCCTTCTAGGAAGCTTGGTTAGTCTGCTTTGAGGTGTCTTGGCTGCTGTCTGCGTATTCCGGGAGGCTGGGCTTGACTCAGAGCTGCAGCGTGTCTGGTCTGAGTGATGTGTAGTCTTCACTCATATACTCTTGAGGAGGGATGGGCTTAGTAAATTTGACCAGTTCCCGAGTCTTCCCCAAACTATTTTGTGTTGTTTACTTTCTGTTTTAATGAGGCTTCCCTACACTGTGGAGGGTCTCACCTCACCCCAGAACATCCTGTTGTTTCACCTCCTTGGAAACATCTTGTCCTAAAATATCCTGTTACTTCGCTTTTATACCATGACTAAGAAAGCTTCCCTGCAAGATGGAAGACTAACCTCTGAGAGAAGAAACTGCTACACAACATACTTATAATTAGGGATTTCCAGCATCTCACTTACTAGTTGTTTGTATCGGCCAAGTTGTTTAAACTGCTTCAGATTAATTCCTCTGAAATGTCTCTGATAACAGATCCTAACTCAATGTGAATGAGGATCAGATGAATTAATTAATACAGGTTAAAAAAATAGGTTACTGTGACTGACTGTAATTAAGATCAGTAAATGTTAGCTATTTTGATTAGCTCCAATCTTCCTTTATTTCTGCCTTTCTCCCTCCCCATCTCTGTCTATTTTTCCTTATGGTGCTGGGAATTGAACTTAGTGCCCTACACATGCTAGGCAAATACTCCACTATTTAGCTATATTCTCAGTCCAAGCTCTACTAATTCTATGCATGTGTATTGTCCATAGCTCAAACATACCCTCTGTGAAATCCTCTGGACAACACAGGAATCTATCTTATTCAGCATACTTTACCAAATTTCATGTCCTTCATTCAAGTGATTTCATAAGAACGTAGAGACAAATATGAAAAATGATAGAAACAGCATTGCTCAATGCTCTTGGGTGGGCATGCATGTAGTCTTAATGACATGGTAGAGTTTTACAATTTGAGTTCTGATGATTGACTTTCTGAATCTATTTCCACTATCTGTGTAGTGTACTGCCAGGTGTTACATGTGGTAAACAACTGCTTTACCCATTTTACTTTCTATCTTTACAATGTAACTACTTAAATGTATGTGTTTATTTGTTTATTCATTTATTTATTTACTAAGGGCTGGGGAGAGATCACTCAGTGCTTGCTACTCTTGCAGAGGACCTGATCTCAGTTCCCAGAACCCATGTGGTGGCTCACAACTATAACTGTAGTTGCAGGGACTCTGCTGACATCTTCTGACCTCCATAGGAAACAGGCATGCATGAAATACACATTCATACAGGTAATAATCATACACACAAAAATAAATAAATATTTTAAAAGGTGCCTAACATGAATTTTCAATTTAATTTTAATTACCTTATAAAGTAGTACTTTTGTGCATAGTTTTGATTGCCCCTCCCCTTGCTCTTCTCTCTCATATCCCTGCCCTCTACCCCTGCTTATAGCAATCCACTTACATATCACACATGAAGAGACTCTAGCCAGCCCAAGCATGGCAAACATGGCTCTAACAGGCTTGCCCTTGTCCCACATCCCCTCTGCCTGGCTAAAAACCATCAGATTACATTCCTAAAGCTAGCCACCAAGGTCTGTTCCCTTATTTAGCCACTCCCTCCTCCTGAGGCTGACTATCAGGGCCCAGCTATCAAAGTATTGAAGTCCAGCAATCAAAAGCCCCCTTTGGCTCACCCAATTAACATGCCCAATTAAAATTAAACACTTCATAATATCATGGGGTTTCCCCCTTTACCCGTATAAACTGCCGTTTTATTTGGTCCATGTCTGTCTCCTCTCTATCCAGAGGCAGTCATTTGTGCCCCTCCAGGACAAACTCCTTCCCTGTCCCTTGTTCCCTTCCCCTTCTTCCTCTTCCCCTGTCTCTACCTTTGTCCCTTATCCCTGCCCTCTGTCCCCCTGGGATAGATAAATCTCCTTTGTGCTGATAACTTGGTCTTAGGGGATCCTGAACCAACTCCTAGGTTCCCTACAACATGCGTTTTAATATTCTCTTTACCCTTCTACTTTTAAAACTCTTTTCCCAACTCTCACAGGCCCCTTTTCTAGCTCCCTGGTCTCTACACAAACTAACTACTAAATAATACATGAATACCGGTTAGAAGTTAGGGTCCATGTGTAAGATGGAACATGTGATATTTGTTTTTTTGTAAGCCTTAGTTACATCACGTAATACAATATATTTCAATTATAGCTAATTCCAGAAATTTTTATAACTTCATTCCTGTTTATGACTGAATAAAATTCTATTGTTTACATGTACCACATTTTTATTATACATTCACCTGTTGATATACTTCTAGACTGATGCCATTTGCTTTCTATAGTGAATAGAACTACAATAAATGTTAGTGCAAATGTAGCATTTTTAAAATCAAAGTGAAAACTTCAAAGATATTGATTAGGATTTCTCTTATTGTTTTCAACATCTTATAGAAATAGAGACTGAATGATTGAAATGTTCTATAACACACCAGAATGTAAGGGTACTTTAAATATTATGCAATATTTGAAGCATCCAAAGGATTAAAATGTTTCTATCTAAGTTTTATTTTGATTTAACTATGATATCAGTATTTATTTAAATATTCATGAGGAAAGAGAGAATTGAAAGAAATAAAGGGTGTTTTACCTTTGGACATGATTTAAGATGTATAGTGAGTGATGAACCACTTTGGAATGAACTAATTTCATTTTTTGAAAATGAAAAACCCACTATATTCACCAGTAATAATTTTGATAGGTAAGAGGAAATTTTTTAAAAAGCTACAAAATTCCCACCAGCAAAATGTTTCGTGTGTTCTAAATCTAACAGCATTTTATTAATGATCATTGAATAAATATGCCATGCTCTACACAAAAGAACTTTGCATCCATGATAGTTGCTTACACATTAACTTTTAAAAAAGAAAGTCTTGCATATTCATTGAAATGACGTATAAAGTAAGAATAAGGCAGGATTTAAGATGTAAGTATACATAATTTCACCTGGGTAAAGAAGCCAACACAGTTTCAGATTTAAATTTTCAGAAAATGGAGTGACATTTGCAAAATCCTATTTGAGTTTAATTGAGTAAGAAAAAAGAATAGGAAGTACCAGTTTTAGCGATATTTCCATTATGACTTCACCATTCAATCTGAGCATTTCCTACCATATTTATTACTTTGGCTCAGTTTTGGAGAGTAGATCTTTCCTTCCTGTAAAGCAGATTCTTCACAGCATCATGATTGCTGTCATGTATCCAGCAGAGAGGTTGTCCACATGACTAAAGCTTCTTTGACATCTGGCCACCTTGAAAATACCTCTGTTGGCCATAGCGCACACATATTTTTGCTATGATTTGTGATCCATCCAGGCTCCCAAATCACCACACAGACTTCTTAATAATTATGAAAGCTTGGCCAATAGCTTAGGTTTGTTCTACCCAGATCTATAACTTAAATTAACCTATTTCTTTAAATTTACTTCTATTATGTAGCTCAATTACCTTTACTTTGTAAAGCCCATGCTTCTGGCTCTGCATCCCAGGTATCTCCTTGCAACCCTGACCTTCTTCTTCCCAGCATCCTCTGTGCCTGGAAATCCTGCCTACCTATTGGCCAGCCAGCTCTTTTTTAAACCAAAATGAGTAACACATCTTTACAGTATACAAAAACATTATTCCACAACAGAAAGTCTACTATAAGGCTGGGTTATCTAATCCCAAGTGGTAAACCCTAAACATCTATACATGCAAGCAACACCAAATGGACTCAGCAGGTTGTACGTGTGTGTGTGTGTGTGTGTGTGTGTGTGTGTGTGTGTGTGCGCGCACATGCATTCATCTATGAACAATAATGAAGAAAATGTCATGAATGTGAGAAAGAGTGGTAGGGATGCACAGGAGGAGTTGGAAGAGAATCTGAGTAGGCTGCAAACAATATAAATACAGTAGTCATGTGTGAAATTCGCAAAAAAATAAAATAAGCCAAGCAATGGTGGCACACACCTTTGATTCCAGAATTCAGTTAGCAGCAACCAGCAGATCTCTGATTTCAAGGCTAGCCTGGTCTACAGAGCAAGTTCTAGGAACATAGCCAGGGCTATGGAGAGAAACCATGACTCAAAAAAACAAAACAAAATCACAACCAGCTTTAAATAAATAAACAATAAAATAAATATGAAACAAAGTAAAGCTTAATACATCCACCAGAGTGCCTTGGATTGCTAAAAGCTTACATCTTTTCAGAACATAATCTCTTTAGTTTTCATCCTTGGCTCACAAAGACAGCCTTCACAAAATGCCCACATTTGGCTGGCTTAACGATCACTTATTAGTGAGCTTTGAACATGTTAGTGGGTGGTGGGCTAATACTCTAACACTCATTATGTGCTGTGTGGCAGTGGTGGAAGCATTGATTGGGTTGAAACGCTCTTCTAAGAAGCAAAATTTTCCAAAGGATGGTATTTTCCACTCAAAAGCTAATTTTATTTTTATTTTGATAGGATTACTTTAATTTATACCTTTTCACAGGATTATTCCTTCAACACGAACTTGCCAAATTTGGGTTCCTTTGGCTCCAGCACTTAGATTTGTACTTTCCAATTGGTGTGTATTCCCCAGTCTCTCTGCACAAATTCATGCTGCTTCTTGCTCATTAAATTGTTCTTGCCTAAGTACTTCTTGATCGATCCTGTCATCATTTGTCCTTTCCTTCCCTGGTATTGATGCTAACTACCAGGTAATTTCCTGAGTCTCCTCTTCGACACGTTTTGTAGATTCAAAATAGCTGCTGTTATAATTATATTTTTAATTCTTTGTGCAGCCTGTGTATCACTGCCAATTTTCTGCATGGTCTACAACTTGAGTATCTGTAAGGTAAAAAGAAAAATATTATTCATAAAACTCATAAAAGTGTGAGGTCTTGTGTGGCAAATCATTTATCCAGGTACAGCTTTTCATCACAGGCCATTTGCATGACTTTGGCAGGAGCTCCTCTGGACTTGGTGTTTAGAGCTAGCCTTAGTAACAGAGCAAGACCCATATCAAAACATGTGGGAAAGCCAGGTGTGGTGGGACCTGCCTTTACTCCCAGCACTTAGAGACAGAGGCAGGGGACCTCAGTAAGTCTGAGGACAGTCTAATCTACATAGTGAGTCCCAAGCCGGCTGCACAGCAAGAACTTGTAGATAGATAAATAGATGGATAGATGGATAGATAGATAGATAGATAGATAGATAGATAGATAGATAGATAGATAGATAGATGACAGATAGATGACAGATAGATAGATGGGAAATGTTTCTCCTGGAAATATTCTTAAATGACATCAGAACCAACATTACTGTTAAACCATAAAAACATAAAAGATGTCTAAAACAAACTCAACTGGCATCAGAAGTCCCTCAGAGAAAAATAGTACAGACAAGTGTGATACCAAAGTATATGCTGGCATGTGTCAGCTGACTTTGCATCAAGGATTCACACTAGAAACCATGTGAACCTGAGGGTAATGAATGAAGCATCTGCTGCATGAATGAGGATTATGGATGGCTGCACCCACCTCTTAGCAAGTATGACAGTGATTAGGAAGTGAGAACACATTTCAATGTAAAGATGCTAAGGTGTGACTCAGTCACACTGTGCTTGCCAAGAACATGTAGGACCTGTTATTTTATACTAGAAAGTTCTTACAGACAATCTGGATTTTCAATATTTATGCTCATAAATCACTTTTTGTTTTTTGTTTCTTTATTAAGAAAATTTTTATTCATTTTATATACCAACCACAGATCCCCTCTCATGCCTCCTCCCACTCTTCCTCAGCCTTTCCCCCCAACCCACCCTCCATACTCTCCTCCAAAAAGACAAGACCTCCCATGGGGAGTCAGCAAAGCCTGATACATTCAGTTGAGGCAGGTCCAAGGCCCTCCCCTTACATCAAGGCTGTGCAAGGTGCACATAGGTAATGGGCTCCAAAAAGCCAGCTCATGCACCATGGATGGATCCTGATCCTACTGCCAGGGATCCCTTAAACAGACCAACCCACACAACTGTCTCTCTTATGCAGAGGACCTAGCCAGTACTATGCAGGCTCCACAGTTATTTGTCTAAAGTTCATGCGCTCCTACTAGCTTGGTTTGGTTGTCTCTGTAGGTTTCCCCATCATGATCTTGATACCCTTTGCTCATACAATCCCTCTTCCCTCTCTTCGACTGAACTCCTTGAGCTTGGCCTGGTGCTTGGCTGTGGATTTCTGCATCTGCTTCCATCAGTTACTGGACGAAGGCTCTATGATGACAATTAGAGTATTCACCAATCTGATTACCAGGGTAGGCCAGCTCAGGCACCCTCTCCATTGCTAGTAGTCTAAGCTGGGGTAATACTTACAGATTCCCTAGCACCAGGTTTCTTTCTATCCCCATGATGTCTCCCTCTATCAGGATATCTCTTTTAGTGCTCTCCCACTCAGTGCCTGTTCCAGGTCAACCATCTCGTTCCCTTATGTTCTCATCCCCCTTCCCCTCCCCTTTCTTGCCCCCTCACCCCCAATTTACTTAGAAGATCTCATCTATTTCCCCTTCTCAGGATGATCTATGCATCCCTCTTAGGGTTCTCCTTGTTACCTAGCTTCTCTGGAGCCATGGATTGTGGTCTGGTTATCCTTTGTTTTACATCTAGTATCCACTTATGAGTGAGTACATATCATGTTTGTCTTTCTGAGTCTGGGTTACTTCACTCAGGATAATATTTTCTAGTTCTATCCATTTGCCTGCAAATTTCATGGTATTGTTTTTTACTGTTGAGTAGTACTCCATTATGTATATGTACTATATTTTCTTTATCCATTCTTCACTTAAGGGGCATCTAGGTTGTTTCCAGGTTCTGGCTATTATGAATAATGCTGCTATGAACATAGTTGAGCATGTGTACTTGGGGTATGATTGAGCATTCCTTGGCTGTATGCCCAAGAGTGGTATCATTGGGTCTTGAGGTAGATTGATTCTCAGTTTTCTGAGAAACCACCATACTGATTTCCAAAGTGGCTGTACAAGTTTGCACTCCCACCAACAGTGGATGAGTGTTCCCTTTTTTCCATATTCAAATATTCAACTATATACTAACAAATAAACACAATGATATTCCCAATCAGAAATATTATTCGTATAAAATATACATTTTATTGTGAGATTAACACTCAATATTTATCTGCAAAGATATTTATATGCACTGAAACATACTAAAATGAAAACCAAATTTAATGGTAAAAAGTTAAGTATTGGTAGGCAAATATGTCTTTTTTGATAAACCACCCGACTTTTCTTGAATAAAAATATAAAAATCATATTATTAAAAGTGATTGATTAGTGTTGCAAATGAAGTACCTTTCTTCACAGTACTTGTTCAGAAGAAAAATATTATCTCTTTGAATATTATTTTAGATTTATTTTCACAAATTTTAATCATTTTTTACTAATTTTATTTTTAAATTATTGCTTATTGCTCTGATATATACATATGCCAATTTGTGGACTTTAGTCACCAAAAGACAGGACTAATCAATTAATCAAAACAACTTCATACCAACTATAATAATTTTAGTTAGTCATGACAGCACTGATATTTCATAGACTCTAAATAGAAAAACTTCAAAATTCTGCTGAGGCTATAGCTCCGTGGTAGAGTGCCTGCTTAGTATTTACAAGGCTCGGGATTTGATCCCCAGCACCACAGCCACCACCACCAAAACACAATTCAGGTAGGCAAGAAAATTAGGAATGCATGCCACTGTGCCTAATAATAGAGAAATAGAGACTGGCTCAGAGATGAGTTAGGCCAGAATTTACTCTGACAACAGCAAGTTGGGGGAAGGCCCTAGTAACAGAAGAAACAGGACATGAGCCATGCTTTGAAGGTTAGGATACCCCAGACAAAGGTTGTTACACATGCAGGTGCCACTGGGTACGAAATGGTGCCTTTGCCAGTGTGGCGGAATGAGAAACCTAAGGAGTCTTTCCTTGATACTGATAACTTTTCATGAGCTAGAATCCCTAAATAGCAAAATATTTTGGTCTTATTTGCTGCTCTACTCAAAGTTTGGCACATTGTACATGTTCAGTAGGTACTATTTGAAAGAATGAATAGATTGTGAAAGGGTAGAGTCTAGTGTCTGGACTATGTCCCATGGAAAATTAGAATCACCAAATCACTGTTCAGGGTCCTGTGACATCATTTGTTGGGTAGGAAGATGAAAGCTTATTCTGGAAGAAGTAGAGGACAAAGACTCAAATATAAAGTGACTTCTGACAGAGTTAGGTTACATGATGTTTGTTTGTTTTTGTTGAGACAGGGTCTCACTGTGTAGTTCTGGCTGTCATGGAATGAACTATGTGAAACAGGTTGGCCTTAAACTCCCAGAGATCCACCTGTCTCTGCCCCCCAAGAGCTGGGATTAAAGGTGTGCGCCATCACACCTTTGATCACATTAGATATTCCTAAGGGAGTAGAAGACTGAGAGTAATGGTTATGTGGATGGCGGGACCTGAGACATAGTAGACGGGGTTTGTTGATTGGTTGGATGGAAGGATGAAAAGGAAGCACAAAGGAAGACATTTGTTCCTTTAGTGGTACAGTGGGTGGCTGTGCTATTTCTAGAGATTAAGAATGCAAATAAGGAACAAGTTTTAGAGAAGGAAGGAGTTTAATTTTGGACCTGCTAAGCTTATTTTACTGGAGAAAATCCAAAAGTAAGCAGAAGCTGAGCTAGGATAAGGATCTCGGGGAAATGGCTGTCATCAAGAATATGTCTGAGGCCTGTATTAGTTATTTTTCTCATTGCTGTGTCAAAATACCTAACAAGAAAATATGTAAATGCAAAAGGTTTATTTTGGCAGTGCGAGGGCATACATTTCATCGTGGCAGGGAAGGTGTGGTAGCATGGTCACAGGAGAGGTGGGCCAACTGGTTGTCGTGTGTCTTCAGTGAGGAAACAGAGCAGTGAGGGATGCTGCTCAGCTCACTTTCTCTTGTTTATTCAGTCTGGGATCCTAACTCAGAGAATGGTGCCACCCACATTTAAGGTGGGTCTTTCCACTTCAATTAATCTTGATTATGCCTTACAGATGTGCCTAGGGGCTTACTCCTTCTGCGATATTAGATCCCCTCAAATTGACAATCACTATCAACCATCTCAAAGGCTCTATGAGGGAATGGGGTTGGAGGATAAAAGTAGATGAAGAGGTGCAGGTGGACCCTTAAGGAGCATGCATATCTAAGGAATGGGCAGAGGCAGAGAAACCAACACAGGATGAAACTAACACTGACTGGAATAATAGCAGTAAGATAACATCTGAGCTTCACACATCTTATTTGATCCTCACAGCAGCAAAGGAGAACCAGAAGAGAAGTTGAAAATGTTCTAGAAGATTCATCTTACAACTTGGCTATATCACCAGGTGAAGAGCTCTCCTTGGTTCTTGTCTTCTCTAAGGGAATTTAGTCAGAGACGTAAGCAACTTAACAGATATTTAGTTAGCCAAGCAAAAGTTAAAGAGAGGTTGCTACAGACTGGCCTGAATGGGAGGTGGTGTTGTTAGCCCATTGGACGCAGCATTGTAGATTTTAAAGATGTTGTGATGAACAGTTATGAGCTGGGAAACACATGTGTAGGGTAAACTAACTCTACTTTCTAAATCATAGTAAGCCATATCTCCCTTTTAGTGCATTTCATCCTATGATGCTCCTTAAAGGTGCACAAAAAGGATCACAACTACAATGCAAATGCTGATACAAAAAATCCAGGGTGTTTGGGGATGAATATCTTTGGTGGGTATGCATGTGTAAGCAACTAGGGAGTCCCAAGGACTTTTGATACAGGGGAGAGAACCTGTCTGTAGTTTCAGGGACATTTAACCAGAAAGGGCACTCTGACACACCTACCAAGACATGGCTGCAGGTTCCCTGGTTCCTTCTCATTTAATCCTGCCACCCAGGCTACCCAGGGATTAATTATATTTGATCTCATGGCTACCCTGTCATTATGGTGACTATTCAACTCTGCCACCATTGACAAGAAAAGAGCAGTGACTGTGTTTTGGTCACATTTTATTTGAATTCATATAGTTTTATCTGTCATAAAATAGTGTTCTTTGGATTTTTAAAAATGATTTACTAATGTGTAAGGTCCTGGGCCATATGAAATCAGGAAGGAGGTTGTAGAATATTTCTTTATTTAAAGAGAAATGTTTAGGTTCCAGTGAAAATTCATGAGTCCTAAAAATTATCAATTATATCTTGACCCAGCAAAAATGATTTGTGAGGAATAAAGGAACACAAACACTTCTGAAATAAGTCAAGGAATAATCAAGAGGCTGCTAAAATAATGATATGCCTTTTCTTATATTTGAGAGGAAAAAAATTTAGGTAATAATTTAAGGAAAAGACATTACCCCAAGACAGTTTTGTTCATTTGGGGATAAAGGGCTTTGATGTGTGTGTGTGTGTGTGTGTGTGTGTGTGTGTGTGTGTGTTCTTTTAAATAAGTAGAGGACTTGTGTGGAAGAGAAATAGGCATGATGGTGTGGAAAGCAGAAGTGTGTCAGCTTCTGTGTACAGCAGATTGCCTTACTTCCTATTTATCCTTTGAGGTTCGGGTGAAGCCACTTTATTCTTTCTCATGGCCCCTAATGTAAATGCTTCAAAGGAAGATTCTAAGATGGCTGAGAGGAATTCATTTCCATTCTAAAATAATCTTGTCTTACAGAAGAGTTCAATTGAAAATTTCATTACAGCCCTTAGCTCCATCAATTTGTTTAGGTAATTCCTACTTAAGGGCACATGCAAGGACCTGCTTTAATGATGTCATTTTAAAGACAATTATGTATGCATGGATATATCATCTAACCATTGGCTGCTCTGGAAAGGGGAATATCACTGGGGAACAGAACAACAAACTTGCCCAAAACTTAAGGGTGGTTATCGTTGGTTGAAATAAAGTATTTTTCATCTGTCCTAAAGAAATGCTCAGATTAACCATCTCTAAAGTACCTTGCTGGCAGTGCATGCCAAGAAACACTACATGCAGCAAATTGAGGCAGGAGGAGATACTGAAACCTTGTTTCAAAACCAAACCCAACCCTGCAAAATTTCATCTTTTTTTTTTTTTTTTTTTTGTCTACTTCCAAAACAATTGAAGGTTGTTGAGAGGAGACACAATACAAAAATAACAAAGGAGTGAAAGTAGTGGTGTTTTAAAATTAAATTCTGCTTGAAGTTTAAATTTAGTGAGGCATCTGTCTATCCAGGGGAGACCAGTGACTGTGCTATCTAGTCTGCAAAGACAGCAGGAATTGCTCCCCTTGTGTCTGTACTCAGCTGTTCTGTCTACTCACTGCACAATTGCATGTGCATGCATGTTTATGTGTGTGTTCATACATGCACAGTTGTGTCAAGTGCGAGTGCATGTATGCCTGTGTGCATGGAATCTAGAGGTCAACACATGGTGTCTTCCTCAGCTGCTCTTCACCTTGTTTTCAGGGACAGGGTCTCTGAAGCTCACTGGTTGGCTAGAATGGCTGTGCTCTTTCCTTTCTTTTATTTTCTAGCTGAGACTTGGAGTGCAATGGTGAGTAGGAACAGTGACATTAGGGAGCCTGGGCTCCCTCTTGATTATGATATTACATCAAGTTTTTACCCACCTAGCATGATATAGGCAATAATTTACTGTATATAGCCTTTATTTGCTGAGGTATGTTCTCTGTAAACCTATTTTCTAAGGCCTTTGTCATTGAAGGATTGTTGGAGTTTGTCAAAGGCCTTTTCTTCATCTGTTAAGATGATCATGTGACTTCTGTTGATTAGTTGTTTATTGAACCATATTTACATCTCTGGACTGAAGCCACTTTAGTCATGTTGAATGCTTTTTTTTTTTTAAATATATCTTTGAGAACTCTGTTCATATATATGATGAGATAGGATCCTATCCACCACCACCCATTTTTCCTCTCAGACTCTCCTTGGTTCCCCAAAACATGTTCACCTCCCAAATTCACGTCTCCTATTTTTTAAATAACCTCTTCAATCCAATTAGAGTTTCTCATATGTGCATGGGTGTAGGGTCATGCACTAGAGCATGGGAAACTTACAGTGGCCACATCCTCACAAAGGATGTTTTCCTCTCCCCCAGCAACTACCAACTGCCAGTAATTCCTCAATCATGGGTGGGGCCTTGTGAGATCCTTCCACATCCCTGTGGAAATTCTGGATGGCTTTATCTGGTTGAGGCCTTATGCAGATAACCACAGCTGCTGTGAGCTCATGAATACTATAGCCATGTAATATCCAGACAGCAACATCGCACAGCACCCCTCCGCTATCCTCCCGTTCTTACGTTCTTGCTGCCTTCTCTTCTCCTATGATTTCTGAGTCTTGGCAGGAATAGGGGGAGGGGTGTTGGTAAAGATGTTTTGTTTAGGTCTGAATACTCAGTCGCTTATTATAAATGGCTTCACCAGTTATGAATCCCTGCACTGCCTTAGGCTTGCTAAAATAGAAGCTTTTCTGGCCAAGGTCAAGAGCAGACCAGGTCTACAGGTATAAAAATATATATTTAGAAGAAAGTTTGACAACATGACAATTTAGCAAAATAACAATAGATTATATCATGTATCACCCTATGACCTTCCCAGGCACGGGCTTTTGACTAGGTTTGCAGTGTCAGTTATGAATTCCATCCTGTGGAACAAGTTTCAAATCTATCTCCAGTTTTTTGAAAAACTTCCAGACAGATTTCAGAAGTGGAGGCACTAATTTACACTCCTACCAACAGGGTACAATAGTTCCTCTTTGTCACATCCATGCCATCATTTTTAGTCATTTGCATTCTTGATGATGGCTATTTTGATTGGGGTATGATGGAATCTTTTTTAAGATCATTTTTATTTTATTATATGTGTTTTGCCTATATGTATGTCTGCGTAGCATGTTAATACGTTGCCTGTGAGGCCAATCAGATCCCCTGGACCTAGAGATACAAGAGTTTGTGAGTTGCTCTGTGGGTGCTGAGAATCAAAGCCAGGTCTCTGAAAGGGCTGCTGGGACTCTAAGCCACTGAGCCTTTCTTAGGGTTAGGTGGAAAACTAAGTTTTATTGTTATACAGACGGTCCTGCAATCCCCGCACTTGACTGAGGCAGGATGAGAGGGGACTTTTTTGTAAGATATGACAGTGGGGCTTGGAAAATGAGTCAAGGGGTAAGGTACTTGCTGTGCAAACATGGGGACCCGAATTCAGATTCCCAGAACCCATGTAAAGTCTGATGTGATAGCACACACCTGTAATCTCAGTGCTCCTGTGACAAGATGGGTGGTGAAGGTGGGAAATTCCTGCAGGCTGACAGACTCACCCAGGATGTGAGGCAGCAAAGAGCAAGAGCTTCTTTTCTCAGACAAGGTGGAAGGTAAGGATCAATGCCTGAGGTTTTCTAATTGGTACTTAGTAAGCTGAAGCATTAGAGAATATTAAGTTAATAACATGATTTTTCTAAGCATCTACATAGCATACTCATAATTTTGTCTAAGTAAAACATCTGAGATACTAGTAAATGAATCTAAATGTACTCTCAAAACTTTGTTGCTCAAATGAAGGATGGTTTATAAACAATAAACTGAGAACTGCAAGTTATTTGTTTCCTCTTGTGCACCAGCGAATGAAAACATTTCATACTTCTTAGGAAGCACATCTCTCTCTCTCTAGGCAAGATTTGATGACTATGTTTTTAATTTCATCCTCAAGAAAAGTGTCCATTTTTTTTCAGCTGTAATCATTTTGGCTCGGGGACTAGACATATTTTTCTTGCAAAGAACTCATGATTCATCATTTAAAAAAAAATCAAGTGCTGTCCAAAATAAACATTGCAAAAGTTCCTTAGGGAAGAGAGCTACATAACTAATTGATTTTCCAGTCAGTGTTCTTTCTATAAGTTAATCATATCCTTTTCAATCATCTCATTTCAAATAAAACCAAACTAAACACAAAATGAAGGAATCCAGAGTCTTCCATTTGGGACATTTTTTCTGTGATAGAAAAATGTTTTGTTCACATCAAACTAAACTGTCAAGTGTTCAGAAAACCGATAAATTGGGCCTAAAAGGACATGCATGTCACTGCCCTGTTGTTATGCCTCACATCAGCTTAGAAAGGTAATTAATCTAACAATTACTTCAACATTTGGAGACTCACTAGACTCAGAAGACAGTCCATGGATCAGCTTCCAAGAACTTCGTAAAACAAAATAATGAGTTGAATATGAAGGCACGATTTCAGTTTTAACTAAAGACTTGAGTGGGGGCACATGTGGCTTATGAATTAAGCTTTCCAAACCTCTTTTTTAAAAAGCATAGAAAACCCAAGTGAAACTTTAAGAAACTGTAAAATGAACTCATGCCTAGAGTGCATATTAAATGGATGATATGAAGGAACTCGTGCCTAGAGTGCATGTTAAATGGATGATGTGAAGATAACTAGTAACCGGTGTGATTTCTATTGTTGTCAGCCATTATTCTAAGAATGTAAATGGCAAACAAAGAGCTCAGGTAGTGTGTTAGTTACTACCCAGTTTCTGTGACAAAACATCATGACCCAAAGCATCTTCTAGAAGGAAGTGTTTATTCTGCTTAGAGTTCCATAGGGAGAGTCTATAATGATGGGGGAGGCATGGCAGTAGGTGGCCAGAACAGAAAGCTGAGAGATCACATCTTCAACCACATGCAAAAAGGAGAGAGAGAAAGAGGGAGGGAGGGAGGGAGGGAGGGAGGGAGGGAGGGAGGGAGGGAGGGAGAGAGCTGAAAGTGGAGTGAGGCTATAATCTCTCTAAGATTACCCTAGGTAAACACTTCCTACAACAGGGCTACACCTTTTCTCTTAGTCACTGTTCCATTGCTGTGAAAAGACACACGACCAAGGCAACTCTTATAAAAGGAAGCATTTAATTGGGGGCTTGCTTACAGTTCCAGAGGGTTAGTCCATTATCATCACAGTGGGGAGCATGGCAACATACATGAGCAGTAGCTGAGAGTTATATCCTTATCTACAAAGAGAGAGAGAGAGAGAGAGAGAGAGAGAGAGAGAGAGAGAGAGAGAGAGAGAGAGAGATTGGGCCTAGCCTGGACTTATGAAACCTCAAAGCCCATCCCCAGTGATGCACTTCCTTCAACAAGACCACACCTACTCCAGCAAGGCCACACCTCCTAATCCTTCTAAAGTAGTGCTGCTCCCTGGTGACTAAGCATTCAAATATATCAGTCTATGGGGGCCATTCTTATTCAAACCACCACAACCACTTCCCCAAATAATGCTACCAACTGAGGACCAGAAGCTAAAATACAGGAGCCTTTGGGGAACATTTCTCAGTCAACCCTCCACAAATGGAATTTTCCTTTTTCTTGTAATCAGCATATAAAAATGCATTTTTTTCTCTAAATTTTTGTCTCTAAATTATCATGTTTTTTCTTATAAATTACTCATTGTATTTTTGAAATGTGAATTATTAATATAAAGAAAACAAAAGAAAGAAAATTAAATAGAAACTAGTGACTATTTCTATATTGTACATTTTATTTTTTAATTTTATCATCAAGTTTTTAAAAATTATTTTTATAGCTATTTTTAAAAACTTTTTTGAGACAAGGTTTCGCAGTGTAGCCCTGGCTGTCTTAGAACTCACTCTGTAGACCAGCCTGGCTTGGAAGTTACAGAGATCCACCTGCCTCTACCTCCGGTGTGCTGGGATTAAAGGCATGTGCTACCACTATGAGGTTATTAGTTTTGAATTTATAATTACAAAATGTCTAATATCAGGGCAGTGATTTGATATACTGAAGCCTAGGATAACTTTCTCATTTGTGTTGCAGAATATGAAACCATTTTAAATGGAATTCAGATAGTTCATATTTTTCAAAATGACCAGCAGGTAGAATTTAAACATCTGTCTTGTACAACAGGAATGTCTGTACATGGTGATAATCCATATACAACTGAACTCTCCAATAACTTTGAATCATTGTCATAAAAAACGGTGTTACTCCAAAGTATATGTTTCAACTGGAATTGAATGCCATAGAAATTTCTACATATATTAGGCACAAGACCCCAGTTAATCAAAAGCCACCTTTTGCCATTGTAAATGTATCAGAGTCCACAGCAATGGTCCCCAACCCTCCTACAGCTGCGCTACTTCAGAACTGTAATTTTGCTACTGTTATGAATTGTAATGTAAATATTTTTAAAGATAGAGATTTGTTGGGGGGTCATATCCCACATGTTGAGAACCACTGTCTACAGTTTTATGCTATGACCTTTAAAATGGTAGTCCCATATGAAACATTTCAGGAATGGGCTGGCATTTATAACAGGGGGCACTGTTATATATTTTTAGTGTGACTTAGGACAAGTACTATGAAAGAGGAGCCACAGTTTGACATCCATCATTCAACACTGGTGCATGAAAACATTGCATCCAAAGTGGATACACTTGTGATATGTGCCTCTAATCATTCTTGCTTCCTCCAGCAAAATCAACAACATGAATGTACATCAACATTAAATGACAGAAATCACAGAATTCTGCAGTTGGAACACATGAATAGTACCAGAGAGTATACATTTTTAAATTATCCTAGAAATAAGAAAGCTATGGATAATTTAAAAATGTATACTCTCTGGTACTATTCATGTGGTGGCGCATGCCTTTAATCCCAGCACTCGGGAGGCAGAGGCAGGCGGATCTCTGTGAGGCCAGCCTGGGCTACCAAGTGAGTTCCAGGAAAGGCGCAAAGCTACACAGAGAAACCCTGTCTCAAAAAACCAAAAAAAAGAAAGAAAGAAAGAAAGAAAGAAAGAAAGAAAGAAAGAAAGGAAGGAAGGAAGGAAGGAAGGAAGGAAGGAAGGAAGGAAGGAAGGAAGGAAGGAAGGAAGGAAGGAAGAAAGGAAGAAAGAAAGAAAGCAAGCTATGGAATTAAATGCCTTCTAGAGAATTGATACATTTTGTAGCTTCCTGCAACTCACTTAAAAAAAAAAAAAGAACCCTTCAAAATGTCTCTCATTTTCCTATTCTCAGAAGAGAAGAATGGTCTATAAAACAATGCGCCATTCAATTACTAAAGAAAAGAGATTTCTTTTAAACCTCACAATCTTTCTTCATGCAGGGAGGTCTTGAAAGATTTATTTTAATAGGTGTTTTTAAACATTTTGATAGCTATTTTGGTAGTGTAATCCCCATAGTTTATGGGAGTGATGAATGAAGATTTTAGGCTCACCTGACAGCCAGTGGCACTGAACTCAATTACCTTTCCTCCTAACGGGTCTCCTACCTCTGTCTTCCTTTCAATGTTGATTAAAACAGCAAGAGGCAGATTTAAGATATGCGGTATTGACACGGGCATGAAGCAGTAACAGAAGCATGCAGCTGGGGCCCTCATGACGCAAGGATCGGGCTCTGCCTTCTCTGAAGATCATGACAGGTCCATTAGACCTGGGGGTTCTACCACATATCCCGGCTGAGAGAATGTGTTTCCCCACTCCATAAGCCCTCTGTCACTTAATGATTGTGTGTAAACATCTGAGCATGGTGGTACTGTAGCTCTATATTTGTTATAAAGGACAAGCATTTGGCACGGCTGTCTTATTCACCAGGTCCGTGCCCCCCCCCCCTTTCTTTTAGAGGTACTGTTTCTCTTAGATAAAGCAGGCAACATGATGGTATATGCTTCAAAAACATGAAAACTAATATGAACTATATCAAAATGGACCTATCTTTTCAACAGTATGAAATATTCTAGAAAATACGAAGCATACACAGTGTGTCAGTTTTACACATGTCCACAGAGTACCGTCACTTCTTTGGTTGTTTAGGGGCCCACTTCTGTCTACTTGGCTTTGGTACAGCAGTCACGTTCATACACAGAGGCGTCGGTTTCAGGAAAGGACCATGAACACAGCTGAGCATGAAGCAAAGGGAGGAGAGGGAACTCCTATGGTCCAGTCGTTAGCACCACTAAGAACCAGTTCATCCTGGATTCTCCAGAGTCAAGTGGCCTGATTGTAATGATCACTGATTTATTTGACATGGATGAGGGAAGGGATACAATTTTAAGTTAAAACTCAGGCATCTTAGGTGAATGATGATAAATTACATTTGAAGTAGAGGAAAGGAGGTTACCAGGATTTCTTATTATTTTCTTTGTGTGTGTGTGTGTGTGTGTGTGTGTGTGTGTGTGTGTGTGTGTGTGTGTGTGTGTGTATACATGTGCATGCATGCATGCCATGAAGTGTGAGTGTGGAGGTCAGGTGACGAGTGACAGGAGTGTCTCTTCCTCCTTGCTTGCACACATGCCTGCTTTCATCAGAGGTGGTTTCTCCTGAGTCAATCAAGGTCGCAATCATTTTGACTTTTCTGGTTTCCTGCTCAAAGAGGATTAAAAAACAACAACAAATTAGAATGGAGGTGAGAAATCGGAAGTAAGGAAACTGGCAGTGAGACAGGGGCAGCTGCTAGACAAGGCGGGAAGGAGAAATGAAAACTCTGACTGCAGACCGTGGGCTTCACAGAACAAGGCAGCCACGTCATTCATAACGATGGTGCAGTCACCAAAAAGGCCAAAGATTGTCTAACAGTTGATGCTTTCAAAATATTTAATGTAGTTTTCAATTCTTTTCATAAGCTGATATAAAAATACTTAAAGAATCTAACATTAAGTTGAATTAACCAGATGAAATGTCTCTTTTTCAAAGATGTGTCTTTATATAGTTATAATAATTCCATAACAAAGGTTCAGAAATATGTAATGGATCCCAGCTTTAAACACCGAAGACATCTATGGTCATACCCAAAATATACAGGCTGATTGTTGGCTCTGTAACACACAAAAGGAAGTTGTATAATTACTATTATTGCTGTTGTTATGCAGACTTATGGTGATGGCCATTATGTCCACTTGCACAGCAAAAAACAAAACAAAGATGCTCACAACTATCTTAGTCTGTGTGTCCCAGTCAAGTAACTTTATCCCCTGGCTCCAGAATAGCCAAGTGACCCAAGCCTGACCAAGCAGCATTTGCCATCTATTAGAGCAGAATGATTGACTCAAAGATGGACCTGTGAAAGAAGATGACCCAATAAAATCTAATTTCAGGCCTTCTGTAGCTAGTCATACATGCCGGAAATTATGATAATGCTTCACATTTTCGGGAGAGTATATGCCTATAAAAAATAATGTTGTGCGCTGCGCAGTAGTGGCTCATGCCTTTAATCCCAGCACTGGGGAGGCAGAGCCAGGTGGAACTCTGTGAGTTCGAGGCCAGCCTGTCTACAAAGGGAGTTCCAGGGCAGGCTCCAAAGACTACACAAAGAAACCCTGTCACAAAAACAAAAACAAAAACAAAGTTGCACCTACTAATTTATATGTATCTCAATATATAACAATAATTATAACACGTTTCTTTCATTCTCTTGGTATATTCAACTATTTAGTAGGCTACATTATTCATGAATCATCTTTGTAAATCCTAAAACTTTTAGATATTATTACTGTGAATTTTTGTGTGTTCATCTGCCTCTTGCTGCCAGGATCCCAATAAGGCATGATTTGTAATAGTAACTTTCCCATTAAAATGGGATAAATAATTCCCATTATCCCACTGGATATCAGTGACTTCAAAACGACTGGTGTCTTAATCCTCTCACTTCCTACAGTACTGCCATTAGTCGCCTGCCCTGGGGTCTGCTTACTTCCTCAGACAAGTTGCAAAAGAACATTCTCCTACTTCTCCAGCTGTCTCCCCATCGATTTCTCATTATGCTTGTCTGGTTTCTACATAGAATTAACTCCTTACTTGCTGCCACTGGGTGACTGAGTGCCATGGAGGTTATTGCCTTCTCATCCCTGCCTATCCCACTGCTGTTTGACTCTGTCTTTGTATCTATTAGAGAAGCCTGCTATTTTGCAATTAGTTTTCTCATCTCTGATGCAGTTATAAATGGTGCCCTGCAAGGATGTGTAATCAGAATGTTCACGTCAGCTCAGGTATAGGAAATCCTTATGTGGGGACTTTAGAAGGATGCTGAGTTTTGTGTGCTTTCTCCCGGTCTTGTTCCCTAATCATGACAATGGTGACTTTGCTCTCAATGCAATGCCAAGGGAATATGATGTTCTCTGGCCTGAGCATCTCCCAGTAAAAATATCAGAGTACAAGCAATAATTTTTCAGTGATCTAAGAGGAGACAGTATGACAGCAGGAAAAAAGTTTTAAGAGATGAAGATATTATGAAATAAATGGAACTACATCTATCTTTGACTGCTGGGGAACAACAGTTCATAAGTTAATGGACCCTTTGTGCTGAATGATTGTGAGAAAGAAGACAACACCATTACTGTCTTAGACACAACTGACTCATTCTCTCATTTACCACACACTTATAGAGTGTTTATAATCTGCCAGGAACATAACCGAATTAAGAGAAGGAATATAATTTCTGTATTAAGTTGTTCCTGTTCAAATAATAATCGCTGCAATTATCCTTCAGTACTTATTTTGGCTTCTTTCCTTCTTGTTATCTAAGTCTTCCATATTAGCTATGTGTGTGGACACTCTGCAAAGCACAGTCTACCCTTGTAGCCACATCCTTCCTCTGGGTGCGGCATGTGATTGAGATGTGGCTGATAGAGTGTGAATGGAGGTGAGGCTGTCTTCAGCTCACCTTTGCTGTGAAAGCCTGGGCAGGGCATTCACCATCTGCCTCACTCTTCTTCTCTTTTGCTGCTGGAAAGAGCACTACAGATAACTAGAGCTTCCCTTAGGTCCAAGGCTGAGGATAAATTCTAGGAATGGTGAGCTGGAAATAAAGGTCCCAAATAACATTAGATCTTTCAAGACCTCTAGATTCTATACTAATGATGTATGAGTGAAATAAGTGTCCAACTTGTTCCTTTTTTTTAATCTAAGTTACTTGTTGCTAGATACAATCCCAAACATTAAGGTTCATTTCGTTCAATAAAGTCCGTGAATTTAGAATGCACAGTTTCTTAATTCTGACAGATGTATACATTTATGAAACAATCACTGCTAAGCAAAGCATTGAATATTCTGGGATGTCATTACTCTGAAAAGTTTCCTAATGCCACATCCTACAGAATATCAGGCCCATGTCCATCCCCAAGTGACAACTGACCTGATTCCTATTGGTAAAGATAAATTGTATCTTTCCTAGAGTTTTACATATTGGAACTAAAGCATATTGTCTTTTAGATGACTAGTTTCACTCATGGGACTGAGAAGATTAGCATGGCATGTAAAAGTAGTTCATCCATTTTTGTTGCTGAGCTGTATTCTATATTGATGAGGTCTCTGGAGAAACAAAACCAATTTACATCTATCATCTATCTATCTATCTATCTATCTATCTATCTATCTATCTATCATTTATCTTCTATCTATCATCTATCTATCTATCTATCTATCTATCTATCTATCTATCAACTGCTGTCTCAGTTAGGGTTTTTATTACTATGAAGAGCTTCAGTCCATTATCATCATGGTGGGGAGCATGGTGCCATGGAGGCAGATGTGGTGCTGGAGCTGAGAGTCCTACATCTTGCAGCCAACAGGAAGCCAACTGCCAAACTGGGTGGTATCCTGAGCATAAGAAACCTCAGAGCCCACACACTTCCTCTAACAAGGCCATACCCACTGCAACAAAGCCACACTTCATAATAGTACCACCCCCTGTGAGATTATGGAGGTCAATTACATTCAAACAACTACATCATATATATGATGTAGTTTCTATCATCTACCTATCCACTCATCTACCTTTTCCACATAGAAAAAGAAATGTATTGTCATGTTTCGTATGTTCTTGTATCAGTCAATTGCAGACAATAATGGGTCCCCAAATCTTCAGGGCAGACTGGTAGGCTAAAGAATCAAGGAGGACCTCATGCTAAAGACTATCCACAGAATTCTCTAACCCTTGGGGAAGGTTGAACTTTCTCTATAGTCTTTAAAACTGATTAATGATATTTGTTGCCATAGGAGACCATCTGCTTTACTCAGTATCTAACAAGTTATATGTTAACCCCATCTAAGAGTACTCTGATCACTCATTTTAAGCTCATTTATGCACAAATTTGCCAACTTTCTATTTGATATGATTTCATGTTATGTAGTTATAAGAGTTCACTGTGGGATAGATGGATACCCAGCCCAGAGAATCCCACTCTCACACAGCTATGCATTGAGAGTGCTCTTGTCACATCATCTTATAGTTTATATTCAGTTTGAATTCCTGAGTACCAAATTAAGTTTTCCTGAAAGGAAGAGGCTATAGCACATGAAATAAAAGCTTATGCTTGGTGAAACATGCACACACACACACACACACACACACACACACACACACACAGAGAGAGAGAGAGAGAGAGAGAGAGAGAGAGAGAGAGAGAGAGAGAGAGAGAGAGAGAGAGAGAAATACAGAGTATATCTCATATAATACTTTGTTATAAATATAGATGCTGGTCATTCATCAGATATATGTGTTGTGAATATTTTCCATCAGTATAACTCTTTTTAATAGAAGACTAGACAATTTTAACATTAGAGAAGTCAAATTAATCTGGTTTTGTCTTTCTTCCATCACTTTCCTGTCTCCCCTCCTGTCTGTTTCCTTCTCATCCCTTACCCTTTTTTACCCCATCCTTCTTCTCCTCTCTTTTCTCTTTTATTTTCTTTCTTTCCAGGGCTAGCAGTGAAACCCAGAACCTGAGCATGCTAGGTCAGTTCCCTACCACTGAGCTGCATTCCCCAGCCCTTGGTGTTTTAACATAAACTCTCATTATTGGAGCTCAGGCAGGCCATGACTTCTCAGTCCTGCCTCCATTTCCTGAGTGCTTGAATTACCTGTGTATGCTATCACACACAGTTGTTGTTTTCTTTTACAGCTTTTACTTTGGTACTAAAGCATCTTCACTTACTTCAAACAAAAGGAGATTTTTCTCTTGTTTATTTATAACAGTTTTGTAGATTTAGGTTTTAAAATATTTACATTCTAATTTGAGTTGCATTTTGTGTAGATCACGAGGTGATCATGACATTTTCCTTATTAATATCCAGTTTTTTCCATCAATATTTGTTAAATGAACATTTTCCACTGGTCTCTGGAACCATTGTTCAATCAATCATATATGCAGATGTCATTTTTATATTGTCTTCTGATTCGTTAACCTTTCATTCTAGCAATGTCAGGCTTCCTTGACTACTTTAAACTTACCTCCATAGTTTTAAGTTGCAAAGACACAGATTTCTACTTTTGTATCCTAATACAAGATCAACAAGTTAAAAAATTTCAGCATGCATCAAATGGGACTGAACACCACAGGATCACTTGTTCTCTGTATTTTAATTTGTTGTTGTTTTCTGTAACGATCTCTGTCTGTTACAAAGAGAAGTTTCTTTGTTGAAGTGTGAAAGCGACACTTATTTGTAGGTATAAAGATACATATTTAGCATGCAGTTAGGAATTGCGCTGGTTTAGCAAAGTGGTGGTTGCAGGTTCTCCTCCAAGATCCATGACCTCACTAGTCCCAGGTAGATTAATTCCTGCACCTAATGCTTAGGGAACATGCCAAAAGAGGAGGCAGAAAGATTGTAAGAACCAAAGCAACAGAATATCTGCTGTGAGATTGTGTCTTCTAGAAACATCAAGGAAGCTACACCCATGAAGTTTCAAAAACATGTCTACCTAAACAAGACCTGAATAAGGGTGACACCAACAGACATAATAACATGGAAGGGGAAATATCAACCCTGAACAGAGAGTCATAGGCAGCTAAGGAATATTGAGAATGGAAGAAAATAGTATTCCCCATGGAAGAATACCCTAACTGGTTATCCAATTGCAAATGATCAACCCTGAAAACATGCATACAAGTAACAGTATATGGACTGAGCAGGTTGCATTTATACATTTAGGAATACACACATGCATGTGCAAGCACACACACATGAGTTTATGGGAGGGGTTGGAGGAAGTAAAGGAAAAAGGAGGAGTGATTTAATTATATTTTAATTTCAAAAATTAAAAATTAATTCCATAGTGGATAGGACAGGTCTAGCATGTAGCTAGAGTTTTTCTGCCTGGTCCACAGTCAGGACAAATCTCTGTCACCCGCCAGTCCCACAGCCACTCAGACCCAACCAAGTAAACACAGAGACTTATATTGCTTACAAACTGTATGGCCATGCCAGGCTTCTTACTAACTGTTCTTATATCTTAAATTAATCCATTTCTATAAATCTATACCTTGCCACGTGGCTCATGGCTTACTGGCATCTTCACATGCTGCTTGTCATGGCAGCAGCTGGCAGTGTCTCCCTCCACCTTCCTGTTCTCTCAGTTCTCCTCTCTGTTAGTCCCGCCTATACTTCCTGTCTGGCTACTGGCCAATCAGCGTTTTATTTATTGACCAATCAACAACACATTTGACATACAGACCATCCCACAGCACTATCAAGCTTTTTGGTGATTTAAAAACACTAATAAATACATAATGCCTTACATACTTGGTTACTCTAAACTTCTTCAAAGTATTAAAATGATATCTTTGGGTCTGATATCCAAATTATACAGAAGACATCAGTATCTAGTAACAACATTTGTGATGTTCTTTACATTAAGCATTGATATTCTTTGATTAAATGAGTATTTAAGAAGTCATATAGTATAATTAGCCAGGACTTATAAAAATTAATTAGAATTGGACAGACAGCTCAGTGGTTTAATAAAATCTTGAAATGTTATTTGTTTGTATAAAACAGTATTTACTGACTTCATAAGAAAAAGATGTCATTAAGCAATGAAATATATTATATACATATATTTTGATAATATTTTCTTCCAAAACTGGTTCTAAATTAAAACATATAAACTAAAATTTTATTTCACTTATGTAATAGTCATGGTTAACAAAAAGCATATAACTTTTTTCATAAATATTTTTAATAAAAAAACCATTAAAGTGAGGCATAGAAAAATAAGGACTTTGTTTTATTCTTTTACTAAATGAGACATTTAAAATCTGTGGTTAAATTTTACTTTTTGTTTTATACATTTTCTCATTGGGCAAAGCCTTTGCTTTGTTGAATAGTTACTGTCTTAATCATGGGAAAAATTCTGTTTAAGGAACAATTCCTACTTGAGACGTTCCTACTAAAATTACATAAATGATTGAGAAACTTACTTTAATGGACAAATCTGAAATCTGTTTATAAAATTTGACCTATTAGACAAACAATAATGTTAATGAACTGTCAACATGAACTATAGTTTTGACTTTCTACTAAGATTAACTCCTTTGGGAAGTATAATTATCTCCCTGTAAAACAAATACTTGGTATCCTATAAAAAATAAGTACAATGAACTATCTTTATCAAATAAAAATGTGTAGAGCTACAAGGGACTTTAAAATGTGATAACTAAGAATCAGAATTGTTTACAAAGTCCTTACTTAGGGGATAAAGAAACTGGGGTGTTTCCATCAACCAGGAGTTAAAAACAACATCACAATGAAGCCTCCATTCTGACTAGAGGAAAGAGACTCTACCCAGGTACTTCTAACTGATGCCTGGGTTACCAAACTCCAGGAGATAAACTTTTAGACTCACATTTTTCACATCCAACATGTGCCAACTACATCTGAAAACACATATCCACATAATATTAAAAAATGCTGGATGATGCTTGCCTTTGACATCACTGACAGCTGAATACCCCAAGAAACTGAACATTTCTCCTACATTTTATATTTCTTAAATCCTTTCATTAGATTTTAATTGTGGTATTTAATATTTTACTTGCACATTCCTAAGTAACGAAATAAGGCTAATCTTGTTTTTAATGAAGTTATACATGATAATGATATCATTTCCTTTCATTAATCATGCTTTTGTGACTATTTGCTTATCCCAGAATCCCACCTTACTTCAATCTAATTTTTGTGCTTAAAAGATTCAAATGTCTTTCTTCACAATCTTCATGAAGCACACTTTTCTCACTGTGATTCAGTATAAATTGGATAAAGGAAATTTAGTTTTTAAACTCACAAAAACTTATTTTAAATCCTAAAAAACAAAAACAAAAACCTCCAGCTTGGAAATAATCCCAATTCTTAAAACAAGTTAATAAACTTTTTCTTGTTAAGTAAAAGACACACCACACACACACACACACACACACACACACACACACACACACACACACACCTGCACTCAGGCATGCAAACATGCACACACATATACATATTGGGTCCAGCCAATACTGGGTCCAGCCAATTAGATTATTATGTTTCTCTTGATGTTAAACTGTCAAGATTCAACACATTAAATGTTGTAAAAGGCATTATAATTTGCTCAGATGTTTAACAGACAAAGCAACCTTCACTTTATTTACTCTAGCTAGAGATACCAAAATCTCTGCATTAATTCTTTATATCCAAATTATACAGAAGACATCAGTATCTAGTAACAACATTTGTGATGTTCTTTACATTAAGCATTGATATTCTTTGATTAAATGAGTATTTAAGAAGTCATATAGTATAATTAGCCAGGACTTATAAAAATTAATTAGAGTTGAAGAGACAACTCAGTGGTTAAGCACACTTCCTGTTCTTCCAGAGGATTAGAGTTTGGTTCCCAGCACCCACAGCAGGTGGTTCAAAACCATCTGTAACTCCACTTCCAGAGAAATCTGACACCTCTGGCCTCTGTAGGCACCTGCACTCAAGTGCAGATACACCCTAGAGATAACTAAAAGCATTAAAAATCAATCTTTTTTTTTTTTCAATTAAACTATAGGGTCCTTAGATCGCTCTATATGACCAGAAGACACCTGATATGCAATTGCAGAAAGTAGCTTTATCCTCTAGAAAAACCAGCGTGCTGGGGCCTGCTCAAAATGGCTTTGATCCCTGGGGAGAATAAGGCAGCCCCTTTAAAGCCTGCTTAGGGGAATTCCAGCTGTGGGTTAAGTGTACTTTGAAGTGATTGGGTATAGACCCTTATAGATACAGGAATCATTTTATGATTGGCCCATGACATCTGGTCAGCAACTGTGGTTGTGGTGTCAGGGGTCTGTCTGCTGTGTCAGGGGTCAGTCTTTTGTGTCAGGGGTCTGTCTTCTGTGTCAGGGTCTGTCTGCTGTGTCAGGGGTTTGTTTGCTGTGTCATGGTTCTGTCTAACTGAAAATAACAAGAATAGTTCCTGCTTGTGGCCAAGTAGGACCCTGATTGGCTACCAGACTGGACATACTTCCTGAAGGTCTGGTTGAAGCCAGACATGAGTCAGCATAGGATGGTAGGGTAATATGAGGAGAGGTCCCAGCAAACTGGCCCCTGGAAAAAAGCAACGGGTCCTGGTCCCTTCAAAACAATAGCTGTATTTTGGTAATTAAAAAGGAAATGGACAGTACTACAATGATTCCTTCTAGAATTCTATTTCTGACCATGAAAATAAAAAGGGAGATTTGGTTATGCCTACAAGGCCTGTAGAATCCTGATTTCTAATGGATCTCATCTCTTCTTTCTCTCACTTACTGGTATTTGGTAACTAAAAAGACAATCTTGTTAAAAGATAAATTAAAGAAATACTATATTGTTATCTAACTGCTTCTAAAATGTGGCTTTCCATATATTTTTTCCAGGTTAAATCTTGTATAATGCTAGTATAGTAAAACAAATCAAGTCAATATCCACAAACAAGAGTTATGATAAATTAAAAATTAAGTTTTCCTAAGAACTAGAACTAGCTATTGCAAATGAAGTTGGAACTGTAAGATCAAACTAGCTGTGAAAACTTCCCCAAACTGCTATCACATTGGAATATGGCATTTGAGATAACCCAAACACGTACTGCTGTGTCACCCACATTTGGCTCCAGAAGTAACTTACTCCCTTTGGGATCAGAGCTGTGTTTGTGCAGCTAAAGCTATGGTTCTCAAACTGTGGGTCGCAATCTCCATAGGGGTCACATATCAGATATCCTGCATATCAGATATTTACATTATGATTCATAACAGTACCAAAATTATAGTTATGAAGTAGCAATGAAATAATTTTATGGTTGGGGGTCACCACAACTTGAGAAACTGTATTAAAGGGTCACAGCATTAGGAAAGTTGGAAACTGATCTAAAGCTTTTGATGCCCAGTGTGGAGCCCCGGGGATGATACTCTTTCACTGGAGGAGTCACGTGGATTGGTATTTGGTATGAGCATGGTCCCTTGTACCTCATCGTTCAACACCACCTCCCTGGTGGAAGCTGGTGAGTTCTTCCCAAGGCTCAGCCCTCTCTTGGTTTGGTCAACATCTATCAGTTTATTCTGAGCTGGTTGTTAGGATTCTGTTTTGTTTGTTTCAATCACTCAGTTTGAGATTCCGTTTTTTCTGCAGAGCACTCAGTTTTCAGAGCGCTCTGGTTGTCTGCTCTTAAAATATTTGTTGATTGGCTAGCATTTGACCTTCCCTCTGGTCACTCCTTCAGTTTCAGTTCTACATTTTCTGTGACCTTTCCTGCTTATTGCATTCCTGTGGCCTTCAGTTTATGAATCCTTTGAGCACCTGATCATAAAGATATTGAAGATAAGAGCGACTTGTTGCCTCCAGTCCAACAGCATGGAGATGTAATCGCCTCAGAGGGATGTTCAATAAAGCATACTGTCTCCTGGGTTGAAGGAACTTTATTGACTCAGTCAAGAAGACACTCACAGGTTGGTCACTCAGTGTCTTGTGCCTCCTTGTGTTCTCAGAAGGTACAGAACAAGCCTGAGGCACAATGTGAGTAACTAAGCTTGGTCAGAGCTGAGGGAATTACTCCCCAAAGCAGTATATAGATCTAATCCAAACACAGACCTTGGCTACCATGAAGAAGCCTGTTTTTTTTTTTTCAGAGAAAATGGAAAGAGATTGAATGAAGAAAATGTTCCGGAAATACTTCTATTTGGTACTCCAGTTGGTGTAATGTTTAATAATTGTGTTAATTCAACTTAGAAGAATTTGGAAAATGGGCAAATCAAACTAAAGATAAGTAGGCTTAGATGTTTTCCTCAGGGGGGGAACACTTGGTATTACAATTTTTTCCACACTAAACTGCAAATCCCCATCAACAGAATTGACTACCGTTAAGAGAACAACCTAATTTATTTGGAATAAAAAGAGCATCTAAAAAAATTACAGAACTACCAGTATACAAAAGATTAATGAAGGCTTTAGAAATTACATCTAATTTTAAAAGGTATGTTAAAAATAAACAGAAATTTCAGTTTTAAACCAGACATGTCTAACTAAATATGAAGTCTGAAGAATCTAACGTTCCTCAACTCCTGCCCGTCAGCTAACCTTGCCTGCACGGCCTCTTCCTTCATTTTCTCCATGATTCTGTGCCAAAAGAAGATACCTATGTCCCTTTTTTGAATAAAACTTAGAGAGGAGGTCCTTCCTGTATTTAAAAGGGGTGGGGGGTGGCTAGGAGCTGTGAGATGGCTCAGTGGGGAAGAGTACTGACTGTTCTTCCAGAGGACCTGGGTTTGATTCCCAAGTCCTACATGGTGGCTAACACCATCCACAACATCCAAGTTCCAGGTGATCCAACACTGACCTCCTCAGGCAACAGGTACACACATGGTGTATAGACACACACGGAACAAACATTCACGCATATACAGTCAAATAAATTAACAATAAAAAGCCTTTGAAAAGTGGGGGCTAAAACCTTTGACTGTGGTGTTTCCTGTATCATAGCAAGACCTTCTGGGATTTGGCTGTCAACTTCAGTACTATGCCCTGGCGGGTAGGTAAAAAACGATGGCACTGTCAGAATTTACTAATGAGTCCTAGGCTTCCTTGGACACTGACACTCATATCAGTTCTTCTAATTCCTAATTAGTAATGAGTCGTTCTAATTACCATTTTTGGAAAGTGTCTAAATATCACTTTACATGATAATTACTGGGCATCCTATAAGAATTAAAGTGTCATATGAACCATCTCCTGCTCAAGGAAGACATTACTCACTACCACAGGAGCCTTTTAAACATGGTAACTGGAAGTTCAGAATTGTGTAATCTCTCCTCAAATAGCTCCCAGAAGCCTGGAAGAACGGAAGTCTGGAGCAAGGTGATTTTACGCACTGGAAGACACACCATAGCTAAGGCTCCCTTTCAGACAAAGGACTACCAGGTTTGTGCTGCAGAACATCAAGAGATGAATGGTGATTGATGGATCTTACTCCATATCTATGGCATCCTCTTCTTACTCCATAAGCTTCAGAAAAGTTGGGTGATGTCCATTTTCAGCTACATTGAAACTGGGTACCAATAAACAGAATTCAAAATCTCAAACTACATTTCTACTAAATCTTACTTTTTTATTTCTTAAATCCTTCCTTATTTAGATTTTTATAATTATCTGAGATATTTGGATTTTCAATGCTATATGCTTAAGTGATAGAAATAATATCAGTTTTAAAGAAGCTACAAATGAGGACAAAACTGTATCCCTTCATTCCTCATGTTCATCATTGAGTGTGTGTGCATGTGTGCCTACTTTCCCCTTATTTTCTAATATACAGTCTCTCACAGAACCCGGAGCTCATGGATTTGGCTAGCCTAGCTGCTCTGTAAGCCTCAGGGATCCTCTACACCTGACCTTTAATGCAGGTTCTGGGGATCTAACTTGGATCCCATGCTTACACGGTAAACACTTTGCCAGCAGAGTAGTCCTCCCAGCCCATAATTCACAATATTTCTGTTGTGACTGTTCCCCTACCCAGACCTGAAACTTTACTTGAACAAAATTTTCAAGATTAAAAATGTTCAAGATGTTTCACTACCCCTGTAAAAAGAATATTCTCATTATTCAGTGTAGTTCAGACCTTTAAAAGCCTCATTATTAAACTTACAAAGATTTAAATATTTGAGAAGGAACTTCATGTCTGTTTTTCATAATCTATGGAATCCAATCAATGCTGTGCTTGTGTGTATGTGTGTCAGGCCATCCCCAGAGCAGGGCAAGCTACCAAGGACAACGTCTCTGAAGAAACTAGTTCTTCCCATCCCATCAGCCTTCAACTGCTAAAACTCCTCAGCTAGGAACAGGGCATCGCGAGCCCCTCCTCCCTTAGCTATGCTGGACTTTTTCACTGGCTTCATTTTGTGTAGTCGTGTGCAGGCAATCAGAGCCTCTGTGAGTTCATGAGTGCACTGCTCTTGCTTTGTCCTGAACACTTGGTGTTTCAGCAGTCACCCCCCACTTCTTCAATGCTTTCTGAGCCATGCAGGAAGGGGGATGTGATGGATGTCTCATTTAGGGCTGAATACCCCACAAGCACTCATTCTCTGGCCAGTCGTGGAGTTCTGTGTTCATCTCCATCTGACGTGAGAGGAAGCCTCTCTGCTGAGGCTTGAGAGATGCACTAATACATAGGAATAGAGATGAGTGGCTAGAAAGCAGTTTGGTGTTGTGTTCATTTAGCAGAACATGGCAAGTTCTCACCTGTCGTTTATGATTTTTCCCAGATCCGGACTTTCTACGAAGTTTGTAACGCCAGGTCCGAGTTTCATCTTGTGCTGTGGGTTTAAACCAACCTGAGAGTTGTTGGTTATTCCTACATCATTCATGACACTATTGCACCTATGGGCATGTCTTCCCTGCTAGATTGTTATTGTTGACTCCAAAGGTTCACTGCTAAGTAAGTCTGTTGATAACATTTCCCCCTCAGCTACCCACATAGCACTTTATAGTGCTGTGCGTAGTAGCCATCAGGGAGGAAGCTTCCTGACCAGTACCAACTTGATTCTTCCATGTCCTACGGCCAATGAATGACCTTCAGCATTAGAGCTTTACCATCAAGTTCTGGTGGACCAAGAGCAATAGCTATAGCGTGCATTGTTTGGGGGTCTCTGGTATACCTATGACCAACAACTCCAGGGGAAGGTGTCCCACAACTGACACTGAGCTGGTTTAGAACCTATGTCATCAGGAAGAAGTATTACTGTTGCATATAAGGTAACATCATTTAAACTCTCTCTCTCTCTCTCTCTCTCTCTCTCTCTCTCTCTCTCTCCACACACACACACACACACACACACACAAAAAAAAAAAAAAAAAAAAAACACCCATACACATAAAATGAAAATAAGAAATTTTAACTTGGGATGATTTCTAAAACAGTAACGGGGCAAAACCCAATCTCTGCCCCTGGAGCTGCTCAAAAGAAAACTCAGTTTTGCATTCATTTTTTTAATTCATTGTGAACTGAAAATCATGAATGGGATGTCTTTGGGTTTTTGTTTGTTTGTTTGTTTTGTTTTTTAATGTGTGTGTGAATGTTTGTGTGTATAGATGTGGTTAGGGTCATTTTAGACTCATAACAAAAACTGCTTCTATGTCTTTTTCTTTTTACCTAAAATCCAGGGGTGGAAAGATGATTCTATAGTTAAGAACACCGACAGGTTGCTCTTGTAGAGGACTCTCGTTGGATTTCAACACCAACATGGTGGCTTACAACCATCCCTAACTCCAGGTCCAGGAGATTCTGTGCCCTCTGCCGGCCTCTGCAGGTACTGACCGCACAGAGTTCACAGACATGCATGAAGGCAAAGCACTCATAAATAAAGAAATCTTAGAAAAGAATCATAATTCAGAAATTTTAAATTTAAAAAAGGGAGACTTATTTCTGTGCTACATCTCTGGCAGGCTTGTGTAAAATACCGTATGAATTGGGGGAAAGATTTGTTGGTTGTTTAGTTGGTTGGTGTCATGTTTGTCTTTTTAGATTTTTTAACCATTATTTTGAACTTACTCAAAATAATTTGGATCTGGTGCCTTCATACATTAATTATAGAAATACAGGTTGAAAGAAAATCTGATTTACAGAATTTAGGAGTAATGACCTAAAAATGGCTTAAAATATTTTTTTTATTAAGTGCTCAAAAAATATCTAAACTGCTTTCACTGGTCACACTTAAAAATGATTAGTGTCAGGGCTGGCTTGTATACAGATACCTTTACCTTGGTCCATTTTAAGTGTACATCACTTTGACCATGTTAAGATGGGCTGTTGCTTTGAAATAGTTGCTGGGGTGATATATTGTGTTATAAATAATATACTTTAATAGCTAAATATGTTACTGGGGCTCCCTTTCTCTGGTTCTTAGTCTCATTGATGTAGGAATTTGAATACATGGTTCAGAAGGAAACTTGAGGACAAAGGGACAAACAGGAGTAATGGGTATAAGAAATGATTTGATTCAAGTCTAGGCTTGGGAAGATGAGGTAGGGGCCATATGCCTCATAGATCTCCCCTGAAATTTCTTGAAGTGTGGAGTGTTACTATTACTCTTCTGGACTTTTTCAGATCATGGAATTCCTGTATCCCTATTAAGGTAACAGTAGGTAAAGAAAAGATGTCTCCTGAAACTTACTGCACCAAACATAGATAACAGTGATGGGTGAGCCTGCCATGGCATTGCTTACTTTGCATAACAATACTCAGCTAAGAATAGCTACTGGTTCCACCAATACATATTTTTTTTATTCACTTACTTTTATCTCCTATAATGTTAGTCTGCTGTTAAAATAAAAAGAATTAAAATCTAGACAGGCATTGGAATTCTGATGGGTATCCAAAATCAACGAAAATACCTTGTTGATTTTTTTCTTTAGAACTCAAAAGGCACACAAGCTTAACCAGAGTGATCTGCTAAACAACTACTTTGATCGAGGGAAGGTTTGGAATATTGTCACCTTTGAGACAGATGGATTACCATGTCACCAACCTACATCAGAGATAAACCTCAGATTATGGCACTTCTCTGGTAATGGGTATTGGAGATGGAAAAATTGGAGATGAAGTTAAAAAACAAAACAAAACAGAAAGTGGTTAATTTTGGCCAGCTGCATGGTCATAAACACCTAACAAGAAATGTAACCAAATATTAAAATGGTAAGTATAATTTTTAACACTGTAAGGGAACACACTCCCCAGACATTGGTATTCAATCCATAGATGTTTAGACAACTATTTCTCACTAATGATTTTCTTTTTGATAAGAAAAATGCTATCTCAATTCAATAATAATAATGCTGGACCTACCTACAGCCAAATGATACTTAAATTTCTTCTCTCTCCATCTCTGGAATCCATCTGGGAGGGACCTCACACTGTGACTGTATTTGCTACTCAAACAGTTACCAAAATGCCTGAAAACATATCCTGAGTTCATCACTCTCAAGACTAGACTTGGAGGCCTAGAAAAAAATCAAGGTAGAGCCAAATGGATGGATGATCTTGTGAACCCAACAAGCAATTCTAATTAACTTTGTCTTGAATGTTTAAAAATATATATCCTCTGTTCTGGCTTCTCCCAATTCCCTGTCTCGGACTGTAATGCTAATTACTCTGACCTTTATTTCAGATCTCTTCAGAGCCAAGTCAGACCAATCAGAATGAATCTTCTCCTGGTTTTGCAGGACAATAGAAAACAATACATGAGCTAATCAAAGATGTCTTCAGAGAATATTGTTCAGAGACAAGGGGTGGGAGAGCTGACAGAATTAAAATAAGCCATGCTGGGCATGGTTATGCTCACCTGTAATCCCAGCACTTGGGAAGCCAAAACAGGAGGATTATAAATTTAAGGCCAGATTGGACTTTGATGATGAGACCTTGTCTCAAGCCAACTAGATGGAGTTGCTTATGCCTGCTCTCCAAATAGTAACTAAAGCCAAGATGTTATGAAAAATGGCTGCCTGGCACTAACTAAATGTCTTCTAATCATGGTCCCAGCTTCCATTCTGTTTGTTATATTTGTTTCAAACATAGACAGAGTCTAACCTAAAATTGACGCATTAAAACAAAAATTGGGGAATTTTAACTGGTCTGGTAGAAATGAGGATATTCTAAAGAGACACTTGTTTCTCTCAATCTATCAGATTATTGGTATAAAGGACCCCAAAAGAAATGGAAATTCCCCTGGAATCTCACACACAGAGAAGGAAAAGGTGCCAGGTAGAGGGGAGCTGGTCTCCTGGAAGGAGATTTCGCACATTTCTAACAGGTAGCTAGGCTGTCTTAGAGGATTAGAATGAACCCCAGAGAATGTCAGTCAATAGTGGGCGGGACATCATCTTGACTGGAGCTGCTTAGATACACATATCCTTGGCCCTCTGTATAAACTTCAGTCCCAGATAGGGTGGGGGGTGAGGGTAACTGGATCTTATTGGATACCTTCCCAATGTTTACAATGAATAAATCTCCTTTTTCTGTTTTCCACCATTAAAAATACACACAAATGAGTAAGTGAATGAGTTAGTGAGTGAATAAATGAATGAATGAATGAATGAGTCTACAAGGTGATTAAAAGGTGATTACTGGTCCCAAGGAATTACAGCTATAAACCTCAAAACACACATATTATGCTTGCAAAAGTACATTACAAAATGTGTTTGTACCAAAGAACTAACGCTCTAGACACTCAAATAAGACTAATGAAGTTTAATGAAGGCTCTTCTATTCCAGTACTGGAAATCTTAATTACCTTTATCTTCTGTAAAACAAAATCTTTGTTTTATTAAGTCTAGGTTTAAAATTACTGATTTTCGCAGAGAGTGAATTAGCAAAAATAGCCAAGAACATAGTGTTCATAAAACAGTGTATCTTACACTTAATTGAAGGAAATGACTCATTTCAGAAATAAATTTCAGGATTAAATATGACTGCAAAAATTAAACATAGTGTATTTATGCACAGACATGTGCATGTTAAAATAGAACTATAGCAATAAAGAAAACTAATGCTAGCAAGCATCACTGAAATATAGTTGTATATAAATAGCACATATGTGATGTGTGTATATTTATTTGCATAATAAAAATGAGACAATATTGCAATACTTTCCATGGGAAATTGAAAAAGCTCAGACTCCTTAGCTCCCCCAGCATAGAAACAAATGAAAATACAGCCCATCCCAAACCTCCATAAATGGAAAAGAATCTTAACTTGATGACCAAACCCTGTTGTAAACAGTAGTGATAGCTTTCTTTTCCTCTTGCAACATGATTAGAATATTGATATAGGAATATTGGGATATCTTTGAGTGTGACAGAGCCCTCAAAGGTTGAGTTTTAAAAAGAGGTATTTTATTTTAGAGAGCTATTCTAGTTTACTGCTTTGTTGATATGATAAAGCACTAGCCAAAACCAGCTTGGGGAGGAAAGAGATTATTTCGAATACAGGTACATAATCGAGAGTAACCAAGGCAGGAACTCAAACAGGAATCTAGAGGCAGGAACTGAAGCAGAGACCATGCAGAAAGGCTGCTTCCTTGGCTTGCTAAGTCTGCTCTTATACAACCCAGGACCATCAGCTTAAGGTGACACTACCTACAGTGTGCTGAGCCCTCCCACATCCATCATTAATCAAGAAGTGACTCCATAGTCCAATCTGATGGGGGCACTTCTTCTGTTGAGGTTCCTTCTACCATGGTGACTCTAGCTAATGTCAGGTTACCTAAAACTAACCAGCACTAGAGCTTAAGAGAGATAAAGAAGTTAGAGCTCCTGTATAGAAGAAGAAAGGGTCCCAAGGAGTAGGATACCGTTAAGCCTCACTGCCTTGGAGTTTGTAAGGCTTTACTAGGTAGAGGTAGATACTGTGTCCTGCATGGTTTGGAACCTTGACCAGGGGTAACGAGGGAATGAAGAAAGGACAGACACACAAACACAGATAAAGAAAAGCTGGGATCTAGTGGGTTGTATGTACTCTAATGGCTTCAGCCATACCGTCAGTATGGTTTCCCTGAGAAAGGGTGCCCTTTGAGGGAAAGAGATTTAAAAATAAAAAACAGACAACATGGCGTCTCCAGCATCCCTGGCCATTGTAGGGCCAGATGTTTTTGGCTTAGACACTTCAGGCATCTCTAGCTTCTAGCAAAAATAAAGATCAAGTCATTTCTGGCTTACAGACAAGAAACTAGTTACTTTCTGTGGGGTCTTTTTACCCTAAACCGCCTAGTCATTTCTACCTCCTATTTCCATCATCCCCACACTGATGTGGTAACTGACTTTCTATTTGTATTTGTGCTTCCTCTATTATGAGATATATATTTACATTTATTGCATGCATCTGGTCCCCATATCTTGGGTAGCTTGTAAAGCTGCAGTCATTTCAGTGGAGGTCAGGGTCTTATTTAAGAGTAACATGTACTTCCAAGCTAGTTCAAATAATTGCGTGAGTGCCTTCAAGATCTCAATATATGTGTCAGGGTCTTTTGAAAACTTATCAAGATCAAGCCTTTGTCTTGGCTCTTATAAAGGGGGTATGCACCTGAGTGGGTCTCCCCATCCTGGGGACATCTGAAATGGCAGGAAAGAAGGATGCATTTGAGAGGGAGGATTAGGGACCTTGACAAGCTCTGAGTCCTTGGGGTCAGGAAGGCTGAGAAGTTTTTTTCCCCTTTTCTAAGGACTGCTGTACCTGCCAGAGGTCTTTGGCAGCCTCAGAAGTCCCTATCGTGAGGGCAGCCAAGAGTGCGGGGTCATTACAACACTCCCTACATGAGTCTGGGTTCTCTCTTAAAGCAAAGAAGGCCTGCACATAAGGAATGTTGGTCCATTCACCTCTCTTTTTACAAAACAATTCTAATTGTAAGATTGCACTGAAAGGAATACCTCCCCCGGGACCCAGAAGTGATCTTTCTCCATCCTCCAGTTTATATTCAGGCCAGGCTTGAGTGCAGAAAATGAATCAGGTATTCTTTCCTTAAGACCTGTGAATGGAAGATATCAAGATGGGCAAGGTCACCATCTAGGGAATCCTTCACTGAAGACAAAGGACTTCCCATCTGAAAGACAAAAAGATAAATTGCAATCTTCTGGGCTGTTTTGTCTCCCTCTCCAAATCATCCTCTGGAAATTCCCCTTTCTCTTACTCCTTTGCTTGTGAGTGGCCATGGGAAGGGGGTGAAGGGCTGTTAGATTGGTAGTTTGCTCTCGCTAATAGTGTGGGGCTGGGTAGCTGTGTTCTCTCTTTCCTCATTAGCCACCATGGAAAAGGGAAGCCTACTGGATTTCACTCTTATTGTTGCAACTCTTTAATATTTTTGACCTTGGTGAATTCTTCCTGGCTTATTTTAACCAGGCTATATTGGATCCACCATCTAAAAACAAAACAAAAATCTTTGGAGTACATATTAAGCCTCACATGTCATGGAAGTCAGCCAATTTGTACTGATTATATGAGGCAGGAAGGTTCTTGGCTCCCTGGTATGAGGGAGGTATAGTGGATAAGGTATGAAGTTTAGTGGTAGGAGCTTTTAGTATCCTCCTTAAATATTCTGTGACCCCTTTCTTCAAATTCTTAATCTTTCAGTCCATATTGCATTTCTCAGTCTAGATAGGAGGCAATTATCAGGATGAATTCTACTTTTAAAAGGGCTATCAGTCAGGCTGCCTAGACTAGAAAAGCCACATTATAATTTACCATGCACAGTCTTAGATTAAGTATCCCCTAATCTAGAGAATATGGAACACAGGTGACAATGGCATCTAAAAGAACTTGAAAAGATAGACAATATCAGTGTTCTTTCTCCTTACTTTGTCCATGTCACAGAAGCTGGGGAGCAAAAGCAAACACAAGAGTACCAAGGTGCAATGGTTAGCATTATTGAGGTGGGAGGGCAGAAAGAACATTCTATGTTAGCCAGAGAAAACCAGGATTGGAGGCATCTGAACAGCATCTTGTCTCCCATCACTCAGGTTACCACCACCACATCCTAGGTGCTGCTGTAGTCACTGTGACACCAGCAGAGAAGGGCTGTCTCTGCCACTCTGTTGGCCACCTTCTTGCTAGTAGCACTTGTCTAATACCTGACAATCTATTCTCTTGGGCCACAGACTGAATCTGTACTTCCCCTAGACTTCGCCATACAGGTTCACTCTGGCCTTCCAGGTCCAGCCATCTGAAAGAGCTAGTCCTCTTGGCACCTGCCAGCGTAGAATGCTTCCCTACCCAGATGCAAACCTCAGTCAATACCCCATAGAACATACACTGTTAGACTACTGGTCTCATAAGTAGCAGAGAAGGAAGACAGGAGGAGACGCAGATTCCTCATAGAAATCAACCTATCAATCTAGTATGGGATAAATATGCCCAGTTCCCAAGAAATGGGAGGTGCTGAGAATGAGTGTGCTGGTTATTTTTTTCAATTTGACCAAGCCTAGATATACCCTGGAAAAGGGAATCTCAACTGAGAAATTACCTCCATCAGATTGGCCTGTGGCCAAGTGTTGAGTTTATCTAAGTTATTTTAATACCAATAACATTTTGAGAGTCAGATATTCGGGTAAAAACCAGATAGATCAAAGAAGTGGTGGAGGAGTGACCAGTTGATCTTTTCTCCACACTTCCCAGATAAAAAAAAAAAAAAAAGGCTGCAAATCTTTCCAAACCCTTTCCTACTCCTTCCTGTGCACCTCTATCATTTCCTGGGTCCTCTGAAATCTCTATGGTCAATTCTTGTCAACCAGTCACTGGCTCCACCCCCTGATCCAAGCTAACTTTATTAACACAGTCTTGGAGTATCACAGTGTGATCAAATATCCCACAACATTTCCCTGTAGTGGTCTGTCAGATACTCTAGGCCTGTAGCCAATTTGAATGCACCAAGAATGCTGAGAAACATTAGGTGACTGTCCAGGCTGCCAGCTGTCTCGGGTCTACTCTTGCAAGATTCCCGAAAGTTGCTTGCATCCATCTATCATTTCTCAGGTACCATTATATTCTTTCTCAGGTCTTTGATGGGATTGAAGACTAGCAGTTATAGTTACAACTTAATATATATATATGTGTGTGTGTATATATATATATATATACACTATCTTAGATAGAACATATTTAGTATTAGACTCAGGTTCTGTAGGATAGGACACCTTTTGGAATGATCATTGTAACATACCATTTACCTACACTCTAGACTTCTCTGGATTTTAGTATGTGTTTCTTGCTTGATATTGTTCTCATTGATTGTAGTTCCATCTTATCTAGGTCATTATCCCTCATTACTCCTGGAAAATATTTGATAACCATTCCTTCGTATATAGTCTTATATTAAGTTAGAACCTTCTTATTTAGGCAAAAAGGGGGAGATATAGTGGGTAGCCATTCCAGCTTTGGTCTGGAAGTTCCAACCCCCATTGAGGCTTTGGTAACTATCACACCTACAAGGCGGGGCCAAGAGAGGGCCCTGAAGACCCGAGATCCAGATGCACCACCCTCTCTTGTTTCCTGGACCCTGGACACTAGAGGTAGACTGAGAAGTTCTCCAGAGAACACCGCCAAACAGCGCTGCATCTTTCCCAGAACCTGCAACCTACCTATCCCTTCATTTGTAAGTTACTGCCACTAAATAAATCTCCCTTTTAACTACATGGAGTGGACTTAATAATTTCACCAATATTTTCCCTTTTTTGTCTAAATAGAAAGGAAATGTTTTTTAACAAAGTGAAACTGTATACAATAAGAACAATTATCAAGTAAGAATTACAGTCACAATGTCCAGTCCATTAGTATTTGTCAAATTCAGAAAAATACTCTATTAACTATCCTATCTTGGTGAGTCCAAAGTTTTCTACTTAAAACATTTTCCATCATAACTTGTATTATCAGCCTAAAATATCCTTTTATACCTTAAAATATTTCCTTAGATGAAAAAATTTAAGTTTTTATGTCTCTCAATCTTATGAATTTTACATCTCTTTTGTGAGTTTCTTTCTCTGAATTTGGCAACAAAGAAAACAGTATAACTAGTCTTCAACCCCCATCAGAGACCCAAGAAGGATAAAATTTTACCTGAATAAACAAAAAGTGCAACTTCCAAAACTATAGAAATGACAGAGAGAGCCTGGACAGTCACTGAAGTTTCTTCTGCAAAATTGGGGCATCTATCTTTAGCCTATAGGCCTAGAATATCTGATAGAATTTTCTATGAAGCAGGAATTTTGAAGGACTGGCCTACCTTGTCTTGACAAAGTTTGGTGGTCACTCTCTTTTGTATCCTGCTTGTCCAATTTGGACAGCATACTGTTGTGGTGATGTATTATGCCCCCCAATATACTGTGTCTCCCAGTAAAATTTTCCTGGAGATTAGAGAAAAAGCCAGCCACTATATAGAAGTCAGGCAATGGTAACACACACTTGTAATCCTATCACTGCGTAGGCAGGGACCTGTCTGGATCTCTGTGAGTTCAAGGCCACACTGGGAATAGAGCCAAGTGTGGTAGCACAGGCCTTCAATTCCAATACTAGTTAACCATGAAAGTCTGGAGGTCTGTTACAGGAAGAAACAGAGCTGGGCAGGAAGAGGAAGTGATGTCACTGGACAGAGAACAAATCAGATGGCAGAACAATAAGGCATATAAGAATGATAGAGAAGAAGTAGCTCACTTTTGGAAGCTGCGGAGTTGGTGAGGTAAGGTTAGCTGTAGCTTTCCCTGTTTCCCTGGTCTCTCAGGCTTTCACCTTTATATCTGGCTCTGTGTTTTTTATTTAATAAGACCATTTAGAAATTTGTCTAAATACTATCAGCAGTCAAGGCAAGGGCAGTTTCTTGCCTAGTGGCTAAGGTTGCCACAAATGAAAACAAACTCCATATGGAGGTTCTTCAAAGCCCATTATCTTCTCTGAAGTAGACTGGTGATCACGGTCATAAAAAGCCTTATGTTATTAAAAAAAAATCTTAAATGCCATATTCTGTAGATCTCTGAAGTGTTTGAAGACCACCCATCTATCTAAAATATATCTCTGTAAAAATGTTCTTTAGAGACTTTTTATAGAACAATGTAAATGTACCATATTGCATTTCATGAGAAGATTCTGGACACACTGTATATTTCATAGCCATCAGGAAGAGATTATGTTTTATAATATATTCACCATGTGACAAGAACCTGTTAGAGATTTGGAAGGGATCTTTACAGAACATTGAGATGTGCCACCTGTTTCTACTGCATGCAAGAAGCTAGTGTGGGGCATCCTTCACCCATCATGAACACATTCTGCTTTATGAGTATATATTCCAGTATTCATAAATGGAAAAGTAGCTATGTGATAAGAAATTTCAGAAGAGATAATTATGGAAGTCTAGGAATTCATCATCTTCTGTAATCTGTGAGCAAATGTAATGTGTGATTCATCTTCCTCTCAGCATGACAAACTTTTTATAAGAGCACATTTTAGTGTTCATGAATGAAACATTCAATATGTGACAAGAAGCTTGTTAAAGCCTTTTAAAATGAGTTTAAAAGACTGGGAATCTGTTCTCTATTTCCAGTCCAAGGAAAATATTATTGCTCAATTATGTTTTCATCTAGCATGAATATATTGTCCTCTCTCCTTGGTGTCTCTGGTGATTTGAATAAAGGTGGCCCCCATAGACCCATAGGGAGTGGCACTTTTATGAGATGTGGCCTTGTTGGAGTAGCTGTGACCTTGTTGGAGGAAATACATCACTGGCATGTGCTTTGAAATTTCAGAAGCTCAAGCCAGGCCTAGTGGTTCACTGTCTATTCCTGCTGTGCTGCCTACAGATCCAGATGTAGAATCTCAGCTGTCTCTCCAGCACCATGTCTGCCTGTGTGCCACCATGTTTCCTGCCATTACAACAAAGCTCTGAACTGTAAGCCTGTTCCAGTTAAATATTTTTCTTTATAAAAGTTTCTGTGCTTGGTGTTCTTATGGGACTCCTAACAGTGGAAATAAGGGTGTCTCTGAGTCTTTTGCCTGCTTTCAGGACCCTTTTCCTCATACTAGGTTGCCTCATCCAGCCTTAATATAAGGGGATGTGCCTAGTCTTATTGTAACTTGATATGCGATATTTGGTTGATACCCCTGGGAGGCCAGCCCTTTTATGAAGGGAAATGGAGAAGAAGTGGATCTGGGGGAGAGGGGAGGTGGGGAGACTGAGTGTTATGGAATATTTAAGATGTGGTACATTCTGGAATATTTGTTCAATGATACAAAGATGTGCTGTATTCCTTTATGTTGTATTTGTCTAACTCTGTAAAGCTGTGTTACTTTGCCTGTCTAAAACACCCAATTGGTCTAATACAGCACTGAATGGCCAATAGCTAGGCAGGAGAAAGGACAAGTGAGGAGAAATCTAGGGAAGAAAAGGAGGAGGAGCAAGAAAAAGGAGAGGAGGACACCAGGGGCCAGTCACCCAGCCACACAACCAGCCACTGAGTAAGAAGGGCAGAAAGATATATAGAATAGAGAAAGGTAAAGCCCAGATGCAAAAGGTAGGTGGGAAAATTTAAGAAAAGCTGTCTAACAATAAGCCAAGCTAAGGCTGGGCATTCATAAGTAAGATTAAGTCTCTGTGTATTTATTTGAGATCTGGGTAGTGGGCCCCCAAAGAGCAAAGAGAAAAAAAAATCAACTACATCTGAGAGGATAGAAAGGAGAAGAAACTGCTGTCGGGATGTAATATAAGAGAGAAGAATAAATGGGGAAGAAATGTCATGACATGACATCTCTTTACAGCAATAGAATCCCTAACTAAGACAGAAGTTGGTACAAGAGACTGGAGTATTTCTGTGATAGGCTAGACCATGCTTTTGTTTGGAGGAATTTGGACTTTGGGACTTTGGATTAGAAAGCAGTTGAATGCTTTAAGTGAGCCTTAATGGGCTATTACACTAGCAGGAACATGGAAGACAGTGGTGCTGAGGGTGATCTGAACTGTGGGGGTCTGGCTCAAGAGGTTTCAGAGGAGAGAATATGAGTATGTGGCCTAGAGATCATTCTTGTGATATTTTCACAAAGAATATGGCTGGTTTTTGTCCTTGTCCAAAAACAAAAAAAAAAAATCTACCTAAGGCTAAACTGAAGACTTATCAGCTTTGATAGAGGAAATTTACAGACAGGCTAGTATTGACTGTGCTGCTTGGTTATTAGTGAACAGGAGCAAGCTGAGCATGGAAAAATACAAAATGTACCATTTGAGGAGAAGAGATGCACTAGGAAGTGTAAACAAATTAGAAAAGCCTGATGCTAAGTAGCATAAAGGGAGTGGTAACCTCGGAGCAAGACCCCACTGGAGCACGAGTCTTAAAAGGTCTCATTAATAAAAACAAACCTGGAGCCAGGTATTGGGGTGAATGCTGGAAGATCAGAGAAGCAGAACAAGCCACAGCCACCTCACCTTGCCAATTCCTCAGCTGATCCTGTTTCCTCAGACTGGAAGCCTCTGAGTTCTCATCCAAATGGATCTCAGCTGACTGCTGCTAAAAGCCTAAAAGCTTAACCAGCTCTAGTTCCTGGTCCTCACATCTTATATACCTTTCTGCCTCCTGCAGTCACTTCCTGGGATTAAAGGCATGAGTCACCATGCCTGGCTGTTTCCAGTGTGGCTTTGAACTCACAGAGATCCAGGTGGATCTCTGCCTCTGGAATGTTAGGATTAAAGGCGTGTGCTACCTAACTGCCAAACCTCTACGTTTAATAAATATTATGGCTGTTCTGTTCTCTGACCCCAGATAAGTTTATTTGGGTGCACAATATTTTGGGGAACACAATATCACCACACCTCACCCAGCTAAGCTTCCAATTTGTGAAAACAAATTAAAGAAAAGCTTAGGGCTGGGCATGGTGCCGCACACCTTTTAATCCCAGCACTCAAAAGGCAAAGGCTGGCAGATCTCTAAGTTCAAGGCCAGTCTCATCTAAAAAGCAAGCTCCAGGACAGCCAAGCTTAGGCAGTGAATGAAACCATCAAAACCAGAAAGCTTGTGAAGATGTAATTGAAAGAGGGGATCATGTTCCTACTCCAGTTTTGGCCACATGGTTCTGGCTTTAGAGACACAGATAGAAGAAAAGAGTTTTTGAATCTCCTCCACTAAGAAAAACGCTGAGACCAGGTGTATGTCAGGGATGTCCCTGCATGAAGGCCTAGAGAGGCTATTGTGTGAAGCTGTAAAAGTGAAGCCTGGATTGCCTTGGAGATCCCAAAATGTTGGAGTGCCAGAGTCTTGGAATACCTGCCAAGGAGAGCTGCTAACAGGGAGTGGAATCAGCCCAAGAGACAAAAATGTGTGGCAGTCAACAAAGCTGAAAAGAGTTGGAAATGTGAAGAGATCTTTGACATTAGTCATAGGGATGCAGAGTTTGGAGTTTACCCAGCTAGTTTTGGTCTTGCTTTGGTCCCAGTATTTCCACACTATTTCCCCTTCCCTCCCTTTTGGAATGGTAATATATACCCTGTGCCATTATATGTTGGAAGTATGTGATTTGCTTTTTCATTTTCATTTTACAAGGGTTACAGTTAAGACATTGTTGTGAGTCTTGGAAGAGACTTTGGACTTTTAAACAAGTTTGAGACTATTATAGACTGTGGGGACTTTTGAAGTCAGACTAAATGTATTTTGCATTATGATATGGCTACAAGCCTATGAGGGCCAATAAGTGGAATATGGTGGTTTGAAGAGAAATGGCTCCCATAGGCCTCTAGGGAGTGGTACTATTAGGAGCTGTGGCCTTGTTGGAGTAGGTGTGGCCTTGTTGGAGGAAGTATGTCACTGGTGGTAGGCTTTGAGGTCTCAGAAGCTCAGTCCAGGCCTAGTGGTTCACTGTCTATTCCTGCTGCCTACAGATTCAGATGTAGAACTCCCAGCTATCACTCCAGCACCATGTCTGCCTGCATGCTGCCATGACATTCCCACAATGACAATAATGGACTAAACCTCTGAACTGTAAGTTAGCTCCAGTTAAATGTTTTCCTTTATAAGAGTTGCTGTGAGCTGGGCGGTGGTGGCGCATGCCTTTAATCCTAGCACTTGGGAGGCAGAGCCAGGCGGATCTCTGTGAGTTTGAGGCCAGCCTGGGCTACCAAGTGAGTCCCAGGAAAGGCGCAAAGCTACACAGAGAAACCCTGTCTCAAAAAAACCAAAAAAAAAAAAAAAAGAATTGCTGTGGTCATGGTATCTCTCCACAGCAATAGAACACTCACTAAGACAGTCTCCATATATGCAATATTCAATATCTGATAAGGATGACATGACAGCCTTGGAAGAGGAGAGAGAACTGACAATGAGCTATCATTTTATACTCCATTGTGGAAGGCAGTGCATCACTAATCAACTTAATAAGTTATGTTTTACAAGCACACATTTCTTAGTTCTTATTAACATTATGTTTACTGTGTGATAAGAATCTTTGTTAGCCCAGCCCACTCCATCCCCTAGGACTCAGTCACTTGGTGGGGACCCAGGGTCCCCCTAGTTCTCCTTGTTGGCCCTTTTTAACCTTTCTTTCTAGCCCATGTCCAGTCCTTTGTGACTCCTCAGAATCTCTGTCTACCAAGGACCCAAGGTAGCCAGCCACACTGGGTCAGGACTCATGTAGGATACTTCCATCCTCCTTCCTGTCTTCTATCTGGTCTGTCTAGACTTACCTTACCCTGCTGTTGCCTGACCACAGGAGCCCCTCCTACCAACCAACTCCATCCCTTAGGGATTTAGCTTTTTGGTGCCTACTCAGGATTGTAGGGATAGGGATCCCCCTAGTTCTTCCACACTGCCCTTCTCAGCCTTTCCTTCTAGCCTGTCTTCATTCCTTTGTGATTTGCCACTGATCCTCACAACAGTTCTCAGACAGGGACCACACATCTACCATTGGATAGGATCCAGAAGTGCTGTCTACCAGGGAACCCACAGCCACCACACTTGGCTAGGACTCAGGTTGGGCAACAGAAACCAAAGAATGGAACACCTGCTTAACAAAGACAAGACTACATGGCTATTAAAAACAAACAGACAAACAAAAAACACCTCAAACATCATAACTCCAGAGGCCTAGATCCTAGCACAAAAACACAAACGTGAAGAACTAAGATAACATTCCTCCTCCAGAAGCCAACAGCCCTGTTGTGTTAGGTCCTGAGGAAAGCAACTGATCCAAAGCACAGGAAAGCACTTCAAAATAACAATTGTGAATATTTTCAAAGACCTTAAAGAGGGTATGAATAAATGTCTTAATAAAGACTGTAAAAATACAAACAGCTGAGTGAAAATAATTCAAGATGTGAAAGTAGAATTTAACATAGAAATAGAATCACTAAAGAAAACCCAAACAAATAAAACTATAAATGAAAGACTCAGAATGTCAAACAGAATCCTCAGGAGTAAAGCCTCGCCAACAGAGTAAAAGACATGGAACAGGGAATTTCAGATCTTGAGGACTAGGTAGAATAAACAAGTAGCTCAGTCAAAGAAAATGGTAAATCTAAAAAAAAAAAAAAAAAAAAAATCCAGAGACAAAACATCTAGGAAATCTGTGACACTGTGAAAACACTGAACCTACAAATAATACATATAGAGGAAGGAAGGAAAATAAACCCAAGTCAAAAACACAAAAAATACTTTTAACAAAATCATAGAAGAAATTCTCCCCAAACTAAAGAAAGAGATGCCTATCAAGGTATACAGAACACCAAATAAATTTAAAAAAGAATTTCTTCATGATACGTGATGATCAAAACACAGTACAGAACAAAGAAATACTACTAAAAGCTGAAAAAGAAAAAGAAAAAGCCCAAGGTACATATAAAGGCCAGCCCATCAATGGAGACCCCAAAAGCCAGAAGGGCCTGGAAAATGTTCTACAAGCTTTAAGAAACCACAGGTGTCAGCCCAGACTATTTACCCAGGAAAAGTATCAATCACAGTTGACACAAAAATAAAAAAATTTTATAATAAAAACAAATTTGATCAATTGCTATCCACCAATCCAGCTCTACCAAAGGCACTCAGAAGAAAACTTCATTCTGAAGAGAAAGTTAACTACATCTAAGAGGACACAAGGAATAAATATTCTCAGAACAGTAAGTCAAAAGAAGGGAGGAAAACCCACACCACAAAAGAGGGAATTAATAAACACTGCTTATCAATAACTTTAAATACCAATGGTCTCAAATCCTTAGAGACTAACAAATTGGATTAGAAAATGGGGGAACCATCTTTCTGCTGCATCCGAGAAACACATCTCATCACCAAGGACAGATACCACCTTAGGATAAAAGGATAGAAAGAGATAATTCAAAGTAAATGAAATCAAGAAGTCAGCAGTTGTACTATTACAATGTCTAAAAACAAAAACAAAAGCAAAACAAAAAACAAAAACAGACCTCAAGCCAAAACTAACCAGAAGATCAGAAGATACAGGAAAAGACACAACATACTTATTACAGGGAAAATTCACCAACAGGATATTATGACTCTAAACATTTATTCACCAAACAAAGGAGAATCCATATTCACAAAAGAAACAACTACAGCTAAAGTCACACATCTCTAACACAGTGGTACAGTGGTTAGTAAGGGCCTTCAACATCCCATTCTTGTCAATATTTAGATCACCCAGACAAAAAACAGAGAAACACTGAAGTTAATAATGTCATAAATCAAGACATACTTTGTTAAAATAACTGTGTTGCCAGCAGTGGGGGCTCATGCCTTCAATCTCAGCACTTGGGAGGCAGAAGTAGGTGGATCTCTGTGACAATGAGGCCAGCCTGATCAACAAAGCAAGTCTCAGGACAAATAGAGCTGTTAGACAGAGAAACCCTGTCTCTAAAAAACAACAAACAAGAAGACGGAGGAGGGGGAGGAGAAAGAGGAGGAGGAGAAGGAGGAGGAGGAGGAGGAGGAGGAGGAGGAGGAGGAGGAGGAGGAGGAGGAGGAAGAAGAAGAAGAAGAAGAAGAAGAAGAAGAAGAAGAAGAAGGTCACAAATCAAATGAACTTAGCAGACATCTACAGAACATTCCATCCAAAGACTAATGAATACACTTTCTCCTCAGTCAACTTTCTCCAAAATTCACCTTGTATCAGGATACAAAACAAGTCTCAACAGATACTTAAAAATGGAAATAATATCCTGTATCCTATTTGACCACCATGGACTAAAGCTGGATATCAGCAATAGAAAATGTAAGAAAGTATACAAACTCATGGAAATTTAACAACTTATTATGACTAAGGAATGAAAATTGCATCAAAACAGAAATCAAAAAGGAAATTAAAAAACTTTTTAGAATAGAATAAAAAGAGGAATTAATACACACTTTCAATAATAACTCTGAATGTTAATAGTCTCAATGTCCCCAATAAAAAGGCACAGACTAGAAGATTCTATTACAAAACAGTCTGGTGCCTTCATATTGGAACTTGGAACAAATTTCCCCTGGCTGTGTAGACTGTCCTGTGTCTTAAGTCATGATAGGGCAACTAGAAAGCATTAGCCTGCCAGCTGGTAGGACTCTGAGTTTTCAAGTCACCTGTAGTACCTGGAGAATCTCTGTGTCCATGTGGGACATGTGCCTACTAGAGAGTCCCTGGTAACATACTGGGATTAGGAAAATCCTAAAGAGAGGGAGATGGACCAAGAGGAAGTGGCAGTCCCTAGTAAGTAGCTGTGGAGTTTGGGCAACCCAAATGGAGACAATTGGGAGATGAAGAGTGAGTATCCTACCTGGGTCTCTGCACCATTTATGCAGGCTAGAGAGTCCCAAGTAATGAGTAGGTTGGATCCAGCAAGGCCCAGAGGAAGGAAGAATGGAAGAAAGGAGGTGGTCTTTGTAGTCTGAAGTTTTCCTGTGTCAGCCCAGTCCCACAGCCACTTATAAAATAATTACACAGAGGATTATATTAATTACCAATTTTATGGCCTATTGGCTCAGGCTTTTTGCTAGGTAGCTCTTACAACTTAAATTAACCCATTCCTATTAATCTACATGTTGCCATGTGGCCGTGACATTACCAGTCTGCTGACATTTTGTTGATCATTGGGGGGCAGCTGATGTCTCTCCTACCCTCCTTTCTTCTTCTCTCTCTTTAGTTCAACTGTGCCACCTACTCTTATTCTGCCTCACCATTGGCCAAACATCTTTATTTATCAGCCAAGCAGAGCAACACATATTCACAGCATACAGAAAGACATCCCACAGCAGGCCTTCCTTAGAAAGCAGTGGACTTAGGCTTGGGGCTTAGGCAACTCACTGGAAGAGGTCAGGGAAGGGGAGAGCAGGTAGCCTACCTTTTTACCTTCACCATGTATGCCCACTAAAAAGACTCTGGTAGCAAGTGGGTTGGGACCAGAAGAATGAATAAAAAATTCTTATGGAAGCTAGACCATCTGTGTCTATCTTCATTTCCAAGAGCTGACTACTATATGCTGTTACATTCACATCAACATAACACAATCACCCTTCAATGCATATCCAAGAAACATATTAAATTTACTTCTCTCAGGGAGAAAAAGAAGGAGGTTATGTTCATTTCTTTTCTATTTTATAATGGCATGTTCATATACAATAAGAAATGTAGGCCACATACATCCAGGATAGGTACAAATGAGACCCAACACAAAATAACAAACTTACTTGAAACATTATCAGACTTCTTTTTAAAATTTTAAACATTTGATTGCTCAGTTCTTGAGTATGAGTTTTGTAAATTGTAATGTGGTTTCACAATGTTGAAAAGATACAAGGGCTGGAGAGATGGGTCAGCAGTTAAAAGCACTGGCTGCTTTTCTAGAGGACCTGGGTTCAAATTCCTAGCACCCACATGGCGTCTTTCAACTATCCATAACTCCAGTCCTAGGAAATCTGACACTGTCTTCTATTCTCTGCAGGCACCAGGCAAGCATGTGGTGTATAGACATGCATGCAGGCAAAACATCCATACACATAAAAAACAATTACACTTTATGTTAAATAATAAGTCATACATCTATGCAGGTCTGTAGGAAACTCCTTGGCCACTTCACACAGGTTTGATTTCTAGCTTTGATGGGAGGAACCTGTGGTTTATAATTTAAAGATATTAAGAGTCAATTCACAACTAGTGGAAACACATGAACTGTGGACCAATAGCTGACGAGCCCCCATGGTACTGGACTAGGCCCTCTGGATAAGCGAGACAGTTGTTTAGCTCGAACCATTTAGGGGGCCCCCAGGCAGTGTGGGATTGGGACTTGTGCCTAGTGCATGAGCTGGTTTTTTTGCTCTTCATGGTGAGCAGCCTTCTGTTGCAGAAGAGTCCTAACATAGGCCATGCATATCATCAGAGTTCAAAACATTTGCTGATGTGAATTAAATTTATGCTGAGCCACTGGGAGTTCATTTTCTCCAACTTGAGTAACTGATAAGTTTTCCTGTCAAGGAAACTTAGGACAAACAGGACCCCAGGCTCTGACCAGTAAAATAAAAGAAAAACGCCTCTACAAGGGATCATTTCCAATCACTAATCATCATGCAAATTGTGAAGTTCATTTGTTTACACAAGCCTTTGACAACTGTGAATTTGTCACTTAGGAAATTCATGGGCAAAATAACTACTTTGTAGATCCAGACAAAAGTTCCTCCAGCTACTGAGTGTATTTGAACCATAGCCAGCAGTGAGTACATTCATGGGGACCTTCACCTGGTATTGTCTAAGATGAGAACTCATGATTTCCACATTAGCTCTTCAGCCAAGCAACATGGGGACACAAAGGCCATGCGTCTCCATGTCACTCACCTTTCCCATGAGAACTAGCACAAGGCAAATGAAAAACATTATCTTCTATTTTCAAAGTGGAGAAAACTAAGGCATTATATGATTCCTGTGCCCACATCCTTTACAGAAAAGGGAAATAGTGCCTGGCACATTGGAGACAATGCAACTGTATTTAAATAGTAATTTTAAATAAGTATAATTCACATTATCCAAAACCTATTTAACATATATGTCATATATTGCATATATACATTTGTAACATTAATTCAATCTATGCTATAAAAAGATAGACACTAGCCATGTGGTGGGGTGCACGCCTTTAATCTCAGCACTCAGGAGGCTAAGGCAGGCAGATCTCTGTGAGTTCAAGGCCAGGCTGGTCTACAGAGTGAGATCCAGGACAGGTAGGGCTACACACAGAGAAACCCTGTCTCAAAAAAAAAAAAAAAAAAAAAAAAAAAAAAAAAAAAAAAAAAAACAGGGGAAAAAAGATAGATACATAGCATCTAAAGATGGGAAACAGGCATCGTAGACTATCAGAAAAATTCAAATGATGAACTCAAGTCAGAATGGCTAAAATGTAAGATGTTGCCAACATTGAATGCTGACAGGGATGTGAGGCACCCAGAGCGCTTGGACATGAGAGCAATGGGAACAGAGCACCACTTGAGAAGACACTTTGTCGGTGTCATAACACATACATGTCCTAGTTTGGTTTCCAATTGCTGTGACACAGTCCCCTGACAGAAGCAACTTAGGGGCTGATTTTGGCTCACAGTCCCAGGTCTCAGTCTCTCACAGCAAGGGAGTCAGAGGCAGAAAGAAGTCTAAGGGGGTAGTCACATCACACCCACAATCAGGAACAGAGAGCAAAGATCAGCACATTCGTCCCCTCTCTGCGCTGGATCGCAGATGTGATGTGACCCAGATGCTTCAAGTACCTGCTGCCTTGATTTCCCCACAATGATGGAGCTGTGGAAAATAATCCCCTTCCCCCTCAGTTTCTTTAGTTGGGGTGTTTATCACAGCAACAGAATGAAACCAGGAAAATATAGTTGCTATACAGCTCAGCACTTCTAGATATGTGCCTTCCAGAAATGAAAACATATTCTTACAAAAACATCTACATGCGTATTTATAACAGCTGCATTCACAACTACCCAGATGAGGGGAAAACACAAATGCTCAACCAGTCAATGAAAATCCAAACTCAGGAACAGACACATAAGGAAGGAAGTACTCGGTAAATCAAAAGGAAAGACCTACTGAGACACGGAGCTTGGGGCACTCTCAGAGGTCCCGTGCTAAGACCAGGGTCCTCTCGGAAGACGATGCACAGTACAGCATTTGGGTGACACCATTGCAGCCAGAGCTGAAGTAAGGAGGCGAGAAAGAGTCTAATTCAGTGTAGAACACAGTCCCGTCACACACACACACACACACACACACACACACACACACACACACACACACACACACACAAAATGTCCAGTGTGTTTAGTACATTTAACCACCATGCATCCTGAGGTAGCCGGTAGCCTCACTGTGGGTTAGCAGCTGTTTCCTTCTTGGTTGTGCTGGGTTGGAGGTAAGCTGCAGCACGTTGCTGCCATCCAGTGTCTTGAGAGAGGATTGTCTTACACACCTCTAACCCAGGAAAAGATCAGGATGCCAAGAGCAGGTTCTCTCAGATAGTTACCAAATGCTCACCAAAATATCAGAAGTGAGACCACCTTAAGTTGAGCCCTCATTAGGCAAGAGTTTTAATACACATAACTAGTGGTTCCATAACCCCCCGTGCCTGGCACAGCGCTGGGCAGAGAAGGAACGCAGTCAGTGTTGGTACAGCAGCAGTGGGAGCCACAATTTCTAGAATGCTTAAGTTAGTCATGTTATGTTTTGAGGTACTCACTTCCAAATAATGGTCCAAATCGTCGTCATATCAGTCAATTGGAAGACGTTCAGGGCACTGCTCAGTACTGGCACAGCATCTTTATTGTCTACCTCTTTCCCCAAAACACAAACATTTAAGTGCTTCCAGGAACCATTGGCCAAAGTGGCCAGTGGAATAAAAATTCACTGATCACGCTAGCAGGCTGAGAGTGTCATCAGTAGCAGAATGCAAGGCTGTCCATACAAGGCTCTGAGTTGGGTGACTAGCTTTGCAAGAAAAACAAAAACAGACCAATGTTAGCACTGGTTCATTTTCCAGACACACAGGAATCTTTGCCATTTTGTCCTGCCCTCACCTCTATATCATAGACTGTCTGTTCTAACTTTTTTTACTGGGCTCTTAGACTAGAAAATCCTAAGACTGCAACATTCTAAAACCTTATGGAACTCGGGAATTTCCAAATCAGTTCTTATTCTTTCTATTTGTTTGGTTTTGAAATAAGCTCTCCTTAGCCCAGCTATATAGCTGTGGATGACATTGAACTTCTGATCTTCCTGCCTCCAGCTCCCAAGTACTGGGATTACTATCTGAGCCACCATTCTTGGTTGTACGTGGTGCTGGAATCAAATCCATGTCTTCTTCATGCACTGAACACAGGTCAGAGCTATATCCTTAGCCCATGGGACAGTCCTTGCTCCACATTAAAGAGATTCTCTTCGGGGCTACTTAGAACACCGCAAGCCTTCTCCTTCTCCACTGCATTCTTGCACTGGGCAAATGCTTTGGGCATTTTAGAATCCAGTGTTCTGGAATTGTGAGCATTGCCTCTGCTGTTGAATTATCAACTTTGGCCATTGAAGCACCAGCAGCTGAGTGTTCCCTCACCCTTACCCCCCCCCCTCATTCGCAACACTGTGCTTCATGGACATGGGCCCCAACCCTGGAGCTGAGCATCCAAATGAAGAAGGGCTAATGGTCCCTCTGGTAGCGTGTGCTTTGCAAAGAATAAACGAGAACCCACAAGGCCTGCTCCTTCCCCTCACCCTAACTCCTGAATGCAGTTTGTCCAATAATTTAATAACATTCACAGGGATATTAGGTTAATTGAATTTTAGTTCTGAATGGCTGTAAAAGTAGAGAAATGAGTCACCAGTCTTTACTAATGAGAAGAGCCATAAAGCTCTTTTCTGATGGTCACATGCAGCGGGGTTATAAATATTTCATATCTGATTAATTGAATTTTGTCCCCCATACATGACACTGCCCTGAAACATCAATCAAACAGGAACAGGAGAAAAATAACAGCAACATGGAAGGAAAACTATGAGCTTCGGAATAATAATCACATGACTACTCATCTTACCTTCCCTGAGCACCCCTGTTACTCACAGGGGGCTGCAGAGAGGAGCAAGAAGCACTCACACCAACAGAAGCTGCTTCCATATGGTGGGGACACTAATCAACTGGGTTGTGGTTTCTACAGGGCTATGTGCAGAAGGTTATTGGAGTCCTGCTACACATGGATTACAGGTGTAATGGCTACATTGGATGGCCCTCTGTAAACTGGCTCATTAAACTGACCATCAGTCAAAAAGTCTAATTGAAGCTGTACAGTAGCTTACAATGAACGGCATGCAGCTCTGGATAAACATAGCTCATCCACATCTCCCCAAGCACTGGACCACTGGGCTGCAGGCTCTCTTTCTGCTTCTCCTGTCTCCTCGAGCTCATTATCTTGGCAGGAAGCAGAAGCACGCCTTCTGTCCAGCTTCCTCTCCTCCACAGACCCCAGGCAAGTCTGTGATAGTAAAGGTCCATGGAAAGCCCCGCTTGGCAAGTGAATAGAATTTGCTAAGAGGCACAAACAATTGTTTGCTTGCTCTGCTATCTTGCCACCTCTGCCTGGCTAGGCAGTGACATCACAGGATCTGCATGGACATGCAGGTCCCATTCCCTCTTCTTGCACAAATCTTAGTCTCTTCCCATGTTATTCATCACACTCCTGTGTCCAAAGAATAAATAGAAATTATTTTCCCCTGTATTAGGGCAAAACAAAAGAGGACCAAAAAAAATGTACAGCTGGGACTCACTGACATCTTTTTGAGGTGAATTATAGGTATTTAACTTTCCTATGTGGAAAGTCACAGAATCAGCTTAAGAATGAAAACTTAGAAACAACCCAATATGCAGTTAAAGGACTCTGGGTGTCTAATTTCATATACAATGGCTACCAAGCTGAAATTTTAAACAATTTTCATGGACTTACTGATCTAGAAAGCTATCTGTGATGTGTGTTTGTGTGGTTACAAAAGCAGATCACAGAACAAGTGCAATATGTCCCTACACAGTGTGGCTTTTCCAATAGCTAAATGTGCACTGAAAAATGTACATTTTTAAAATCAGTTCCCATCTATACCCTTTCATAATCTCTCAGCAATTAGTGGGATGAAAAAAAAATGATTATTGAACCCAACCTGATCAAGTCAACAAGTCCCTTAGCTCATACTCTGTCTCCTTTAGGACAATCTCTCTTGCTTAAAAAAAAAAAAAATTAAATTTTACGTATGTGTGTGTCTGTGTGTTTCTGTGTCTGTGTGTGTGTGTGTGTGTGTGTGTGTCTGTGTGTGTGTCCACAAGTGCACACACACCATAGCATGTGTGTGGAGGCCAAAGAACAACTTATGGGTGTCAGCTTTCTCCTTTCACCATGAGGGGATCAAACTCAGATCCTCAGCCTTGGTGGTGAGCATGTTTATCTGAGTCATCTTGCCGGCCCTGGAAAATGTCTCTGGTTAGACAGGGTTCTCATTAAATTTAAGGTCAATTTGACTGGCCCATAGGATGTCCAGACATTTGAGTAACAGTATTCTGGGTGAGTCTGTGAAGTGTTTCTAGATAGATAGGATTAACCCTTCAATATGAAAAATGGGAGAAACAGAATGTGGGTGGGCCTCCTACAGTCCCTTGAGAGTCTGAATAGAAGACTATGTAAGATCTCTATCTATCTTCTATCTATCTATCTATCTTCTATCTATCTATCTATCTATCTATCATCTATCATCGATCTGTCTATATCCGTATCTATATCTCTCCCCTCTGTCTCTCTCCCTCCCCCCCCCAGGGGTCTTCACTGGACTTCTTTCCTCTCATACTTTCAGTTTGGACTCATGTAGATCTTTCACCACGGGTTCTCCTGGATCTCCAGCTTGTGAATTGTGATCCTGGGACTTCCCAGTCTCCGTGGAGTAGAAATGATGTAAGTCATCTGTAGACACATCTATACCCACACAATTGGTTATATTTGTTTGTATCTCCAGTAGCTTCTGTTTCTCTGGAGACTAGTGACTAATACACTCCTTTGCTTTTGTCTCTCACCAGGCAGATACCCACCCTTGCCTCTTCTATTCAGCACAGAACTGGAAGTCTTAGCCAGAGCAATTAACCAAGAGAAGGAAATCAATGGTCCCCAATGAGAAATGGAGAGGATAAAGTGTTCTTTTAATGAACAATATACATTTAAATTTAGAGACTCTTAAAGACACTACAGAACAGCCTGTTATTGTTATAACAAACAATTCAATAAAGTTGTCAGGTTATAACATCACACAAAATCAGCAGCATACACACACACACACACACACACACACACACACACACACACACACAAAGATGTTTTTTGAGAAACTGTTCAAGGAAACAAACCCATTAGTAACAGCAACTGTGAAAGATAAAATGTTCAGAATGCTTAGAAATAAATTTAACTTGGACAGGGATGGGGCTGAAGAGATGGCTCAGAGGTTAAGAGTATGTACTGCTCTGGCAGAAGATCCTAGTGAAGTTCCCAACACCCTTACCAGTCAGCTCACAGCCAACTATAATTCCAGCTCCATGGGGAGCCAATGCCTCTGGCCTCTGACAGTATCTGCACTCACATGCACATACCCACACAAAGACACACACCTTCATGTAATTAAAAATAATATAAATAAATAAATAGTAAATAAAAATTTAACTTTTGAAAGGAATTGAAAGGCTTGCATGCTGAAAACTACAAAACACTTGTGATAAAAATCTAAGATAAAATCAAACAAAGAGATATTCCATATTCATCATCTGAAAGAAATAATATTCAAATGTTCAGGGCTGGAGGGATAGCTCAGCCGTTAAAGGCTAGGCTCACAACCAAATGTTCATAGTACCCAACATGACCTATAAATTACTAAGGAAATTCAATGACATTTCCTGTAGAAATAGAAAAAAAAATTATATCATTCATTTGAAATATATATATATTGTTTTTTCAAGACAAGGTTTCTCCATGTAACAATCCTAGCTGTCCTGGAACTCATTCTAGACCAGGCTGGCTCCAAACTCACAGAGATCCACCTTCCTCTGCCTCCCAAGTACTTCAAAAAATAAGTAAAGTAATCCTTAAAAAAAATAATAAGACAGTCAAGACATCACACTTTCTGACTTCAAAATATTCTACAGAGCTACAATAATCAAAATGGCATGTAATGGTATAAACACACACACACACACATACACATACACATACACACACACACATACACACACAGCCTTCACTGACACACACGTGGCATTCACACACACATACACATAAATAAAATAATAAAAATAAATATTTTTTAAAAGATGCATGAGGCTGAAAGAGAACAAGCAATCAACATTCCTCTGTGTTTTCTTCTTCAAAGTCTTGCTTGAATTTCTTCCATGACTTTCCTCAGTGATGGACTGCTGTGGGGAGCAGATGAAGTCCTGATGAAATGTGTATTACTGACAGGAGCATGGCCATGTCAAGGAGTCCAGTGCCTCACACTCATGGGAATGCCAAGGCCTTCCCAGGGTGGGGCTCAGAGGAATGGCAGAGCCAGGTCAGAGGATGAATGTTGAGAGAAAATGTGTGTGGAAAAAGCATCAGGTGCAGCCTCTCACCCCAGACCACTACAGGCTGAGACTGCTCCCTACCAAGATGCCCTACTGAGATTAGCTCACCCACCTTCTCCTGTTGTATGTAGCAAATGCCAAGTTCCCAAGCTGCTGCTGGTACACCTCCAACAGATCATCAAACCCACCCAGCCCACTGGATCCCAGCTTCCCTGCCTCTGGGTCAGCTGATTCTTCATTCCCCATCAGCCCATGGGTCAGTCCCTACGCCATAGATCACAGTAGACTGTGACCTGCACATCTGAACCAATAAACACTTTTGTCCCCTAAATTGCTTTTGGTCAGAATGTTTTAGAGTGATTTCAGCAACAGAAATCAAACTAAAATACCACTCAGTGGACTGGAGTCTAAGGTTAAATAAACAAATGGCTTTCTCTACTTACTGATTGTCTGAGTTTGAGCAAGCAGCCTGGCATCCTTTACCTTAGCTAAGAGCTGATATCCCCACCATGCCTTCTCTGTCGTGGTGAGCCAAAATAAATCTTTCCTCCCATATTAGTTACTTCTCTGTTGCTGTGATAAAACACCATAACCAAGACGACTTACAGGAGTTTATTTGGGTTTACGATTCCAGAGGGTGAGAGTCCATCATGGCACTACCCAACAGGTATGGTAGCTGGAGCAGGAAGCTGAGAACTCTCATCCTCAAACACAAGCATGAAGAAGAAAGAGCAAATTGGAGGCTTTTTACTCTCAGAATCAGGCCCCAGTGAGGAACTTCTTCCAGCAAGGCTGCACCTCCTAAACCACCCCCCAAACAGCGCCTCCAACTGGAGACCAGGTGCTTAGGTGCCTGAGACTGTGGGGACGTTTGTCATTCCAACCATCTCTCCCTTAAGTGATGAGGAAATTAATATATGTGTTTCTTTCGCATGTTCCATCACATCATGAAATTACACAGACTCCTATTACAAACATTTTTACTACATGCATCCCCGTAGTTGCTTCTCCATTTTTATTCTTCATACTGTTTTTCTTTCCTACAAAAACTTAAAAAATTAAGCTTTCTTGTTCTTTTCGCTGTTTCATATGTTTTCTTAAGAGACTGCATCTGAACTGACTGAAGGCTTCAGCTATCAAATATGTACTCAAGGGCCTGACATGTGCATCCTTATGCTTGGGAACTACAAATATAGTCCACTTCGGCAACTTAAACAGTTGACAGCGGCTTACATACTTCATACCAAATTAAACTCAATGACTGTCCCTGTCAGCCTGAATCACCGCTCTCCTAGTCAGTGAGTGGCATCACCATTGCCCACCTTCACGCAACTTCTATTTCATGTCCTGGATAATTCCTGATCCGTCACTTGTCTCCATGGCTGTTGTCACCAAACAAGTTATCAGTAGTATTTTCTCGGATGGCTAGACTGCCTGCAAAATGACCTACATGTATACGCTTTGGTCCTCTTCTAAGCACATCTCTCACTACACCCTGAACCATCTCTTCTTTTTAACTTTGAAGCAATTTGACTTGCTTGAAAGTTGTAAAGGTACATTCTAAAACCCTTTCACAATGATATCAAAGTGATAATATTATCAAATGGAAGAATTTTGTCATGGTTTATATTATTTGAGTCATTATTAATCTTTGTTTCTTATTATAAATATATATAAACATTTCTCTATTTGAAAGTAAATTCCACACAAAATGCTTCCATTGCCACCTAAATATTTCATTGTGTTAAGATGTTATTTTTGATAACCACAATCTAATTAGCAAAATCACAGAATAAAGATTTATCTAAAATTTTAATTACAGAACTGCTACAAAATGTTCCAATATTCCTACAGACATCCTAACACCCTGTCATGTTAGAAGGGAGAGAAGAGAGAAGACCATCAGGCCTGCATGTAATCATGTTCTGGGTTTACATGGTCTTGAGGGTGCTGGGAGAGACTAGACAGACAGTTGACCAAGGTGGACACTCCAGTGATGTAGCTTCTCTGACCTATCACCTATGGATGGGACTTCTCCAAGGTGATCCCATAAGAAACTCTGGCAAACACAATGGTCCAGCGATCTAGATTTGGATGCAATCACTTCAGCTCTGTCACAGAAAAGCTGCCCTCTAGGATGGGATGATTCAGGAAACTGCAGCTCTGGAGCTCCTCCCTCCACACCTTGCTGAAGCTCCACAGTCCTGGCGAGGGCTCGCATGATGGCAGTTTACTAATTGATTCACCCTGTGTCTTATTTGAGGTTTCCATCGCTAGGAAGAGACACCATGACCATGGCAAACTCTTATAAAGGACAACATGTAACTATGGTGGCTCACTTACAGTTCAGAGGTTCAGTCCGTATCATCATGGCGGGACATGATGGCATGCAGGCAGACATGGTGCTGGAGAGGTAGCTGAGAGTTCTACGTCTTTTGCAGGTGACAAGAAGAGGTCTTAGATACTGGGTGTGGCTTGAGTATGCCTGCCTCCACAGTGACACACTTCCTCCAACAAGGCCACACCTACTCCAACAAAACCACACCTCCTAATAGTGCCACTCCCTTTGTGGGCCATTTTCTTTTAAACCACCACACCCTGAATGAGTTTCCATCTCTTCTGTCTCACATTCCCATTCCAGATCCTTCTAGTACCATGTCCCAAACAAAGTGTAGTTTATCACTACATCCTCTCCTTGGTGTCTGTATACAGAGAAATGTGATCCAGGAAGGTGTGTGGCCTTTCTCTTTCTCTGCAGAGATTATGCCTCATTCAAAGATTACCAAAGCAAACAGTCTATTCTAATTATACAGTTCATTCAGACTAGTAGAACAAGAGGAAATTTTTATAACCCCTGAAACTTATACAATTTTGGCACTGTCAGAGTTGAACCTAAGAAGGAAGCTGAAGGAAGGTTTAGGTCCTAACACGATCATCCGCTGAAAGTATGTCCATGAGATAATTACTTCCTGGTTTAAAAAGGAAGATGAATATCTGGTTCCAGAACCAGGAAAGATGGCTCAGCAGTTAATCGTGCCTGTGAAGAAGAGTTCACTTTCCAGCACCTGAGGAGAGCAGCTCACAGCTGCTTGTAACTCCAAAGGATCTGACGCCCTCTTCTGGCCTCTGCAGACACTGCATGCATGTGTACATATCCATACAGACACAAGCGTACACACACATTTGAAAAATAATAAAAATAGATCTCTATAAAATACCTGGTTTCACTACTTCTAATTGTTTGGGAACCAACGGTGAGAACAGATGGGAAACTTAGCCAAGCTGTAAATTACAAATATAACGTGAGTGAAGTAGAATGTATGACTTCAAGTTCCCAGAAAAAGAAAGCTGCTCCTGTGTTACAGATGCTACTAGGTTGACTGGTCAGTTAGAGCATCCGGGCTGAGCAGAGGTGGAATGTTGCAGAGACAAAATTATCTTAGGCTTTCTTTGGCCTTTGTAATAGCCACCTTTTGCCTGAGGACCTGCCTGCCCTAACATCCTGTGATGAGCAGATGAAACCTCTGGAAAGTCTTAACAGCTGCTTGCTCCCGTGAGCCCTAACACTAAGAATGTCATTAGATAGCATCTTGAAGCCTACAGCAGAGATTCCCAGTCTGCCGTAAGCCACTGTGTATTTGAGAAGTACCTTGATTTATAACTGTCTTCTGTTCTGTTCTGTAATTATAGCAACTTACCGAGGCCTTTCACAGGAGAGCATGCTCTCTGAGCAGCCCTCATCCTTGTTCCCAGACTGGAGCCACTCATTTTGGCTTCAGAACAAACTACCTCTCTTATGTGCTTCAAGGTAAGGGCCGTGCTTTGTGTCAACAAATGTCACTCTTCTCCTGGGGGAATGGGACTGTTCACATGGGTGGGGCGAGAAACCTCATCACAAGACAGGAACAAAGCGAAGGGAAGAATAACATGCCAACCTACCAGACGTCTCACTTTCCACCACGCCATAGGCTAATGAGTGTAACCCAATTTTCAGATTTTTACCCAGGTCCCAATGTTTTGTTAAGAAAGAAGTGAGCTGGGAGGGGAGAGGGAGGAAGCCATGTTAAGCCACAGCATGGTTGAGCCTGGTGGCCCTGGGGCAGGAGCACAAAGGTGCCTGTGCTGTCCCATCAAGGTCGCCATCAGTGAGCCAGATGTTACTTGTATCTTCTAACAGAGCACCCTGAAGATTTAAATGTTTCCCAGAATGACAATGTGTCTTTCTCGGCTCAGGAATGTGCTCAAGCCGCCACAACCAGAACCTTGAATTGTCAGCAAAGAAAGGGAATGATGTGAGAGGCCTGTGTTTTCCTTTAGAAACTGGTCACTCAAAATGAACCACCAAGAAAACAAAATGATTTCCACAAAATTGTAGACCAAAATAAGTAAGTGAGCTCCCACTGACAACCACAGGCTACTGGAAGGAAGCAATTCCAAGGGGAGACAAAGAAACAAATTATAAAAGGTTAACACACAGGCAATTCATGGGCCTCTTACAGGTGAAAACAAAAAAAGATAACTAAAGAATCCCCGGCCTCTCATCACAACACCTTGTTTAAACTAGGCCACCATTGCAGAAATCTATTGACTTAGTTCCTCATACCATCTCACTTAACCCTCCCGGTAGTTACTGATCCACCTAAGAGAAAGGCTACTCACTTTCCCCGAGATCACACAGCAAATGAGCTTTTACTTCCAATGCTTCTGCCCTTATCAAGTCTATTTGTATCTAAAGTAGGAAGAGGGCAACTCAGGGGCATCATTTCAGCACTTTACTCAATAAGAACATGGTCTTTTCTACGACAGACTAGCAGTTACAGTTCAAAAAGAGTAGCATCATCGAGGTTCAAGTGGCCATGGCTACTATTCAGAGTGCAACACAGGGGTGAATGGAGCCACGAGGGAGCACTCGGCTTGGAATTCAAGCAAGAGCCACCTGACGTTACGGCAAGTGGCCACAAGATGTCCCTACTTCACACCACTTCAGAGAAATCGCTTTCAAGGGAGTGTGCTGAGATTGTACCTCAAAGGGAGAGGCCCCATCATCTCTCAGGTACTCTGGGATAGCTTCCTCTCAAACCTACACTACAAGGTTAGGCTTTAAGTTAGGCTGAGGGCCATGGAGGTGGCTCAGTGGATAGAGGTGCTTTTCTTCCTCTTTTAAAAAAATAAAAAAGATTTGTTGGGGGGCTGGGGGGCTGGAAAGATGGCTCAGCAATTATGAGCACTTGCTGCTCTTGCAGAAGATCTGGGTTCAGTTTCCAGCACCTGCATGGTGGCTCACAGCTATCTCTTACTCCAAGTCCAAGGAATCCCATGCCTTCTTCTGTCTTCTTCGGGAATGGAGCACTCAAACAGTGCACGGTACACAGACATACGTTCAGGCAAATACTCAAACTCGTCAAAGAAAAATATAAAGCTGGCTGCGGATCTCTTCAATCAGTTACTGGATGAAGGCTCTATGATGACAGTTAGGGTATTCACCAATCTGATGACCAAGGTAGGCCAGCTCAGGCACCCTCTCCACTATTGCCAGTAGTCTAAGCTGGGGACATCTTTGTGGATTCCTGGAAATTTCCCTAGCACCAGGTTTCTCCCTTACCCCATGATGTCTCTCTGTATCATGTTATCTCTTTCCTTGCTGTCCCACTCTGTCTCTGTTCCAGCTGCGCTATCCTATTCCCTTATGATCTCATCTCCCACCCCCCTACCTTCTATTACCCCCTCCCCTTGCCCCCAATTTACTCAGGAGATCTCATCTATTTCCCCTTCCCAGGGCGATTCATGCATCCCTCTTAGGGTCCTCCTTGTTAGCTACCTTCTCTAGGGCTGTGGGTTGCAGTCTGGTTATCCTTTGCTTTACATCTAGTATCCATTTGTGGGTGAATCCATATCATGTTTGTCTTTCTGAGTCTGGGTTACCTCACTCAGGATGATATTTTCTAGTTCCATCCATTTGCCTGCAAATTTCATGATGCTGTTGTTGTTTATTCTATTATGTATATGTACCACATTTTTTTAAAATCCATTCTTTGGTTGAGGGGCATCTAGGTCGTTTCCAAGTTCTGACTATTAGGAATAATGCTGCTTATGAACATAGTTGAGCAAGTGTGTTATGGTATGATTGAGCATTCCTTGGGTATATGCAGAAATCATGAACTTTAGACCAACAGCTGTGGAGCCTGCATGGGCCTGGACTAGGTCCTCTGCATAAGAGAGACAGTTGTGTAGTTTGGTCTGTTTAAGGGGCCCCTGGCAGTGGGATCAGAATCTATCCTTGGTACATGAGCTGGATTTTTGAAGCCCATTACCCATGGTGGGACACCTTGCACAGCCTTGATGCAGCGGGGAGAGGCTTGGGCCTGCCTCAACTGAATGTACTAGGCTTTGCTGACTCCCCATGGGAGGCCTTACCTTTCAGAGGAGGGTGTGGGGGGGGGTTGAGGGGGAAGACTGGGAGGCTAATGAGAGGAGGGATGAGAGGGGAATTTGTGGTTGATATGTAAAATGAACAAAAAATTTCTTAATAAAGAAAAAATTTAAAAGTATATATAAAGCTGGGTAGTAGTGGCACACTCTTTTAATCCCAGCAAAACTTGGGAGGCAGAGGCAGATGGATCTCTGTGAGTTTGAGGCCAGCCTGGTCTACAGAGTGAGTTCCAGGACAGCCAGGGCTACACACAGAGAAACCCTGTCTCAAAAAATCAAATAAGAAAGAAAGGAAGAGGAAAGAAATATTTATTACTTCTCTCTCTCTCTCTCTCTCTCTCTCTCTCTCTCTCTCTCTCTCTCTCTCTCTCTCTCTCTCTCTCTGTATGTGTGTGTGAATGTATGCATGCCTGCAGAGGCCTGTAAATGGCATCAGATCTCCTGAAGCTAGAGTTACAGATGGTTGTGAATTACATAGCATGTTGTGAGTCCTGGGAACCAAATGCAAGTCCTCTGGAAGAGCAGCAAGAGTTCTTATAAGCTGAACCATCTCACCACCCCCAAATCCCCAATACCCACAATTCCCCTTGCCCAAGTTCCCCGAACTCACATTCAGGTGGAAGGAGAGAACCAACTCTACTAAGCTGTGCTTTGATCTCCATACATGCAGCCGGCACATGCACCACACACACATACTTGCGCGTGTGCAGACACACACACAAAAAAACACACACGTGTGTAGTGTGTATACACTAAGGCTTAAGCCAGGAAACCATTAACCAAAAAGTCACCCATTTACCTTTTTCCCAGGCTGCTTTGTGAAAGCCAAAGCCAAAGCCAATGGGTGTGTAGTCCCAGCCACAGGGAAAGCTGAGGCAGAAGCATGCTTGAGGCCAGAAATTTCAAGGCAGCTGGGGCAAGAAGAGCCCCAGCTTCAAATCAAAACAAACTGAACTGCCACACCACCCCTCTCCCACTCTCTCTCTGGCTCCCTGCAGAGCTTCCTCCCACAGTCCCGCTTCAGACTCACAGGAAACTGATTCAGCAAAGTCCCCAAAGGCAGCATGTCCGGGTTTAACTGCTTTCTTCTTGAAATGCTTCTCAGGCTTCCTGCTGGAACTGAAGACCAAATCCCTGCTGTGAGTTTACAGGTAACACACGCGTTAACCATTACAGTAGGGTATGGCCTTGCCTTATTGGAATGGGTGAAAGGCTATCTTTAGAATCCAATTTACAGCTGGGGACAGAGCTCAGTCATGGAGTTAGCCTAGCCTGTGGGAAGCCCTGGCTTCCATCCCCAGTACCGCAGACACTGGCACTATAATCCTAGCACTAAACGAGTGGAGGAGGCAGGAGGATCAAAAGTTCAAAGTCACCCTTGTCTATATAAGAGTTAGAGGCCAGGCTGGGTTATGTGAGACTTAGTCATCAAAAAGAAAGGAAGGTGGGGGGGAGCGGGGAGGATCCAGTCTGCTTCAAGTTCTTAGACATTTTTAAAGGGCAGCATTACATTATCCAGCCTAAGTTTCCATTTCAGCTGTGTTGACTAGTGACAAAATCAGAACATCAAAATTAATTGTAAATGCCTTGGACATTTGTGGTCTACCAGTGCTAAAGTATGCATATAGGTCATCAATTTAATTTTGTTTTGATTTTTGAGAGGAAGTCCCATTATATAGCCCCGCTGACCTTATGAATGTAAGCTTGGGAGATTGGAGCTATTTTATTAGTATTCTCTACTGATACTCTTTTCCCTAATGTTTTTATTGAAACAATGAATTAGTAATCTCTCTATCAGCACTTGGTAGGTTTGGAGATAGTGGGTTGAAAGAACTGATTTGCCCTCAAGGTCCATTTTCCCTGTACAAATGAACCTGCTTGTTGAGAGGGCAAATAAAGAGTCCTTTTCTGCTTGGGGAACAGAGTGGTTCGGAGAAGTTCTGTCCCCAAGTCATGATGGACAGTAAGATAGGCCAAAGTAATTTCTGAGTAACAGTAGTTAAACAGCAAAGGCTCGCAATTGATTGACCTTGCGAAAATTAAACACACAGTAGACACACTGAAGCCAAGCGTCATTTGAGCATCCTTCATTTTCACTCTCTATTACGCTTCCTGGAGCAGAAAGGAACGGGAGTCTCCTCAGCATGAGAGACCCATGCAATGCTCGGGAGGTATTAAACTCCTGTAAAGAGAAATGTTTCTCTAAAGAACAACCAAAAATAAAAAGTAAAAAACAAAAACTAGAAATATGGTGAAATGTTGACTGTCACTGAGGGAATGGATGCCTTACTGTAGCTGTATTTTCCGTTTTTCCTAGAGTTATTTTTCATCAATGAACCATTAACCAAGTGCTCAAACATTTGGGGACTATTTCATGAATCCATGATACTCTCATCCACAGACTTGTACAGACATTAAAAACAATTCTTAGGGGCCGGTGAGATAGCTTGGTCACTAAGCCTTAGTGGGTAAAAGCATTTGCTACCCAAGCCTGATGACCTAAGTTCAAGCCCTGGAGCCCACCAAAGGAGAGAGCTGACTCCCACAAGTTGTCTCTTGACCTTCACAAGCTAGCTGTGACACAATCACACCTGCACTCACGTACACAGGTTACACATGCAGTAATAAATAAAAACTAATTTAAAAAATACTCAGGAAGCTATATAATATCATGCAGAAATGCTTATAATGTGGTATATTTGCAACAAGCTAACATCCAGATTCCACATAGAGAATTGTCAGACCAGCTACAATAGAAAACAGTGGCTGCTTCCAGAAAACAGAATCCAAGAGCTGAGGCCAGATCATGGAAGGAAAATTACTCTTCCTCTGTAAAATTTTTTTCATAATAATCAGATTGACATTAAATAAATGAATCTGATAAAGGCTAATTAGTATAATTCTTAGTTTTATTGTCAACATGACACAGTCTAGAATCTGTTGGGAAGGGTGTTTCAGTGAAGGACTGTCTAGATCAGGTCAGCCTGTGGATGGGGCATTATCTTGATTATGTTCATTGACGTAGGAAGACCCATCCACTGTGGGTGGCACCATTCCCTAACCAAGGGATTCTTAGCTGTATAGGAAAAAGGAGGGAGAGTGAGCTGATGACTAGCAAGCATGCATTCATTCATTGCTCTCTCCTTCCAAGTATGGATATGGTATCACCAACTCCTTCAAGCTCCTGTTGCTGTGACTTCCTAGCCATGTTGGACTATAACCTGGGAAAAAGTCCTGTGTGGTCAGTCCTGAGGCTGAGAAGGAAGGATTCCTTGAGTTCCCTGGCTGGCCAGCCTAGCCTTCTTGGTAAGCTCCAGGTTAGTTTGAAACCCTGTCTCCAAAAACAAGATGGGCAGTGCCAAAGAAAGGCACCTGCACACATAGGATGGTCTCTCTCTCTCTCTCTCTCTCTCTCTCTCTCTCTCTCTCTCTCTCTCTCTCTCTCTCTCTCTCTCTCACACACACACACACACACACACACACACACACACACACACACAGAAAGGTACCAAGTACTAATATGAGTACTGGTAAGGAAAAGCCATACCATACTGCAGAGAAAAGAAAGGGTGGGGTCACATACCCATCTGGGAAACTAGAATATACAGACACATTGACATTCCATTTCTTTTTGTTGCCTTTTGAGACAATCTCACTTATAGCCTAAGCTGGCCTCAAATGCATGGCAATTTTGCTAAAACCTACTAGAAAATCCCTTTCTTTACATTAGCATCCTCACACTTGGCTTCACCCTACCTATCCTGTTATACTAGGTCTATACTATCACACACACTGTGTGTACCAGAGAAATGCACAAGGATGCTCACTGCAGCACAGCTTATTACCATGGAAACAATGAGAAAAGCCTACAGGTCTATAGGGGCTGAAATTCATTCTCCCCAAACTCATGTCCAAGTCCTATCCCCAATACATGGGAGTATTTGAAGATAAGGTTTTCAAAGTATTAACTTGAGATCATTAAGATGGGCCTGAAACTGGGCTGTGGTAGAGCACGCCTTTAATCCCAGCACTCAGGAGGCAAAGGCAGGTGGATCTCTGTGAGTTCCAGGACAGCTACATAGTGGGACCCTGTCTCAAAAACAAAACAAGATGGGTTTTAATCAATGTGGTCAGCATTCCTACGAGGAGTTGAGGTTGTAGGGAACCCCCCAGAAGAGAGGACAGAGGGCATGGAGGGCCCAAGAACACAAGGCCTTCTAAATCAGCTGAACAAAGCTCATATGAACTCAGAGACTGAAGCAGCATGCACAGGGCTTGCACAGGTCTGCACCAGGTCGTCTGTGTATATATTCTGGCTTCCAGTTTAGTGTTTTTATGGGATTCCTGAGTGTGTGAATGAGTGGGTCTTTGATTCAGGTGCCTTCTCTTGGGCTCTTTTCCTTCTCTTTGTTTGTCTTGTCCAACTTTGATGGTTTTTCTCATTATATTTTATTTTGCTATGCTTTAAGATTATCTCTTAGAAGCCTCTTCTTTTCCAGTGAGAGACAGAAAGGGAGTGGATCTGGATTGGGAGCAGGGGTTGCAGAGGAACTGGGAGGAGTAGAGAGAATAGAAACTGTAATCAGGATATAGTATGTGGGAAAAGAATATATTTTCAATAAAAGGAAAAATAAGAAAAAATGCGAAAAATAAAAATAAAATTCACAGAATTGAATAAAAAGAAGTCAAAATTTATACTGTATTATTTTAAAAATAAAACTAGTTAGAAAAAACAGGAGTTGAGATTAGAACACGGGTGCCCTCAGAGAAAAAAGATGTGAGGACCCAGGAGGAAGAAAGGCAGTCATATGTCTCAGAACAAACTAAACCTGATGACACTCTCATCTCAAATTTTCACTTTGAGACCTGTCTCATGTAGCCCAAGCTGGCCTCAACTCTCTGTGTAGCTCAGGATGACCCTGAACTTCTGATCCTTCTACCTCCACCTCTATAGTATCAGGATTACAGGTTATGTGCCATCATGTCTGGTTTGTGTAGTGCTGGGAATCAAAGGCAGGACTTCATATGTGTTAGCTAAGCACTCTAAGTACTAGGTTATGCCCCAACATGGGTTTCCTGCCTCCTGGACTGTGAGGCAACAGATGTTTGTTGCTTAAGATGCACAGTCTCTGGTATTTGATGATGACAGTCCTCCACAATGCAAAGTCCATAGTAGAAGATGAGTAATACTAGACCTTGGTTGCATAGACAATGAGGCACTGTAGCTTCTTCAACAGAACCAGGAACTACAAGAAGCCATACAAGATAAGGCTTAAGCAATAGAGAGTCCGGCATATGCAGAACTCCCAGAAACACAGACCCAGCTCACCAGCCATACTGCATCCAAACCCTAGCGAACAAAAAGCAAAATGCAGCCCCAGCTGCAAGGGAGAGAAGGACTCAGAAGACATTCAGAGTCAGTGGCTTGTCACCAGGGCCACCTGTACGGCTCATCTTGGTCTCTAAATGCAGCAAAGGTCACAGACCCAAAGTCAGCTCTCTTCTCCCCCAGCACAGAGAAGTAACAACATAATCTTGCCATGGTAAGTAAATTTTCATTTGTTCAGCTAATGCTGATCAAGAACTGATTTGAGTCTGAGCTTTGCTAGATGTGAAGACAGAAGGAAATACAACTGAACAGCTGCCAGTCTGGCTGCAAAGAGACAAGTGACATCAAGAGAACCAGAGCATGTGATATTATTGAGCATCAGTGAGCAGAATTCAGAAGCCACCCAGTGGAGACTTCTCAGGGAATACAGATATACACCGTGCTCTGTCTAGGAAATAGAATTGCTGTTGTTTTTCTTTTGCCCTCGGGGTCCAGTCTTTCCCTGCAATACAATGCTGCTTCAATGTCTGCTTTGCAACTGCATACCCCACCCCTCAAATCACTGACTGCCTCTGCTGCTGGAGATACAGGGGCAAGCACAGGCCTGAAAGCAGGGGTAGAAGGAGGTGGGCTTTGGGCTGTATACAGCAGGAGCCAACAGGAGTAGTAAATAGCAAGGGCCTGGCTTGCTGTCCAGGAAGTCCTTGGCAGCAACGTGGAGGACTCCGGGGAAAAGGTCACTGGTGAATAAGCAGAAACTTGGTCCTGGCATTTGCTGGCTTTTCCAGAGCGGTACCGAGTCAGCTTCAATTGGCTGCAGCTGGAAACGCTGAAGGGTCATTTTGTCCGTAAAGCAAAGACAATAGAAAGTGCAGGGCAAATGACTGATGGTGGCTGTCAACTGCTTACTCTAAATTTTAAAATCAAAAGTGCTTCTCAGTGCGAATCCTCTTTGTCCAAGAACAAAAGGGACCATTGGATCCTAAGAGCCATAAAGATCCAGAAAGGATTTTCTCTTAAAAAAAAAAAAATGCTTCTCTGTCGAGAAGGCTATCACTTACCTCACTGGTGGGCAGAACTCCAACATGAGGTCAGGTACCTGAGGCCAACCGAGACCCAAGGGAAGGACACGAAAGCCCTTGATGCAAAGCCGCTGGCATGGCACTCTTTTTTTTAATGCAGACTTTTAAAATCAGCATGGAATATGCTAGATACCACCATATGACATATTTGGTGATTCTCCCTTCCCCCATCCCCATGTTACCTCTGGCCCCTTTCTGTAGCCCCTCCCCCCAGCTTCTTTTATTGTTCAGGCCCCATTGTGTCCTCTGTGCACCCTCCATCCTTCCTCACCATCTAATATCTTCCTCCCTTGGTCTCCCTTCCAGATTTTTAGACGTTCCCCACAGTTACACTTGTTTACATATACACATACGTTGCAGGCTAGGGTCCATGTGTGAGGGAGAACATGGGGGTTTTTGTCTTTCTGAATCGGAGTCACCTTGTTTACTATTATACTTTCCACATCCACCCATTTTCCTCCAAATTCCATGATTTCACTGTTTTCCACAGCTGAATAATAACCCATTGAATGTTTATTCCATATTTTCATTATCCATTCATTCTGTTGATGGACATCTAGGCTGGTTTGACACTCTCTTGTAAATGCAGCAATAATAATCATGGATGTGCAAGTGTTTCTGTGGTAAGATACAGAGTCCTGTGCGCGTGCCCAGGAGTGGGATAACTGGGTTGTGTGGTAGATCTATTTTTAGTTTGCTGAGGAACCTCCACACTGATCTCCCCAATGGCTGTATTAAATTACACACATCAGTGCATACGGGCTCGTCTTTCCCCACATCTGCTTTAACATTTGTTCTTAGATTTCTCAGTGAGAGTCATTCTGACTGGGGTGAGGTGGTATCTCAAAATAGTTGCATTCCCCCAGGGAGTAGGGATGTTGAAAACATTTGTAAGTACTTATCGGCCATTTGTGTTTCTCCTTTTGATAACTTGACAGTTGGTTTCACTAGCTCATTGGTTGATGGACAGTTTTGTTCCTTTGCTTTTTCATTTCTGGGACTCTTTCTAGGTTCTGGCTGTCAGCCCCTATCTGAGGTCTGGCTGCAGAAGATTTCTGCCACTCTGCTGGCTCTTTTGTGCTGCCGACAGTTTCGTTGGCTGTGTGGAAACTTAAATTTCAGGTAGCCTATCTGTTGGCTCTTTGGGCTGGCTCTTAAGCTACTGCACTTCTGTCCAGAGAGTTCTTGCCTACACAAACATCTTGAAGGGCACTCCCTGTCTGCTTCTAGCAGTTTCGTCTTTGGGCTTTAAACTAACATCTTAGATCCACTTCAAGTTGGTTTTTTATAAAGGGTGAAAGATGTGGATCTAGTTTCATTCTTCTTCAGGTGGCGATCCAGTGTGACCAGCTCCATTTGTTGGTTAGGCTTTGTCCGCTGCATGTTTTTGTTACCTTTGCCAAACAGGTGACTGTAGCTTTGATGGTTTAGTTTTTGATCCTGTCTTCTGTCCCATTGGTCTACCTCTTTGTTTTAATACCAAGCTGTCTTTGTCTATAGTTCTGTAACATAATTTGAAGTCAAACCATGATACTCATTGTAAAAAAATTTATTTTAAAGTGTTTTGAGGATTTTATACATGAATACTGTATTTACATCATTTCCACCCTTCCCTCTCCCCAACCAGCTCCTCCTGAGTGTCCCACCAAACACACACACACACACACACACACACACACACACACAGCCTGCTGAGTCCAAATTATATGTTGCTTATACATATATGACGTGTTTAGGGATGACCACTTGGGATTGGATAACCTATCAGGGTAGCTTGTCCCTAGACAACATTGATTCTCTCTCTCTCAGCCGCCATAGGTTGCCTGTAGCTCTTCATCTAAGAGTGAGACCTTGTGAGATCTCCCCCATCCATGTTGACAACTGGTGTTGTCATTATTCAGGTCCTGTGAATCATTTTGTTCAGATTTCATGGGTGCAGCTTCCTGTCATATGTAGAAGACACTGTCTCAGCAGATTTCCTGGTCCTCTGACTCTTACACTCTTTCTGCCCCTCCTTCCATGATGTTCCCTAGACCTTACATGTAGAGGTTGTATTATAGACGCATCAGTTGGGGTTTGGCAACAAATGCTGTTGAGGATGCAGGGAAATGGGAACCCTCACAGTCAGTTGCTCTCCGCATTTGGTCACTTGTGGATTTCTGTTATAGTCTACATCTGTTGCAGAAAGAAGCTTCTTTGATGAGGGTGAGAGTTACACTTTCCAGGCACACAGACACACACTCAGAAAGCAGTTACAATTACCCTGGTTTGGAAAGTGGCAGTAGTAGAGTCTCTTGTAGGGTCCATGACCTTATCAGCTAGCTTAGGGTCACAGTACCAGACAAGAATTCCTTCCTATTGATTGGGGCCTTAAGTCCAATTAAGAAAACTGTTGGTGATGCCAAAGATCAAAGTGTCGATACTGTACCATGATATCGTGCCAGGATGGCCATTGCTGTGGTTCATAGACTTTTTACAGCTGGGTAGGAATATTGATTGCTTTCTCCTAGGCAGCTTGCACAACACCGTCAGATACTATGAGAGCTAGTCCTCAGGTAGGAAGTTTACAGGTCAGTGCCAGCGCGATTTCTCCAAGTCCTGTGTTTGCAGTGTGTGGTGTCTCAGCAACAGGGTCTTACTTTCAAGTCCTGGAAGACCACCAAGGACAGTGTCAATCACCCATACTGTTTTGGGAAGTTTGTAGACGCCCCTAACCAAGAACTCCAAGGGAAGTTTCCCACCCCATGTCTAGCTGTTTGTGAGGTCTTGCTCATTAATTGTTGCCTTTTATTCCTAGTTCTGAGAGTCCTGTTCTGAGAGTCCTTTCCTACACCTTATCTTGAAGGTGTACTGCTTTTGCTTTCTTCCAAGTTTCACATTGAGCTACCACTTATCTTTAAGGCTGTGGGGGGTGGGATAAAAAACAGAGAGCTCTTTTGGGAGCCATTGTCCCAGAAGTAAGGCTGTATTAGGTGTTTTCTACAGGAAAAAAGCATATTTGTGAACAAACCACTCTAGTGGGTCAAAAGACTGTGCTTCTACCGTCATCTCAAGTATGAAGGGGCCTAGTGATGCATTGAGCTGAGCACTATAATCCCCAAGCTTCAGTTTCCTTAAATGCAAAAAGGCAAAACTATGCCATTAATTCTGAACCTGGTTACACATCAGAATTATGTAGACAGATAATTAATAATACTGACTCTGGGAGTAGCCCCAGATACACTCAACCATGATATCTGCAGAGGGAAACTCTGGGATGTTTGTAACCAAGACTCTGTGAGGCATCTCCAGGGAGCCAATGAAGTCCTGAGTGAACACATGTTGTTGACATTAGCATGGCTATGTCAAGGACACCGATGCCTCAGACCCATGGCAAAGCCTTCCCCAGGTCAGACTCCAGGACATAGCAAAGCCTTGCTCTGGTTCTTGTGTGACTGCCCATACTCCTCCCTGATGTTTGCAAGTACTTATCAGCCATTTGTGTTTCTCCTTTTGATAACTTGACAGTTGGCACCACAGACCCCCCGCAATCACTTATAAAATAATTCACTCAGAAACTTATATTAATTAAACTCTTGGCCATTAGCTCAGGCCTACCACTGACTTGCTCTTACACTTAACTCGGCCCATTTCTATCAATCTATATGTCGCCACGGGTTCCATGGCTTTACCTGCTGCCTTTACATGTTGTTCCCTGAATGGCAGGTTGGCGTCTCCTCCAGCTCCCACCTCCCAGCCTCTCCTCTCTGTTTGTCCCACCTATCTTATACTTCCTGCCTGGCTACTGGCCAATCAGTGTTTTATTTATCAGTCAGTCATAGCAACATATATTCATAACATACAGGACATCCCACAGCACTCTTACCTTATAGACATGCTTGGAAATGCAAAGAATGGGTGCATAGCAACCTTCAAAAACACAGTATCTTAGCCAGTACACCTGGGGATCCTTACAGGAGGCTTAGCTGACTCTAGACATATCTTGGTCCAATTTTTAGCTCCTTTTGTGTTCTCTGTCTTATCCAGTCTTTTCTCCTTTCTCTTGCCAATGTTAAGCAAAATTGGAACCAAGTATAGCGTTTTCTGGGATTAAGAACATTTCTAGGGAGCTGTGGGTGTGGTTCAGTGACAGAGCACTTGCCTAGCAGGCATGAAGTCCCAGCACTGAAAAGATAAGCCTTTCTAGCTAAGAGACAAACAACCAGCAACTATACACCTTCCTGTGCATAAAGGTCACCAGAGCAGTCTACCTATCGGAAATTCTCCTCCTTGGACCTCAAACTTCTGTCATGCCCTTGCTCTGTTCCTCAGTCTCTGTGTTTAGACCTCCCAAAATATCATTCATTTCTAGAAAAACTACTTGCTTTTCACAACAGGCTTCAAATACCCAAAGTCTAGGAAAACCTTTGAACCTTTACATATCCTAAAATACGTCAAGGGCCAGGAGCAGAAGATGCTAGCAGAAGACCTACATCTGTAACACCGGCTAACTGGCCAGCTTAGCTTCCACCCGCCTCCTTTACTCCTTGAGTTCCTTAGCTCCCCTGCCCCTTAAAGTAGAGATGAGGATTAATTACTGCTGCAAAACAAAGCTCTCAGCTTAAATGAAATATGGCCAAGATTATTCTGAGCCACAAATGAGTGACTGTGACCCAGGAACACAGAATCATGCTGCCCTGAGTGACTTGCTCCAATGTGAAAGTGGTTGCATGAACTTTACATCATATCAATTTCTCTACCCCTTGCATGTCCAGTAAGCTTCCAAAGTGCCAGGGCCAGCTAAGGTACATCTGGAAACCTCTGGGCCAGGTGAGTGCTAGTGTTACTTGGCTCTAAAGGTGTCTGTTGCTCTGAAAGTAATCTCTGCAGTTGGAATGTAAAGTAAACCCTTGACTCATCCCATCCAGGATCCCAATCCCAGCTTCTCCACTATCTGGGTGAACTTGGGCCTGTTACTTGTGTTAACTAGAGTTTATGGGAGGTCACCATTTTGAACTGAGCTTCCACCCTAGGCACCAGTAATCCTAATCAAACCAGAATGCAATCAATCATGCTAAGGAAGCAAGTAGGTTTCCAAACAGTTCTGTTTCTCCTAAAAGAAAATTTCAATCTACCTGCCTTCATAGCATACGAAGCACCCCAGGATTCACTTGTCACAAAAATATAAATAACCTGAACCAACCTGATGTCCCCCAGACTTTCCCATTGTTTCCACCTTATGGAACCTACTGTCTGCCACTGCTCACTGGTAACTCATTCTACTTTGTCACCAGAAGCTGTTTGGTTAATGAACCACAAATAAAAGCCAATTGGACCTCCAGCTGAATCTGCCGTGAGATTCGTCTCCACACCTGCAGTCCCTGAGCCTCGGCTTCCACCTCTGCAAAGACAAGGCCGTTGCCAAGTTCCCAGAACTGTAGGAGGGGAAACAAGGGAAAGGAAGCTGTTCGTGAATGCTTCTGCTCTTCTTCACAGCCGGGAGTAGACAAACATAGGGAGCTTGACAAAGCTCCTGTGAGCTGGGACTTTTCTAGGAAAATAACTTTCCTCGTGGGCCCCATAAAGTCACTTGCTGGGCCTGGAAATTACCTCTGCAGGCAACCATGCACGTGGAGTCTGCTTGATGGTACAGCTGATGCCCTGACTATTTGCTTGAGGTCAATGTGTCTTCAGACAAGGGCAGATTTAACTTTTGTGGACAGCAGGCTGGGGGATGGTGCAGTCGCTGTCCTGGGTGGAGCATTAGCCAGAAGAAATAGCTGCTCGAAATTTGCAGGAAAGCAGGAGTAAGGCCACCAGTCCAACAGCTTTCTAATTTAGGAGTGCTGCATGTCCCCAGGGCATCCCAGTAGTACAGGGGTCCGAACCATATCTTCTAGGGTCACTGTGTAGGGCATCTTTGACTTGCAGTTTCTAAGAATGTCAAGCCCACAACAAATACAACACATCTGCTAAGTAAGTAAATGCATTAATGAGTAAATGGAGGGAGCAGGCGGTTTCATACTATGTAAACTAGCTGTTTGAGTGGTCCCCCACTCCCACACCATACCACACTTCCAGCATCCTCTACAAACCTAGGCCTTTACCTCAAAAACAAATTTTGAAAGGCAGGAACATTTCCCCGTGCAAACACAGCTCAATCAAACCTGTCAAGAGCAATGACGCATAAGCTAATGCATTCAACCCTTCATTCGCTCAACAAACACTAACAAGTCTTCATTACCCAGCAGGGCCTGTGCCAAGTGCCAGAGACAATGGGGAAGCAAAGACGAAGTTTCTAGACCACAGGCATTGACTTTTTGTCTAGGCTTCCTAAGTAGTTCAGATGTCCAGCAGAGGTGAGAAAGTGAGTCATCTACTCACTGCCCAGACATGGAACGTTCAGCCCGAGCCCCAGCGGTTCCAGGAACCACTGTCAACTCCTGCGTTCCTGTCCCAGCCTCCTCCCGCTGCCCTTTCCTTTCACTAGTCAGGATCTCAGACTGAATTCCTTACTGCTTTTCTCAGCTACTGAATAATATTGTTCCTTGGGGCTACCTAAAAAGCCAAGTACAAAAAATAAATGCTTAAACAGACTATTTTGCATTTATCTTTTTAAAATATATAAATAAATCAGGAGCTGGAGAGCTGTCTCAATAGTTAAGGGCACTGCTGTTCTTGCAGAGGACCCAGGTTCAATTTCTAGGATCCACAACCATCAGGAACTCCAGTTCCACGAAACCATGTCCTCTCCTGCCCTCTGAAGGCACAGGGCACACACATGGCACACACACATACATGCAGGCAAGCACTCATACACATAAACTTTTTTTAGTTAAAAAAAAAAAAAGCAGAAAATATATTGATTTCAACCCAACCTCCCCCTGCCCATCCAATTCATTTTTATTAAAACACACCTTATATTACAGACAGCTTGGAAATCTATGGCAATAAATATAATTCCAACCCTGGTCCTAAAGAGAAACCATACGGAAAAGGTTCTTGGAGAATAAGGTTGAATTTCCCTTCTATGCGCTGTCCCTTCAGAGCTGATGCAAAGCCTCACAGAAGCAAGCTGGCCGCCAGCTGTCTCCTCCCATCACCAAGGTTCTTCTCTCAGAGGTGAAGATGCTTAAAGTACAGGAAAGCCTGGGAAGAAAGATCTTCTCTATTGCAGAAGTTCTATATGGATTACTCACACCTCATGCCAATCCTGATGGTTACCGTTCTCTTCTGTGTGTGTGTGTGTGTGTGTGTGTGTGTGTGTGTGTGTGTGTGTTTCATGTCTGTACTTCACAGTATTTCTGCTGGAGGTTCTGGTATGTTTTAGCACCTATATCCCACCCTTTATTACAAACACTGCTCTTGGGATTCTAAGGTGGGTTTGTCTCCTGAGTTCCTGGTTAAAATGAAGTGAGCCTCATGTGCTGGGTTCACACTACTTAACAACAACACTGTGGAGGAACTCGGGGCCCAGGATACTCTGATCCTTGCCGCTCAGCTGTAGCATGCAAGAAACCTCCCACTGGTTGCTGCATTCTCCCCATCACCACCAGCTTCCACATGTTTTCTCTTCTGCTACCTACTTCCTCTGGCTTCCTGCTGGCTCATCTGTTCCTGTTTCTGCCACATTGGGAGGAGGGGGTGGTTACACTGAACATGTATAGGTATCTTCCTTTCTCTCTCCTAAACATCACACTATATAATAATTTACCCAGAATTTATACTCTATTAGCTACTATACACAATTCAAGGACTGGTTAAAATACACAGGAGATTATGCATAAGCTTTATGCAAATTCTATGCCATTTTACATAAGAAACTTGATCATCATTAGACTTTGGAATCAGAAAGTGGTTCTTGAACCAATCCCCCATGAAACCCCAGGAAGGGACTTACATCCTCTTACTCAGCACCAAGACTGATACATGCTTTAAAAGTCAAGGTAGAAGACTTCCTCATTTCACTGTCCTAAGACATACTAGAAGGGTACCTCATGGAAAAGCCCATGGCCCTGGATTGAAGTCTCAGTGACATCACTAATTCTGTGACATGAGGCCGCTAACCAATGTCTGTACTCCACAGTCCCTTCCTTTGTAAGGGAATATAATGTGATGGTATTATGTTCCCCAAAAAATTGTGCACTCTAATAAACTTATCTGGGGTCAGAGAACAGAACAGCCACTAGATATAGAGGCCAGAAAATGGTGGCACACGCCTTTAATCCCAGCATTCCAGAGGCAGAGATCCACCTGGATCTCTGTGAGTTCAAGGCCACACTGGAAACAGCCAAACATGGTGACTCACACCTTTAATCCCAGGAAGTTATGGCAGGAGGCAGAAAGGTATTTAAGGCATGAGGATGAGGAACTATTGCCTGGTTAAGCTTTTAGGATTTTAAGGAGCACAGTTCAGCTGAGAGGCATCCAGTCTGAGGAAACAGGATGAGCTGAGGAATTGGTAAGGTGAGGAAGCTGTGGCTTGTTCTGTTTCTCTGATCTTCTATCTTTAACCCAATACCTAGCTCCAGGTTTGGTTTTATTAGTAAGTACCTTTAAGATTCATGCTACAATAAGCATACTTACAATGCTGTAAATGAAGGTAAGAAATCATATAAAGAAACCAAAATTGCCCCCATTTCTGATGTAACATGGAGAGCACTGACCATGATACAGTGCTGGAACTTAAGACAAAGAAAGCCTCAGCTGTGTACACATTTGTGAAAACACACGCAAGTCGAGACAAACAAACAATTCTTCCATAAGGAATCATTTCCTAAAATAGAAATATATTATTTATTCAGTGAGAAACTGATTTTTTTAATCATCTGATCAGAACAAATTTTCAGCTCCCAGGCCGTTAGATTGAGAACACATCACTGAAGCATATATTCTATTATTATAATTATTATTATTATAATTATCATTATTATTATTTTCCATGTTTAAATATATGTTTCCTTCTTTCACACAGACTATTTCACCCAGTAGAAATGCCCCAAAGGAGCCACAGCACAATCATAATGAAGACAGAGTAGAGCATTATCATTCAGTTGCAGCTTCCCAGCATGACAGTTCACCTAAAATAAAGCTGGATTTAATCCATTACAAAAATCAGCTTGTGTCTACATGTTGGCCATGATCACTGACACTTTCAACATATGCAGGGAGAGGACAGAGCCTCTACCTACTGAAAGCAATTATTTCTTGAAAAGGTATTCAGCCACCTTTGACAATGTCAGTGTCTGGGTGCCTTCTCAGGGCCAACACAGGTCAAGTCACTCAGATCAAAGCAGTAGAAATGGAAAGCAGGAGCCTCCACCCCCTCCCCAGCTCCAGGGGCACACAGGCCGGAAACTTTCTGATTTCCAATCTTGGCTCAGTTCAGAAGGAAAGAAGGGAACGATGCATTCCTGGGGGAAGTAATGCAGCCTGTTGGAGGGCACACCAATCCATTCAAGCATTCAGGGTTAATCTTCCCAGTTTGTGGAGTTTTTTTTTCAACACCCTGAAAACATTCCTCCATAATCACTTCTTTCCAAGGGCGTCTAAGCATAGGAGTTGTGTCCACAACCCAGTAAGTCATGCATCCAAGGGTCTGGAGTTGCCAGGGAAAAATCATGTCTGGGAAGGTTCTGATTTCAGAAATCTCGGACAAGTCGTCTCAGCAGATACCTCCTAAGTGCTGGAGGCAACGCCTGGATCCATGCATCCAGATTTCAGTAGGTGGAAATGGTTTCAGAAGAGCCAACCCAGTGGCCTGTTCTCTACACTGTGTCACTGAAAGGCCCTGTAATATATGAAGACAAAGCTAGACATGGTGATTTAACTGTACAAAAAAAAAGGATTTATAAAAATATTCCCTGCAGTGAAAAAAGACCGCATGTAAACATCTCCTCTAAGTCACTGGAAAACCCTCAAGTCTGTCGGTTTTGTCTTCACAATGTCCTGCAATTCTGCTGTTCAGCTTCTCTCTGTGGGTATCAGTCCACCTTCTTCTGTACAGAATTTGTACTTTGAGGCTGCCTTTGAAGATGGTGTGGCTTGATTGGCAGGAAAAGGACTATCAGCAGACTTACGATGTGTAAGAAAAAGAACATAGACCTAGAAATAAAAACACAAGAGTTGCCTTTCAAAGAGGGGCATAAATGGAAAACAAACTCCGTACACGATAACATCATCTTCAGCAGGGCAAGAGGAGGCACTGTGCTCAACAGCAGCAGTAGCAGTGAGGCACGATGCCTCGGGCTGGCCATGTGCTCCTCGTTTTGGCAGGCGAGCAGGCTAAGGATAGATGAAACCGCAAAGTTGGGTGAGGCAAAGATGGACAGCTGCAGCACTGCCCCATTGATATAATCAGACCAAGAGAACTAACTGTGCGAAACCAGACAATTCTGCTGTTTCAAACACTGAGCATGACAGAGCACATGAAGCCCACCCACTCTGCTCCAAGCGCAAGCACAGCCTCATCTCTCATGTACTTCTCAAGATGGAGGAGCTCTGGTCTACATTAGAAACTGGAAAGATCTTGATTAAAACACAAAACAAACAAACAAACAAAAATCTTTTATTTTATGATTTGTTGCAGAGAGGCTTGCAAAGAAGTGCCACAGTCCATGTGTGGCCAGAGGACAACTTTTAGGAGTCAGTTCTCTCCTTCTAGCATGGGTTCCTGGGATCAAACTCAGGTTGTCAAGCTTGCACGCCCAGAGCTTTTAGTGGCTGAGCCATTTCACCCGTCCAGGGTCTGCATTTTGAAAGCTCCATTACAGCTTGAAAATAACTTCCATCTAAACCAATAAGAACCAAGTTTTACTTTTGACAAGGGTTGACTGTCATTGGCATAGTGTAAATGCCAGGTAAACACTGGGCACAACCTGTTAATAAACACATGCAGCTAGAAATTGTTTCTGTTAGCATAACTATTCCAGATCCATTGGAAAGGCTAAACTAATACTTTAGTCAACTCCCTCTGCCCTGCCTGCCTGTGCTCTTGCTCTCTCTGTCTCTCTCTTTGTCTCTCTCTGCCTCTGTCTCTGTCCTCCCCCTCTCTCCTTGCACCCCTTTCTTCTCTTGACAGTGAGGATTGAAACTAGGGTTTTGTGTCTGTTAGGTAACACTCTATCACTGAGCTGCATCTCCAGCCTCTCTAATGTTCTCTAAAGATTAAAGAAAACAGTTAAAAGACAAGGGATCCACAACTGATGTGGATATTGTTAGGGTCCACGAGAAGTCCCACAAAAGACCACCAGACATGTATGCAATCAACAAGAGCATTTAATTCTCTAGAGCAAAAATTCCAGCATGCTGGGGTCAAACCATCAGACAAAGTGGCAAAATGGTGAACCCAAGAGACTCTTGCAGACTCCTTTTAAGCACAGCTAGGGGAATTCCAGCTCTAGTTAAGTGTACTTTGAAGTGATTGGGTATAGACCGCTACTGGTAGAGGAATCATTTTATGATTGGCTCATAACATCTGGTCTGCAACTATGGTTGCAGTGTCAGGGATCTGTTTGATTGAAAATAGCAAAAACTGTTCCTTCTTGTGGCTGGGTAGGACCCTGATTGGCTACCAGACTAGACGTACTTCCAGACATGAGTCAACATAGGATAGTGGGGTAATATGGGGAGAGATCTTAGCAAACTGGCTCCTGGGGGGAGGACAAAAACAGGGTCAGTCCTGTTATAAGAGGGGACAGCTGCTTCAATATCATTCCTCAGTAATGACAAGGCCAAATAACTAACATTTACCCTAAGCTACTCCACCTTTAGCAAGAGGAACAGCTCCCTAGAAATATTTATGGAGTAGTAAAGAGCACTAATGCATCCTCACTTGCTTTTTTGTTCCTTAAACACTAACTGCTTAAGATGGATGAAGCAGAGGACCAGGATAAAGCTTAGTGGTGGAGCACGTGTTGGCATGTGTGGAACCCTGGCTTCAAATTTCAGCACTAAAAAAGAAAAGAAAAAAACCCAAAAAGTATTAAACTAGGATTTCCAAAAAAGCATGAGTTTCTGCCCTGTCCTCTGGGAGAAGATCAACAGGGAAAGCACAGTGGTCCTTTGATACCCACAGGATATCAGTCCCAGGGCCTGCTTATGCCCAAATCTCCAGACACTCTGTTTCTTTTATATAACAGCACCATGTTTACAGATAATCTACACAATCCTCTCCTGTGGTTTTTTACCACCTTTAGTATACTTAGAAAACTGAATAGACTGCAAATGGCCAGAAGAAAATAGCAAGTGGAATGCTCTGTACATGTTTCACCTTAGAACCAGTTTCCTCTGGACTTAACAGGACTAGCCCCATCTTGAAGCAGAATGGCTGTAGTGACCTACAGAAGACCCTGGTCCACAGTCATTATGGTGATAAACAGAACAACATAACAAAAAGCCAATCCACAGAAAGGATAAGGGGCTGTTTATACTCCCCCTTGGAGATACAGAGAGCATCACATGATGCTTCCCTGAGATTCCAGTCACCTCTCCCTCCACACCAACTGTGCACAGTATTTAAGACATACAAAACTGACGGGGGTTTTGCTTTTCAGTAGTGAAACCAACATGCAAAAATTATTGATGGTTTGGTAAATAACCCCAGTAAATAAGCTGACTCCCCATCTGGTCTCAAGGGGTCTTTCTTTAATCTGTCAGCTTCTTTTCTATCTGGGGTACAGCTGTCTCATGTTTTTCAAGGAAAGTCACAAGAGAGACATCAATATGGCACAGTGTCTTAAAAATATTCTTAGCCCATGGATCCGAGGGTCAACTGGGTATGATGAACAGCTATTTAAACAGCAAAGGAGAAGTAATCAACCATCTAACTTAGTGTGTAAAGAACAATGAGAGTGAAGGGGACCTCTTACGAAAATCCCTGGGCACAGACTGGATTCTCAGAGGTCATAAGCAGGGCTGCAGTAAACTACAACTTTAAAACGAACACACATAAGATACTTTGTCCTTCTACTTTGCCCCATTTCCTGTGGGACATGAGGCAATTATGTTAAATTCAACCCAAGTAGACAATCAAGAAAAGCAAACTTCAGTCTCCTAGTAAATGTGATCGACCTTTTCTGACAGTACACATCGCCTCTAAAACGATGTGCAGTGTTTCATCTTTCTGTTATAGGAAGTCTTAAATCAGCTGTCGTCTACTGAGCACACTCAACACTGACTTTGGTGCTCTAGCTATAAATGATGTTTGTTTCCAAAGAGCCGGCTAGCTATAAAAGTTATTGACAAATTCTAACCTTCTTCCTTTATAAAGTGTGTGTTTGTGTGGTGCTTATGTGTGCATCTGGGTGGGAGAGCTAAAAGACCAGCTCGGGTGTTGTTCTTTAGAAACACTGTCCACTTCCTCTGAGGCTGGGTCTTTCACTGACTGGCCAGACACTTTCCAATTAAGCTTGGCTGTCTAGGCAGTACGCCCCAGAGATTCCCCTGTCTCTGCCTCCCCAGCACTGGGGTTACAAATGTGCTACCACATCCAGCATCTCATGTGGGTGCTGGGGGTCTGAAGCGCATTTTGACATCAGACATGGAGATTCAGAGTTTGCCCAGCTGGCTTTGGGTCCTGCTTTGGTCCAGTCTTTCCTCACTATGTCCTTTCCATACGTTTTGTAATGGTAATATCTAGCCTGTGCCATTATATGTTGGAAGTATGTAATCTGTTTTGTTTTTTTTTTTAAATTTGGTTTTATAGGGGATTACAGTTAAGAAATTGCATGATCTCAGAAGAGACTTTGAAATTTGGACTAAATGCATTTTGCATTATAATATTGTTACAAGTTTATGGGTGTCGGAGTGTAATGTGGTAGTTTGGATGTAATTTGGCCCCATAAGCTCATAGGGAATGGCATCATTAGGAGCTGTGACCATGTTAGAGGAAGTGTGCCACTGTGGGGGTGGGCTTTGAGGTCTCTTATGCTCAAGTGACACAGTTTACTTCCTGTTGCCTGCAGATCAAGATGTAGGACTCTCAGCTCCTTCTCCAGCACCAAGTCTGCCTGCATGCCACCATGTTCCACCATGATAATGAACTAAACCTCTGAAACTGTAAGTCACCCCAATTAAATGTTTTCCTTAATAAGAGTTGTCATGGTCATGGTGTCTCGTCATAGCAATAGAAACCCTAACTAAAACAGGATCACACTCAGGTCCTCAGCTTGCAAGGAAAGTGCTTTATCAAATAAGCTATCCAAGGCCAAATTCTAACATCCTTACATATTGAATTTAAAAAAGCATTGTTTAAAGATAAGTAAGTGTGTGAGTACTGAGCTTTCAAACAATACCATAGGTTTCTTTTTCTTTTCCTTTATTCAGTTTTTTTTTACCTTTGTTTTTTAACAAGGTCTCATAGAATATTATTTTAAGATGTGTTACATTTGTTCATGCTGTGGAATATTTGTTTAATGATGCAAAGACATGTTGCATTCTTTTATGTTGCATTTGTTTAACTCTGTGAAGCTGTGTTACTGTGCCTGTCTAAAACACCTGATTGGTCTAATAAAGAGCTGAGCAAAGAGCTGAGTGACCAATAGCAAGGCAGGAGAAATAGGACAGGTGGAGCTAGCAGGCACAGGGAATAAATAGGAGGAGAAATCTGGGAGGAGAAGATCAAGAAGCAAGAAAAGATCAAGGAATGAGAGAAGGAAGAGGACTCCAGGAGCCAGCTACCCATCTACACAGCAAGCCACAGAGTAAGAAGTAAAGAAAGGTATACAGAAATAGAGAAAGATAAAAGTCTGGAGGCAAAAAGTAGATGGGATAATTTAAGTTAAGAAAAGCTGGCTAGAAACAAGCCAAGCTAAGGCCAGGCATTCATTAAGTAAGAATAAGGCTCCTTGTGTATTTATTTGGGAGCTGGGTGGTGGGCCTCCCAAAGAGCAAAAGAGCCAAAAGAGTGAAAAATAAACAACTACAGTCTCACACAGAGCATATCGGAAATGTAAATGCTAAAGAGGGAGAGCATCTGAGACGTGAGTTTGTATATAGCTGTCCTTCACTGCTGGTCACTGAACTTAACCCCAAACAAGCTACAGATCTGCAAGGCAACTACACTCATCTTCGACAAATGGTCATGGCATTTGAATTTCCTTTTACTAGATTTTGTGGCTCTCTTTAGAGTGAGTCAGAGCTCGAGAGAGGGCTGGCTGTGCAAGCATGAGAACCTGAGCTTAGATCCCCCGCAAACATGTTTTTTGGAAAAAAAAAAAAAAAAGCTGGGCATATGGGTATGTCCATCAGTACCTGTGATCCTAGTAATGGTGCAAGGTTTGGTGCTGAGACAGGGACACAGGGGCAGACTCAGAATGATCACCCGGACTAGGCTTAGCCAAAACATGGCTGGAAGAATAGATAGTCTGAGGAAATTCCACATGAGCTCTGGATGCGGTGTTAAATCTAGTCTTTCTATCTGATCTTCTAACACATTCAGGCTTCAGAATGAGCACATTCAGGGGCAGTTCCCTTTTACACTTTGAAAGAGGAAAAATGACACTTTGAAGAGGAAAAGGGAGTCAGGGACTGGGAAACAACCAGAGAGATTTTGGTTCCTTTAGTTCAAAGCATCAACATGCCTAAACATCACAGCTGGGGTACCATTCTCTGAGTGTAAACAATGGCACAGTTTATTTCTAAGTCACTCTTTATAACAAGACTATGTTTAAAAAAAAAACAACAAACCTTAACCTTGGGGCTGGGGAGATGGCTCAGTCAAGTGCTTGCCAAATAAGCATGAGGACCTGAGTTTGATCCTCGGAACACACTTTAAAAAGCTTGTTTATCACATGCTTTTCATCCCAGTTCTGGGCACCCAGGAGGATCCCTGCAGCTCACTGGCCAGTTAGGCCGGCCTAGTCAGTAATCTCTGGGCCAAATGACAGCCCCCATCTCAGAAAGCAAGGTTGACACATTGACCTCTTGTCACCAAACACACACATACACACACACACACACACACATACACACACACACACACCATTATGCACACACACACAAAAGTGAATCTGGAAAGACCTGAGTCATCCACTAAATGAAGCATGTTAGCATTTACTGTGTAGAGGTACTGGCCTTTTTCCCCTGCATGCTCCTCACTCACTTCCCACACTCCTAACAGAGGTGCTCGGAGGCATTCTTAGCCTCCTTTTACAGTAAAATTACACAATTCCAAGGCCAAAGGCTCAAGTACTCCATGATGGGAAAAAAATTAAACATGAACATGAAATATAAAAGTACATGATTATAGCTCATAGTTCATTTGGAACATAGACTTTCAAATACAAGGCCTGATAGACCTTTTCCTAAAATCTTCTGGTCCCCACATCCCCTACCATCATGCACATCTGGAAATATAAATCCCCATGCACACTCACTAGCATCACATCTCATCTGTAGGCACAGAGTGCTTCTATAGACTGTGCAAGTCAGTCAACTAGCAGCAAAACCCTAGCGCCTACTCTCAATCTGTCTCAGAGTATCATCAAACTCTCCAACACAGCTTAATCCTCAGGAAAAGGAGCCAAGGGCAAGAATTCACCCCTTGAGTTTGGGGGAGCATATTTGTAAGCTCTTTTTTCACCCTTTGTTTGAGACAAGATCTCATAGGCCAGGCTCAAGCTCAAGACCGACCCTCCTGCCTCTACCTCTCAAGTGCTTGGATTATAGATGTGCACTACCAGGCAGACGGAGTGTGTGTGTGTGTGTGTGTGTGTGTGTGTAGGAGGGGGGGGCTTGTAATCCTCTGAGTTTGTACTCTGTATCTATCCCTTCCAAATGAATGGCCACCAGAGCCCTTTCACAACATTAGGGATTACTTCGAGGATCCTTGTCAACTGTCATCACAGGTATTGGAGCTCATGTTGGTATCTTCAGGACAGTCATCTACTCTTAAAGCTTCTACAGGCATTTCATTTCCACAGTCAAGTTACACTTAGCAACTCTTAGTACAATCCCTTAGCATGTTGATCAGTTTACCAACTCTGAAGTCAAGAAAAGATAAATGTACTAGGCATCAACTATAGGCATCAACTGAGAACACTGGAAACTTACTTGTATAAACTGATGGTTGGCTCAACTGCCAACATGACAAAGGGCGCTGCCGTGTAAGAGACAGCCAGCTGAGTGGTGGCCCAGGTAACCATGTCATAAGCAACCTTCCGAGCTTTGGAGGAAAGGAAGTGATGTCTGTAGTTCTTCCTCACCTGCAAACCAAGAAGGCAGAAGTAGGAGGCAGGAGTGAAAACTGAAATAACTTCCACTCAGTCACACACACAAGAAGTGGAACCACAGGAACACAAGCTGAAGAGCAGAACCAAACATCTGAGTTCTTATTTCAACCAAAACCCCACCAGCTTTTCTTATTACATGTATGTGTGTATGTATGTATGTATGTATGTATGTATGTGTATATATGTATGCATATATGTGTAAATATATGTGTGATATACTACATATATACATATCCTTTTTAACATCTACTCCCCCCCCCCACACACACACAAAAAACAGTTTAAGAACTTGGCACAGAGCTGGGCGGTGGTGGTGCATGCCTTTAATCCCAGCACTCAGGAGGCAGAAGCAGGAGGATCTCTGTGAGTTCAAGGCCAGTCTGGTCTACAGAGTGAGATCCAGGATAGCCAGGTATCCAGGGCTACACAGAGAAACCCTGTTTTGAAAAAAAGAGCCCTCCAAAGCCTTTTCTATTTATATGTATCTACATTTGTATTCCTAACGGCACTGGTGAATTTTTTTAGCCAGCTTGATGGTTTTTTGTTTTGGTGTAATCTGTTGTAGACTTGTTGCCATGCCCATAAATATTAATCTTCAATGTTATTTAAGGTAATTAGGGAGATTTAGCTTGTCTACTTGCCCCTTGTTTTGCTGCTACAGTTTTGTAGTACATGTTCTTACTGAAAAGTCTCTGTGTTATACAGTTTCCATGGCTACAAGGGTACAAGTATCAACTATTACCACAACTAAAAGCAACTGCTATTTACTGCGTGCTTTCTGTGTGCCGTGTCTGTGCTGATACTTTACATGGACTGTGTCTGTTGAGTCTTTTAGCAAGCGACCAACACTTCCTGGTGAAGCAAAAGACCTTTCTTAGGCGGGGGATGTACTCACTTGGTAACTACTTGTCTATGACACACAAAACACTGGGATCAGTCCCCGCACCTCATAAAACTGGGCACGAAGGCATAGGCCTATGATCCCAGCACTCCAGATGTTCAGATGTGGAGGCATGAGTATCATAAGTTCAGAGTCATTTTTTACATACATAGGGAGTTCCAGGGTAGTCTGAGCTACAGGAGATTCTGTCTCAAAATAACAGTAAACCGAGACAAAGACCCCACCAACAATGATCCTTTTCATCCACTCTCACCACCTCAGAACAGAGTCTGGGGTTCCATCCATTCAGAAATGCTGGGCAGGAGGTGTGAAATTTTAATAGCTAAGTAGCTAACCTCCAGCCCTCCTGACTGCTGAGTTCATTCTCTTGCTCCACCAGTCCCCATTCCCATCCGCTACCTAGCTCACTTGTGAAAACTGTTTACAAGGCAGCAATAGACAGGATCTATATAAATCAAAGCCTGTTCCAGAAGAGGCCACTGGGGCAAAGATACTTTAAGGCATGATACTCTGAATAAATCAACAAGCAAAGAGCTGACCTTTACTTCTTAGTTTGTTCAAGCAATCTGTTCTTTAGTTTTGATTCAGAGCCGGAGTTGGTTCATGAAGAACAAACAAAAGATCTTCCCTGCTTCTCCTCATGTTCAAATATGTATTAAATATTTAGAATTTTTAAAATCAGCATGAATAGCAATTTTCTACCTTGTTCATATGTAGAATTTAATATATTTCACCTAAGTGAAGCAGGAACCTTCTGGGGAGAGCTCATCTGATCCACTATGATATCTGGACACCTAGACACTGACTGGCATGTGACAGGGCTGCTGAAATATTCATAGAAAAGTGAACTGAAGAATGAGTAAATAATAAGAGCTCGGAAGATAACCCAGTTGTGAACTAAATATCCAGAAGCCACTTTTTAAAAAGACCAAAAAAAAAAAAAAAAAAGCCAGGCATCATGGCATCCAACCGTAGTTCTGGAAGCAAGGGGGTGGAAACAGGTGGATCCTTCAGGCTCATTAGCAGCCAGCCTAACCTGCTGTGAGTTCCAGTCCAGCAAGAGATCCTTTCTCAAAAAATAAAATAATAAAGGGTGCAAATTGAGAAACGACACCCAAGGCTGTCTCCTCTTCTCCACACACACATACAAATGCACCAACAAACACTCACCAACCCACACTCACACCCCACGTACACACCAGGCAAAATGAGTGAATAGCAAAATTTACATTTAGTACAACTAATGTTATTGGAGCCTGAAATAAGAGAGACCATCATCATGATCAAAGAACAAAATGAAACCAAATATAAAACTCTGTACTTAACACAGTAATTTTATCCTTAGATTGTATCAGACATATGAGGTTAGATCTGGTCTCCAACAGATGAGCTTCCTAAGGCTGCTACGTCACTGACTCCTCAGAGACATGGTGAATTACTTCTAGGGGTAGTATAATGACACGAGAAATCAAGCAGGGTATAAGCAAACTGAAGTGTGATAGAGCCTGCATTAATTAATAAACATGATCATCTGTACATACATGTACATTCAGTTTTTAATGATTAAAAATGTGTCTGTTTCTCAAGGGAGTCATTTGTTGCTTGTAAAATTCTTATTGTTTTACTCTCTGCAAATTAATCAGTTAACCACTTATACAATGGCAAGTCCTTATACGTTGAAGTATTTCTTTTTTTTTTTTTTTTTTTTTTTTTGGTTTTTCGAGACAGGGTTTCTCTGTGTAGCTTTGCGCCTTTCCTGGGACTCACTTGGTAGCCCAGGCTGGCCTCGAACTCACAGAGATCCGCCTGGCTCTGCCTCCCGAGTGCTGGGATTAAAGGCGTGCGCCACCACCGCCCGGCTACGTTGAAGTATTTCTGTAATAAGACGTTTTATACATTATTTGAGTTTTCCAAATATCATTCAAAACAAAAACAAAAACAAAAACAAAACGAAAAAGTATTCCAGAGAGGAATTTATCTCTCTGCATCGGAAAGTCACTCCCAACAACCTCAAACTTTCAACTCACCACTGCTTAAAGCAGAACACACACACACACACACACACACACACACACACACACACACGCACGCGCACACGCACGCACGCACGCACGCACGCACGCACGCATGCATGTGCACCCCAGGTTGCTAGAGAAAAAGAGCCAACAGCTGAAGGAAACTTACCGCTCTAGCTGCCAATGTGACAGGGACTCCAGTTAAGAATGTAAAGTAGTATCCCGGGTAGACGCCATGCCACAGAGCAGACAGGAGGAAGGTGAGCTCGGTAGGGTACCAGGGAACCCGTTCATAGCACACACTGTAAAGAGAGGAAGGACCAGCAAACCCGTGGTGAAAACGTTGCATGCCTCCACCTGCATCTCCTTGGGGCAGATCTCATGGAAGTCCTCAGATCCATTCTGAGAGGTGCCTGCCTGACTCTGAGGAGGGGTTTGCAATGAAATGCATGTAACCTGTGCTTCTCTGGCATCCTGGAGCACTATCAGACATGCAGCTCATGGCTTCTGCTATACATTTTAACCTCATTAGACTAAATGATCTGGAACCCATCACATGGTCTACTATAACAAAGGTCTCAGGGGTCTCTTTCAACTCAACACAAGTTCCTGCCTTACAGAAGCAGGGTCCACCAAAGGGCAAATCCACTAGAAGTACTGATATGAGTGTCAATGGCATTAAAATGCCTGGGCTCCAGATAAGCATCCATAGAAATTATCTTCATTTAGCCAACATTAATTTATCTTTCCAACCAGGCCCCTATGACTAATCAACATGACAACCTTTTTTATCTTTCTGGGAGGAACGCTATTGAGAAATTAGTGTGGCAATTAGAGGACTTGCTCAGAGCGCATCAGATTTTAAATTAAGACAGAAGTTGAGTAGCTCTTACCCCAAATGCCTGAGACAAGACACCTTTTCAATTTGGGTTCTTTGTTTCAGAGTTCAGAGTGTTTGCGTACACATGAGTTATCTTGGGGTCGAGACCCAAGTCTAAAACACAAGCTCATTTGTGTTTTGTGTATACCTTGCACACACAGCTGGAATGAAGTGTCACCCAATATTCTAGTGGGTGTGTTCTGACTGCCATCTGTCACATGAGGCCAGATGGGGAATTTTCCTAATAGGACATCATGTTAGCGTTTAAAAAGCTTCAGACATGGGGACACTTATGGTTTCATGTTTTCAGGTATGAGATGTTCAATGTGGGAACTACACTGAGAAGCTAGAAAAGTCAGCGGGTTCCTTTGAAGATCTTTGGCTCTTCTTGAGCCAAAATGAAAGTAAGTGATAAGAAGTGAAAGGGGGCTTTCTCCCCAGAACTCAGGCTATGCATTGCCAATGGTAGTCAAGATAGCCACTGCATTCTTCAATAGTGACAGGGTCCCGATAGAAAATGCAACAGTAAATTCAAGCAGTTGTCAAGAATCCACCATTGATGGTTCAAAAGTAACTGATTTTTGTTGTTATCCTTGGCTGCACTGGAACTCACTGTAGACCAGGCTGGCCTCGAACTCACAGAGATCTGCCTGCCTCTGCCTCCCGAGTGCTGGGATTAAAGGTGTATGCCACCCACTGCCTAGCAAAAGTAACTAATTTACACCTGTATTCAGGGTTTCATCTCTCTTTCATTAGAGGAAAACAAATACAACTGAAAGAAAAACACAGGCTTGAAACTCTGTTCTCAGTAAGATTTCTTTTTGGCATGAGGACTAGGCATGCACCTTTTTATTTATTTTTTCTTAGTTCTTTGTATCTTTTTTGCATGAGTGAAATATTTCATTCTCAATCATCTTGGGCTGTACACTCCTAATGGAAACTGTATGACTCTAGGCATGCCAGGACTACTCAGCATAAAGAAATAAAGGCTGGTATTAAAATTGCTTGCAACATTAATTAAAAACAATCATGTTCATATCAGAATTTAAAAAACGGCAGGAACGGGCGGTTTTCAGAGAGCATCACATCAGCTTTATTTGAAGAATTACTACATTGTGTCTCCTTTGCACCAACAGTTTTGAAGATTTATTATCGTGTATGTATTTGCATGGAGATTTTTACACATGAGTGCATGTGCCTTGGAGGCCAGAAGAGGACACTGGATCCCTCAGAGCTGGAGTTATAGGTGGTTGAGACAACCCATGTAGGTGATAGAAACTGGACTTGGCTTCTCTGCAAGAGCAGTCCACGTCTAAGCCCACTCACCCTTCAGCTTCGTCTCAGTGTTTAGATTTGTGAAAGACACTGCTCATCAAAAGCAAAACCTAGTCTCTTCCTCTGCTCCCTGCAGGTTCAGGTGCAGTCATAAGGTGGAGCTTGGTGTTCCAAAGATGGTATACTCATAGTTCCCTAACAAGTAATGCTTCCAAATTTAGAACACATACAGAAAGAGGTCAGAGAAAGGTCAGTACAAACACAGGCATGTGGGGCATGGTAAAGCTCTCAGTGCTAGGAACAGCAGTGGCCCTCTTCCGGGATTTGATGTTGACACTGACTTCCTAAGATCTGAAAACTAGACTCTCCTGGGTATCAAACCAAACAGCAGAGAAGCCAAAAGCCTAGTTCCGGGAATGGACCTTTGGTCCTCTATCTGTCACTCATAGATCTACGACTTTGGGCACTCCATGTAACCGCTCTGTTCACTTTCTTCAACTATAAAACAGTAATACTACTAATAGCATCTCACAGGATTGCTGCAAGGAATAAACAAGAGCGTGGAACTGAGTGATGAGCATTATGGGATGAAACAGTTACGTACTGGAATCTTCTCAAGTCACCATCCCCACTTTTTTTATTTACAAGATGTGGACAATCATGTCAACGTGTCAGATGGCGTGACTGGCAGCCAACTGTTGCTCCCCCAGGAGTCCCTGAGCATATCCCTGCCATGAGCAATAAGACAGTTCTTGTGTCCCTTACCATTTCAGCCACGTAGATGTCTGAATATTCCAGTTTTCTAAGTACATTTTGAAACTCGTAGCAGTCTAGAAACAAGAAAATAACACCTATCATTAGCTTTAAAAATACCCAAGCAATGGAAAGTCCTGCCCAGAACTCCCTTGCTCACACAGGCGATGTGGATTTCAAGCGGGATTACTCACACACAGTTCAGTCAGCTGTTCTGCCACAGGCAGTAACATTTTCTGGCATTTATAAGATTTACTTTGCAGCTAAACCTTGGCTTGGAGACTCAAGTCTGCTCAAAACTTATTTCTACATTAGAGCAAAACTGAGGGGAAGTTCTGTCAATTCCCCCCCACTCTGATTTTTAAAAAACAAAGTCAAATGACTTAGAACTACTCTGAAAGGAGATTTACCACAGGGAAAGTCTAATTATCGGATTGTAGGGCTTTCGGGACAAGTTAAATGAAACTGTTATCTTTGTACTATGTGACCACGTGCAAACTAGGTCAGCCTTTTACAGTCATCTCTATAAATAGCTCCCCAGTCCCAACTGCATCCAATTTTGCCTGGAATAGTAAGAGACTTCATGCATGAAGGGGTCACAATACAGAAAAGAAAATAAAGAAATATCACCCATCTGGCAATAGTGTAAGTCAGTCAACTGCCAAAGAGGACAGCCCCAAATACACGATGAACTGCGCTTTCCCATTCAAAGAGTAGCAAGAAGTGTGGCTTTTCCCCGTGGAAACTCTTCAGCCATAAAAAAGTCCTGTTTAGGCCACACACCTGCCTAGTGGAATATGCGTGAAAGGAGAGAATAGGCCAAGAATATAGACGACATAGAGATGCAAAATGGCCTGACAGAGAGATAATACATATGACAGGCAGATGATAGAGAACACAGGTTGGATAGACAACAAATAATAATAGATAAATGGCATAAATATATATATATAATATATATATAATATATATATTATATATATAATATATCTATATATATAGTATGCTTCTTAGTTTTTTTGTCAACTTGAAACAAGCTAGACTTATTTGGGAAGAGGATCTTTAATTGAGAAAGTGCCCCGAACAGATTGTCTGTAGGCAAGACTATAGGTTGTTTTCTTCATTAATGATTGGTGTGGGAGTGGTGGACACTGTGGGCCGTGCTGCCCCTGGGCAAGTGGTCCTGAGATGTATAAGAGAGCAGGATGAGAAAGCTATTAGGGAGCAAGACGTTAGCAGCACCCCTCCATGGCCTCTGCATCAGCTCCTGCCTCCAGGCCCCTGCCCTGTTTGAGTTCCTGTCCTGACTTCCCCCCAGGAATGGACTGTGATGTGGAAGTATAGGCTGAAATAAACTCTTTCCTCTCCAAGTTGCTTTTGGTCATGGAATTTTATCACAGCAATAGAAACTCTAAGACAAGTAAACAGATATGGATAAATGATAGATCATAGATCAAAAGACAAGAGGAAATTGGATGATGGGCAGATGACAGATGGAAGGTAGATGGATGATAGGTAACAAAATGGATAATGCAGGAGGAGAGATTGTTAGGAGATTTATTACTTATTGAGTTTTTACTTCTAAGTCCAGTTTGTTTCTGTTTACATGTTGTAAAACACGACCTCGAAGCACCAAAACTAATCAGACTTCCCTGGTGTTCCTTTGTTCTTGCCCCACACCAAATACAATTAGTGTTCTCATTTTCTCTTACAGTAACTATGTAACTTACTATCAGCCTTTGACCCCAAGCACAGCACATAATGGAAGGGTGCTTGCTGTCTTGGGTGCACAGTTGGGGTAAACTCACGGGCAGCCAAAAGCCAAGGGGGTCAGCTCCGAAGGACAGTCACCTATAGTGTTCCAAGGGAGTGAGGTCCCTCTGCAGTCTTCATACGCTTTTCCAAGAATGGGAAAGGTAGCTATGATGTCTGGAAACTTCCCATTGAAGAAGTGGTTTACTATAATGGGGCAAATTGCTTGCTCAGAACCAGTTCTAAATTTGGGACTTTTTTTTTTTAACCACATTTGCCAGGGCTTTCTGACCCAAGGAACCCTCAGATTCTCTAGAATCCAAATATCAGTATTCCCCCCGGCCCCCAAGCTGGGATTTGCTGTTTCTGTGATCTGATAAGCCTGAGGCGGCAAACAGCACCAGGAATTTAAACTGAATACATAATGCAATTAGGTACAAAGTGCTAAGTGGCAGTGGAAGAAGAGGAGGAAGAGGAAGAGATGAAGGAGCAGAGGAGGGAGGAAGAAGATAAAAAGGGAAAGAAGGAGGAGGAGGTGGGAGACAGGATGGGGAGGAGGAAATCTAACCCTCCTTATAAACTTCGGTTGGTGAAAGGCAGGCCACCTTCCCCCTGGAGGCCTTCCAAACACAGAAGGCCTCAGGCGGAAGAAGGGAGAGGTTTTCTCAGAGGTTCCTTTTGGTCTGCTTTCCACCAAATGTGGGTGGAAGATGGCCAGTCTCCCGGGTTTCCTGCTCTTCCTGTCTGTCCCCGGGTAGATGGAAATAGAAAACTAGCCCTGAGTGGGCCGACTAGGGGACTCATGCTCCTGCTGCCCAGCGAGGAGCTGGGCCTTCCTCTACTTCTGAAGGACGAAAGGCTCCGTGGCTCGGAAGTCATGTCTGTGCTAGTGCCAACAAGGCAAAGCAAACAGAGATGATGTGGTCTGAAGGGAACTGTCTCCGGAGGACACAAAGAGAACTGTGGTCCAAGAATAAAGACAGATGAAGAGACACACTATCCTGGTGGCCTAAAAATGTCTGTGTTGTGACAGTTCTCAGAAAATCAAATGAATTAAAATTGTCGCCCCCCCCCCAAAAAAAAAAAAACACAGCTGAGCATGATTAAGTCTAAAGGCATAAGCCTCTGGTCTACACTCTGGACTGAAATTCAAGTCAAACACAAACAAAAGAAAATGACATTTTCACTTTCTGGTTGGTGGAACAAGAATTAAACAATAGAAAGATTTTTCCAGGCTCTTTTTCAAATTTTTGGTGTCATTTTTCCTCAAATCATTAAACGTGTCAAGAAAGCAGGTCTCCTGGAGACAAGATGAGGATAACGTGGAGGAGGAAGAGGAGGAGCGGGAAACACTCTGAAATACAAATGGTGAAGGGAATACGGGGCCGGGCATCTCCCCGAACAGCTTTCCCAGGATTTGGCAAACCTACGCTCACAGCAATGCTGGCTGTATTCACTGAGGCCATTTGCTCCAGAACCACAGTCTTCTTACCTCTATCTTCCAGATGTTCAGGTTAGACAGCAGATCCCAACAGAAATGCCCATCCGCGTCCACGCCGCTGAACCCAAAGCCAGCTGCATTGTGCACCGCATCCGCTGTGGGTTTAAGACAAAATGTCAGGAACCAGGCAAAGGTCTTTAAAAGAGTGCAAACATTGTCTAGCTCCAATACTGATGCTTATTCGGTAGTTTCTTGGAAAATGAGCCAAAAAAAACACACAAAGGATTTGGCATCATTATGAATCAGGCTGTTTGGTGACCTTGGTTTCTATTAATTTGTTCTGTAGCCTTTGAGTCCTTGCTAAAATACACAGCACTGGATGTCCATGGAATGGACAGGGGAGCTTCAAGTGGGGTGAAGAAATGAGGTAAAGATGTTAGCAGTGGGATTCAGTGTCTGGCAGGGTTTGGAGAAGAGAGGAAGGTAAAACACACCCTTGCTTAGAGGAAAAGGCAATGACCAAGAGTTATCACTAAAGTGGTAACATACGGGATTTGTTACTTTCCCTGTTGCTATGAATAAAGCAATTTAAGGATGGCTTCTTCTGGCTCATGGTGGGAAAGGGATGGTGGTAGAGACATGAGGCAGCTGGTCACACTACACCTTCAGTGGGGAAGTACAGAGAGAGAAAGAGAGAGAGAGAGAAGGAGGAAGAGAAGAAGAAGAAGAAGAAGGAGGAGGAGGAGGAGGAGGAGGAGGAGGAGGAGGAGGAGGAGGAGGAGGAGAAGAAGAAGAAGAAGAAGAAGAAGAAGAAGAAGAAGAAGAAGAAGAAGAAGAAGAAGAAGAATGCTGGCTCTCTATTCACTTTCTCTTTCTTATTCAGTCTGGGACCCCAGACCATGGTGCCACTCACATTCAGGGGAGCTCTTCCTACCTCAGGTAAGCCTCTCTGGAAATGCCTTCAGGCATGCCCAGAAGCGTGTGCCACAGGTGACTTGAAATTGCACCAAGCTGATTAACAACATTAACCATCTCAGGTGTTAAAGGGTAGGCAAGCTACCTCAGGAGAGACTCAGTTCTGGAAGAAAACAGGAGCTTATCCTTGACAGGCTACATAAAGGAGATGATTGGCTAACACAAGATACATTAAAAAAAGTTTACATCCACAACAAGGTAGAGATGCTGGCCTGGGAACTGGGAGCCAGCTGCAGCGGAAGCCATACAATTCCACAGTGATGAACTCCCGACCACAGTGTGTAGTAGCAGAGCTTGGGAGGTAGAGACAGGAGGATCAACAGTGGGCCACATAGCAATATAAGGCTAGCCTGAGCTATGGAGGAAGTTGAAGGCCAGTTTGAACCACACAGTAAAATTCTGTCTCAAAAAGAAAGAAAAGAAAACAGCAAGTCATCTTACTAACGAAGTCATTCTGAAAGTACTTGCCTCCATCTTTATTTACTTAACTAAACTATAAGAAAATGGCCCCCAAAGGAACAGTCTACCTCAAATCAATGCCTTAATGAGGTGTTTCGTAACCAGCTAGAGTCCTGACAAGCCCCCACTGTTATGATAAAGACCAAGAGAGTAAATTTCTCCTTTATCATATTCCAAATTCTGTTAGAATATGCTCTTCAAGAAAATAGTCGTTAATGACTCACACTAATTAAATCAAAGCACTTTACAATTCTAGACTGGAGGAGGTCCTAGAGGATCCTCATAAAAGTTTAAGTCCAAATGCAGACAGCTTTTCAAACCCACTGGAAAGGAGCCTGCCTACAGAACAGGCACTCTGAAGGAAACAGACTTCTCCAGGTGGGAGGGGGGCTCTGAGCTCAGTGGTCCAGCATTTGTCTAGCACTTTCCTTGGGTTTCATCCCCAGGACAGAGAGGGAGGGAAGGAGGGAATGAAAGAGGGAGGGAGAGAGAGAACACAGCCCTATGTTTATCTCTTCTATTTTTGGCATAGTTGATGATTTAATGATGATTATCTTAGGCTTGGCTTCAGTTGAAAACTATCTGGTTTCACAGAAGAAAGGATTTAAAAGGACAGAGCCCCATGCCATCCTCTCTCCTCTAGAGGGAAATTCAGCAGAGAAGAAAAAGAAGACAAAGAAAGCAGATGCCTGAAAAAGAGCCTCATGGTGTCATGTATGTGAGAACACATCTATGAATGACAAATGTCAACTAGGTAACAGCTAAAATCACAGCTAGACAGCCCATGGCAAGGCCAGCACAGCAATTCTTAACTTCTAATTTTGTGCCCAGCACTCCTGGTCAGAGCTGAAAGAAGCAAACAATGGTTGTACATGGTGTGTGTGTGTGTGTGTGTGTGTGTGTGTGTGTGTGGTCCCTAGTCGTCATCTGCGATAGTCAGATGTTTTCACAACACACAGGAAAAAAAACAACTTTGGGTAGGGACAGATTTACTTCAGCTCAGCCCCAGATATTGCAATCCATCACTGGAGGGAAGGTGGGGTGTGGCAGAGCATGTCACATCGTGGCACTCACAAAGCAGGAAGAGCAAGAATTCCCCTGTCTCCATCTTTCTCCTTCTCCCCCATTCAATCCCACTTGAGCCCTCAGCCTACGCATGGTGCTACCAGCATGCAGGAATGGAATTCCCTTTCAGCTCACTGTCTCTGGAAATGCCCATACGGACGCACCTACAAGTGTGTTTTACTAATAGCCTGTGTGCTTCTCAATCCCAGCAAGCTGGCCCTCAAGATGAGCCATCACACACCTTTTGGAGGTCTCTGTACCCAACACCTTCCAGGTATTTCCTATTTACCCTCCCAGCAGCCCAGCAGTGAGAGGAAGATCAGTAAGGTAGGCTCAGCAGCACAGTAAGTAATGCAAGAGCTGGAGGAGGTGACAAACTTCTAGAAAACTCTCCCCTAAGGATAAAGTGTATATAACAGTGGCACCTATGTTAAAGAGTTGTCAAACTGTGTACAAAGTTCCATCCAATGAAGCACTCAGGAGATGATGGTGGGGGCCATTTTTACTGTAGTGGCCTCTGCTGATGGGAATGCAAAGGAGACTGAGACTGGAGATGTTGGCTCATTGTGCAGACCATTCCAGGGTAGGCAGTGCCAGAATCTGAAGGCCAGAACTGACTCCACATCCTAAAGGGCTGAGAGCTCCTTTTTGAGATAACTGGCTCCCAGAATCGCCCTATTTGGAGAGTTGGGATTCCCTGTTCAGCACGGCGCTTTCCGCAGAAGTTTATCCGAGATTCCATCACGACCTAGAGCAGCCAGAGTGAGGTTCTGACTCATAGCCCCAAACTGGCTCTCCTTTTCCCACGCATGGTGTAACTTACATGTCAGACAAACTGATTTAGATGCCCCTTTGTTGGAGTTGGTGGTCCCTAGGACACAGCCCAGACAGCTGAGCCTCTTGAATCAGTACCAATTATTTGGGGTGTGGGGGGATCAGAACTGGATGTTAAGTCCAAAGAAAATAGTTTTGTTATTTCTATATAAACAGTAACTAGAGCAAGTCCAACACAGTACAGTATGGCTGACATCCACGAGAGGCCAGCTTTAAGGATTACATTTATAATAATTTATAATTAGTACATCAATTATATGTAAATGGCATTTTAAAGAGCCGGATAAAACAATTATTCGGTTAAGCAATTTAAATATTCCCTGATGGACTATTCATTGCTTCTTTATTCATAAATAATACAAAGGTTAATTTCAGACTAGCCCATGTAATCGAAACTGGAGAAAACTTCAAATCTCAGCTATGCAAATTAGTGGAGTGTTTCCACTAAACAACCAGGAAAACACAGAGATGGGGCAGAGGGGACTGGGGAGAAAAGGGGGGCTCTGTGAGCAGGGAAGGCTGTCCAGAGGAAACACATCTACATTCCGAAAGCCTGGGGAGTTCTCCTCAAGGGCAGAATGGCATCCTGTTCCCTGTCACCCCTCCCACCCACACCCTTCAGCACAGCCCGCACCCACCTTGTGTCAGACTCTCCCCACAAGGCCACGGAATGGCCTTTTTTTCCTCCTTAAATCTGGAGCTGATTTAGTCCAAAGCCAGCCCTAGAGCCCTGAGATACAAAACGTGGGAGCAGACAGGATAGGGAGAGAAGAGAGAGAGCAAAGTCAGTGAAACTAGAGAATGTAGTAAAAAAGAGGAAGATATTCTCAGCACTCCCAACCCCTCTCTCTTCATAGTCTCTCTCTCTCTCTCTCTCTCTCTCTCTCTCTCTCTCTCTCTCTCTCTCTCTCTCTCACACACACACACACACACACACACACACACACACACACACACATGCACACACACACACCTGCACACATTCGTACTCAGGTTAGAGCAGAGAAAAAGCATTAACTCTTTTGCATGGGAAAACACATAGATACAGGGATCCAAATAGACACCTAGCTACCTGAGATTGAAATGCCTAGCTACTAGAGAAATAAAAAAAGGCAGCATTATTAACTAGCAAAGCAACAGCAGAATCGGGAAGGAGGGGAACAGGTTTTTGAAGCACATTTAGCCTCCATATTATGCCCCTGGGGCAACTCTTGATGCCTCCTGCCTGCGGTCTGTGTTCCCACAAAATGTCATAGTCTTGAGATGCAGAAGATGTTTCCTAGCTCAAAGCCTGGTGTTCAGCAAACACCCTCTAAATTAAACTGAATGGAGATGAAAACAAAACACAGCACACCACAAATTCTAAAACAATTCTCTCTACTGCTGGGTGTAGTAGTTCACACCATTAGTCCCAGCACAGGCAGAGGCAGGTGGATCTCTGGTCTACAGAGCGAGTTCCAGGTCAGCCAGGACTGCCTAGTAAACTCCTGTCTCAAACAAAATAACAAACAGCTCTGAGTCTGATGTCTCTGGCCAAACATTAGGGAAACACTGCTTTTGGACTAAACCTACATGTAGATATTTTTGCAGCTAAAAATAACCAGGCCCCAGGAGAAACCGCTTATTGGGCACAAAGTTTATGTTTGGGGCAATGAAAGTTTCTGCCAATGCTGGACTGTATGTCTAAATGGCCAAACAGTCTATTTCGTATTACATATATTTGAATGAAGAAAAAAATAATTCTGCATCTGCAAAGTTTAATTTGGACCATAAAATCTAAAACACACACTAAGAAGAGGGACTGAGTCATGTGCTATTCCTTAACCTCAGTCTGTAGACAAAACACGGAGAACTGCAGAATGACCAGTTTGACTTAAGAAGCCAAGTACCCGCCTCTCTAACCTCCCCATCTTTTTATTTATTTATTTATTTATTTATTTATTTATTTATTTATTTATTTATCTATTTATTATGTATGCAGAAGAGGGCACCAGATCTTGTTACAAATGGTTGTGAGCCACCATGTGGTTGCTGGGAATTGAACTCAGGACCTCTGGAAGAACAGTTGGTGCTCTTAACCTCTGAGCCATCTCTCCAGCCCTAACCTTCCCATCTTAAATCAAAATCCTTTACCAGCCCTGGTAAGTGCATAGGTTCTCCTCTTAAATAAGTCCATTTAAAATTATTTCAGAGGAAAGAGATGAAGCCTTGAGATTGGCCAACATGCCCCAATAGAGAGGGAGAAAAAAAAAAAAAAAGATGTGTGATAAAAACCAGATGAGACTGGATGTTTCACCAGGAAGAGGAAAACCTTGAACTCAGCTTCCTTCCGAAGCAGCAAGCTCAACCAGCATTTCCTTCCTTCACCACGTGCAACCTAATCTGTGGGATGGTAAAATTCATCGTACATACATACAACCCGGAGAACAGCAAGCCAGATTCGTCTGGAATCTTCTCTTAACTTTGCCCTGCACTGAATGGCCATGTTCAGTGGTTGGAAGCAGTTCCAAACATTGGGTTTAAACAGCAGCCCAGATATCTCCTCACTGGTAACTAACTGAGTTGACGGAGGGTGGAACAGAGGAGCGCAATGTTGACAGTTAAAATTGGCGCTGGCTTCACCGCCCCAGGAAGAATTGGACTTTATCATGATTTCATGATCCAAATGATATTCAGGCTAAACCATCCAAGGAGGACCACTCCATTCCTCATTCATTTTGGGGCCACTCCATCAAACTTACCTAATGTCCATGCAAAGTAGTACTTGGGCTTTGCAGCTTGCATGACGACATATAAGTACCAAAGTCGACTCAGAAAGTTGGCCTTATGTACAAACCAGTCATCAACAAGGAAGGTGACAGGAAAGGACTTTGAGAGTGTCAAAAACAACAGCAGAGACATCAAAGTCATGCACAACTTCTGTATCACAGCTCTCTAGAAATGGGGGGAAGAAACCCATGTAACTACTCAGGTATGAGGATCACAGTTTTGGCAATAGCATTTAAAGAACATGGTTATCTAATAACTTCCCTAGAAAGAAGGGCAATGGATATGAGTTTTCTTCTCCAAGACACAAATCTGATAGGATTAGGGTAGGTGGTATATTTAGATACAGAACATACATGTAACTCTTGAGGACTGGAGGTATTCATTGTAAACATGGGACATATCTGAAAGTGTCTTTCAGTATCTCCTACCAACATAGTAATTAGGTAGGATTGTTGTCCAAAACATGATGAGGGAAATGGATACCACTATAGGGTAGCAATTTTCTACGTGAAAGCAATAACCATTTGCTTTCCACTAGCACAGGCCTGCAGAGCCAGGGAAACAAGCTTGCGTCACCAGCCAGGAGGTAGAGGCTTCTGGATAGTGGCTTCTGTGCAGGTGATTGAACACCTGAGCCAGTTTGTGAGCAGATAATGGAGAGCATTAGCTTCCACAGAAGACTCAAATGTTTAATCTGCAGCTTTGTCACAGCCTACTGTGACCAGGGAAGAGGGGAGCTCAGTTGACAACATTCTTTCAGCAGATTGGCCTGTGGCGTGTCTATGGAGCATTTTCCTAACTGCTCATTGGTGTAGGAGGGCCCACCAGGCAGTTGGACCTGGGCCGTAGAAGAAAGGTATCCAACAGGAGCCAACAAGCAAGGCAGCAAGCAGTTCTGTGGTCTCTGCTTCAACCTGTCTCTGGGTTTTTGCCTGTAGTCACTGCCCTGGCTTCTCTCGGTGACGGACTATAACCTGTAACTATAACCTGTAACTAAATGTGCCTTTTCCTCACCTAGCTGCTTTTGATCATGGTTTTATCTCAGCAACAAAGACACAAAGCAGAATATCTGGGGTTAGGGTGTCCTGACTTTTAGGTTAGTCAGGATTCAGTAATTTTGCCCAGTTCCTCTGAGTTTCCAGGGGATGTCATCCTACATGTCTGTAATTTCCAACTTCATAGAAACGGGTGTCCTTTCTAATATGGCACAGCAATGCCCCCCTTCCCAGAAGTGACTGGGGCTTAAGTGAACAGCCATGATGAGGAACGGAGAACAGTGCCTGGCTCTGACCTGAGCAATCTTACAGAGAGAAGAGCCTCAATAACTGTCTGGATTTGACTTGAAGCAAATAGGGGGTGGGTGATCGGCCATGCTCTCTGCTAAGCTGTTTGACTTTTGCCTGTTACTGTTTTATTTCTCTGTTCCAGGGACCAAACCCCAGGTCTCGTGCATACCAGGCAGATGCTCTGTCACCAAGCTACACCCCCAGCTACGACTCTTTAAAGAATGACTATTAGAAGGATCAGCTCTGAGAATGAAACCCATTCTCTGAAACTCCAAAAAACATACCGAGTACTAAAAACTTACAGTGGGAGAAGGTTCTGGCAAACTCTGAAAACCTCTTTGCTTCCAGTTCATTTCCAGCAACTTCATATGTATATGTCTCCCTTCGATGAAGGCTACATAGTCCTTGAAGTTATTACAAGGGCCAGCTATGACACTCATAAAGTTGAGATGGTAGCTTAAGTATTCCAAAAGCGAGGGCTTCACTCTGTGAAAGTAAATGAAATTTAAAACTTGAGTCCTCATCCATGTCCAATTCTCCATCAGCATATGCCTGTATACCTGAAACGTTATTATCCATGGCAAGGCCTTTCACTCTTCTGTTTTCTATAAAATCCAGCTAAGAGAGACATCGTTAAGACAGGAACCATGGATGAGATAGGTGATTGGGAAGGTCACAGTTCCGCATCACCCTCTGCTGGTGAGGACACAGAGGGAGGGATCTAAGGCAAAGGTTACTCTGAGGCTGGGAACTGCTCTTTTCTCATCACCTCTCTCTGCTTACATCACAACATGAAGGCATAAACAAAGGCAGGGTGAGAATCTGGCCTAATGTCGGCTGCTGAGATGCTCCAGAGAGGGGAAATTCTCTCCTGACTGCCAACATAAATACAAAGTAAATGGTGGGCGGACCCGACCGGTTTCCACTTGGAAGCCACACAAAACCAACGGTGACAGTCTGTTGTCTGCTTTGGTGTGTCTAGGTCCTGAAAAGGAGACCAGGGAAAACCTGGAGTGCACAGCTCTGCCTAATGCTTCAAGGGCATGCAGAAGGCCTGTTCTAGCAGGGTATTATTGTAGGAAAGGAGTACTTGAAACACCGTTGCTCATTGGCTCCTCAGACTGTGCCTTATGCTGATTATAGATACATAGTGCTGCGCAAGAGATCAGACTTATTCACACCTGTTTCCAAGTCTCAGTTCCTTAGTGAAGGCATCTCCTGGGACTCCTTAGGGATGCCAGCTGCTTCCGGTACCCTCTAGTAGGAACCTATCCCCCAGCCATGGCTGCTTTTTGTGAGCCACCCAAAAGGCATTTTCATCCCCATGTCAATGTTTTTCTCCTGATTCTTTGAACCCTCCTTTTCTCTCTAACACCATCCCCTTTCCGCTGCCTGTCCACACTGGCCAAAGACAACCTCCAGAATCCCTCTGACTCCCCAATCTGGATAGCCTTCTGTCTACTTCCTATCTTTACCTGTGCTGGACCTAATCATACTACATGCATTGGCAATTACTATTTCTCAAAGGCCCCAGACACAGGCCCAACAAAACTAATTCTGCAGTGGACACACACATCCTGGAAAAGGAAACTCTCATGGGGTGGACAAAATCAGAGATGAGATCCATCTGCTCTTGACCTCTGCCCTATAGCAGACTCCAACACACACACAAATGATCTCTCTGAAAAGTTAGCCATTGTTTAGCATTGTCCAAAGGCAAAGATTAGTAGATAGACAAGGGCCCATCAACAGCAGATTCAATAGTAATATGACATCCATATAATGGAATTAACATATGAGTATTAAAGAAACTCTAGAGAAGTGATTCTCAACCTGTGGGTCTCGATCCCCACAGGGGTCACATATCAGATGTCCTGCATATCAGATGTTTACAGTATAATTCATAATAGTAGCAAAATTACAGTTATAAAATAGCAACAAAATAATTTTATGGTTGGGGGTTACCACAACACAAGGAACTGTATTAAAGGGTCACAGCATTAGGAAAGGTGAGAACCACTGCTCTAGACATATCCAAAGGGCTTGAGAATATACTAGTAATTGCTAACTTACTTCACAGCAAGTCGGTGTTGCTCAGCAGAAAGGTCTTCAGCTTTTCGACCTAATCCTATGGAAGTGAAATGAAATTCAGAGTAAGGTGCTTAAAGCGAAATAAGTAACTGATCCTAAAGGAGTCTTCCCAAACTCATTTGGAAAAAGCCGATTCTTTTTGCTTTGTCTACCTTTAAGAATCCCTGCTTTTGCGTTTTTCAGAAGCCCTGCAGGAGGAAGGCATTGGTTGAGAGTGAACTTAGCATGCACGAGGCCCTGGATTCCATCTTTCTGACGGGTGTAATTTTATCCTAGATTAGTTCTCCAAGAGTCCATGTGAGGAAGTCGCCATGGGTTGGTGTTCACAAGAGAACATTCTGGGTTCCTTTATTTGATCTGCCTAAGTAGTATGTTAACTCCAGAAAACCCTGCCCATCACCTCCACTTAGAGATGCCTTACCACACAGCAGGACCCCATTGCTCTAGCAGTTGTAAGAGTGCCTTTCGTGGGCTGAGCCAGTTCAGACGTCTCCCTTATGATGCTAAGTGGGAAACTTGGTGTGACGGCTGACAGTGACCGTCAACTTGACAGGACCTAGAATCACCTAGGAGACAAACCTCTGGGCTGGCCTGTGAGGGAGTTTCTAGAAGTGGTTATGTGAGGTGGGAAAACCCACCTTACCTACAGGCAGCCCCACCCAAGGGCTTAGTAAAAAGGAGAAAATGAGCAAGGCACCCACAGATAGGCCTCTCTGCTTCCTGACTTCAGGTGCAATGTGACCATGCACTGGTGCCGGCTGCCATGTCTTCCCATACACCTCCAACTGTGAACCTGGATGAATGTATTCTGCCTTAAGTGGCTTTGGTCATGGGATTTTGTCACCGCAACAGGAAAAATAACTAATATACCTGAGAACTGGGACAGCTATAACAGGGGAAGCTGAGAGGATTGAGAGGAGACATAACGAGGGAAGAAACAGGGACTTTCTCCTTCCAGACAGCAAAAGGAACATAACCCTAACTGCGGGGAAAACACAAAGAATCATCAGATTTTTGTCTTTTGTTCTTTGAACTCATCCACAGCGATAAACTTCCAACCACAGGTGACGTTTGCTTCCTGTAAAATGTACATGCTATCTTGGAGTCAAAGAAACTGAAGTATTATCTTGGTGGGGTTTTTTTCCCCTCTTGTTTTTTGTTTGTTTGTTTTGTTTTGGAGATAGGGTCTCACGACATAGCCCAGGCTGACCTTGAACCTGCAGCCCTCTGATGTATGATATGCAAGTGCTGGGGGTACAGAAGTGAGCCCCATATTGGCTCTGAAGTACAGCAAGCAACGTCAGAACTCTACATCTGCCTAGCAACCACGAAGGCAATTCCACAATGCACTTAAACTCGGGCCTGTAATCATAGCATATGGAAGGCAGAGACAGGCGGATAGAGTTTCAGGCCAGCTAGGAGACATAATAAGATCCTGTCAAAAGAAAATGCCTAAGAAAAGACAGAGTGTTTCTGGAATTCCCTCATTCCTCCCACACACAAGGGGGAAAAAGGGAAAGGAAAAAAAGTAAATAAACACTTCCCTCTGTGTTAGGAATACTCCAGGAAATGTGGTAAAGAGAGAGTACTTTAAAATGTAAATTTAGGCCCAAAGTCTATTTCAAAATGAAAAAAAAAAAAAAGAAGAAGAAAAATAATCAGTGTCAGAAAACAAAACAAACAAACAAAGAGACCCCACCCCTTCTCGCCCAGTATGGCTGCAGCTGAGAGGAAACAGGAGGATTCCAAGTTAAGGACTAAACTGGGATACACAGTGAGGCCATGTCTACACACATATGTACACACAGAGCCAGCAATAAAACCACACTCTCTTTTTTCCAATGAGATCTCAACATACCCACCACAATGTACAGAATTGAACTGACTTGGATTATCGGTTCCTTCTGTTAGTCTATACTGGTAGGCATGCCCAAACTTTTAACATGGTCACACAAAGTTGTCATGTATAAAGTTTACACTCATTGCTGGCTGTTTGAAACCTGGAACTTATGCAGGGACACCTGGCTCAGTCTGGGAAGAAGGGACTGGACCTGCCTGGACTGAGTCTACCAGGTAGATCGCAGTCCTGGGGGGGGGGAGGATTTGCCCTGGAGGAGGTGGGAATGGGGGGTGGGCTGAGGGTAAGGGGAGGGGGTAGGAGGGGGGAGAACAGGGGAACCCATGGCTGATATGTAGAACTGAATGGAATTGTAAAATAAAATAAATTAAAAAAAAAAAAGTTCACACTCAAGCACAGAACAGCATAGATAATCCCCACCCCCACCCCCAGAAAAATCTTATAATGTTTTAAGTAAGTTCGTAATTTGTGGTTGGACTACATTCAAAGCTATCCTGGGCTTCTATTCCTCAGACCCATGGGCCATGGGTTAGACATTCCTGGCAGCCACCACCAAACAGCATTTCCATTTTCCTGGGACTTACTGATTCTGACAGTGTAAGTCACATTTGGAGATGTGTCTGAGCTCTGGGCAAATCAGGATCATTGGTCACTCTACAGACACCCCATTCTTGCTGTGGAATGACCCAGTTCTATGTAGAGTAGCTAAAGCCCCAAGTATGAATGAAATACAGGGGTCAATTAAAACGTAATCTGTCCCCACACTTTAAGTAAAGCAAGGAAACTAATTGTTGGGGAGAAATCTTCTCAAGCGGTCTGCTATAAAGACATGTTAGCAGTTGAGATCCATCTCAGAGCAGTACAAACCCACAGGGCACCTACCCACTGCACCCCTTAACCCTGTACTGGAATCTCCCACCTAGTTGAAAGTCTTCCTCCCTTCCCTGGAAAACCACTCTAATGATGTAAATCACATGCTCTGAACATTGTTAGGAAGGGCCTAAGTGAAAAAAGTGTTCTGTTTTACACAGGCAAAAGACTCTTCCTTCTCCTAGCTTTTTATAGGTCAGGCTAATCTTATCAGATGGTTTTTCCAAGCACACACCTCCCCCAGGGGGCTAAAAACCCAGCATTAAACACCGATTAACCAGCCAATGCTGTTAAATTTTTTTATTGCCCTCTAAGTTTTTTGGAGAGGAAATCAAAGCCCAAAGGAAGCTGTTGTCTTAATAAATTTGGGAAAGGTCAGAGGGCATCATGAATTAACTTGAAAATGTAAACAAAAACCTCACTGTTCTTGGAGCAAATACGGACTGTGGGTTCATAAAGAAATGGGGAGTAGTGGCTGGGAAATTAAAAGGGTGTAACTATGGAGGTCTGGAAACTGAACAAGAGAGAGCGAGGCCTGCCAGTGCTCACATAAAGCTTGGACTATGTGTGTGAAATACACGCATGGGGGTACTGGACACCTGCATGGCTCTGAGATCCAAGGGGAAGATTGTTTTCTCACCATCGTGAATTTGGAAAGCCAAGGTTGTAATCTTCTGAGTGACAATCATCAGAGGCCTAGAAAGAGGACAGAAAATGGAAACTGGTTCAAAAAATGAAAGAAACTTCTATTACTTTGCATGGTGGTTTTTACCTTGAAGTTTACTAAATCAAATACAGAAACAACTCTAAAATATTTAATTTTTATCCCCCTTGCAATCTGCTTTACATGTGCAGACATAACAGTACTTGCCATGGTACTCTGTCCTCTCCTCTAGTGTTGATATTGCCTTTGCCAACTGAGACAGTCTGGGACCATCTACATGAGACCGTCACATGACCAGGTCAATAAACATTGCATCATGAAGAGGGGTGAAGGAGGGCCAGCAGGATGAAATGTTCTTTTCCATGTTTCTAGCCTAAGAGTTAGCCCATATAGTTTAGACAGATGGTAGGCTAGACCATTTCTGTTTGTCTAAGTGTACTCTGGGATGTTCAAATAATGACAAAATCACCCAATGACACATTTCTCAAATCATGCTCTCAATGTTAAGAGACACAGGATTGTTACTGGCTTCTTCATCCATGCCTGCTGCAGTCTGCTTTGTTTTGTTAAAGGCGAGCCTGGCATGCACACATATGAGATGGATCTGTCAAATGCAGCTGTCAAAAATAAACAATTAGTTAACAAAAGGAACAGCAACCTTAAGTTGGTAAAGCCTGCCACTGTTGAGAGACCTTTCGTGGGAGACATGGACAGACTTTCTATTCGTCCCAGATTGGGTGCCAATGAGAGCCAAAAGAAATGAATCCACTCAAGTCTAGCTTGGTGAACCAGTGAGTTGGACTAGTGTTACTCATGGGTGCATAGGTGAAGAGTTACCAGTAGAAACATGAGCAACTTCTGGACAGCTACTGTACTGAAGAGGACTCTGTCCCCATCTCCCCCTGCAAATGTTGACTGTTTGTATATCCTTGAGGAGGGATGAGACCCCATGGGCTTTAAGGGCCATCTTGTGAAGAACCTTACACACTTCGTCGGTCAGCCCAATCATGTGAGGGACTTGTGGGAGTAATTGCATCTGCTCTACTTTAAAACAGCGACGGCCGTGTCGTGTTCAGAAGAGAGAGTCTCACAATATTCCCAAATCAAAACTTACCTGAAAAAGAGCAGTCATGCCAAAAAGCTAGAATAGTTGGATGAAGGTAAGAATCATCATTTTAACTTTCAGCTATTATATTACATCCCTGTAATCCCATCACCTAGGAAACTAAGGCAGGAAGGAAGGCCAGGAGTTGGGGGCTAACCTGGGTTACCTAGAGAGACCCTGTCACAAAAGAAAAATAAATTTTTGTGCTTAAAGTAAAGAAAATTAAAAGATGAATGAAAATATTTGTAAATTATATATTTTATAACTTAATAACAGACAGTTCAATTTAAAAGTAGTCACAGAATCTCAATAACTCTCCTCTCTTTCCGTGTGTGTGTGTGTGTGTGTGTGTGTGTGTGTGATCTGTAAATGGATAATAAGCACATGAAAAGATGGATGCTAGTAATTAGCAGTCACAGAAATTCAAGGGGGAACCACGGAGAGGTACCTCTCTCAAGCACCAGTACAGCTATAATCAAAGTGATAGGCAATGGCAAGGGTTTGCATGGATGTAGAGAAATCAACACCCTCACACACTGCCGGTGAGAGCACGTGGTGATTAATTTTGATCATCCACTTGATTTGATTAAGGAACACATAGGAAATTAATGAAGCACACTTTGGGCTGTGTCTGTGAGTGCATTTCAAGAGGTTTAACTAAAGCAGGGAGATTCACCCTACATGCAGATCGCGCCATAACCTGGGCTAGAGAAGCAGCCTGAATAAAAAGGGGAATGGAGCTGGAGAGATGGCTCAGAAGAATACCAACGACTCTGAAATCCTCCTCCATCTCACAGCATGTTTGCAGAAGCCCAGGAGCCAATAGGGAGGACTTAAAACAACATAACGCTTGGGCTAAGAAAAAATGGAGCTAGGTCTGCCTAGAAGAAGGGAAGGCATCTGTGCTCTGCTGGAAGAAGTGACAGCATTTACAGCCAACAAGAAGGGAACCAGGTCAGTCACTCTAGGGCAGCAAGCCATGCCATGCTCTTTTATGTTGAGAAATCATCAAACACCATGGTTTTAATAATAATAATAATAATTCATAATAAGGGCTACCTCAGAGCTTCTAGAAGACCAACTTGGTCATACAGATCCACGTATCTTTGTAGCTCACCCTCTTGATGTTCAACAAGACCTCTGACCCGGAATGTACAACAAAGGCTGAGAGCTATTTTTCTTAAAAGAGGCTCACTATATATAGGCACTGCATTCACGGTAGTTTCTAAATATGGCTTTCAAAGTATCCTAGATGTCTTTCCAAAGCCTTTCTGTCTTTCTTTGCTTTATTTTGGAAGTCTGGAAATGCTAAGAGTCAGTCTTCCTATGCAGATCCCAGCATATATTACTAAATGTGTGCCACATTCTGCGGTGACCATCCTATTCGCAAACCATGTAAAGCGTTGCAGTCAACTTAACTCGCACCTTTGTGGTGGGGTCTGAACACACGCATACCAATAAAGTGATAAGACACTATGGAATTAGCCAAGGTTTCCATCTCTGTAAAAATAGAATATTTGTTTTCACCCACCAAGGACTACATTAAATGTACTCCATTGCTTAAACATTTAATAGTCTAATATGCACGGACATCTCCCTCTCTCCTTCTCTCTCTCAGTATCAGGGATTAAACCCAGGGTTTCATGTATGATAGGGAAGCACTCTATCGCTGAGCTATATCCTCAGCCCTTTCTTCAGGGTTTCATTTAGTTGCTTAGGTTTGCTTTGAACTTACTATGAAGCCCAAGCAGGCCTTGAACCTATGACTCTCCTGCCTCAGCCTCCTGAACAGCTGGAATTATAGGCCCGTGCCACTAGGCCTGGCTTAAATATCTGTCATATTTAAGACCCCATCTACCCGCATCAGTATCTTTCCTGTGTGGGAGGGGGAAATGTACCCAAGAAATCTCCCGCACCTCTGTTTCCATTTGTGTATCGACTTCTCAAAGGAAGCAGACTAGTGCAGGCTGTACTACTGGATTGCTCGGCCAAGTCGATAAATACTAATTAGTCAGCATGAACTCTCTACCACTGGAATATGCAAAAACCACACGGTTGCCATGCCTTAGAGAAGATGTTATTTTTGTAGGGGGAGGGGAAGTAGCAGCAGTTGTAGGTTAAATGTTATCTAGCAATATGTAATAATCTTATACACTATCTATTTTGTACTCTCAACAGGTATTGCTTCTATTTAAAATATCTAAAGAAGTTCCTAACAATTTACACAAAAAGAAACAACTCGGGGATGAAGAGAAGCTCGGCAGGTGAAGCATTTTCTGGGTGAGCCCAAAAACCAGTTTGGATCCCAGCATCCACATAAATGCTAGGTGGGCGTGGTGGCCTGCCTGAAATCCTAGGACTTGGGAGGCAGAAATGGGGGACCTGGAGCAAGCTAGTTAGCCATGAGTGCCAAATTACTAAGCTTTTGGTTCACATAGAGGATCCTGCCTCAGTATATAAGGTGGAAATGATCAAGAAGGACACTTACCCTCAACCTCTGCCCTCAACATACATGCACGCAGTTGTATACATCCGTCTTCACACACATGTGCACCCACATCCATACACATTCACACTACACACAAGAAAGTAAACAAGTCAGGCGCTTCTAACATATCTAGAACCAGGACCTGTCTGCTGAAAGGAAAAGTGGTTCTGAACCCTGCAGACTAGAATCTGTGAGCATGTTGACAGGACAGCAACAGACTGTCCCTCACAGAGCTACCCTACACCCACAGCTCTTCAGTCAGGACTGTCTCTAAATGTGAGCTGAGAACTACTGGGTGTAAACAGAGCCTCTAGAAGATAATGAGGCCTGGGAATTGAATCCTTAGGGGCTTCAACCTAAAAATGTAAGCCCCGCCTATATTGTATTTCAATCAAATGGAACCATCTGTTGGCTTATGATTAGTATTCATGCTCATTTTTGCCCAAAATTCAAAGCTCAGCATACAGGATGTGGGGGTTAATGTTGGCAACTGACAGGATCTAGGATCACCTGTAAGACAAACCTCTGGGAGCACCTGGGAGGAGTTCTGCAGACTAGGCTAGCCTCTGGGAGCACCTATGAGGGGTTCTGTAGATTAGGCTAGCCTCTGGGAGCATCAGTGAGGGGTTTTTCTAGATGAGGCTAGCCCATGGGAGCACCTCTGAGGGGTATTCTAGATGAGGCTAGCCTGTAGGAGCACCTGTGAGGGGTTTTTCTAGATGAGGCTAACCTGTGGGAGCATCTGTGAGGGGTATTCTAGATGAGGCTAGCCTGTGGGAGCACCTGTGAGGGGTTCTGTAGACTAGGCTAGCCTCTGGGAGCACCAGTGAGGGGTTCTCTAGATGAGGCTAGCCTCTGGCATACCTGAGGGGCTATCCTGAACACACACAACAAGCATAGAAGAACAGGAGGAAATCCATAAATGGCCCCTCGTGCAGCTGAAGTCACTCCTCAGCACAGCGAGGTTTCTGAACCTGAACTGTGCTCTGATTTCTCACCATCAGCACTCAGCCACAGCCTTAGATTCACACACCCTCAGCAACTTCATGCTGTGCCCTTGGCTCTGTGAAGCCTGTGAAATCAAGGAGAGAGGCCAGCATGGGACAAGGGGCCACCTCCCCATGTGTTATTATTTCCCCCATGATTAAAACAAAAATGAGTAAAGTCATACTTTGTTTTCTTAAACTTAAGATGATTAGTCTAATTTGGATAAAGAAACATAAGTGAACAATTAGAAATATAAGCACAGAAATGAAGTAAGGAAAAACAGTTTGGGACAAAAAGATAAAACACTGACAATCTCCAACCACAAACACACGCATGCACACACGCGTGAGAGCACACACACACACACACACACACACACACACACACACACACACTACTCTTTTCAAAGCTTTAAGCTCTATTTTTTGGCACTGACCAAGAATACAGTCACCACTTCTCATTTCAACAGGGCACTGGACAAATGGATATGGTGTAACTTTTGTCTGCAAAATTAAACTCTAAGTGATTGTGCCTGGCCTGGAAACCTAGCAAGAGCCGGAAGGGGGGTGAAATGTGACAAAAAGCCAACACTGAACCTCTTGGCACATGTCTTCTCCCTCCAAACCATAGAACCCAAATATGTGGACACTGGGCAGAACATCAGATGGGGTGGCCAGATGTCATGAAGCCACAGAGGAAAACACTGCCCAGGGACAGCAGGGCAAATGGCCACCACCAGGAGAGGGACCAAAGTCATTGTCCTAATGTGCACCCATTCGATAGCAAGGAACACAAATGGCGACTGTCCCAAATGTCCACTCTGAATCTCCCTGATCTTGTATTATGCATTTAAATATATTTAAATAACATTCCAGGAGTTTTCATCATGATACTACTAATAAAACAAATATAAAATCACCAGTAATGGTCCCTCCAGGAGAAACTCCCTTACATTTTCATTATTTCTTCCCATTCCTTTTCTATAGATATCCATATCCAGAGAAAGATGGAATCTCAGCACAGATTCATCTTCTACACTTTAAAAACATTTTCCTCTTCCTCTGCTTTTTAATTTTTCTTTTTGAGACAGGGTCTCACTCCATAGCCCACTAAGGCCTCTAACTCAGGACAATCCTCCTGCCTTAACCTCCCAAGTCCTGGGATTACAAGTGTGAGCCATTACACCTAGCTTAAAAACCTCAATGGAAGCATTAATTTAGCTCTTTGATTTAATTGTTCACCTATTTTAGAACATTTAGGATACATCCAGCTTTTCACTATTAATGAAAATAGCTAAAAGTTCTTGTGAATAAATTTTATTTCCTTACAGTAATTCAATTCCTATTAATTTAGCCTATTAAAGAATATGAACTTAGAAAAAAATTCTTTCTTGAAACGTGTGATAAAATTGCTTTCCAGAAAGGTTATGTGTATTTCTACTCCCACTGGCAGTGTGTGAGAGTTCTCATTTCATGTTTTCAAAAGCATTTGGGTGACCTGAATTGCCAGCATGAAGGCAGAAATCATCTGCCTGGATCTGGCCTAGACTGGAAAAAAGAAGCCAGAGTTCTGGCTGCCACCCTTGGAAAACATAACTTCATTTGTACCCTTCTGTGAGTGAAAAAATAAGAGTCAAATCACCATAATTAACTTTAAAAATATTAGCGTTACTATAATTGTTGAGCTTCCCAAGGGAGAGGGGCAAATATTCAAACGCAGTGGTTCTCAACTTCCTAATGCTGGACCCTGTAATACAGTTCCTCACGTTGTGGTGACCCCAGCCATGAAATTACTTCATTGCTACTTCATAACTGTAATTTTGCTACGGTTATGAATCATGCTGTAAATATCTGATATGCAGGATATCTGCTATGAAAGCCCAAAGGGGTTGCAACCCACAGGTTGAGAACCACTGTTCTAATGCCTCTGTCGCCCACATTCACAGAGCAAACAAGAAGACATTCACAGCTATTAATATATGTATCGATTTAAATTGCATTAGTAGCACCGGCCAAAGTGCATCTTGTGTGTGTTCTTTTCTAGGCCAGCCCACGGAAACTTGATTACTTTTGAATGATAAATAAATTTTCAAGTCCCAGAACAAGCTAACGTTCACGTGCATATGTTCTCCCAAATTAAAGACATCCATATATGTTCTGACACAAACACTAATCACATCCAATCCTACTAAACTCCTGTCTGTGCTCTTACACTAAAGGTGCAATATAGAGTGTTAAGCACTAAGATTTGCCCACGTGCTCACAGGACAGATGCTCCCACATCAGGCTGCTTTGTGACACCACATTCCACTTTGAAACACCACTTTATCTCTTGATACAATCCTAAACACTACATTTCAGATGAAAGAAATAGCAAGGTTAAGTCAATTCCATTCTGAAAGAAAGCTTGTAGCTTCTGCATGCTTGTAGTAAGAACAGCATTCTGGGCCAGTAAGGTGGTTCAGCCAGTAAAGGTGACTGCCACCAAGCCTGATGACCTGAGTTCATTCCTCAGGACTCATGTGGTGGAAGGAGAGAACTGACTCACAGAAATTATCCTCTGACCTCTAACATGGGTGCCAAGCCGTGCACACATACACAGATTAAATAAATGTAAAATATTTTAAATATTTAAAAAGTAATAATAATAATAAAATTAAATTGTTAAAGAATCAACTTGAATGAAGATCCCCTGTAATTGTTGCCAACTTATGATTGAAGCCCCTTGTCAATTTCAGGGTGAGGTACCTCTCCACTTATGATGACTAACATTAGCCAGAAAGATGGATTTATATCCGCCATTTTTATTTTAAAATAAAAAAGAAACAAACCTCCACGTAGTAGAGAGCATGTCCACTCATTCATCAGAAGACTAACTCACAAACACCTTTCAAATAGTGAGCACACCTTCCTTGTGTCTGCTCCCTAAGCATGTCCTTGCAAGCTGAGCACTCAGCAGTATTGTGTATAACCTCCAGAGATTTCTTACAGGAAGTTAAAAAAAAAAAAAAAACCGCCACAGAATAAAAAGCACTTGAGGAAATTCACCAAATGCAGAGAGTGACGAAGATGGGAGCTGATTTGCACCTTCCTTGTCAGCAAACACAGCATCAGCCCTGTGGTACAAGCACGTGACTGCTTCCCCCGAATTCCCTTGAACTTTCCATTCTGGTAACTTTCCATGGTTTTGAACATACTAAAAATAATGCAAAAGATGCTAGGTGTGTGATGCATACCCATAAACCCAGCACACATCTGAGAGGCTGATCTGAGGGTTCAAGCCCAGTTTATCCTATAGATAAGAGACCAGTCTGGAATATACGAGCAGGACTGGAAAGAGAACAGGAGAAAAATGGATGGTGTTAAAGAAACAAATGGAGGAGGAGGTATAAGACAAGCATCCAAGACATGAACGGTGAGGTGCTCTTACCCCACAGTCAGGAACAAGAGATGTGTGCTGACACATCAAACATCAAAAGATGGATAGTCATGAATCAATGTGTATGAGCTGCTCAAAGCTGCTATGACAAATTGCCACATGCCGGATGGCTTACAACAACAAAATTTGAGTTCTGTTTTTTTAAATTCACAGTCCTAGACAACAGAAGTCCAAAGCTAATAAGATGCACGTGGTGGGGGTTCTTTCTGGAGGCTCAGCAGGGTAATGGGCCCCATGCTTCTTCCTGGCTTCTGCTGGTGGACAACAATTCTTGGCATGGCTGGACTCTGGCTGCACCCCTAATTTCTACCCCCATCTTCACACAGCCATCTTCTCTCCACATGTGACTTGGCTCTGTCTATCCAGGTCTTCCTACAAAGACCAGTCAGACTGAATCTAAAGCACATACTTTGACCCAGGGCCATCTCAACTCAACTAACTACATCTCTGCAAAGACACCGTTTGGAAATGAGGACACAGCCTGGGGCTGGGTGGACATGAGTTTGGGAAGGACAGCCAATCCTGGGCATGATACCGGCCACATGCTGGCTTCTATGTGATCTAAAAATAGGAGTGCACATTCATTCTGCAGCTGTACTCACTCCTGTCTGTCTCTTCCATGTCTGCTGTACACAGAGTTGCCAGTCTATGTCTGCTGAATAATGAATGAAAGAACCTTTGATGTAGGAGCAGGGAGTGTAGATCCCCTGCACAATGGTAGCTCTTGCATAAACTCTGCTTGAGATCGCTAGGGTCACTTCCTCTAGCATAAATAAGGGAGGAAAAACAAAACAAAAAGGTGCTTGCAAAGCGATCTGAGCAAAGAATCCTTGATATTTTCAGTGTTCTCTAATGTTCCCAGCAGCCTCATCCACATTTAATTCAGCAGCCACTATTTTTATTGTACTAAACTTCCTTCAGTGGCTTCCCAAAGTCCCCAAGCTGGTTTTACACAAACTATTATCTCTCCTTTCATATACATATTTATTTATTTATATTTATAGATATGCATACACACCTATGCCCACACATTTATAGATAAGTGTATATATAATCAGCTTCTATGTAAGCTGAGATGGTTACATTTATGTGCCAACTTAATTGGTTAAAGAATGCCCAGGCAACTGGTCAACCTTCCTTTTGGATATGTGCATGAAGGTGCTGAGAATCAGTGGCATAAGTGAAGAATCCCTGTCCTCATGGATGGAGGTATTGTACAGTCCACTGCAGGCCTGGACAGGACAAGCAGGCAAGGCAAGTGTGAATTCTTGTAGTTCTCATCTTTTCCCTTCAGAAATCTGAACTCCAGGCTCTTAGGCCTTAGGCTCTGGCTTTGTTTAGGCTTCTATTGCTGCAACAAAACACCATGACCAAAAAAGTTGGGTAAGAAAGTGTTTATTTGGCTTATATGTCCATATCTGTTCATCATCAAAAGAAGTCAGGACAGGAACTCACACAGAGCAGGAACCTGGAGGCAGAAGCTGATGCAGATTCACACTGGATCCTAGCCCATCAGTTAATTTTCTGGAAACACCTTCACAGACATGTCAAGAAGTGTACCTCACCAATCTCCTAGGTGACTCGAAATCTAATCAGGTTAACAATGGATCTTGACTATCAACATTACTGATCACAGGCATCATCACTTCCCTTATGGCTATGTACAGCACAGGCACCATTGATTTCACACATTTAGGCCAGTCCCAGCTCTTAACCTTATTTAGCATCAATGAAATAAGCCTCTTTTAATTGATGTTGTTAAACGCCTCATAATTGGTGGCATATCCACTCATTATGATTTATATGAATTTATGTATTTCCCCCCCCTTAGAGCAAAGCCTATTTACCAAGGATTCACTGAATGAGAAGCAATCTAGCTAGAGAAGTCAGGTTCTTCTGATCCATGCTGGGAAATTCCTATCAGATGACATAGAGTCACCAGGAACAACAATGCCTTCATTCCACAGGAGTCATAAAAGGCTGTGCTTGAACTGTTATGAACATATACATATATATATCATACACACACACACACACATACACACACACACACACACACACACGCACACACACACACACACATATATATAGAAAGAGAGAGAGAAGTGTGTGTGTGTGTGTGTGTGTGTGTGTGCAGGCTCATGTGCACTTGTGGAGGACAGAGGACAACCTTGGATGTTGTTCCTCGGTTGCTATCCTAGTTATTTGAGACAAGGTCTCTCAGAACCTGGAACTCTCCAAGTAGGCTGGGCTGACTGGCCAGTGAGCCCAGGAATCGGCTGGTCTCTGTCTACCAAGCACTGGAATCACATGTATGTGCCACCACCCTTGGCTTTTCTATGTGAGTTCTGGCGATCAAAATCAGTTCCTCATGCTTGCAGGCAAGTGCTCTCTATTCACTTTGCTGATGGCAGATGCCTCAGCGCCATGACAGAGTTAGCAATGGCCTGTGCCAGAGGGCCAGTATGGAGGGGGATGGCCTATCAAGTCACAGGTCACTAGCTGTACCAAGGACTTCCCTTGTAGTTGATACAAGTCTAGAGGAACTGGAGGTGGAATCATGGGTTCAGTAGAGCCAAAGGATGCTGAAAGGCATCACAGTACCACTTGTTTATCAGCTACAGCATATTGTTAACTAGTAGGAGGTGAAATGCAGGGGGCTGGGGAGATGACTCAGCAGTTAAGATTCTTCCTGCTCTTCCAGAGGACTCAAGATCAGTTTCTTAATTACTGATGGATAGGGGAGGGCCCAGCCAATTTTGGGTGGTGCCATCCCTGGGCTCCTGGTCCTGGGTTCTATAAGAAAGCAAGCTGAGCAAGCCATGGGGAGGAAGCCAGTAAGCAGCACTCCTCCATGGCCTCTGCATCAGTTCCTGCCTCCAGGTTCCTGCCCTGCTTGAGTTCCTGTCCTGACTTCTTTTGATGATGAACTGTGAATCGGTAGTATAAGCCAAATTAACACTTTTTCTTCCCAACCTGCTTTTCGGTCATGGTGTTTCATCACAGCAATAAAAACCCTAACAGGAAACAGAATAGATACTTCAGGTTTTGTGGGCCATATGTATAACTAACTGCCATTGTAGTACAAAAGCGGCTGCAAACAAGGCATAATCGCATGCCTAACTGTGTTCAAATAAGACTAAAGAAAATGAGAGGGGATGAGGTTTCTGGGTTGTAATCTGTGACCTTCTTACAATGTATAGAGCTAACAGTTGTACAGGAACAAGTAAGATTTTTACCTCACCCTCATTAGCACAGTATCTCACTGTAATTTAGCTGGTCATAATAATCCTTAATGTGTACTTGGTGTTCATAGACCCTGACAGACTTAGTCAAAGTCATCAGTCAAACACGTCCCCCTCCAATTAAGATACTCACCCAGAAAAATCTGTAGTGAGAATTCCATAGTGGAAGATGTATATTCGGCTGATGTGGCATATCGTAAGGTAGCCCATTGCTACAAAAAAGGAATACCTGAAACCCAAAACACAGGGGACCAGATTAATGTGCATGACAGTGAGGTACTCAATAAATGCTCTCCTTGTCCCTTCTATCTCACCCTCTACAAGTGACTGGTCACAAAGTCTTGAATGTTCCAGCTACATCCTAGTCCATCCCATCTCCCCATTCTACTCCTCTAAGCCCTTCATCTTTTCTTACCCAGACTACAGCTTTGGGGGGGGGGGGCAGCAAAACGTATCAACTAGAACAGCTTTACAAACTGCAAACCCCTAGGTTCTTCCTCTAGCTATTCTGGTTTAATTGGTACCAGGTACACATGGGCATGTTCTTGGACTCATTCTTGGCACAAACCATTACATTTATATGATGAACTTCACAAAACACATATCACGACCATATGCTCACAACTCTCCCTACCCACACCTCAGGCATCCATTATCACTTACTTGTGAGCAACTCCCCTGTGTTTTTCAGAAAGATGGCACAGACAATATGACATATGAACTAGCAATACACACCTGTGGCAATGAACACTGAGAGACATTTACATATTTATGTATTCTTATCAACTTGTAATTTTAAATACATATGATAATCTGTGCAATGGAAAGAATGCATGATGCCCCCAAATGTGTATGTTAAAACCCTAACCTCTAGTGTGATGGTATCAGGTACTAAAGCCTTTGAGAGATGATTATGTCATAGGAATAGAGCCCTGGTGATTAGGATCAGAACCTATATAAAAGAGATCCTTCTGTGCCCATTGTGGTGGCACACAACTGTAGTCCCAGCACATGAGGGGTCAAGCAGGAAGATGAGAAGTTCAAAGTCATCCTCAAAGACATAGGAAATTTGAGGCAAATCTGGGAAAGCCAGGGGATATCCAGAGAGCTTTCCCATAAAAGAATGCAGGAAGATAGATGTTCACCAGAAGTCAACTAAGCTGGTTAGAATCTGGCTTCCATTCTCCAGAGATACAACAGGCGAATTTCTACCTTTTATAAGCCACCTAGCTGGCCTAGCTAGAGTGCTTTGTTGCCAGCCTAAGCAGACTAGGACACTCTGATGAGCTACTGTCTCCCTTTCTGGACTGTATGTTCCGTGAAAACACAAATGCCCCTTAGTGTTTGTTAGCCAAATCCACCTACTATGTGTTAAACGTACAAATAAGTATGTGAGCAGTACTTTTCCTTAAAGTGTCCAATGAACTCACTGTCAAGTCAAATAAAAACTCCTGAACACAGTATGCAAGGGGCATCCTACGCGAAGCTCTCCTCCACCATGTAGACTCATCTTCAGCTGTGTGCCATGTCCATCTACCACTCGATTACATTGGCCTGCCAATGGTCCACAGTTGCATCTTGTGTTTTCAGGCCAGATGCCTTTCTGTATGCCCCTCCTTTTGCCTGTTACTCCTTCCTCCATCCTACAGCTTGTCTGGAAACTGCCTGGTTTTCAGGCAGGACTCAGCCCCAAAAGCCACCTCTCCACTATCATTTTCTCAGACATTCTCCCCAGTTGATCCTGGTTGTCAACCTGACTAGATTTAAAATCGCTGAGGAAATACACCTTTGTACATATCTGTGAAGATATTTCCAGAGAAGATTAACTGAAAGGAAAGATCAGCCCTCAATATGGGTGGCAATTCCAACAGGTATATAGATATAAAGTCTAAGGGTGTGTACACCTACTTCTTTCTTTCTTTTCTTTAAAGATTTACTAATTTTACTTTATATATATATATATATATGAGTGTTTTGTCTACATGTATGCCTGTGCACCAAATGTGTGCAGTCCCCACACAGGCCAAGAGAGGGCATCAGATTCTCTGGAACTGGCATTACAGGTAGTTGTGAGCCACCATGTGAGTGTTGGGAATTAAGGCCCTCTGGAAGAGCAGCCAGTGCTCTTAACTGCTAAGCCACCTCTTCAGTCTGAGCTGCTTATTTTTGAGCATGTGCAGCTATCATTAGACTCCAGCTTCTCCAGCCTTCCAGTGTGGGCTCAGAACACAAGGAGTTCCAAGCTTTAGTGCCGGATGATGACATCTGAGAGATCTAAATTCCTAGAATAAGTAACTACAAGGTTCTCTGCCTTTCCAGCAGAAAACCACTGATGAACTACTCAGCCTCCATCATGTAAGCCAATCTAATAAAGTCCCTTTATGTGTCTGTCTGTCTGTCTGTCTCTCCATCTCTGTCTCTGCTTTTGCCTCCCCCCTGCCCTGTGTGTGTGTGTGTGTGTGTGTGTGTGTGTGTGTGTGTGTGTGTGTGTGTGTGTTTAGATGGGGTCTTATCATGTATCTTTGTAACTGTGGCTGGCCTGGATCTCACTCTATGTAGACTAGGTTGGCCTGGAACTCACAGAGATCTACTTGCACCTGCTTCTGCCTTCCAAGTGCTAGGATTAAAGGCATACACCATCATGTCTGGATATATATATATATTTCTATTGGTTTTGCTCCTCTAGAGCATCCTACCTATTACACTACCCCTGTTCCCCAAGCCCAGCATAAATCACTGCTCAGCTGCTTGTACTCTTCTAGTATAGAACACTAATAAATTTAAATTATCCACATGGACATCTGCTTCCCCAGCTCACTGGAACCCTGAGCATCCCAGTCCTTAGCCTGACACACAGATTGGGGGTAGGGAGGGCATCATGACTATTAGAAGAAATGAATACACTTAACATTTTAAATGTCTCAGGAAACCAACAGATAGAGACATAAATCCAAAAGCTATAACTTCAAACATATGTCATAAACCAGGGAAGATGAATATTCTGACATTAAATTGTACTGAAACTCACATGTTAACATTAAAATGATGCATGAATTCTGGGTCAACCCAGGGAGTAGTAAAGTAAGGACAATAACCAGATAGCAAGCATAAAGAGTTCTCTAAAGCATTATACAACATTGGTTCTCTTTAATCTTAGTCATGGAGGACAATATTACAGCTGAAGGGCAATGATCAGGCATTTGCCTACTGTGCACAAAGACCTGAGCGTCCTACCCAGCATCACCAAAAAGAAAAAAGGAAAACAATGAGAGTTAAATAGGCTTAACCAAAAAGTTCAAAATCTGAAACATTCTAAAATGAAAAATATTCTAAATTTAAAAAAATGAGTGTCATGTCAGCCCTAAAAAATTCAGTTTGCAAAATATTTCCAAGCTTAAGGTTTCAGATTCAATATTCATGCCACTGTGGTCTACACTCACATTCCAAAATCTTAAAGCCTTCAAAACTGGAAACACTTCTTTCCAAAACACTTTCAATAAAGAACAGTCAGCCTACTCCATACACAAAAGCTCCCCTTAGCTTGGGTCCATTCTCAACCCCTTCTAACCACGAAGACAGTCGATAAAGTCAATGGCCATGAACACGTGTCCTGAGAAGCAAGAGCGGGAGTGGGAGGAAGCCTTGCTGCCTCTGGCTTCCACTTGCTTTCTCCAGGCAGTTCACAAACTCAAGGCGAAAGTACAAAGCAGATTTGACAGACAAGAGATTCTTCTAGAACCAGGTCAACGATCGTCCCACCTGTTTCTTCCCTGGCTTACAAGTTAAACAGATTCAGTTCAGTGGTTGTAATTAAACCACAGCTGTCAATGACAGGGATAAGTTCTGAACCCTAATACAACAGGGCATTCTTGCCCTGACTGGACCTGAATTCCTGTATGGGGCAGAAAACATATATTGTGAACACAAAATAATAGGAGTTCAAACCCCAGCACTTGTAAAAGCAATCTGTGGTATGAGAAATTGGCATGGTGGCCATTTTTGGAAAGAGGAGTGTAGCAGAGATTGGGACAGGATAGTTAGTTATGTTCTCTTGTTGACCTGGCTGGGTGTATTCTCTTTATAAGAAATCATCAACATGAATTTACTTACATAAGCATTCATTACCTCAACTCAAAAAATAAAATAAAATCTATATCCTACACACTTGTTTTAGAAAGACTGTGTTAGCAATAATGAAATCATGGATCAACTGATATATTAATCATTTATGTATGGAGACTAATAGAAATACATTAAAAGGAGCTTAGTCTAGTTTGTAGCACAAACAAGGTCTCCAGAATCAATTAACTAAATCACCAGTTGTCACACAAGGCCTCCATCCTGGAAGATATGGAGCAGATCTGCTTCAGCTGGTCCCAGTACAAGCCGATGCCTGTGCTTCCTGCCCAACACTGTGATTGGGATGGAAACAGGTGGTACCTAAGAATTCTCTGAAAACATGCTGAGCAACAGCTAGGCCAGAAATGGGTTCCTTGTAGAGAGCAGACAACACTACCTCTCCATATCTCTTTGGAGCCACAAGATGGAACTCCCAACACTGGACATGAAAAGGAGAACAATTTAGATGGGATCATGAAATCGTAGTCTTCAGACTTTGCAATCACGAGAAGTGAGAAGATGGCTCAGTGGATGAGAGTGCTTGCTATGCCAGCATGAGGACTTGAGTTCAAATCCCAGCACCCACGTAAAACCTGGTCATGGCTGTACTTGCCTGTAACTCTAGAAGTTGAGCAGGGTGGGGGGGGGGGTGGACACAGACAGATCCTAGAAGCTTTCTGGACAGCCAGCCTAGACAAAAATAGTAAACTCCCAGTTTCAGTGAGAAACAGTGTCTCAAGGCAACGAGAAGTCCAGCACCAGAAGAGGACACCAGGACATCTGACATTCAGCTCTGGTCTCTGCATACATGCATGCATGCTTACCCATGCACGCACCACATGCATACGCCTACCTACACACACCTGCGTACACATGAGGGGGTATTCATAATCATTCAGAAATAACCACACAAGTGTTTTTAACTTAAAAGAAAAAAAAAGTCATTCACACTTTTACAAACCCCAGACCTCAAGGGAGTTGGGGAAACTCATCCCAGGGAGGCTAACCCACCTGTCCGGATTTCACATTTTCTGACCTCAGCCTCTTGTTCTTTCCCTGAAACAACTGAGGAAAACAGCTTTGGGACGTGGCTGAAGTTACATGGAGTTCTTCCTCTGGGAACTGGACCACTCCCTGCTTTTGCAAACTGGCAACCGCTCAAGCAAACAGAAAGAGGAAGAACAAGTTTGAGCATCTTCCATGTTTATTCTCATAGCAGAGCCTTCTGCTACCACAAAATCGTTACAGTGAAAATCATGGTCTGTCTATGAACGGCTCAGCTCCGCCCGGGTTGGAGTGTCTCGTTCCCAGACTCTGGAGTGGGACCTGGAAACCTAGGCCTGCCTCGGAACAAGGGCTAGCTTTTGACCCTCTAAAAACCAGAACGTACCCCATAAGTGCCATGACAGAATGAGGAAGACCAGACAAGATTATCATAGGTATTTGGCAAAGTCCCACCCCTCGCCAAGAAGCTATCTGCCGTTGATGACCGCGGGGTAAAGAAAACTAGTTTAGTTCAATGGAGTGATGCTGGGAGCATGGCCTCCACACACAGGGCGGACGGTGTGCTCAGGAATAGCTGGCGAACACCAAATAGAAGCCGTGAGGGTTTAGGGTTTTTGTTTGTTTGACTGTTGTTTCATACTTTGTCTGTTTGTTGTTTAAGAGGGAAAATGAAAGAAAAAACAATGTGACAAAATGGAAAAAAAGAAAAGGAAATGTGCTATAAAATGTAACATTATTACTAATCATTTAATTCAGTGGTTATCAACCTATAGGTCATGACCCCTTTGGGAGTCAGATGACCATTTCACAGGGGTCACCTAAGACCATCAGAAAATACAGATAATTATATTGCAATTCATAACAGTAGCAATATTACAGTTATAAAGTAGCAATGAAAATAGTATTATGGCCTGGGCAGTGGTGGCACACGCCTTTAATCCCAGCACTCAGGAGGCAGAGGCATCTCTGTGAGTTGGAGGCCAGCCTGGGCTACAGAGTGAGTTCCAGGAAAGGCGCAAAGCTACATAGAGAGAAACCCTGTCTCTAAAAACCAAAAAAGAAAATAGTATTATGGTTGGGGGCTACCACAACTGTAGTAAAGGGTCTCAGCATTAGGAAGGTTGAGAACCAAGGATTTAATTGCTGTTCAAACCCATGTTTAAGAAGACAAGCAATCTCACACCCAAACCCAGACCATGACATTTTTATAAAGGCTTTTATAAGCATTATACATACTGTGTAAAGCATTTACAAAACTTGTTCTTTTCAAATCAATAAAACAGACTTCCCAGTTTTCCTCCAGAAGGAATATCTTTTCAAGGAGAGAGAGCTTAGAAATCACATTTCCACAGCTCATTTGGACACAAAGTTGGGAGACTATGAAATTTAAAAGCATATAAAAAGACTTTCCTCTGAAAATGAAAAATTTATTGTAACTACAAAATGATATATTAAAAAGTTACATGTTAGTAGTTTTAAGAAGTGTGGTGATGGCCTTACTAATTAAGGACTTCTGGAAGCCAGAAGTGGGACTTTCCATAGAAGCCAGGAACAGAGAAACAGCAAGTGTGAGCAGCTTGTTTGTTTGTTTGCTTGTTTGTTTGTTTGTTTTGGGTTTTTGAGGTTTTTGTTTTGTTTTGTTTAAGACAGGGTTTCTCTGTACAGTCCTGCTGTCCTGGAACTCACCCTGTAGACAGGCTGGCCTCAAACTCACAGATCCGCCTGCCTCTGCCTCCTGGGTGCTGGGATTAAAGGCATGTGCCACCATACCTGGCCTGCAAGTGTCTTTTCAAAGCACCCTGGCTGTTACTTTCATAAATATCTACTGAGCCTTCACTGTTGCCTGTACCAAGAATCGTTTTAAATGTTGAAAACACAACATAAGCAAAAGATAAAAGTCTTTATATTCACAAAGTACACTAGCAGCTGAAGATAGGGTTCAGCAGTTCAGATCACTTGCTGCTCTGACAGTGACTAATTCCCAGAATCCCTACCATGGGGTTTATCACCACCTGTAATCCCAGTTCCAGGGGGTCTCATGCCTCCTCAGGCACCTGTACACATGTGGGGCACATAAACTCACACAGGCACATGCATACATATAAACAAAAATAAATTCTTGAAGATGTACTTGACTTTTCATTGTGTGTGTATGTGTGTGAGTATGTGCATTTGAATGCAGGTGTCCAAGGAGGTCAGAAGGTGAGTTCTCTGAAGCTGGAGTTATAGGCAGTTGTGAGCCACCACACTTGGATTCTAGGAACTGAACTTGGGTCCTCTGGATGAGCAGTATATATCCTTTCTTAACCAGTGAGCCTTCTCTCCAGCCCCCAGCCCCACCAAATAAATTATTTTTAATAAAAGAAACATTAAAAATAACTTTCTAGAGTTCACAAAAGGCAGAAACAACACTGAGTTTTCAGACAGACCACAGGAAAGACGGACAGACATTGTCAAACACACTCCACCAGTCTAGCTGCTGATCATGTGATCATACAGACTTCAAGGGAGAATTAAACTACCTCTGTGCTTTAAAAGCCAACAACACAGCACAACTTAGCTCTTTCTCACTGAATAGTTCTCTTATATACTATACATTTACGTATTCAAAGTCTACAACTAATGTGGTGATATTGTGTTCCCCAAAATATCGTGTACCTTAATAAACTTATCTGGGGTCAGAGAACAGAAAAGCCACTAGTTAGGCAGAGATAGCACACACCTTTAATCCTAGCATTCCAGAGATAGAAATCCCTCTGGATCTCTGTGAGTTCAAGGCCACATTGGAAAAAGCCAAGCATGGTGACACACGCCTTTAATCCCAGAAAGCCAGCCTTTAATCCCAGAGAGTGGTGGTAGAAAGCAGAAAGATATATAAGGCGTGAGGACCAGAAACTAGAAGCATTTGGCTGGTTAGGCATGTGGCTGGTTAAGCTTCAGGCTTTCCAGCAGCAGTTCAGCTGAGAGCCACTAGGATGAGGACACAGAGGCTTCCAGTCTGAGGAAACAAGACCAGCTGAGAAGTTGACCAGGTGAGGTTAGCTGTGGCTTGTTCTGTCTCTCTGATCTACCAGCATGGACCTCAATAACTCGCCTCAGGTTTGATTTTATTAATAAGAACTTTTAAGATTCCTGCTACAAACTAATGAGTTCTGATGTATGCAAACACTTAGAAACCTGTACTCAAATCTGAGAACGGACTTTGCCTCACCCCTGCACATTTATACATGCTTCTTTTCATGACCCTTGACCCATCTCCCGGCACCACCCCACACCATAGATTAGCTTGTGTTTTCTAAAACATAACCCAGGTAGCTTCCTTCATTCCACACATTTATTTTGAATCGCAAACATGTCATTCTGTTTCCCCAGAATTTATTTCTTTCTACAGCTGCATCATACTAAGAATATCTAAGTTGTGCCCAGCTTGAGGCTGCCTGATAAAGGGATAAACCTTCTTTCAACTGGATCCCACTTTGCATCCTTTTTTCATAAGTCCTTTTCTGAAGATTCCTCTCTTCCCTGTTCTCTGACATCTTGGAAGCCCTTAGATACATCACTCAGGGGTAATAAGCAAAACACATTTCAGAAGATCACAGAATTCCTCCCTGAACACTGCTCAACCTCAGGATCTTACCTGTGAATATTGGATACACTTGCAGTGACCATGACTCCATAACACATCAACACCAGCACAAAGAGATGTACAGCATACCTTTAAGATAGAAGGAAAGGGGTGGTACTAAGAAAAATTCATACTGACCTACACATTGGATAACCCACCCCTACCCATTCCAAAGAGCAAAGGATTCGTTAACTCATGAGAGAACATAAGTCAAAGTATTGTTCTATGGAATTAAAACACTATATCTCAAAAAGACACCAGAAAACCTGGACATAGTTTGCAATTTCAGCCGTTGGAATGTCCAGAGTCAGTAAGTGAGTAGTTGAAGATGTTCACATCCCATATAAAATTGAAAGCCCAAAAGGAATTCTTTTGGGTGGACTTTATGCTTTTTAAGTACCATAGCTATTTTTGTAAGTTTCAGAGTACCAGTACCAAAACCACACTTCCCCATATACCAGGGGTGTTTTATTTTGTTTTGTTTTTTAACACAGTAACTGATTTAAAATATGCATCCTTTCCCAAAGGTTTGTAGCAGGGTTAGAGAAGAATCCTGATACCTTCACCAAACTCACAAATTTCCCTGAAGAGATACTTCTAGAAATGTTAGTCTCTAAAGCATGCACCTTAAGAAGTACCACTCCCTAGGTATCTGCCATGTTTGGGTGTTAGGAGGTGTCTACACTAAGCTTACCCCTCCATCTGATAGAGAATGACTCATGGCCCTAATGCCTGCACTGAAACCTTTGGACTAACACCAAGGCTCCAACAACAAGGCAAGAAACACAGCAACATTTGCAAAGATTGGGGGGGTCCCTTGTTGGGAAGAATTAATCCTTGTAGCGTTCCATCTACATGACTCAAGGAGGTTGTAGAGGTCTAATCCTAAGGGGAAAAAAGACAGCACTGACTTCCAATGGCTAGCTTCTTTGCCAGCTCTAGTCTCAGGAGCGAAGGTTCCCAGGACATCCCAATCAGTTTACAATAAGGTATCATCTACAGCATTCACAGTCTCACCAAACTTTTCAGTACAAGAGGCATTTCACAATGTCATGTATTTCTTACCAAGAATATCATCACAAAACGTCCAAGTGACAAACGTTAGAATTTATGAGGTTCATACTCACCAGCCAAAACAAAACACAACGAAATAAATGCCCAAAATGGTGGCCAGTGTGTGACGGACCTCCGGGCTGGCTTTACCAGGATGTAAGTAGATTCTAAACCAGAAAGCAGCAGACAAGGCGAAGAGCTGGCAAGCCACGAAGTTAACCTGTAGAGACAGAGAATAAAGACTTTTTCGGTGCTTAGCCTATGTATAAATCTGGTTGGGGCTTTTCAGGTGTCTATACCAAGATGCCTCTGAAACTTAGACTTCCCCCTGAGCTGAGTGTTTGGAGAAGGGATGAGCAATAGAAGAATGGTGCCTTTACATGGTGGAATAACCAGGGCCGGGTCGATGGCTTAGAGGTTAACAACACCTGTTCAGTTCCCAGCACACACACAGCAGCACTTACCCATCCAAAACTCCGTTTCCAGGGGATCTGACACCCTCTTCTGGCCTCCTTGGGCACCACATATGCATGTGGTGTACAGGCATGAGTGTGGGCAAAACACTCATACACACAAAAAAAATAAAAATAAAATAAAGAAATGATAAACCCAAAAGTCCCTTCTCCAGCCCCTTCAAATCTTCAAATGCTCTCCTTCCATGGAATGAAATTTTAGTGTGTAATATTTAGCGGTCCTCCATATTCCTAAAGCTGTGACCCTTGAATACGGTTCCTCATGCTGTGGTGACCCCAACCATAAAATTATATTTGTTGCTACTTCATAACTGTAATTTTGCTAGTGTTATGAATCATAATGTAAATATCCAATGTGCAGGATATCTAATATGACCCCAAAGGGTTCATGACCCACAGTTTGAAAACCGCTGCTCTAAGGAGACAGGAAGTCTGTTGACTGGGTCTCCTTTTCTGACTTTCAGCACTTCCCTAAAAGGAAGGGTATATGGTCTGGCACGCCCTTGTGCTGTGGTTTAAATGCAGCACACCCCTGGTATGTTGGAACTTTTGAGTCCACAGCTGATGATGCTATTTTTCTAAGGTTGATGTATTGTTAGTAGGTGGAGCCTCCCTGGAAGAAGTACATCATGGAGAGGCCAGGGCAAGAAGATCAGTAGTTCAAGGTCATCATCCCTGGTTGCATATATGAGTTCAAGCAAGGAAGGGAGGGAAGAAGTGAGAAAGAAAAAATATAATCCTCACAATCCATGGGAAAGATCAGCTAATTTTTTAGAAAGAACAAACATGTATCATTGCATTTTAAACTTGACGCAATCTAATTCCAAACATGTTGAGTGGTTCAATCATTATCAAAAGCTAGAAAAGTAATGCAAACCCTTCAAAGTATTGAGGATGAAATTCTGTATCAAGGCACTTTGTGAAAGTAATAAGTTAAAAAAAAAAAAAGGATTTATGACCCCACAAGATTTCATCAGCATTTTTCCAAGACTCAAAGGGGGGCAGCAGTTACTAAAATTCATTAGCTCTGTACCAGGGGGAGAAGAGAGGGAGGGGAAGAGAGAGAAGGGAGAAGGAAGGAGGGGGTATCAGTTCCACATGAGCACATTTTGTTTTCTCAATAAAAAGCAACCATACTTTAGATTCCTCATAGAAAAATAGCACTTTCAGAAAGATTTGTTGTCTTTAATGATGGCCAAACTCTTTCTTCTATGTTTAAAAGATTGTATATCACCAGACACCCAAACACACCTGTTCCCACTAGACGCCACCTTTACTTATGACCTAAAAAGACCCGGAGAAAAGGACTTAGGAGCCTCTATGCAAGCTTTGATCCTACCTTTTCATCTAGGCTAAATGAACAACGGCATGCATGCACACAAAATAGAGTGAGAAACTGGTGTAGTAGAGCACTCTTGTAATTCCAGCAGAGGGGACGCTGAGGCAGGAGGATTGCTAGTTCAAGTACAGCCTCAGAGTACACAGTGAGAGCTTGTCTAAAAAAGATTAAATGTATGTGTGTGTGTGTGTGTGTGTGTGTGTGTGTGTGTGTGTGTGTGTGTGTATCACACATTGTGTCCTCTCAGCCCAGGGAGAAGTTATAACCAGAGTACGGCATCTTTACTCAGGAGATTGGCCACACAGAAATTTGCTCAATTTGTTCTGTTTGGCCAGGAATCGTGGAGCATTTGCACATGAGAAATGATTCAGAGGACACAGTAGTATTCCTTGGAGCACAGCCCTCAGGACAGTAGTGATAGCCCTGCCTGGAAACCAGTTAGAAACAGACCTTCTCCAGCACCCCAGACCTACCGAGTCGAGGCACTTTATGGGCAAGATCCAATAACACATGTTGTACCCTCCCCTACCCCCGCCCCACCACCACCCCAGCATAATCCACTTTGAAACTGTGGTGTGAAAGGGAAAGAAAGCTTTCAGTGAGCTAAATAACCAGTGACACAATCCAGTCAGACATAATGGTGTATACTTATAATTCAAGCATTTGGGAGGCGGAGGCAGGAGCATTATCACAATTTTGAAGCCAGCCTAGGTTATGCGCTGTTTTTTAGGCCAGCCAAGCTACATAGCAAGACCCTATCTCAAACTCAAACTACAAGAAAACAAAACAAAAAGAATACAGCCTAAAAACAATTGTATTGTTTGAACTGGCTAAGATTCCTTCCTGCCCAAACTTCATTGAGGTTCCTGTATCTTCTAGATACAGCCCTAGTTTTAGTAAGAACCACACGGCGGCCCTCCATGCCTGATCACCTTTGGTGTCTGATCAGTCCCCTGCTCCCCCTTGGTGTTTGATCAGTCCCCTGCTCTACCATCACCTAGGGTCATCTTTAGACTGAAGAAGCTAATACATATGACCACTTGAAATAGTACATGCACTCTTTAGTAGACTACATTCTCCAAATTAGCATGTGCAGAAGTTGAGCGCAGGATGAATTCACCAACTCTTGTAGGGCTATTTCCAACTGACATCCCCAACCCCTTCCCTGCTTGCTCTGTACCCAGTCTCTCTCCTACCCAACAATCACATGGTACCCAAGTCACCTTCGTCCTTTGCTTCTGTACGAAGAGGCAATACAGCCCTGAACCCAGTTACTCTCTGGATTTTCAGCTCCTAAGCTGAGTTTTATAAACCCACAGTAGAGACAAACTTGAAAGTCAAGGAAGTTTCCAGAAGGGGGAATGGAGAGAGATCTTTATTTTTCCCTTTTCATTGTAAAAACTTATCTTCATGAAAAGAACTCAACATACACCAAATCCCCCAAAGATTAAACCCCACCTCTTAGAGGAAGCATGATAAAGACATTGTGCGGGCATGCATCATGATACTGTTTTATTAAATCCTTCACATTTACATGGAACACTGGCCACTGGCGGGTTATTTCCTTTTCCAGCGCTGCAGCCTCCAGAGGCATGCTGGGGGCTGCAGTTTCATTCCTGAGTGCTAACAGCCCTGTCACCACAATTGCAGCATTGTGTGGACCTGCTGTACAAAGAAGTAGAGGGCAGCTGTTTTGTTGATCAGATTCCCAAACACAAGCTAAGCTGGCATGACTCAGATCCAGCACAGGCTCAATTTCCACAGCCTTTACAAGATTTCAAAGGCACTTGCAGGCAATCAAACACACCCCCAAAGTGTGCGTTCTTATCCCACCCACCCACCCAGGGTATGCTGTGCTGAGCTTTTCAAATGGGGCTTGTAAATAACCTTGGCTATTCACCCACTCCAGTAGAAGAAAGCTGTTGTTTGGGGATTTCTGTCTCATGGCCTTCGTGGCTTCCACCTAAAAACAAACTGTGTCAGGACCTAAAAATATTGCCTTCCTCCTAATTGAAGAGAGGCAAGCGCACTATTTTTAACAGACAGCACATATCAAAGGTCTAAAATGATTTCCCCCTCCTCTCACGGTGTAGTAGCAGTACACCAAGAGGACCAGGCAAGAGGGCAGGCCTGGATCATTTTCCTCGGCAGCTCTGCTTTATGGGCACCAAGACAAAACCAACGTGATTAAACGATCCCTGACTCAAAGGAACGTCTTTCCACCACAAACAGTGCTCTCAAAAAGCTGAAGGGGGAACTCGGACTGCGACGCCCTTCTGTCTTCTGTTTCAATGAACAAAAAGTGTCTGTTCCACACCCTTTAGCTACTTTTTACTTTCAAAGAGATCCTTATTCCCAGCACCTTGGAATGTCAGCAAGACATGTTTTTAAGTCTGCGACAAGACTGTTTTTCTCCCCAGCCTGTGGAAAAGCAAATGTTATTAAAGATGGATAATCAATGTGCATAATTTTGCAACCCAGCAGATTTTTCCATTGATAGCTCCTCTCATCCTGAACATAAGTGTCTTTTATTGAGTACTTAGGACGGATGGAGGACAATGATTTCGCACTAATGATTCTGACAGCTTTATGCCGTAGCCTGCTTCCCTAGACACAGGGAGACAATTAGGAACACTAGCATGAAGCGCAATGGCTGAAGTCACAGCAAAGTCCACGGAGGTCCACAAAGTCCACAGAGGTCACTCGTGGTTCTGTGCCACTAAGTCTCAGTTCCTAGCATTTTCCCAAGAAGCACTACCACTCACAGAAAATTATTAGCTGCCTGTAGAATTTCTGGTGCTGCCATAACAAAGTACCACACACCAAGTGTCTTGAACAACAGAGACTTAAGGCTGAGCCCGAGATGTGAGCAAGACTAGCTTCTCTGGTGCTTTTCTCCTTAGGTATACTGACTATCTTGCCCTGTCTCTGTGTGTCACTGTCTTAATTTTTCGTATAAGGACACCAACTATACTACATTCTATATGGCCCACCCTCATCACCATGTCCTTAAAGACCATCTTGAAACATGGTCACATCCCAAGACACTGGAGGACTTCACCATGTGACTCCAACCTGTAATGCTGCCCAATAAAAACCCTCTTCCCAAACCCATGAGCTGAAGTAGACATTACTGTTCTTATCTCAGAAGGGAGAGAATAGGCAGAGCCCAAAGCCAAGGCTGCAGGGGATGCTGTGGGCCTCATCATAACCTGGAGCCAACTACATAGAGGCTATACCAAAATGACTGCCAATAGGACCACCCAGCTGCTGGCCCTGCTTGGATGCTACCACCCCTGTGGAATGATAGTTCACCCTAGGTTTATGCATGTTGAAAAAGTCCACTATCCTTTGTCCTTTGCTTCAAACACACAAGCTTGAGAACAGTGACAAAAAGCACTTTTTAAAAATGCATGCATTCATGTATGTGTGCATGCACAGTATCCATCCAGTATCTTCTTCTGTCACTCCCCACCTTATTTTTCCAGACAGAGTCTCTCACTGAACCTGGAATTCACCAATTTGACTAAGCTGGTTGGCCAGCAATCCCCAGGGATCCACCTATCTCATCCCCCAGCACTGACATGAGCGCTACTCACAACTGGAGTTCTTACATGGTTTCTGGATAAGGGAACCCAGCTCTCTATGTTGATGGAGCAAGCAATTTACCTACTGAGCCATTTCCCCAACCTGGCAATCAGCATTTACGGAAACATGTCATGTGTCAGGGGCTCAACAATTGTCAGTTGCCGTTCAAAGTGATTCACACCTACTATCTCATTTAATCATCTCGAAGACTGTCAGTAACTGCCAAGCAAACTAAAATACCAACTCCTGAAAACACTCGACCACGTGGTAGCACTCTGAGTTAAACTGAGGCTCCTCATCACCCACAAGACACCAGTGCTGTCCAGCAGAAATCTGAAGTAACATTATGAGGGCTAAAAGTTCTTGCCAATGACTGTTCACTGAGTAAAACTCGCCAAGTCCCCGGAGTTTGTATTCTCATGTACCAAGCCTCCTCCAGCAGTTTTGAGTAAAATGAGATTAGCCCTCTTAATTCCCAGAGAAACAATCAGCACATACTTGATGACAGTTTAATTTGCACAGGAAGACTTCCAGTTTGTCCTGTCCTAAAAATATCACGAAGCATTGTGTTAGTTACAACTGAGAACGAACAACCTTTAAAGACTGACACTATTGGGGGGCAAATGATTATGGCGTCTCTTTAGTCATGACAAGGCTAAATCTACCCAAAAGTCATATATTTATAATCCTTGACGCAGTAGACAGGGAAGGATACTTCAGGACTATGTGGGATCTGAAAAACCCTATATTCAGACTTGCTCTCACCCACCTCCTCTGGAAGAAAAATTCACTGCTACTGTTAGCCAGTATAAAAAGCCAATAATAATGGTGGTATGGCTAATATTTACGGTACCAAGCACATGGCCAGAATTTGTCTGAGGCCTCTTGTCTGTCTAAATAAGTCCTTTCATCTTCAAAACTCTAAAGATATTTGAAGTATATGGTAGACAAAGAAAATAAGTCACAAAAGGGTTAAGAAACTTACCAAAAGTTCACATACCAGAAAGTCAGTGGCAATCCTAGATTTGAATTAGGGGATCTAAGCTGAGAATGTGGCTCATTTGACACAGTACCTGCCTCACAGGCACAGAGACCTGTGTTTAGTCCCTAGTACTGCATAAAACCCAATGTGATGCGGCACACCTGTAATCCCCACACTGAGGAGGTAGAGGGAAGAGGACTGGGCATTCAATGCTATCCTCAGATAAACAGCGAGTTTGAAAGCAGCCTGGGCTATGGGAAACCTTGTCATAAAGAAAAAGAGTTCAGGGAGTCTGGCTCCTGAGCTCAGCAATGAGCTCACTTCACTCCACCTTCTCACCCAATTCCAACATCCTGTTTTCTAGATGAAGAAATAAGCCTAGTACGCATTCTGGATCACAGAGGGCTGAGCCTCAGGGTTGAGAACTAGACCTCGGGTGTCCTGTGTGAAAGCTGTTTCCTGTGACTATGGAAAAAAAAACATTTAAAAAGAAAAAAGGTGTCATTTGGCTCATATTTTCAGTTCATGGGCAATGAGCCTTGGTTATTCAGGCACAAGGTGGCATAGAACATCAGGGCAGGGGCATGTGGTAAAGGAGGCCTGCTCACCTCCTAAGGTCCAAGATACAGACGGGAAGAGGCAAGGGTCCTAACATCCCCTCCAAGGGCATGCCCCAGTAACTAAGCTTCGTCCAACTAGGCCTCACACCTTAACACATGGGTGTTTGGAAGACATTTTGGGTCCAAATACAGCTTCCTGACTCACATCCAGCAAGCCTTGCTGTGGCTCTCCACAGCCTTGGAAACAGGTGGAAGTAACACAGAGTGGAGAGTCAGAGGGGCCCATGTAAGAACAGGGTCTTATCAAAGAACTCTGCATGTCTGAAGAGGATAAGGGATGGTGAAGAGGCCTGGGAGAGCATGTGGAACATTTGTGGATGATGTTGTAAGCTTGAATGTGTCAAGATATAGATATAGAAAAATAACTCTACGACTAGCAGGTGTGTGTGTGTGTGTGTGTGTGTGTGTGTGTGTGTGTGTGTGTTGCATATAGGCAATATACATTTGTATAATGTCTATATGGCTAATATAAAATACAAACATTGTGTATATATTAATATAAAATGTACATATATGGTACATAAGTGTATATTATGTTATTATATTATGTTTTTATGAAATCTGAAATTTTTTATGTGACTCAGTTCCACCCAGCCAAGGTTGTAATCAACTTTTCTCAATCTGGATGGATAATAAAATATAACATCCAGTACAGAATTGCCACCATGTTCTCACTTATATGAGAAAATAACATCTATCCACAGGCTTGTTATGGGCATTAAGTGGAATGTGCTAGCCCTTTCTGAACTGTAAAATTCCATATGAGTTAGCTGAGCTACAAACGGTAAAGTTAATTGACTAACCAGACCACCCAGAGACAACGACTCTCAATTGACCACTAGAATCAAAGGTATGTTTAAAAGAAATTTTTAATTTAAAAATGAAAAGAAAATTCCTCCCCAAAACAAAATTGAAAAGGGCTTAGAGATGTTTTGTCAGGTAAATGAGCTTACCGCCAAGCCTTGATGATCTGAGTTCAATTCCCAGGATCCATGTGGTAGATGGTGAGAACCAATTCCAGCAAACTGTCCTCTGACGTCTAAACCCATGCAGCAACACACACACACACACACACACACACACACACACACACACACACACACACACACACACACATTATGTAATAAAAATTTTTGCTTCCTCCCAAAACAAAATTGAAAGAGACTAATATTCATAGGGGCTGGGACCTCACAATGGAAGAGGGAGTCCTTTCTACTGTAAAGATTTCCTGGGTGATTCTAACTGAGTCCTGCTTCCACTCATCACACTGCTAAGTAGCAGATAAAGGGAACATAAGCATATGCTAGAGTGATTAACTGCATTACAAAAACATATCAGACTTATTGATTTGATCCAAATTTCTCAAGTGGTCTCCAGAGGGGTGGAGACCATGGCCACACTCTACAGAAGGGGATGGAGTCTCCTGACAGCTAGATCTGCTTTTACTACCTGGCTCAAGGGAACTATGACGTCACTGGCACTTTTTTGACATGCATTCCTAGGTGTTGGCTGGCAAATCCAGCGTGCCTTTTGTTAACATTCCCTTGCTCTTGCACATCCTCTGCTTTATATATCGGAAGAAGGCTACAGGAAGACTCAGCACATTATAGGCCTAAGTGTTTACACAGGGCTTAAAAACAAACAGGGATCTTCCTGTCTCAGCCCCTCAAATAGCACTGAGGTTGCAGGCTTGGAGGGCCATGCCTGGCTCTTTACATACGGGCCGAGGATTTGAACTTAGGTCCTCAGGCTTGCACAGGCATTCCCTAGCCCAGGGTTTGGTTTTTAAATGCTGTTATACTGGAAGATGTCTTTAAATATTTTAAACTTCATATGGAATATGTATCTCTAGGTTGCACTTAATAGAACTGTAATGTGATTTGAAATTTTAATAATGAGCATATTTGTAGGGAGGTGCTATGGGGGTGGTTCAGTTAATAAAGTGCTTGCCTTGCAAACACAGGGACTGAGTCCGGATCCCCAGCCACTGTGCCTGGCATCACAGAAGACATCTGATATCCACCTCTGCCCTCTACATACACACACATAGGCACATGTACATATACACACATACCACGTGTGTGCATGCACACACACACACACACACACACACACACACACACACACACACAAACAAACATGAAAACCGATTGGTCCATATGGAGTGTGTAGGGCCATATTAAATTAAACTGACACCATGTGTTCCAGGACTGAATGAAACACACTGAGGGGATGCCATGCCCTTCCTTCTTCTAGGCACTGGGTAAAACCACATCTAAATGAAGTCTATTGTAAGAAGCCATGTGAATTTTCACTAATTTCATTATATTATAAAATTAATAAATGCTCATTTTAAATAAGATGACAGGAATTTATTTTCAATAAAAGATGAAAAAATTAAATGAAGGGACAATCTCACCATATTATCTTCCTTCTTACAAGATCTGTGAACATTCCTTACTACATCTTCTATATTTCATTTAAATGGAAAAAGGTAGTTTCTATTTGTAGGCATTGGTTTCTCCTTTGGCTTCTACAGTCATGGTATAATGCCTACCCTGTGATGTGGTATTCCACTCAGCTATGAAGATGGTTATCTTTCTCAGTGTGGTGATTAATTCTGTCAACTTGATTGGATTAGTAAATGCCTAGGGCATTAGTCAAGCACTCCTCTGAGTATGCCTGTGAGGGTGTTTCCAAAGAAGATTGGCCAAGAGGGAAAGACCCATCCTCAATGTATGGCACCATGCCATAGACTGGGATCCAGACTGAATAAAAAGAGAAACGAGGAAGTCAGCTGAGCACTGGGTCCCCTCCCTCTGCTTCCTGACCCACCATGATGTAAGCAAGCAGCCTTTTGCCATCACAGCCAGAGCTGGTCCCACAGGCCAGAGCTGGTCCCACAGGCCAGAGCTGGTCCCACAACCATGCCTTCTGCTCCAGACTGGACTCTATCCCCTGAACTGTGAGCCTGAGTAAGTTTTCCTTCCTCAGGTAATTTCTCTACAGCCATGAGAAAAGGAACTAATACACCAGATCTGTTCCTCTCGAGTTAACTTTTCCTTTTTAGATCTTCAGGGTATTCTACAGCATGGGGCGGTGGAAGGCTCAGTGAACGTTCCTCACTCCTTAGTTTTTTACAGACAGCCTGTCATTTCCATTTCATTTCCCAGGAAGGTATGTTAGTCAGCTTTGGGTTGCTGTGACAAAATACTTGGGGTAGGTCATCTTAAAGGAGGAGAGGGTTTGTGGCCCACAGCATCAGAGGTTTCCATTAGTGGGCACTTGGTCCCATAGCTGTGGTCTTGTAGCAGGGCAGAGCATCACAGTAGAAAATAAATGAGGAAGGAGGTCTGTTCACCTAATGAAAGCTGGGAAGCAAAGTAGGACAAAGGAAGGGCCAAGGTCTCCATTTGCCCTTCAAGGCATATCATACCCCCCAATACTCACTAGTCCCCATTCTTGCAAAAGGTTCCAACACCTCCCAACATTGCTAATGGATGACAACCAATCCCTCAACACATGACCTTTGGAGGATGTCTAAGATCGAAACCATAACAAGGAAGATGCATTCCACTTCCTATCCACCCCAAGGAGTCCCCAGGTAGGGGGTGGGTGACTTAACAAACGTCAAAGGGAGGCACTGAGCATGCCCAGTCCAGGCCCTAAGGCCTTCCCTCATGGAGAACTAGCCTGTCTACACAGAGGCATTCTTAATCTGTGCTCTCTGCATATTATCCTACCCCAGGAGTCTTGCTGCTGTGAGGACAGGAAGTCGGTTTCATTCCAGAGTGAAAATGTAAGACCCTGGTGATGCAGAGAGACCAGCCTGGGGAACTTGGAGAGATCCTGTCCCCAAATAAAAAGTGAAGAAAGAGGTAGGATTGGCTATAGAGCTGAATGATACGAGTTACAGCTCAGCATGCATGAGGCCCTAGGTTCAACCCTTAATACTCCAGCAATAATAATATAATAATAATAATAATAATAATAATAATAATAATAATAAATAGTAAGCAGAGAGTAAAACTATTGTGATCAATCAGTTCCATCATTATTAAAGTAATATTTTAATCTCTGGTGGTAGTTGCTAGGGTCTTATTTTCAAATCAGTCCTATATCTAGGAGAGAAGGCAAAGTGTACTGTGTGTCAATTGTCCAGGATGTTATTATGTGCATGACAGAATTCTCTCAACCATTCTATGAGTTCTCATTTGCTTACTTACAGCTTTTGTTGTTACAAACAACACCATACAGAACACTTTTCTACATATAATTACTCACTGGTGAAGTCTTGGATGTAAGATAAAGTCCTGGCTCCACTGAATGATGCAGTTACTCAAACTTCTAGTCCCGCTAGTTCTGTTTTCCAAATGCTGAAGTCAGTCAGTTTCAACGCCCACTAGTCGAATATAAGACAGTTTCTCCCCGACCCCCACCCGCACCCCTCGAGGCTGGCACTGGATGAGGAATCTGCCCAGCCGTTTTCAATCAACTGGTGGTGAGAAACTGGGGTGCACTGCTTTCAATTTCCTGGCTAGCGATCGAGCACATGTTCACAGCTGATCGGCCTTCAGCCGGAGAGTTCCGTGGTCAGTAGACTGACATCTTCAAGCATTCACCCAGAGGAGGAGCATCACCCAGAGGAGCTGAGCACAGTCCCCGAGTCAGCAGCAAGCAACGGCACAAGTGAGAAAGTGGCCTCGTGGAGCAGAAGCCACCTTGTTCCCTGGTGTGAGTAGGACACGGGCTGAATCTATAAAGTGAGAGGAACGCAGGGAGGAGGGCTCAGCAGGCAAAGATGCCCACTGCCAGACCTGAGTCCAATCCCCAGGCCCCAGCTGGTGTGGGGATCCACACACGTAAACACACACACACAGATAAACAAGTGAATGTAAGGACATAAGCCAGACACACAAAAGTTGGAATAGTGTAGCTGCTCTCACAGAATTGAGTTAATACATGTCAGGTGGTGAACACAGCATTAAATGCGCAACACATGCTGGATGTTACAACCAGCATCCCTTTTGTTCCTGTGAACTGTTTTTTCTGATGCTGAACAGAAGAGGGATGCTCAGAGGAACTAATTAGAGGCCACCGGTTTCTCAGAACAATCTTTAGTAGAAGTCATGCACAGGATGCAGAGACTTCCCCCAAATCACAACTCCCTCACAAATAATAAACTCCTACACAGTTTATTAACTCACACGGCCTACATGTAAAAAGGCAATTGGCCCGCCAGCTTTTCCAAATGGCATTTGGGTTAATAATTGTGTTTTAAAGACACAACATTTACAACTCAGGTTCTATTCTCCTCTTTACTTTTAAATTCTCAGTTACTCATATTTACATATAAAATGTAAATATTAGTTTTAAAAATTAGTCCAACCAGAATCAATACTATGACAGGGTAGTGCCATCCCATTTAAAACTAACTCTCTCTCTCTCTCTCTCTCTCTCTCTCTCTCTCTCTCTCTCTCTCTCTCTCTCTCTCCACATGTATTTAGCTGTTTCCCGTCACTAATAAGGCAGTTAGTGGAACTATCACCAGTGTTTTCCCCGTGGGTAAAACGAAGGTTAAAGAAGGCAAAGATAAAGAAAAACAAACTCCCAAGTGGCTTTTTCACCCCATAACCTATGCTGTCTCCTAAACAACAAAAACTAACCATGAACAACCTTTTCCTTGGTGATGTTAAGACAGAACTTCATCACTCCAAATTAAGTTTCTCCAAAGTCAGTAATAATAATAATAATAATAATAATAATAATAATAATAATAATTGCTATTAGGATCTTAGCATGAGTGAGACCTTCAGGGACAAAGGAAAAAAGCACAGCCAGGGCTGCTGTCTTATGCAATACCCAGGGGCAAAACCAATTATCTCAGAATACGTTGTGAAATTCTCAGAAGTCTCAAAACAAAATTAATTTTAATTTGGTTTAATTTGAAAATAAAATACATTGCCATTTAGTTTTCATAAAATAAAGCTCTCATGGGGTTTAGCTGGAATACAGCACAAATGTCACATCTCCAAAAGTGGAGGGACCTCAAGGCTCGGTGGCCTTTGAGGAATGGAGGATGGAGGCTGTCAAAAGAGGGATACTGTCACTATGTATGTCCCCTAGGACCTACGCTATTCTGAGCTCTCATTACATCAGCACCTTCTCCAAAATATTTGTGTATAATAAAAAGGAAATCAACATGGACCAAGATTCGAAGCAACTGCACATCCCTACGAATCAACCTTCCTCAGTTGCAAAGACACAATGATCAACTGTAGGTTAATTTTAGTTTCAATAGTAAGCAAGCTGTTCTTTAGTGTGTATTAATTTTCCAACCTTCTCAGCTCTCTATTGGGGTTACAGAAAAACTTTTTGAAGTTTTGTTTGTTTTGTTATGACAGGACTTAGTAGTCCAGGCTGGCCTAGAACTTCCAATTGTCCTGCCTCAGCCTACCAAATGCTGGGATTGTAGATATGTACCACCATACTCAGTATGGATTTTCACTTTCACAATCAGACTCCATTACTGACCTTTGTCCCTTCATTCATAAACTATAGAACATTCACAACATTCCACATCTGCTCTGGCTGAGGCCCAGATTCTCCTATTTTACTAAAGCCAGTGAGCACCAGGACTTCTTAGTGTCACTTGCCCCCACATGACTCTGCTCTTCTGGACACAAGAGCCACATTTTCCTGGCCCCCTTCTCTTGCCTTTTTGGTCACTGCTATTTCCTCTCCATTGAGGATGCTGCCTCCGAGGGCCCAGGCCAGGCCAGGCTTTTCTTCTGCCACACTATAAAGGCAAGGTGAGCGTGAGTGAGGAGGTGGTGGTGCACACCTTTAATCCCAGCACTCAGCAGCCTGGTCTACAGAGTTAGTTCCAGGACTACCAGGGCTACACAAAGAAGCCCTGTCTCGAAAAAACAAACAAACAAATAAATAAAGGCAAGGTGATCAATCACTTCTACATCAACAAAACCCAGTTGTTACTTTCAAATTGTCTTCTCCTGAATTCCCAGGCATATACCCTACTGCCCTACTGAAATCCCCACTTGGAAAAGACACAGTCATCACTATCATTCCATCTACAACAGCTCACCATTTTCCTCTTGCTTGTTGAACTCTATCGTTTATCTAAGGGAAGGTAGATAACTAGTTAATTTATCCATTGAACTAGCCAGACAACTGCATCACTCTATCTACCTAAATGGACTCAGTCTCTGCACACTGTATACGATGCCTCCTTCGCCCATTCTAAATCTGTCCACTCCCCTAGCCACACCTACCTTCCTCCCGTCAAGTCACCCTTTTATCACAATGGTGACCTACGATAACTCCAGCAGCCGTCTAACTGACCCCTGCCTCTGGCTTTGTCCATTTCTCCTCCTCAGTCCTGATCTCAGCTCAGAATCACCACCTCCTACCAGAAGCTCCCTTTCACCCAGTCCCAAGATAATAGACACGCTACTGTTGCTGGGGCAGCATCCTCCATGTCCGCAGGAACATTCTTCTCGCGCTCTTGTGTAGTGATCTCCTTACCTAGGCAAAAACCTTCAAGAAGGTGGAGGCCATGCTTTATCTGTGTAGCTGTCACATGATTTTTGTTCTGCGAAGACACTGACAAATGTCTATTCATTCTTCACGGGGCACCAATAACCAGCCAGAGGAACAATCCTACTCAAATCTAGCTTGAAAAATTAATGAGTTTACTGGGAAGCCTTACAGAAGCATGGGCCAGGGGTTCTCATAGGAACATGGGTGTATCTCAAGCTGCTGCACCCCCAAAAAGCTTACCCTGAGTTGGATAACAATTCATAAAAGTTACATTCCTAGCTCCCTTCCCAACATGCAGGCAGGTCCACCAGAATGTCTACTCTCTCGAGCAACTGTTTATGACTTTTGTGACCGTGGGGAAGAGCACTGTGACTTTTGTAACTTTCATGAACTTTTGGGGTCTTATAAGTTTAGTAAGTTTCCTATTTTATGAAGTCCCTTTTCCCTCCACTCAGGGATGGTTCCATTCCAAAGAAACAGCTACCTAACAGTATCCGTAGTGCCTACCATCTCCATTAGGGTCTCAATACTGTTAACGAACAAAAGAAGAAAAGAATGAATGAAGGTTATATTCAGAAGCAAAAGAGGTGGTGAGCATGTTAGGAGAGTTTTCAAAAAGTAGACAGAGGGAGACAGAGTGGAGAACTGGTAGACTTGGGGCCCTGTATTCTGAAAGGACAAAGTCAAGTTGGTCCAGCCTGGGTCAAATACTCAGAAAACCTTTGTCAAAAGTGTGATATGTGACCATGCATGTTCTAGAACCATTGGTGATTTCATCAAATGTGTGACCTCTTGGGGGTCAGGTGACACTGTTTCATTATCAAAGACACTGTGTTCAGATCAAATCCTCATTACCATCGTGAATGGGAAGCATTGTAACAGTCCTCTAATCTAACCAAGGAGTATCACTGGCAGTAGAAAACATGTTTACAGCTTTAATGAAGGAAACTATAAGAGAAGTTATTACATACACTGGAGTAAAAGGTGCTATGAAAACCCATTCTCAGGGAGGTTAAAATTTCTCACGCTGTATTTACCAAGCCAATGGAGGGCCTGCAGCCTTGTCTTCTTAACTCTTGTTTTTAAAACTAACCAGAGTGGCTGGAGAGACAGCGTGGCTGATAAACGCACGTGTTGCTCTTACAGAGGACTCAGGTTCCACTCCTAACATGGGAGGCAGCTTACAGCTGTCAGCAACTCTAGTTCTAGAGGATCCATTGCCCCCTTCTGGTTTCTGAAGGGACTACACACACACACACACACACACACACACACACATACAGATACACACACACATACACACACACACACACACACATACACACACACATACACACACACATACACACACATACACACACACACATACACACACACACACACACATACACACACACACATGCACACATACACACACATACACACTGGACAGACATACACACAGGCAAAAATTCATACACATAAAATAAAAAGAAATAAAGTAACATCTTTTGCCTTCCCTAGTCTGTAGTTACCAAGGCCCTTATATTCCTAAATTGTGCTCTAGGAAAATTCCAACAAGAATTGCAGTGAGAAGCCAGTAAACATGAAAATATAAAATAACATGCATATATATTTACCTTATGTATCATCACTATATTTATTAATAGTATATTTAATGGCAATGGCATATTTCATAGCATTATATATGTTTCAACATAATAAAACACGGTGTTGGTTAAATACAAAAGAGTAGAAACATGCAATTGTCTAACTTTCCTGGAAAAACATGAGTCCTCATTCACTACACCAACTGGCATTTCTAGACCTTTGCTTCCATAAAGGAAAAAAAACTCTGATAGTAAATCTAGGATTTAAATCTCAAAGTTCCATTAGATAATCATAGGTTAAAAGGATTTTAAGAGATGCCACAAACTAATGGAAATCTTTCATCAGAAATGATGAATTACTCATGCTGGAAAAAAAAATACCTGAAACTAAGTCAAAACGCACTTGGCTGCTTGTAAACCAAGCACACAAAAGAGAGTTTGAATTTGTTTGACTGAAGAAGAGGCAGGCCAGAAATCAGACAGCTTTTTAAAATCTGAGAACTGCATGTAGAATTGGGCCACGCAGGTAAAGATTTAGGAATATAGCATTTAAAGAGTAGAGAATGGAAAGATATAAATGTTTGGGAAGGAGAATGAATAAAAAGCAGCGTAGTAAAAAGGATGTAGAAAGAGTCCCTCAGCCGGGCGATGGCGGCGCACGCCTTTAATCCCAGCACTCGGGAGGCAGAGCCAGGTGGATCTCTGTGAGTTCGAGGCCAGCCTGGACTACCAAGCGAGTCCCAGGAAAGGCGCAAAGCTACACAGAGAAACTCTGTCTCGAAAAAAAAAAAAAAGAAAGAGTCCCTCTTCTCAAGACAGCTGTAAAGCTCAGCAGAGAGCCTAACGTTGACAGACGGAAGAAAACAAAGACTCTAAAGCTGGAACACAGTCCAGGTAGAACAGGAGGCTGCATTGAGGAGCCGTTTCCTCAAATCTGAAGCGCTTCCCCCTGGAGGGAGGGTGGGGGCTCAGAAGACCCCGAAATCAGAAAGCTAAAGAGATTTCTGAGGTTTGGGAAACCCATGAAGGTTACAAGACCCCAAGACTCCATCCCAAGGCTACAAAAGCCACGGACCATTGCTGGAGAAAGGAGACTTTCTATCGGAGCTGCCTGGGATACAGGGAACGAGAAAGGAGATCCAAGGATGCAACTTCAGTAGGTTGGTACCCACACAGGGGAGCTTTTCAGTGATGCAGCTACCTGCGAGTCACCTATGCTCCTGTAGGCATTCCCAACAAACCCTCTGGTTCACCATACTGTACATACATGCACGAAATCATCTCCATCATCTCAGCCCTATCTGAGATTAGTTTGTATCCTCTTAGTAAAAGTCACACGGCAGCCTCATTCACAGGAACCTAGAGGCTTGTTACTCTTTGGAACTGCATGCATTCACAAAGGAGACAGCCAAAGAAAATCCAAGAGAAAAAGTGGTCATATTAAGAGGATTCCAACAGGTGTCAGTGGCTCCCCTAACTAGTGGCTCTGGAAGTCCCTCCTTCTTGACTGAGCCTAAATGCATCATATACTCAGCCAGTATATGACTGGCAGGCATTCTGCTTCACTGAATGGGAAGACTATCTGGCTTTTGTTTTCGCTAGAGTTGAAAAGCAAGGGAAAACTAGCTCAATACTCACGCTACGTGACTCACCTCTTTTCAACTCCCAAAGGTTCAATAATGCCACAGGGAAGTGTTACAGACCAGAGTGAGAGCAGCTCTCCACACAAGTCAGAGGGCCAAGTTCACCCGCTACATGACAGAAGCCAGTGACCGGCTTGAATACAATGTGTCTCCCAAAGGCTCATGTGCTGGAGTCGTGGTCCTCAGTGAAGCCACCTTTGGGAAGTGGGCCCTACCAGAAGGTGGTGAGATCACTGGGGGCACCGTCTCCAGAAAGGATTGATATTTTAAGAGAGTCCTTACAAAAGTAGGTTATCAAGCGACACCACCCCATACACTTGTCACTTTCTGCAAACAGCTCCTGCCATGTTGTGACCCAGCCAAAGGGACTCTTCCCACAAGAGTCCAACAGACATGGCCATCTGGTTTTGAACTGCCACCCTCCAAAACTATGAGCCGAATAAGCGGAGGTGGTTCAGTAGGTTAAGAGTGCCTGTTGCCAAACCTGGTGACCTGAGTCCAGTCCCCGGAGCCCACATATTAGAAAAAGAGAAACTGTCTTCTGAATTCAACCTGCATGCTGTGGTGTACAACACACATGCACACACACACACACACACACACACACACACACACACAAAATATGAAAAATATTGAGGAAAACATTCAAGAAATCAAATCACCTTTAGCACAGACATTTCTTCCTAAGTATAGTATTAAAGTGTGGGTTCTCAAAGCAAATCTGTGTTTTTGTTTTGAAGAGGAGCTGAAGGCACAATGTCATCTGTGGAAAACGGTAATTGCAATGTGTCATGTAACCCAGGACATCTTCATGGTGGTCTGCAAAGCACTACTGAAGGCCTGGCCATGGAGGCTCATGTCCTTGTTTTGTCTCTGATTTAGAACAAACAAAGCATTGTGCCAATGAGCACAGGATCTAGAGCCTACCTGGACCCTCATCTGGTACTCACCCACTGCTTACTACCTTCATCTACGGAATGGACACATGCCCTTCCACATTCCAAGGAAATAAGGTCTTAGCACATCAAGATACATAAACAGTAATATTCATATCAGCACCCTCAAGGACTCTGTTGATGAAGATGATGATATTTTATTTTATTTATTTATTTATTTATTTATTTATTTATTTATTTATTTATTGGTTTGTTTTTGAGACAGGGTTTCTCTGTGTAGTTTTGGTGCCTGTCCTGTATCTCGCTCTGTAGACCAGGCTGGCCTCAAACTCACAGAGATCCTCCTGCCTCTGCCTCCCGAGTGCTGGGATTAAAGGTGTGTGCCACTGCCGCCTGGCTCATTTCTTTTTTTATTACATTTCAAAGATTATGGAGAGGTGTAGCTTCATAATTCCAATTATAATTACAAGCAGAACTTGACCTCTTACAAAGCTACTTCCCACAGAGAAGAAACCCCAAGTTCCTTGACCGTCTAACTGCCCCATCAAGAATGACTAGCTACTCTCACAACCCAGAAGGACACAGTAACAAGGACCCTGCTGGGGTGGAGGCTCAGCAGTGAAAACCAGGCCAATATTAGTCATTTTCTGCCAACAATCTGGTCTTTGATCTTCAGGAAGTTTCATCTGTTCCTGTTTCTTAAGCAGCAAACAAAAGGCCTCTGATCTACCTGGAGATGGCTGTGATAACAAATAGGACTATTTTTAAAACCCACCAAGAAATGCAGCTATGCACACCAAGTGCCCTGGGTATCCTGATGTCTCCTGCAATCTGGCAGGCTTGTTGGAGATATTCCTTAAGGGGTCAGCTTTGTCTACTGCTTTTTTTTTTCTTTTCTCATTTCTGTTCCTTTCCCCCAAACTCAAGCTGTAGCTCACCCCTAAGGGCTTCCCTTCCCTCATCCACTGACCTCTGTGCCAGTTCTACAAAGTCCTGCTGGCAGACCTGAGCATCACCTGAGCGACTCACACCCTGAGGCTCTCTAAAAGACTCTTGAATGTTATGAACTGGCATAAGGCTAGTCTCACCAAGTGTCATGGTGCACACTTGTAATCCTGGCACTTGAGAATCTGAGGCAGGAGGATGGCTTGTATAAGAACAGCCCTGGATACATGTCAATTCAAGGGCTAGATGGTGGGATGCTATCTCAACAAGTGGTACTCACACCTCCGGAACTCTTCTAAGCCAACATGAAACTTCCTGTCTCCTATGGCGGTTCTTCTCTTTCTGTTTCCCATTGGAGCTGAATCCTTCCGCACTATCATCAGAAGTGGCCACCTGATGCTACTAGCTGGTTCTCAGGAATGCAAGTTCTATGAGGAGGGAGGGTGGTGTAGGGCAGGGGACACCTGCACACAGGGAAACACACGGAAGCCCCTACAATTTTGTTTGGGATGTGACCTGCCTGCCCACTCCCCCACACACACCCAGGACACCACTTCCTTCTGAGCAGAAGCTAGGCTTGTTAGAGCTACCAAGTAAAATGCAGGCCCATCAGTACAATCCTTATCAAACGGCTAATGCCATAGGAACACACTAGTGTGGAGAATCATGGGAGATAAACATGTCAAAATTAAGAGTTGCTATTGGGGTCTGGACAGATGGCTCAGCAGTTAAGGACACATACTGTTCTGGGGAGGAGCCCAGTTCTGTTCCCAACACCAATACAAGGCAGCTCTCAGTTGCCTCTTACTCCAGTTGCAGGAGAGCTGATGTCTTCTTCTGGCCTCCACAGGTACCTACACATATATATGGCACACATATATTACACTCAAGCACATACACATAAAATACATAAATCTTTTTTTAAGAGGTGCTACTACCTTAAACATGATGGTCTTTCCAAGCACACCTGGTTTACAGTGAGGACACTGGTTCCCTAGTCCTGTATCAGCCACTAACCAGTTCCGTGACAGACGCAGGAAGAGAGGCTGTCAACCTCTGGTATGAATTTCATAGACAGCCTTTAATGAAGATGCTATGCACACAGATACTTACTGCACCACACACAAGTACAGTGATGCTGCCTGTGTAAACTGTACTGGTCATCAAAAGTGCTTGCCTCACTCCATCTTACCCTTCAGGGCCAAAACACTCTGAACAGAAAAATCAGGATCTCAGATGAATGATCTGTAAGGTTCCTATTGACCTAAAAACTTCCTATAAATGTGTTTAATATTTTGGCTAAGATAAAGTGACTTATCCTAAGGAAGAGGGTTATGGCCACTCTGATGGCAAATGATGAGCTGATTTACTACACATGAAGTTGCCATTGGTGAGATAATCAGAATACTATCAGATATACTGTATGCATACTCTATGAGACAATCAGTATACATCAGATATACTGTATACACATGCTATGAGACAATCAGTATACTATCAGATATACTGTATGCACACTCTATGAGATAATCAGAATACTATCATATATATTGTATGCACACTCTATGAGACAATCAATATACTATAAGGTACACTGTATGCACACTCTATGGAGAAGCGAGGTCGTCCCATCAAACATCTTCTCACCAGTCATGAACATACCATGAGTATCTAGCACTCAGGAATTCCCAGCAAAAAGATAAATAAAAAACAAGATGTGAGGGAGTGGAAAGTCCCTAACCTTTAACTTCTTTTGATGATCGCTACAATTTACATATGCTAATTTTATTGTGGCATCCAGTCTGGGACATTAAACATCTCCATTAATAGATTGTGTGATGTTTAATTTTGATTGGGAGCTTCGATGCACCAATAATAATACAGGAAATTAATGAGACACACTTTGGGATGTGTCTATGGGGACTTTTCCAGAAACGGCTAAATACGGAGGGAAGATTCACCGTAAATGTGAGCAGCACCCTTCCATGGGTCCCAGACTAAATAAAAAGGGGAAATGGAAAAAGCATGCTGCGTGCTAACTTGCCTCTCTCTACTTCCTGACCCACCATGATGTGAAAAGTCTCAGCATTACAATCCCATCGACATGAACTCCACCACGCAGGCACACACACACATACACACACACACACACACACACACACACACACACACACACACACACACAGACACACACACACACACAGACATGTACACAAACAAGCACACACACACATAGACACACACACACACATAGACACACACAGAGAGACACATGCACACACAGCCATATGTACACAGACAAGCACACACACAAAAAAACACACACAATCACTGCACCCTTTTAAATTGTGAGCCAAAAAAAAAATTTTTTCCTTGTTTCATTCTCTCCTTAAGTTGGTTCTGTAGGGTATTTTTGTCACAGCATCAGGGAAGTCACTAATATAGACTGTCTTACCTGAAGAGTCCTACTTGGCTATTTTTACCATCATACAGAAAGTACAAGTTTTCATAGGCTCTTGACAGTAACCCAGAAACACCTTTATCTCCTCCAAGTTACCCAATGACCTCTCTCTCCAACCACCCCACTTACCCTGCCCTCACCACATGCTGATTTCATACATTCTCCAATGCCACTACCCACAGCTTGCCAGCTCCCCCCCCCTCAGTTGCCCACCCCCTTCCTCCTAAGAGTATCCCCCACGTACACTCTCAGGACTCTCCCATAGCTCACTCCGGTAAATCCCGCAGCTCGGGCTGTCTCATCCTATTTTCTGACCCTTCCAGAAACAGCTGTTCCAATATTCTGTTAACTGAACTCAAGCCCCATCAACACTTAGAAAGCTGCCAGCAAAAATCCACCTGGCACTGCCCTTGATGTCACTGGAATTGCTGGACTTTGAAATGGAATTTCTGACCTCTAAATATGACCCTCAACTCTTCCTTCGTCCATTTAAATACCAATTACTTGGGTTTTTTTTTTTCTAATTCAAACAGATCATTTATCCATACATAAATGAATTTTATTAAAACTTTCGTTTAATAACTGGCTTCTCTTAAGGAAACTTCCAAACTGCTTTAAACTGGAGGTTTATACAAAAACTTAATTAGAACTTTAAAAATTGAGAACAAAAGGAAATGAGCTGACCAGAATGCAGTTGGATGTAGCCCAAACTGACTTTAATGAGACACATAATTAAAATAGAAACGCCATTGAATGATTACCTTAACCAACTCAGGCCAGACAATGCTGAAGACAGGTTAAAAGAGAACCTGCCTTCATCTGCCTACTTCTTAGTGGCTTAGGGACCTACTCATCTGAGGGCACTTTCAGGCTTGGTGGTTCTGAGAGAGTGCGGGTAGGTTATGAAAAACAATCCAGCCACGACAGAGGCCAGTCTGGCCATTGCTGCGGGGCTACCTACCTCCCAAGCACCACAAGGCAGAGAGGCCCGAGTCACACTGCTGGGTAGCTCCACAGAGGGACTGAAGCATCACAGGTACAGGACCACCACATCACGGCCCATGCCGCCTGCTGAGTGTGAGACCCTTCCACTCCTGTCTTTCTAAATTTCTTCTCTCTCTCCTAGTACCAGCTCCCTTCTGCCTCCTTCTCCCTGGCCCCACTTCATCCTGTTTGTATCTTGCTGTCCTTTTCTCTCATCTGTCTCCTTTCATCATCTACGTGTGCACACATGTGTACAAGTGGGCACGCATGTGTGTGTGTGTGTGTGTGTGTGTGTGTGTGTGTGCGTGTGTGTGCATATAGAGGCCCAAGGTCAATATTCGGGGTCTTCCTCAGTCATGCTCTACCTCATTTTTTGAGACCAGGGCTCTCAGTGAACCTGGAGTTCATCAATTCAGATAGTCTGGCTGGCCACCAAACGCCAGGAGTCACACTGTCTCTGCCTTGCTCAGTGCTGGAATTACAGAAATGTGCTGCCCCACCAAGCTTTATACATGAGTGATGCAGGCCTGAACTCAGGTCTTCAACTTGAATAGCTAGCACTTTACCATCTGAAGATTTACTACGTCACATCTGCCGGGAATTTCAGGAGCACATACCAGGACACATGAGTTTTGGACCGGCAGCACGTATCACAAGATGACCTAGGCTAGATAGTCAGAAGTGCTTAGGGTTAAGTCCTTGTTCACCGTGTTCACCTACACAGATGGGCAGTGACTCAAGACAGATTGCTCAAATTCCTTACCTATAAAACAGATGCATAAGCCAAGCATGATGGCATACACCTTCACTGCCAGCAGAAGCAGAGGCAGGCGAAGCTCTCTAAGTTTAAGGCTAGCCTGATTCAGACAGCAAGGAACAGGACATGCAGGGCTATAGACAGACCTTGTCTCAAACAATAAATATTAACAATGATAATGCTTAAATGGAAGTATAAATACCCCAGAGCCATGGAAGTAATTACATCGAAAGCGCTGGACAACTGTCTTGGTCTTCTGTGTTAGTACAGCAAGTCACCTTGAACAGGGCAAATTATGAATAACAGAAGCAGTTCTTAGAGGCTGAAAGTCCAAGGTCAATCTACCAGCAGACTTTGTGTCTTCTGGACAGTGCTTCCTATATGTCCTCACTTGGCAGGCGATCTCCCCACTTTTCATAGGGACATGAATTGCCTTCAAGAGAGCAGCTCTCTCTCCCAATACTACTGCACTGGTCATGTGGTGTCATTACATTCATGTCAGAGAAGGCTCAAGGGTTCACACCACCAGCCAAATTGAGCAGGCTGTCAATCCCTCCACCCGGGTCCATACTTTATCAGGGATATTTCATTTCTGGACCACTGGAAAGTGACCTTTACCATTCTTCCTGTCCTTCTCAGTCACCTTGCCTAAGGGAGGGGAAAGATTGTCGTGAGGACCCTCTTCCTCTGGGGAGACCAATGTGCCAGCGACTCGTGCTCTCACCCTCCGGCTTCCAGCCCACAGGCTGCTGTCACCCTCTTATTGCATCCACCCACCCACCCACAAACACAGGGCAGTCAAGCTCCCCAAAGCACTCCAGTGTTGTGACCTGAAACGGAGACAGATCAGCTCAGCCCACGACACAGAAGCACCTACTTCATCTCTGGGTCCATACTGACACCTCCCCGTTAGCTTGGCCTATATCAAAGCTGGAATGTGGAGGGCTGGAGAGATGGCTCAGTGGTGAAGAGAACTGGCTGTTCTTCCAGAGGACCCAGGTTCAACTCCCAGCACCCCCACGGCAGCTCACAAGTGTCTATAACTCCAGTCCCAGGAGATCCAACGTCCTCTCTGGCCTCTGCAGGTACTCTACACACATGGCACACCAATACACATTTAAGCAAACACTCAAGACCAGCATGGGCAACTTAGTGTGTCCCTGGAGCAGATTTTCAAAGGTTAAAGAGATGACTCGGTGAATAAGCATGACTTGCTGCCAAGCCTGACAGCTGATATCAGCATGCGTGACAACTTTCTAAAGCTTCACCCCACCCCTGGTGCTCACTGCTCAGCTTGCAGGCACCTCCGCTGAGGACTCTCCTCTGCTACAGCAACGGTGCATTGCTTACAGAACCTTGCGGTGAGGCTTTGTGAACCCTGCAGCTTTCTGGGTGTCCTGAGCCTTGCAAAGCGTCATTAGACGCCTGATCTCTTGTGACCTTCTCCTCCTCCCTCCAGGAAGGAGTGTGTCGGTGTAGAGGAAATGGTTATACAACACCTGCCACTAAAAGAAAAAGAGTTGACTGTGTGAAGATGCCCTAGTGGGCTGAAGGTGTCGCCACCAGCTGCGTCAATTACAACCTGAGGTTAGAGGATGAGGGAAAGGAGAGGGATGGTCCTATCTAAGGTGATGTCATGTGATGACCAGTAGACAGAGATGGTTAGGTAATAATCCAATGTGACCGTGGTGGAAGGCCACACTGGGCAACAAGTATTCAAGAGACAGGTGATGAGATGACTCTCGGCAGAGCTCTAGTTCCAACATCAAGGCTAAGGGTTAGGCCTCCGTGCCTTGAGGGATGACTTGCCTTTATGTGTCTATCAGTCTCTCCAGCTTTCGTGGCTGTTAGTCTGCACGTTCCCACAGCGTCCTCTACCAATGGAATACCCACCCACCCTTTCTCTCCCGGACCTAGAGCCTTTCAGTTACCTCCCCATTCCCTACAGAGGGAAGCTCTGCCATCATCTAACGGGTTCACTGCTTCCCTAATCCCCTAGGCAACACCTGCCAGGCTAGATGTCTGCTTGTCCTACCTCCATAGTGCCTTGTACATTTATATTCCTCTCTCTCTTCCTTTCTTCCTCCCCCCCCCGCCCCCGCCGTGTGTGTGTGTGTGTGTGTGTGTGTGTGTGTGTGTGTGTGTGTGCAAGTGCATATGCACATCTGTGTGCACAGTAGCTAGATTGAGTTTTCTGTAGGCTGTGAACAAGTTTTGTTCATCTTTGTAAATGTGGTGGTTTATTTTACATGCCCGTTTGTCTAAACCCAAGTACTCGGGTATCGCTCAAGTGCTCTTTAGACGTTTCTTTGAAGGTATATTTTACATGAGAAGGGGAAGTGAACACAAATTTCCACAGCTAATTAAAAACACATTTGCAATAGACATCTTCTACTGTGATTTAATGTAATAACATTTAAATGAATAGAATGAAACAGTCTGCATTACTGTAATTAGTCTACTCAAAAAGAAGAAGAAAACTTTTCTAAAGGGGGTGGGCCTCACCCAACAAGCAGAAACGCCAGAGAAGAGAGGTTTCCACCAGCAAGCAGTCCTCTTTTGAACTTGAGCTGCAGCCCATCCCGGGTCGCCAGCCTGCCAGCTTGGCTATAAATTTTTGGGCTTATCAAACCTCCACATTCTATGAGGCAGTCCTTTAAAAGACACGCAGATGGGGAGATGGAGGGATGGGTAGATAATCCGCTATAGGAAGAGTCACATACATCTCACTGCTTCTTACTGAAACAAGTCATGACACACACGGCAACACAAATTAATTTTACTCTTGAGAGCTGGCAAGATGGCTCAATGATTAAGAGTATTTGCTGTTGAGCCAGTGCGGCGGCACATGCTTCTAATCCCAGTACCCGGGAAGCAGAGGCAGGTGATCTTTGTTGAGTCCAAGGCCAGCCTGGTCTACCAAGCAAGTTCCAGTCCAGCCAGGGCTACACAGAGAGACTATGAAAGACTACCTCAAAAAAAAAAAAAAAAAAAAAACGCAGTTCCCAACACCACCCACATAGGTGGCAGGTGACTCTTCTGACCTCCTCCACAGCATCTGCAGGCATGTGGTACACATACATACGTTTGGGTCCATGCACACAATAAAAGTAAGCTAATAAAATCTTTCTTAACAAATTAATTGTATTCTTTATGATCCAAGGGCTTTCTCCATTTTTTTTTTTCATTTCAACACCTCCTTTCAAACGATGAAGGCTAAAACTTAAGGACTGGCTGCATGCCCAGAGCCTCACCAGTTCTGATACAATTCCAGCTGCTTCTGGCTCCAAGCCTCAGATCACTATGTGGAAGGGAACAGACTCAGCTTCGATGCTGGCACAAACTTGCTTGCATGCACTGTGCACACACAACGCAAAGAGGTCTTGGCCTCCTCTACTATGTGCTGTCCACACTATCACCAGTGATCTGTCTGGCAAGCCACGGCCCGGGGCTTCTGCCTCTACTCTCCAGGTCTGAGCCCTTGAAGACCCACACAGACTGAGTTTCCTCACCCTTCTTGCAGCCACAGATGAGGGCTTGAGAAACAGAGAGAAGCCGAGTGTGATCCTAGGTAGAATGGGAGGCTGCTGGCTTAAAGTGAAGGACTTGAGACCCTGGCTGCCTGTGAGGCTCTGAATCAGGAGGGTCCACGGAAGGCCAGCCTCAAATCCCATCACTTCTAGGCAGAGCTTGTGGGAGAACCCTTCAAGACACAGCACATGTTGGGGTCACAACCTAAGGGGTGAAAACTGTGTCTTGCTGTGGGATTTAGGAGAGCTGTGTGAGAAAGAATATATATACCCCTGAAACAAAATAACTAACCAGAAATCCAGAAGGAAAACCACAACACCTGGGGCCAGTCACAATGATCAGTTCTAGTTCATTTAACAGCTCCATACTCTCAGCCTTCCAAAGAGCGAAGCAGGAGCTGTTGGCATGGTGACCTGTTCAGCTTTGAGCAAAAGCTAAAACTTGTAAACACAGTTTAAACTACTTACCAAGTTGATTGGAAAAGTTTATGACAAATTTAAATGTCTTTAGGATAAAAATAGCTTTGCATATTTATTCCTCTAAAACTTCTTTGACTCCCCCAACTCACTCATTCAGATATTAATACCACGGCTTCCCAAGAACACCAGGGAGAATTCCTAAGCTGCTTGGAATGCTTAAATACCAATCAACAACTCCATTTGCAGGAACCTAATTTGGATGTCTAGCCTTCTCTTTTAATTTTCTTTCTTAAAAATTATTTATTTCTTCATTCATTCATTCATTTATCTGAGACAGGGTTTCACTAGCTGACCTGGAACTCATTATGTAGCCCAGGCTGGCCTCAAACTCACATGAGATCCTCCTACCTCTGCCCCCCAACTGCTGAGTTTGAAGGTGTGCACCACCACCACCACCACCCCAGCCTAGCCTTAATATGGTTACATTTTACTGATTCTGAAGAGATGAACAGAATAAAGAGCATGCAAAATTGGAAAGAATGTGAATTTTTGTGTAAAAAGAAAAAATCAGTTCCGCACCAGTTAGGTGGGTGTCCTTGGGCCAGGTATCCAATTATGATGAGCCTGGGCTTTCTCAACTATAAAGTCAGAAAAGGAAGAGGATCGTGGCTGTGGTCATTCTTAAACTTCCTGAGCAAAAACAAGTAAAACATGTCACATGCCTCCAAATGGCCCGTTCACAGCACACTGAATGAGGCAAGAATGCTAGTGTTCCAGAGCATTCGCTTTCTCCCTCCCATAGCCCCTCTGAAGTTTCAAATTCTAGTTTTCCAGACTGAAAACCATTTACAGAGCTGGAGGGATGACTCGGTGATTAAAACTGCTTACTGCTCTCACAGAGCAGCGGTATTCAGTGCCCAGTGCCCACATCAGGTGGCTCACAACCACCTGTAACTCCAGCTCTAGAGAACCCAATGCCCTCTTCTGATCCCTAAGGGCAGCCCACAAGCGCAAACCCCAGCACAGACACGGAACACATACACAGACATTTTTTTTAATTTATAATCTTTTTAAAAACTACAAAAGCAAAGAACTCAGCAATCTCCACTTTCAACAGTGAAGGGGGAGTCATAATGTTGAGTGCAAAGTGTTAAGTCTCAGACCCTGGACAAATGGCTAAGGTGCCTATTTAACTTATCAGAGTGAACCTGGCTACCAGGTTCTCCTAGCATCCCTCAGCCTGTACCTGTTACAGAATTCTCCTGACTTGCACACTGGGCCCCCTACCCAGAACTCTCCAGCCCAGTGGACTGGGCCGTTAGCCCCTATATAATCCAATCAGTGTCCTTTTTGAACCTTTGCCTCTTGGCGGCTGCACCTGGTTCCCCTCTCTGTCTTCTCCCTTTCCCTCCCTCTCTCCCCACACTGCCCAGCTCAGTCTGGTCATGTCCACTCTGGACATTCCCAGATGTCCCTGTCTATGCCTACACTCTCCCTTTTATCTACAATAATCTTTTTCCTCCACCATATCTAGGAGCAGCCATGCCCTTTCCATGTCCTTTCCTTCTTTCTTTCTTTCTTTCTTTCTTTCTTTCTTTCTTTCTTTCTTTCTTTCTTTCTTCCTTTCTTTCTTTCTTTCTTTTTCATTCACTAAGTCAATGAATGGAGTCATTTGTGAAAGAAGTATAAAAAGGATAATGGGGCTGGGGACTGGGGGTATACACACACCTTTAATCCCAGAACTCAGGAGGCAGAGGCAGGTGGGTCTCTGTGAATTCAAGACCAGCCTGGTCTTCAAAGCTAGTTCCAGGACAGCCAGGGCTGTTACACAGAGAAACCCTGTCTTGAAAAAAATGAGGAAAAAAAAAAAGATAATGAGTTTTCTAGCTACAGTGAAAACTGGAGCATTGAACCAAGTATGGCAGCACACATCTGTAATCCCAGTACTTGGGGCATTAAGGCAGGAAGGACAGGAGATGAAGGCCAGCCTCAGCTACATAGCAAGTTTGAAGTCAGCCTGGGCTACCAGAAATGCTATCGAAAAGAAAAGATGAGAGAGAAGAGAGATGGAAGAAAGGAAACGGAAGGGAAGGAAGGAGCTGGCACACTTTATGGAAGGAAGAGGGAAGCTTATGAACCCCTAAACAGAATCCAGAGAGGAGGATTCAAGGGTGTGCACAGATTAAACGGTAGGCTGAGAAGTGTGGAGAAAACCAAACACAGACCCACAGTTCAGAGACGGCTTCAGCCTTGGAAATAGTAAGCGGCCTAATTAGTACGGCAGACAGGAAATTTCCAAGGGGTAAAAGCTCAAGCGACCCTTTGTACAAAGCTCAGACTACTGTGACCTGGAAAGGCCTGTTTTGCCTTACCGCCCCCAGCGCATCCCAGGCAGGCAGCGTGTAAGACCCTCAGAGAGGTGGAAAGCGACAGTGGAATGAGAAGGCCAGGCATAACTGTGGTGGTGAGCAGCAGTCAACAGGGGACTTAAGACGATAGAAATGCTCAGTCCCATGAGGGACCCATTCCTTCGGGCTTCACACCCCACTCCACCGTCTGGTTGGAAACACACAGGCATGGAAGCAAAAAAATAGCACTTGTGTTCTTCCAGTGTGTACCCGGAAGTGGTTCTAACTCACCACCAACCCCAACCTCCTCCCAGGGTGTTCAGGCCATCAAACTCCTTATCCACCCTTTTCGGGTTAACTTCCTTTTGTCTTACAGCTTCTCAGGTTTTGTGGTTTCTTCACATCTCTATTCAAATACAGCCAATTCCTTTCTACCTTTAAAAACACTAAACATGACTCTCTTGCCCTTCCTGACATCGTCATCTCTCTTCTTTGAAGCCGTCAGGTTTCCCTGTGATACGTACTGTCCTTTCCTCACCTCACCCCCTCCTGAACTCAGCCACTAGTTGTGCTCACAAGACTCCCTTCTCCACTAACCCCAACAACTTTCTTCTCAGGGAATCTGAACACCCCTCTTCCTGTGGGCCTGTAACACCCATTTCCTAGCTGAGGAGCCTCTGCCATGCTGTGTCTCTTGGGGGTCCTCCCTTGCTCTGACAATGGCACATCCAAGACACAGGTTCAAGGTCCAATGCCTTCCCGATCTCTTTCCTTCAACAACATCTCAGTGTGCTAATGTCCTTCCTAAAACCCCGTGGCCCACCTGCTGTGGGATGGTCTGTATGTCAAAGGTGTTGCTCTGATTGGTTAATAAATAAAACACTGATAGCCCAGTAGCCAGGCAGGAAGTATAGACGGGCCAAGGAGAGAAGAGAATTCTGGGAAGTGGAAGGCTAAGTCAGAGAGATGCTGCCAGCCACCGCCATGAAAAGCGAGATGTAAGGTACCAGTAAGCCACGAGCCACATGGCAACTTATAGATTAATAGAAATGGGTTAATTTAAGATATAAGAACAACTAGCTAGAAGCCTACCATGGCCATACAGTTTATAAATAATGTAAGTCTCTGTGTGTTTACTTGGTTGGGTCTGAGTTGCTGTGGGACTGGCGGATGAGAGATTTGTCCTGACTGTGGGCCAGGCAGGACCAGGGAAACTCCAGCTACACCCACCTACAGAGTGACATGACTTGACCTGCACAGCGCAAACACTGTGACCTACCTGGCACGGGACAATGATGCAAAACAAGTCCCCTGGTCACTGCACAAGCCAAACCGAAGAGTTGCCAAGCTCCTGAGGGAGCAGATGTATTCCAATACTTATCCAAATGTTTTCAAGTCATCCCTGCTTTGAAGCATAGAAATCAATGAGTCGATAAGAATGGAGGATCGGAATCCACATGGCCTGGGTCAAAATTCTGGCTGTACTGCTGGTCAGCCATGCAGCCCACACAAGTCACTTACCCACCGAGGCGTTTATGGAGGTATGTTATTTCTTACCACCTCAAGATGCTCTGAAGCTTAGAAGAGATAAGATGGTAATATAGGAAGCCCCTGATTTGAACGTCTCACTTGTAGCTCTGGTAGCAATATACACAGAGGCTGAAAACAGTATACTTCTAAGGAACGGAATGAATAAAGACACCTTAGCCCAGACCTTTTCAAGAACTAAATGTATTTCCAGACCTGGCCATGGTGGCCCATACCTGTAATCCCAGAAACTGGCAGCCTGAGGCCAAAAAAAGAATGTTTGGAGATCAAGGTCAACCGAAGCTAAGTTCAAGGCCAGGGAGGGTTTGCATAGTGAGACCCTAACTCAAAAGACAAAAAGTAGTCCCTTTTCATTAGAAGAGACAGAAAGCACATTTTTTTTTTATGTATGCAGTAGCTCAATGTCTGTTTAGAGACAACTAATACTTTTTTTTTCATAAGTTCCGCAGGCAGAACTATTGTGGTGGCAAATGATATGAACCCAACACACTAACAATCACCACACTGGCAGCTCAGAGATAAGAAACAATCTTTATGTAATAAAAAGAGTCATTCCTCTGAGACACTTCAGCATTTCCTGAATATTCAAACTCTCCTGAATCCTGACCATAATTCCATTCCATTCTTCAATTTCACTACAACCAAAACCTTTTCCTTCCAATCTGTCATCCATATACCTTTCCTTATGCCTTCTCCTGGCCCGTTTTTTATTTTTATTTTTTTTTTTAATTTTTTCCTGCCTTAGAGAACCCTGGTCATTATCCCTAAATTGAGCTTTCTTTCTCTTTGAGGAATTATCCAGACATCTCCTTGCCCCTGCATCCCAGACACTCATTAAGGAAGCTCCAAGGACAGACTGAAATCTGAGATGGTCCAACAGAGTTGTCCAACTTAGACCACTGAAAACAAGCAGCTAGGCCCACAGGGGTAAGCTCAGTGGTGGAACTTTCACACGGGGTACCCAAAGCCCTGGGTTCTGACCCCAGAAGCATCAAAATAACTCCAAGGTAACTCCTGAAAGAGAATTCTTTTGCCCACATGTTCTAACAAAGAAGCCTTTCTCGCTGAGCTTCAAAACCGTGGGGGAAATATATGTGCTGACTGAACAATTTACTAAACCAAAGCTTTTCCCAGAGCCAGCCACACTGTCTGAATTCACAACCACCCCTTAATGTAGGTATCATATGCTCACTTTAAAGACGAGAGATCAGGCCCTGAAAGTTTTGTTTTTTGCTTTTGGTTTTTGTTTGTTTGGTTGGTTTGGTTTGGTTTGGGGGGGGTGGTGGTTTTGGTTTTGTTTGAGGTTTTGGTTTTTTGGGTTTTTTCATTTTGCTTTGTTTTTTGTTTGGTTGGTTCGTTTTTGGTTTTTCGAGACAGGGTTTTTCTGTGTGACCTTGGTTGTCCTGGAACTCACTGTAGACCAGGCTGGCCTCAAACTCACAGAGATCCACCTGCCTCTGCCTCCTGAGTGCCAGGATTAAAGGTGTATGCCACCATGTCAGGAGAGGCCTCGAAAGTTTAACTGGCTTATACTAATAAATATTGCCTATAGGTCTAGAATGAAATCTCCATAAACCAATGCTTGTTATAATTGCCATCACTGAGCATGGTGAGGTCACAGGCAGATCTCAACAGGAAACCCAAAAGTCCAACATACAGCCTGACTCTGGAGTTCCGTCTGCTGTCCTTCCTTCCCCTTGCCACTCCAAGTCCCCTGCATTATAAAAACCCAGTCCCCATGTACAACAACCTCTGCCAGAAGCCCAAGGTCCCAGAACTGGAGGGATGGATGAGCAGTGAAGAACAAACTGCCCTTGCAGAGGACCTGAGTTAGGTTCCAGCATGTATATCAGTAGTTCATAACTGTCTGTAACTCCAGCTCCACAGGCATCTGATGCCTCCAGCCTCCACAGGCACCTACATTCACACACACACATTTTAAAAAATCTTTTTTTAAAGCAGAAGGTCCCATGAAACCAAAGACGGGGGCAGTCACATGCAGGATTACACAAGTGGCATTTATTAGAGACTTACAGAGGGGTGGATCCTTGCACCCCATGGCGGAAGCTGGGGCTCAGATACAAGTCTACACAGAAGGGAGCTCAAGCCAATCAGAAGGCTCTGACGTCTCACCTCCGCAAACACCAGCAACATGGCAGTGTCAGTTAGGAAACAGCCAGAGTGTCAATGGCTGTCATGAAACTCTTGGCTATCATAGCAACTTTGTCCTACAAGGGTTGGGACAGCTGTCATGGTCACCTGCCTGGCCTAATGGTGCTTACAAGCAAGAGGGCTGTAGTTATCTCAAGGCATCTGGAACTTGAGTTCCTTACAAGTGGATTTAGAGCATGGACTCCTGTGGTTTGAACAACACACACTTAAGGGATTCTATAAAAAGGAGAGACTGAATGGAGAATGGAGGGGCAGCGTTCTGAGATCATCCCCATTTAAGTCAACTCTTCAAGAGAGAGTTGTGAGATGTGACAAATGCAAGAAGGGTTGTCTGGGCGGGTCTCTGTTGCTGAGGTTAGGGAAAGAGAAGTATGTTTCCTACTTAACAACTGTTCCTTCATGAAGATTACCCATCAGGAGCCTGAAGATTTAAGATGAGCCGAAGTCCTTATGTCCTCACAGAAATGACTGAAGATGTATGCAAAGATTTTAACAAAGCTAACTGTAAGATGAAAGCAAAGCACTGTTACACACTGATGCAATTGCATATTCATGTTGCAATCTTTCAACCGGAAGATTCTGCAGAGGCGGGTGATGGAGCTCAGAGGGGTAGCACTGTCTAGTGTGTGCCCTGAGTTTGATCCCCAGCACAAGGAAAAACAGAAAAAGGAGAAGGGGAAGAGAAACAGAGATGGGTGGGAGGAAGAAGGAAGGAAGAAAGGAAGAAAGGAAATAAGAAAGAGAGGGAAGAAGTGGGGGGAGGGAAAGGAGAAGAGAGAGAGAAAAGGGAAGTCCCCTGAAAGTAGGGGTCCGAATTCCATTTCCACCAGTATGTGAATATGATGTTCATCCACAGAACAAAACAAAAGAATCCTAGGTCACAGTTAAAAGCTATCAGCATCAACCCCACCAGTATGTGAATATGATGTTCATCCGCAGAACAAAACTAAGACTCGTAGGTCACAGTCAAAAGCTATCAGCGTCGGCTCTCTCAAGTCTCAGAATAGCAGGAAGTGTGCAGCAGTGGTAATTTCCAAACTCGGCCAGTGAACATCTCCCACCAGCTGACTGTGCTTACCACAATCAAAGAAGTGTTTTTGACACATTGTTACAATTAGATGATCACTGTTCTAGACCCCTGCATCGGGTCCAAATAGAACCCGCTAAAAAATAAAAAAAATAAAAATAAAGTCACTCATGCAAGATCTCTACCACTGAGTTCTCCCATCAGCCCCCACACCAGTTTCAAGAGGCACAGTAGTGAAATTCCCTTGGCCTTACACACACACAATAACCTGGTGCTGATTTATTAGCTATTTTCCTAGTATTTTATTGTCTACAGTTTCCATCTTAAATGTGTCCCAAGGGCCCATGTGTTAAAGACCTGATCCATAGCCTGTGGCATTATGGGAAGACAATTTAGAGGCGGGGCCTCATAGAAAGAAGTAGGTCACTGGGGAGGATACCGTTGAAGGGGATATGGAGACTCCAGCTTCTTCCTGCCTCTCTTTGCTTCCTGACCCCCATGAGGCAGAAACTCCTCTGCCAAATGCACAATGGGATGTACTGTGACACCACAGCCCCACGGCAACGTGACCAGAGCACCATTACGGAATGGGAGGTTGCCTCGTTCTACAGTTGAAAATAAATCCAAAAATAAGTAGATAGGTGGAAGGTAGACAGATAATAAATAACAGACATCAAGGGTTATAGATAGATGAGAGAGAGAGAGAGAGAGAGAGAGAGAGAGAGAGAGAGAGAGAGAGAGAGAGATTTAAGGAAACAAAAACACCAAACAACTTTTTAAAAGAAGAAAAAAAAAAAGAGAAAGCCAATTAAGCTCATTAAACTGTTGTAACATGAACCTTTTGCATTAGTAACTAAAATTCATGCTTTTCCAGATTCCTGATTTTCCTGATGTTTCTTCTTTGTTTAAGGATTCCAGGATACCATATTGTAATTATTTGTCATTTTAGGCTCCTCTCTTGTGATTGTATCTCAGGTTTTCCTTAGTTTTGATGACTGTGACAGTTTTCTTGGCCTATGTGGTAGGTTTATGACATGTGCACTACACACCACTCTGCATGTTAACTTTAATACACTACATACTGTCTGGCGTGTTATTATACGTAGACCAGACACTACTCTATGTGCTAAGTTTAACACATGCACACTCCACACCACCCCATATGTTAAGTTTAACACATGCACACTCCACACCGCCCCATATGTTAAGTTTAACACATGCACACTCCACACCACAGGCTTACTTTGCTCGGCTCTTAAGAGTCCAAAGCTGGAGGTGCACACTGTACTGTAATGAAATGTTGCATGGTCTGTGTCCCTTTCTCAAGATAAAGCTTGCTCAACTTTTTCATTCTGAAATAATTTTAGACTTACAGAGAACTGGCCAGTCAGTTCCTGTATATGCTTTATCCACCTCACGTGACCATTTTCAAAACCTAGGAATTAACTCTGGTTAGTGTTCTTAGGTTGGTTTTAGTCTGAACTTACAGGCAAATATACATATGTGTGGTATGAGCAGGAGTTTCAATATGTACACAGCATGTAACAATTCAATCTGAGTAATTACCATACTGCCTCAAGCATTTATCTTTCCTTCAAAGTAGGAACATCAAAAACTTCCTCCCATTTTGAAATATACAATTTATTATTTTTTGACCTTGACCTTTGAAAAATCTTTGCAGAAACTCTCAATTAGTTGGGGTGTGATTGTGCACATCTGTAATCCCAGCTCTTAGGAGGGCAGTCAGGAGGTTCTATTGCTAAAAACAACCCGGCTATGTAAGAGTCTGAGGTCAGCCTGAGCTACAGGAGATGCTTTCTCAACAAATGAAGTAAAAGCCAGAAACTCAAACTCAGTATCTGCCCCATACTTTGCTCATAATCACTCAGGACTCAGGGGTTATGGCTTTCTGCAAGGAAGGTCAGAGCGGTAAAATGCCACTTGTGCACGTGTTCAGGGTGACCTGTTGTGGACGAGGCCATCACTGCCGATGTGAGCACACGTTGAAGCTATCCGTGCCTACCTGGCTCCTCACCATGAGGTCCTTTGCCTACCTGGCTCCTCACCGTGAGGTCCTTTGCCCCCGCTCTATTCGCACACTACACTATGCAGAGCTGTAGCATAGGAGGTTATAAATTAACTAGTATTCTACAGACTGTTCTCGATGTTCTGTGTAAAATACAGAGTATGCTATGTAAGTTTCTTCTGAGGGGCAGGGGTCCTGACCGCCCTGCTTCCTCCACTTAGTTGTCTAAGCCATCATCTGTGTAGGCATGCACACTTCCTGGTGTGAACGTACGAAATGTGTGCTTCACACCTGTGGAATGTCTATCATCTCTACGTATGTCTATGGTGTAAACTTCTTTAATACATCCTCCCACAATCGTATAGTTCCTTCTTTATTAGTTGCTCACTTTGTTCCAGGATTCTCCATTTTCAACTGGCTCCTTCAACCACCCGACAGACCACCGTCATGTATAAATTTTGTTTTATTTTATTTTGGGGGGATAGTTGCTTTTGGGTACTTCTATACTTTCTGGAACTACAAACAACTCCAGGTTCATATTATAGTTTTCACAGTTGAGCACTGGAAGTATTTCTCCAAGGACTCCAGTTCCTTGTGATGGAGAATGGCATTAGGAACCATGATCTAGGCTTAGGTACACCCACTGCTGAAAGAGTTTAATTCTTACAGGCTGCTCGGCTGACAGATGAAGCGAACATAAGCATGTGGTGCTAACCTTTGAATCTTCAAATGTCTATATTTTTTCTTTGTAACTTTCTGTATTTATATTAAGCTAAGCATGGGTTTATAGTGCTGGATTGGTCATTTCCATGTACATCTGATCTAGTAAAAAAAAAAAAGAGAATGCTTGGAGCCGGTGAGATGGTCATTTTTAGTTTTTATAAATATAGCAATGACGATAGAACTTTCTCAGGAACTGAAGAGAATTCTTTAAAAGTTAGCAGAACAAAAAAACTGCCCTCCATGTTCAAGGTCCTCTTCAGGAAACAAGCCTCACTGATACCCCACCCTGCCCCACTGATACCCAACTCTGCCCCACTAATACCCCTCCCTGTCCCATTAGTACCCCTCCCTGTCCCATTAGTACCCCTCCCTGTCCCATTAGTACCCCTCCCTGTCCCACTAATACCCCAACCCTACCCCACTGATGATTTTCCACCCTGCCCCACTAATAATACCTCACCCTGCCCCATTGACACCCCACTGATACCCCACCCTTCCTCACTGATACCCCACCCTACCTCACCGATACCCCACCCTGCCTGGTTGCCTAAACAGCACGCTGAGGTCTCCTTGGTAGCTGTTCCATGATCATATGGCTTTTGCCCTTCTTAGTCAACCCATCTTACTTCAGTGCACTCCCTTTGGTCTAGCAGTCTTTGACCATCCCGATTTTCTTAGAGCCATATTCCTTCCTCTTTCCTGACGTCTCAAATTCACCCAGAAACCACCATGTGGAACCAAACCTAGATACACCTTACTCTAGACTAACAGGTGTTTGAAGGTTGCCAAGTACGCAGGATGTGGCTTTACAACTCTGATAAAACCATGAGAAGTTCATTTCTAAATTACTTTATAACCCACTGCTTTCCTTCAAATTTTCTCTGTAATGTCCACTAGCTAAGACACACAATCATAATTTCTTATTCATTATCATGAGTCAGGGCCCCACCTTGGATCTCAATGAAATGACTGCTTTTCATTTACAACCTCATTATCTTATAAACTAAGACAGCAAAACCAGAGTCAATAAAGACATCTCTAAAGACATTCTAAATGCATAAGTGGAAAGATGAGAAATATAGCAAATTAAGTTTTGTAAAGTGGAAAGTTAACCATAAAACGAAGAATACGGACTAAGGATGTAGTTTGGTTGGTAGAGTGCTTGCCTACCAAGCACAAGGCTCAGCGTCTGAGCCTCAGAATCGAATAAGGCCAGCATGGTGTTGCATGCCTGTTCTCTTGGAACTGGAGAAGTGGAAACAGGAAGATCAGAAGTTCAAGGCTACCTTCCCATACATACCAAGTTTGAGACTAGCTTAGGAGACATGAGTCTCTGTCAGAAAGAGGAGGAGGAGGAGGAGGCAGAGGAGAAAGATGGACTGTGCAAATTGTTTATAAGGCAGCAAGCAGTAGGCAAGTTTGGCTTTTGCGGCCTTTGTGAAGTCCACCTCATTCCCCACATATTTAAAAAACAATTTAAGAAAAAGTTAAATTAATTTTTCTTACACAATCTACCCACATAGGTTCCCATTTGTTAAATAACCTATAGGTATATTGACAGCTGTTGTTGGGAGACCAGGCCAGTCAATGCTCCTTTCTCATGGAAAGAGAAACTAAAAAGCTCTTCCCTGACAGACAAGAGTGAAAAGCTGTTCTCTGCATGAACTCTTCTACAGAGTAGCATGCAAGTTCCTAAGACATTCAGCCTTTATGCTACCAGGGAGAAGATTCTAGAATCACAAAGGCCAATCCACTTTGGCCAACACACACCAAAAGGAACCCCTTTCATTTGGAGAAATAATAAAACTGTGAAATATATAGCTATGACCTTTAAGGCAAGCCCACTGGAAAGTAGAAATGAAATGAAGGCTTAGTTTGTGGTGGTCCTGACTCTTAAAATGTCCTTCTTTATCACTTAAAGCCAACTCATCCTTGATACCATACCAGAAGGAGCCTAGTTTGCATGGCTTCTCAGCTTTTGGCTAAAATCAAGTGTAGCATGTGTTCTTATCAGTTTAATATCTGGTGTGTCTTCTATCTAACAACAATAAAGTCAATGGATTTTTATTTAAATGAGGAGAAAGGTTAAGAGCCTTCTTCAGGCCAGGCAGTGGTGGCACACGCCTTTAATCCCAGCACTCAGGAGGCAGAGGCAGGTGCAGGCGGACCTCTGTGAGTTCGAGGCCAGCCTGATCTCCAAAGCGAGTTCCAGGAAAGGTGCAAAGCTACACAGAGCAACCCTGTCTCAGGAAAAAAAAAAAAAAAAAAAAAAAAAAAAAAAAGCCTTCTCCACCTACCCCATGCATCCACCTGGTATTAGAATGCCTCCCAGAATGTACCACATCAAATGATAATCATTGTAAAGGGTACCATTTCCAGTGGATGTGAATTATCAAGACTTCCAGGTTAAGTGCCATGATCAGCAAGCTAGCCAAAGACGGAGCCCTTTTCAGCCTGCTGCGCAGGGATGCTGGAATCCACGTCCTCATACGAATGTCTCACTTCTCTTGTCTATCTGAGGGGGGCAGTGAAAACAAGTCTCTCCTCTCCTAGCTCCCACCTGAAGGGACTATCAGAACTCTCTGTATTCCCCGGTCAGGTGATCAGAGACCCTGCCCAGCCCCTTTCACCCCAAACCACAGCAGGTTGGTGTGTGCAAAAGGCCATGGCCGTCCCTAAAAGGATAGAAATGGAACAGAAAGGAGGTCAGGTATCTTCAAAGCTCCTCGGGATGATATGAATCCATTTCTAAGAAATAAGGGTAAGCGGAGGAGGAGCGAAAAGTAGCAGAGGGAAAAAGCACGCTGAAGAACTGTAGGTTGTCACGTGTGCAGAGAGCAGACAAGATTTCCGGTGCACATAGACATACATCGTGTCTGAAACACAGGGAAGGGGAACAGCCGTCTGGAAAATGGACGAGCAGAGGAGAGAGACTGGCCTTCACTATCCATCCTTCTTTGTCTGCCTATGGGTTTGATACCAAGTGTATATGCTACCTAGTCTAAAATTTAATTTTTTCTTTCTTTGTTTGTTGTTTGTTTGTTTGTTTGTTTGTTTTGTTTGAGACACTATTTCACTCTACACCAAGGCTGACCTGGAATTCACAATGTATCCCAGGCTGGCATCAAATTCATAGTGATCCTCCAGCCTCAGCCTCTAGAATGCTGGGATAATATTCATGAGTATTCACTCCTGACAGAAGGGTTAATTTTCAAAATTCGTCTACAACAACCAAAAAAAATGTAATGGTAAAATATTTAATATACTAGAAAGACACATACTAGATTCCTATTGTCATTGGCTTCAGTAAACAAAAGAGTAAAAATTAGTACCCTTGAGGGGAAAAAGTCTTAGAAACAAAGAACTTTTGTGTGGGACAAGTGACTTCACTGCAGGACCTTTGGATCTGGTGAGTTCCTCTTTGTTGCCCTCTCTGGTACCTGGGCTGAGTCATCCTCCCTCTGAATCACCTGCCACAGGTTGGAGCTGCAGAATGATCAAGAAGGACCAAGCAGAGAGGGAAAAAAAAACCCAGAGAGCATTTTCCACCTTAACCCCCGGTGTGAGATGAGAGTGTAGAACTAGAACGAGCGAAAAGGAATCACATCACATGTCCCCTTGTTCTTATCCAAACTTGACCGGAACCTGAGCAGAGTTCTGTGTTGTTTAGGGAACTAACCCTAAAGATGGAAGATGGTGGTAACAGATGGATGGATGGGTGGTCCCCAGCAGCTCAGCCCAGAAATCTGAATTCAGTGTTTTAAGCTGTGTTAATGCTAGCATGGACCTTCAAATCCATACCTAAGGCAGATAGGATCACAAACACACAAAAGAAGATTAACCACTGAAAACTTAAGTAATGGTACAAACAGAGCTTGGGTAGTACAAGGAAGTTGGTCAATGATTCACCAAGCCCACATTTTTTTTTAGAGAACTAAAAGCACATTAGAAATGGGTTCATGAGTTCAGTCGGCTGGGATAGTCACAGTTCAGCCTAGGGGATGGCAGTCTTCTGATAAAACACATTTTTACTTGAAGACTAACAAGTCTTGTGCTCCTGGCAAAATTTCTAAAAACCGTCCTTCAACTGAAGGAAGTTCTTCCTGTGTCTCTCTGCTTGGAGGCCTGACTTGCTTCAACAGAAGCTCTCTTTCCTCAGGGACACACACTGAATTTGCACAAGCTGCAGCCACCAAAGCTGTCTGCAGATTGTGTCTCTTCAAGGACATCTGTCCCTAAGTCTCTCCTTTAGACTTCAAGGACCATGTTTGGGAATATTTGAGAGATTTTTTTTAATGTGTGATTTGACTATAGACAGAAAAAGAAAAGTATTAGACATTATATACACAAATTGGAGACAACTTATCCAGAAACAACACAGAAATCAACAGTAACCTCCAGATATGGTACTTCAACTCCACATGAAGAGAATAGGAATGGAGTATGTTATAATTAAGCATAATTAGATTATCAGTAATGGAGCCAGAAAGTAGAAATAGATCTAATCAGCATGAAATCAGGCTCTAAATAATACACAGGCCTAATTCCCTTGGCAAAAAAAAAAAAAAAAAAAAAAAAAACTGCTTCCCAAATTTATCTCAACTTAGTCATTCATTCCAGACTAAGAATGTAAATAAAATTCCATCACAATTCAACAAACATATATTTAACTCCTACTCTGTTGTAAGCATACAAAGGTGCCTCACTGATGTTAATAAAAAATGACTGGAGGTCTTTGTTAAGAATCGGCATCTGCTCTTAGATCCAGATTCTTATAAACCAGAGCAGGGTCACGCACACAAAAATCAACCCCCAAATGGACCGGTGGCTTTGTTTGTTTGTTTGTTGTTTGTTTTGTTTTTAAAGGGAGGCTTGCAGCAATCAAAGCTGCATAGTTCCCCCGGGGGTTGGGAATGTAGTTTTGTAGATAAAATACTTGCCTGGCACGCATGAAGTTCACTTCCCTGGGTTTGATTCCTAGCAATCCAGTCACAGTGATAAACCCCTATTAATCCTAGCAATCTGGGGGTAGAGGTAAGAGGATCAGTAGGTTATGGTTATCTTCAGGGCACAGTGAGTTTGAAGCCACCCTGCACTATGTGAGACCCCTCAATGGGGAAAAAAAAAAAGACCTCCCCACCAAGGTAATCTAAGCTACTTGGCAAGGGAGTTTCCCCTTGTAAAGTAATTTTGAGTTTTCTGTTTGATTGGGGGTGGGCACCATCAGAGGATAACTTTATTCGGGTAGTCAGGCTTGGTGGCAAACACCTTTACCTGCTGAGCCATCTCACCAGCCCTGAAAAATAACTTTGGCATAATGTGTCTGGTTTTGTTTCTTGTTTCTGCTTCCCTTAGCCTTCCGGCCTGTAAAGCCACCTCCTCGCTACAATTCCTAAACCGCTACTAAAGGACAATCGGATCTTTAAACTCTGTTTGCTGACATTCTGTTTTGTGATGGTGATCCCTACCCACAAAGAATGTGACTCTTCTAAGTCTTGGCGCCTGTGCTGAAACCACTTCTGTCTAGAATATTCTGCTGGTCCCACCTAGCCCAGAACTCCCCCACCAATTCCTCTTTTCTCTCTCTTCTCCAGGAGCACCCAGAGGTTCTGAGACCTCAAGGTCTAGGTATGAAGTGCATGCATGCATACTGAACACTTTGACATGCCAAGAGAGCAGTTTAACAAGCATCTGCAGGTCCTCCTGCAAGGCACAGACCACATGAAGCAAGGTGTGCTTGGCCACTGAGTACTTGGGGTACTCAAAGCGTAACTTTTAAAAGAAGACTTCCAGTGTTGGGTGGGGCAGAAAACACTGAATAATAAATACATGCCTGAGACATAAGGAAAGAGGCCCCATAATAAGAAAGAGAGTATCTGCAGAATCAAAAGAGTGGGAATCAGGGGTGTGGCTCAGGCTACAGCGTTTACCTGGCATTCATGACACCCTGGGTTCAAACCCAGCACAGGAAACAAAATGCTGACTTTATAAGTTTGAACTTTCGAGGGAAATTATACTTGATGTTTTTTTGCTATTACTTTATGTAAATTACAAAAAATCAGCTTTTTTTCCCCCATTTGGTTTTTTTTTTTTTTCATCACAGGCAATTTATTTTGTTCTATTCATTCACAGTTAATACAGAAAATACTTGGAAACATTTCCATATAATGTTTGACACAGAAATCATCAAATAGAAGTATACAATGTTGACAGGAGGCAGTACATTTATAATTTATAACCCCAAATGTATATATAAATTAGAAATGGAAAGATCTACAAATGAAATTATGAAGGTTCACCAAAGTCATTTAATCTGTCAGTTTCTCATTCATTTTTATGTCTTAATAATATTCTATTGTATGAATAAGCCACAGTTTATTTCCCTCCAGTATTTGATAGCTATTTGAGTTGTTTTAACTTTTTTACTATTAGCAACACTGCTGTAAACCTTCATGTACATGTTTCATAGGTGCACATTTTCAGTAGTTTGAGGATATATTCCTAAGGGTAGAATTGTTGAGTAACAGAGTAACAATGTTTTGCATTTTGACCAACCACCAAACTGTTTTGCCAAAGTGGCACACCATTTTACAATCTCACCAAATCCTTGTTTTTAAGGCTCTGATTTTTGTACAAAAGCATTCAATCATTCTGTCAGACCAAACCAGGAAAAGTAAGCTATTTCCCCCATTTTTTATGATGACAATAAAATGTAAACCAGGGGTAAGATTACAATTTCTGTTGTTACTGTTTGTTTGGGGGTTTGTTTGTTTGTTTGTTTGAGACAAGGTGGGGGTGTGTCTCTGCATAGCCCTGGCTGTTCTGAAACTCACTATGTAGACCAGGCTGGCCTCAAACTCACAGAGATCTACTGCCTCTGCCTCTGCCTCCCAAGTGCTGAGATTAAAAGTGTGTGCCACCATGCCCGGCATAATTTTCCTTTTAGAAACCCAATGTACCTTAGGCATGAATGCAGCCATTTATACAGGATGGCATCCACTGTTTTATCCCTTTATCTAGTCGGGAGACTGTATTCTCATTCAAACTTAGCCTTTTTTCAAATTCTAAGGTGCTGGGCCAGCCAAACAGTCCTCAAATATCTGTATAAATTTTAAAATATAATAACCATGACAGTCACAAAAAGAAGAACCATGGGAAAAATCAAGAGCTCTCCCAGGCCCTGGGGAAGAGGGAACCAGGAGGAATGGAGGCGGACAAGAAGGCACAGGCCAGGCACAACGTGCCAGGAGAGGAAGTTTATGCCCAGAGGCTGGAAGCTGTGAAGACACTGGAGGGACAGGGAATGAAACATCCACTGGGGTGAGAAGGTGGCTCAGTGGGGCTGGGACACAGTGCAGTAATGACACAGAGCCTTCAGCAACAGCACCGGGTTCGAACCCTGCCTCTTCCTCTTCCTACCTGAAGAACTACAGACAAGCCCCACAAATCCTGGGGATGTGTTCCTTCATTTGAAATTAGGGGAATGCCTCTGAAGTGTGTGTGTGTGTGTGTGTGTGTGTGTGTGTGTGTGTGTGTGTGTGTGTGTACATGTGTGTGCAGGTGTATATTCCAGTTCATGTGTACAAGTATAGGTGTACATGTAGAAATTAAGAGTGCACTTGGGTATTGTTCCTTAGGAGCTATCCAGCTTATGGAGAGTGGTCTTTCACTAGGACCTGTGACTTGCCAATTGGGCTGTCTGGCCAGCAAGCCCCAGAGATCTGCCTCTGTCCACCTCCCTAGCCCTGAGATTACAAGTGTGCCCAGCTTTTTACAAGAGTTCTTGGGATCTATCTCAGGTCCTGATTCCCAAATGAGCTGTCTCCCAGCCCCTGCCTTTTGATATTTAGTTTGGCCTATCAGTTGATTGAGATCGTGTTGCCATAACAACTGGCTAGATGCCAATAGCACAGGCCTTCAATATGTAGAGTTTATAATGTCATTAAGCCAGATAGGCAAGTTGAGGCCAAGATGTAAAGACCACCTCTTGTCCACAACAGGAAAGTTAAAGCCCCAGAGTGCCTGCTTCAAATGCTAGGGAATACATGGTCACATAGACAATCTGTCAGCCCTTCTTCAGGCCACCACACTGTGGCATAAACCAATATTCTGTGTGAGGGACCTCCTGGAGACCCTAGGGTGGAGACTGTTCATCTTCCTGCTCCATGTGTACAGGGTCTTTATCTAAAAGGAGAAGGCTGGAGTGAGGGGCACCCCCACCCCACCAGCCTTGTCCCCCAACAGTATGGAATGTAAAATTTATACCGATGTGGCCCTAACACACCCACGTGATGTTCTCTAGCTGCTCCCCAAAGCCATCTTCTACCTCCCCATTGCCATCTCTTCAGAGGCACAAAGAAACTTTCCACCACAGTCAAATACTGCTCTAGGAAAGACTGCAACCTCTGAGGTAGGTCTCTGGACTCACTGGCTTCAGGGAAATACCTGCACCTCCCTAGACCTTCCCATTAGCCTAACCTCAGACTGAGCACAGAAGCTCCACTCTTCACCAGTGCGCTCCTGACTTCCTCCTCGTGACTCATCTCCCCGCAGGCCTCCGCCCTCCCACTACTAACCTCACTTTGCTCCCATTTCACCACTAAAACTGCAAAGTCAATGTCAGGAGAAAAGGGTCAGTGCTTCCTCAAAACTCCACTGCTGCCAGGGATCATTTTTCTTCCACCGTTCTGCAAAACCTCTTCTCCTTCCAGACTCCCCCCGGTGCTGGCACTCAATGAGACAATTCAACAGGAAGGCTGGCACCGCGGGTCATATCCTCCTTTGCTCTTTTTTCCTGCTGCCCAAAACTTTCCGCAGTCCTGAGATCTTACCTACCTCGTATCTTCTCCATCTCAAAGCCCCAAATACACAGGAGCAGCTTCAGCCATGAGGGCAATCCATCAGCTCGCCGGCACCTGGGGCTTGTGCAGGTAACCCGGCTTTTACCCTAACCCCCACGCCCACACCCTGCCTTGCACGGTAGCCCAGAAATCTTACACTCGAGAATCTCAGCCCCCACTCTCTCACCTCTACAGCTCCCTTTTCACTGTTATCACTTTGGCCTACTTGTCAGCATCCGTCAGCACCCCTGCTTAACTTCGCAATAGCCTTCTCTGAAAACTTCATGCGTTCCATCTTGCTCCTGGAAGGAGCTGTTGAAAGAAACGCAAACGTGTGACGCATGCTCTGAAAGTTGGGCGGCCAGAGGAAATGGCTCAGACAGTGAAGCATGTCCCTTACAATCACTGAGACCTGAATTTGATCCCCAGCACCCATGTGAACACTGGTGGTGTGGTGGCACTTTTCTAAGTGCAGCCTTGATGCGGCCCAGATGGGAGGCTCCCTAGACTGGCTAGTCAGCCGGCCTAGCCTAATGAGTGAGCTCTAGGCCAGTGACAGGTCGTCTCAAAGGAGGCAGGTGATAACCCTGAGAATGACATTGAATGTTGTGCTCTGACCTCCACACACAGACATTTATATGCTGCTGCTACACACACACACACACACACCCACACACACACACACACACACACACACACATACAGAGTAAACCACTAGAAATTTCATTTCCATTGAGTTGATTTTACGTGGTAGCACACTGAATTGACCTCTTTTTTCAATCCCCTGTTAGGATTTGGGTGTGTAATGTCCCCCACAGTCTCCTATGATTGAATGTTTGGTCCCCAGCAAGTGTCACTGGTTTGAAATCTTGGGGAGGGGAGGTTTCACTAGAGAAAATGTGATGTTGATGACAGTCTGACATCACTTCTTGTTCTCTCTTTGCTTTCTCTGTGGATGTGAAGAAGCAACCACCATGAGTTCCTGCTTCCACTGGCCTCTCCCACCACCTGCCTTCCCCACCATGGTAGATGGACCCAATGTCTCCACTGGCCTCTCCCCACCATCTGCCTTCCCCACCATGGTAGATGGACCCAATGTCTCCACTGGCCTCTCCCACCATCTGCCTTCCCTGCCTTGATAGATGGACCCAATGTCTCCACTGGCCTCTCCCACCATCTGCCTTCCCTGCCTTGATAGATGAACCCAATGTCTCCACTGGCCTCTCCCATCACCATGCTTTTCCTATCATGAAAGACTATACCTTCACATTATGGGCCAAACATATCTTTCCTCTAACAAGTTATTTCTTTTCAAGTATTTAGTCACAGAGATAAGCGAAGTAACTAATACACCCCCTTAATGATCGCTCTAAGCCAATGGTTCTCAACCTTTAAGGGAGTTGAACACCTTTTCACAGGGGTCATATGTCAGATATCCTGCATATTAGATATTTACATTATGATTCATAACAGCAGCAAAATTACAGTTGTGATGTAACAAGGAAATAATTTTATGGTTGGGATGTTACCACGACATTAGAAACTATAAGAAAGAGTTGCAGCATTAGGAAGGCTGAGGACCACTACTCTAAACCTTCACCCATCCTCAATGATGCTGCACCCTGTATCCTTGCCTCCTTCAGCAATGACCTCCTGTATCACTGTGGTATGACAATCTTTCTGTACTTCAACCCTTCAGTGTCTTCCCTTGGACTCACTCTATTAAGTCTCAGAAATCTTCCTGCCTTAAATTGCTGAAATTACAGATGTGAGCCACCACACCTGGCTTAGATGGGTCATTGCCAACAAGTTCTGAGGAAGACTCTGTTAGTCCAGGTGGTACCCAGAAAATACATCCCTGTCTTACCCCAGATGAGCTTTAAGGGTCAGTATCACTTTACTCATGCTTGAATCACTGCTTCCCATGACTATGGAATCCCTCTGAACCCAACAGAAACTTGATTCTTGTGGCCTGAGGTCTAACCGATTAATCTCCTTTGTAACCCAGTCATTTACAACACCCAACAATGACAGGAATATTAACTGGGAAGAGATTTGGCTTTGCCAAACTGACTAAAGCTGAAGAAGAAGCAAGAAGGAAGGAAAGAAGAGGGATGGGGAGGAGAGCTGGAGGTGGGAAGGCTTTCTCTTGCTAATGCTCTGTGTCCTGATGGGTGTTCATGCCCATCCTGAGCTGAGGCTAGATGCAGCAAACCCAAGCCACAGTCTGGAGGCTGCACAGATAATGGCAGTGTTAGAATGAGGTCCCTTCTTTCAAAAGGCCAACCTCTCGTTCCTTTTAAAAACAAGGTTCCAAGCCAGGCATGGAAGTGTACACCTTTAATCCCAGCACTCGGGAGGCAGAGTCAGGCTGATCTCTATGAGTTCAAGACCAGCCTGATCTACAAAGCAAGTTCCAGGACAGCCAAGACTAGAGAAATCCTGTCTCAAAAACAAACAAACAACAACAACAAAGGCTCTTGAGCTGGGATCACCTCCTTAGTAGAGAGTGTGCCCTAGTATTTTCAAGGCCCTCAGTTCAATCCCTGGGACCACAATTCACAAAATCAAAATACCATTCTTTGCATAGAACTTTAATAATTAACAACATTGGCATCTTCTGTTATGACCAACAGCATTTTCTGGGTATCTAAAGTCCCCCAGGGAAGCAGTTTCATAAAACCATGAAGAAACTTGAGTTTGAAATTGTCTGCAAACCCAGCAATGTTACAATACAAGGTGACTTTCACACAATGTTTTGTTTGCATACAGTCAAGTCTACAGGAGTCAAATGTGTCCTTCACTTCTCTTCCCACTCCCCTGAGGAACCAGCTACAAACTGGAGCATACACCTGTTTACTTGTGTGAGCCTCTCCTCTGCTGGTACATAAACTCTTCTACAGTGGGGACCTTGACTTTATTTCACCACACAGCCAAGTACCTGGTACTAACAGGATTAAATAAATGTTTAATGTATTTAACAATGGCTGTGGAATGTGAGCCGAGCTTTTAACGTGGGGCAAGACTTAGATAAGAACAGAACCTGGGTTTTCCAAGCGTAGCCAAGGACTTCAACCAAGTGACCGAAAGCTCAAGGAAACCTGAGGTCACAGATCTCAGTGTAATAACCTTCTGCTGGGTCACCATTAGCCTAGTGCCAGGTCTCCAAGGCTAGCCTTCATGAGTGCACTTAAAAAAAAAAAGATGTGTTTTTATGTGTATAAGTGTTTTGTCTGCATGTCTGCATGTCTGCATGCCTGGTGCCCTCAGTTGTCAGAAGAGGTCAATTCCCCTGGAACTGGAGTTAAGGATGGTTGTGAGCCATTGTATGTAGGCTGGAACCAAACTCAGGTCCTCTGCTGGAGCAGTAAGTGCTCCTAACCACTGAGCCATCTCTCCAGCCCCATGAGTTCTCCTTTAAATGGGATCACAGGTCTATGTTAAACTCTTAAACCCTGGCTACTTTAACCTCAGTATCATTTCCTGGATTCTAATTCTAGTTTGTCTCTTTTTCAGCAGATGATAAATTGAGAGAAAGGGGGAGGGGCAAGGAAGGAAGGAAGGAAGGAAGGAAGGAAGGAAGGAAGGAAGGAAGGAAGGAACAAATGAACGAACAAACAAACCTAGGCAAAGCATCATAGCCTAAGGCTGAACTGACCCTTGATAAAAACACATGAAGCTTGGGGACACCAATAGGCACTGATGTCCTCAGCCCCCAGAATTCACCACCACCACACTGACATCCCTCAAAATCTGAAAAATAATTCTTTCCTATGAGCATTGTTCCCAAGCTACAACCACACACCGCATGAATGAATAATATCAGAACTCCAGATTCCACTCAGGTGATTGAGTTGGCCATGCTTTGTAATCATGGAGGCTATGTGCTCTGGGATGGTCTGTATGGCAAATTGCTCTGATTGGTCAATAAATAAAGCACTGATTGGCCAGTGGCCAGGCAGGAAGTAGGTGGGACAAGGAGAGAGGAGAATTCTGGGAAGCGGAAAGCTGAGGCAGAGAGACACAGCCAGCCGCCGCCATGACCAGCAGCATGTGAAGACGCCAGTAAGCCACCAGCCACGTGGCAAGGTATAGATTTATGGAAATGGATTAATTTAAGCTATAAGAACAGTTAGCAAGAAGCCTGCCACGGTCATACAGTTTGTAAGCAATATAAGTCTCTGTGTTTACTTGGTTGGGTCTGAGCAGCTGTGGAACTGGCGGGTGACAAAGATTTGTCCTGACTGTGGGCCAGGCAGGAAAACTCTAGCTACAGCTATGGTTCAATTTAAAGTTCATCATGTCATACTCCAAAGCCAGAACTCTCTGCAGAGAACATGAGCCCTCACCTCATCCTCCATTCCTTACCTAATTTATCCTAAGTGAAGGTTAGTGTCTAGATAATCCATGGCCACACAGACAAAGGCTAGTTTAGAAAATCAGGTTTAGTCTTTTAGGCTGTGTGTGTGTGTGTGTGTGTGTGTGTGTGTGTGTGTGTGTGTGTGTGTGTAATATATACAACATATATAATAGTATATAGTATAATATAATATATATCATTTATATTGTACACAAGTGTGTGCACATGCTAAGGTCAGAGGACAGCCTGTGGAAGTTGGTTTTCTCCTCTCATCACGTGGGTCCCTAGGATTGAGCTCAAGTCATCAGGCTAGCCTCAAATGCCTTTTAACCACTGAGCCATCTCTCTGGACTCCATGATACAGTTTTCAGCAAACATATCCAAGCTGCAGAAGCTCTGAGTCATCCCCATTTCCTATACTTCATTTGAATGGCAGTGCTCTCGCTGTCTGTCATTACATAAGAATTTCACATTCAACAGCTTCAGGAGCTTGTCAGGCAAGGCAAGCACCTATTTAAAAAAAAAAAAAAGCTATAAAAACAGCTATAGACGTCTATCATAGACACAACTGGACACAAGCATTCCTGTCTCAGACTGCCCTTAAGAACAGGTAAAAAGGATCATCAGATAAGCAGAAACAAAGAGTTCCTCTCACATAAAGCCAGGACACAGAGCATAGTACAGGGTTTTGCGGACAACAAACTTTTTAAAAGATTTTTCTTTTGGTGTGCACGTGCGCGCGTGTGTGCGTGCGTGCGTGCGTGCGTGTATGTGCGCGTGCGTGTGTTTTGTGTGTGTGTGTGCGCGCGCAAACTCATGCATGGATCCTCTGGAGCTGGAATTACAGATGGTAGTGAGCTGCCTCATATGGGTGAAGGAAACCAAATTCAAGTTCTCTGGAAGAGCAGCAAGCACTCTCAACTGCTCGCCCATCTCTCCAACCTCAATAATAAACTTCTTGATGCAGGGAAAGCCAGAGATTAAAGGCAATCACAGAAATGTGATTTATTAAAAAGTATGAACAGGAACATGAAATCTTGAGACACTGGGGAAAGGATCAAAGACAAACCCACTGCCACAGGTTGGTCCCAAATTATACTAGTTATGGCTCAGGATTTTTCCCCCAGGCTGAAAACAAATGATTTAAGGTATCATATGATGAGCACTTCTTTCACCAAAGCTCAGACTGACCCTGCTGGTCAGGCTGACCTAAGATCTCAGAGAGGCCAAGTGTTCCTGAGGATTTTTCATTCATCCCATGATCTGAGTTCATTTGTGGAATGAACTAAAATCATTCATGTCTCTTCATAATGCTCTTCTCTTCCTTTTCATAAATTCAAAACAGGATTGCTTTGGGGGCTGGATAGATAACTCAGAGGTTAAAAGCAAAGGCTGCTCATTCAGAGGACCCAGTTCAGTTATTAGCACCCACATTCAGCAGCTCACAGTTGCCTATAACTCCAGCTCCATGGGACCCAAGACCCTCTTGTTCTCAAGTACACATATCCATCAGGGGCTTGTGTGTGCACCTATGTGCAGATGCGCATGCATGCACACACACACACACACAATTTAAGTAATAAAATAAATCTTTTCTAAGAAACAGGGTAACTTTTACAAAAATTCTACAGCTTGAGGAGGGAGGTGGATGCAGCTAAAAGCTTGATAACACTCTAGGACCACCTCTCAATTTGCCTTAGTACTTTACCAATCTGTTTCTTTCTATACAAAGGGGGAGAAGCCCCCTCTGAAAATAAATAGAAATTATTTTCTATTATTGTAAATGGACTATTGTAAAATAGAAAATGCAGCTACAATAGACTCTGGTAGGAATTAGAGAGGTCAATGCAAAATGAACTTGTCCTATGGAAATTCAGCAACAGATAAAGTTAGTTTCCGAGTGACAGAATTTGTTCTTGTGCCTGCCTGCCTGCCTGCCTGCCTGGGTCCCTTGGACTCCTGGTCTTTACTACAAAGTGAAGAGTAATTGACTTAACATCTGATACATCTACCAAGTTCCTGACTCTCAGAGTTCTGCAACTGATGAGAAGGCAGTAGGCAGAACCCCAGAAGCTGAGGGGACGCTGAGTAAATGCCAAGGCCAGGTCCAGCTTCATTCATCATTGCCAGAGGAATGCAAATGGAGGGGAAGCAGGTACAGGTAGCTCTAGCGTGAAAGGAAAGAAAACAGCTCTAAGAAGATGGGAAATCTTTTTGTTCTTCTTTTGCATTTTTGAGCCACGGTTTTACCATGTAGCCCAGGCAGGCTTGGTGCTCTCCACATGGCCTATCCTGGTCTCCAACTTGAAGATGTTAAGTCTCAAAGCCTGGGACAGACGGCCGAGGTGCCATTTAACAGAAGCAATCTTCCTCCCTCAGTCTCCCAAGAACTGGAAAAACAAGCATGCACCACAATACCCAGCAAAAGAAGGGAAAATAAACACGGAAAACTCAGCAGAAACGAAATAGTAGGGGAGCAGATGTCTTATTCCCACCTACCCTGCCTGAGTCCGTTTAAATCAATCTTACACAAGCTTGAGGTGCCAAAACAAAGTAAACAAGCCTACACCCCAGGAAGACTTTTCCCTTAGTCCTGGGGCTAGCACCCAGACCCTCCTGGATACTACAAGCTCTACCTCTGAGCTGCAGCCCTGGCTGTCTCTACAAGATTGCTCACCAAGTTACTGTTGCCAATTTTAACTGTAATGTAGCAGGCAGTTCCTGAACAGTTCAAAAGATTTTCCCGCAGCCCCTCTTCTCCCAAGAACCGGCCCTACTCATCAGCTTCCCACAGCAGGGATGAATAAAGGCCCTCGTGGTCTGATAAGCATCTCCACACAGAAGGAAGAGGATCACCACAAGTTCTAGCCCAGCCTAGGCAAAATAGATAGTTCAATGCCAGCCTGAACTACAGAGTGAGTGTCAAGAAAGTCTGGGCTACACAGCCAGATGCTGTCTCAACAAACAAGTCACCGCCATATGCTAGACTATACCTACACACCTACTTAGTCGGGCTTTTTACTTCTTGTGGTTGTTTGGTTTTGTTTTGGGGTTGAGGCGTCTCACTCAGCTACCTAGACAGTAGATTGGAACATGCAGCAATTTTCCTGCCCCGGGCTCTGGAGTATTGGGATTAGAGGAGTGAGCCATCACCACGCCCAGCTCAATCAAACTTATTCTTAAAGTAGGCTCGCCTAAATTTAAAATCACAAAGACCAAAGTACACTAGTGGGAAAATGCTGGATTCGTGAATCTCACCACTGAAGTTTCGATCACAGACCAAAACTTAAGTTCAGTCCAACTTGCCGGTTTAGGTGAACGGGTAGCTTTCACACAGAAAAAGCAACCGACTCAAAAGGAAGCCCTCGCACCTGTGGCCTGTGGGCGGGGACCCGGGCGCACCCCTCTCCCCAGACCGAGGGTCCGGGTCGGGGTCGCGGGTGGGACGCTGTTACCTGGTCTAGCGGGATGCCTAGGAGCTGGCTGAGCGGGTGCAGGCAGGTGGAGCCCGTGGTGCGGTAGGAGAGGCTGGCGGCCGATTGCGCAGCCATCCTGCATCTTCGGGTATGCTGTCGCCTGGGCGCTGCACACTGGTCACCTCGAGGGTTCTGGAGGATCGCGCGGGAACCCGTCGCTTACTCCAGGGCGCGGACCTGGCGCTGCGGTCCCCCACGCCTGGGAGGGCTGGGCCCCCAGCGCTGGGCTTCCCGCTCCGCACCGCCCGCCGCCTATTGGCCGGTAGCCGGGGACGCCCCGGAGGAGGAGCCGGGCAGAGCAGGGCGAGGATCCCCGGGAGCCCGGCCCGGGGCGGCCGGGAGACGCCCTGCCTGCTCCCCAGCTCGTCGGCCTCCGGGGGTGTCGGGGGCCGCCCTGGGTTCCTTCAAAGTCGTCTCCCTCTCCTCCCAGGCAGCGGGGGTGTCCTGTGCTCTCTTTACAGGCCCGGTTCCTGCTGCCATTCCGGAAGCCAGAAGAGACCTTCGGGCTAGCCAACACCCAGATTCTTCTCACTTTTAAGATTTATTTATTTGCTATTTATAGGCAGGATCGCCTGTAAGCCCAAACTAGCCATGAACTCCCCAATACTGGAATTACAGGTGCACACTAATCATAAAACTCCACTCCATATTCCTTTTCTCCTTAGCCCCCCCTTCCTCCTTCATCCCTAACTATTTCTGTGTGTCTCTGCCTCTCTCTTTCTCTCTCTGTCGTTGTTGTTTGTATTCTGTTTGTTTGTTTTTGTTTTGAACTCCTGGTCCTCCTGCCTGAACCTCCCCAGTGAGGGATAACAGCTCTCTCTCTCTCTCTCTCTCTCTCTCTCTCTCTCTCTCTTCTCTCTCTCTCTCTCTCTCTCTCTCTCTCTCTCTGTGTGTGTGTGTGTGTGTGTGTGTGTGTGTGTGTGTGTGTGTGTCTGAGTACCTCTGGAGGCCAGAAGACCGAGTTAGAGCTGGAGTTACAGGCAGTAGTGAACAGTTCATCATGGGTGCTGGCAACAGAACTCCGGTCCTCCGGAAGCGCAGGAAACGCTCTTAACCCCTGGGCCATCTTGCCAGCCCCTACAGCCCTTTGCTTAAACTGTAGAGTGACTGGAAAATCGGGGCCTTTCTGTTGGAGTGAGAAGTAGTTGAACATGAAGTCCACCTCGGAGAAGAGAAGATCCACACCATGTCTAAAGCTATTTCTCAGCATCCTTACAAGATGGTGATAATGACAAACTGGAGATGTTGCCACATCCCCATGAGCTTACAGCATCTATAAGGTACTATGTATGCAGCCAGCAAGAGACTACAGAGTAAACCTATGTCCTATGGATCCCCGCACAGAATACTAAGATACAGACACAGAAGAATGACTGCTGTCTGTGATAACACTGCTGATCTCCTATCTCCCATATGCCTCCACCTCCAGTGTTCCTGACACAACTGTGGACCTCCATCCTCCGTGGACCTCCATCCTCCGCGGACCTCCATCTTCCATGGACCTCCAACGTCTGTGGACCTCCAGCCTCTATGGACCTCTAGTTTCTGTGAACCTCCAGCCTCCATGGACCTCCAACCTCCATGGACCTCCAGCCTCAATGGACCTCCAACCTCTATGGACCTCCAGCCTCTGTGGGCCTCCAGCCTCTGTGGACCTCCATCCAGCCTCTGTGGACCTCCAGCCTCTGTGGACCAGCTTCAGGACTATGGCATCCCAGATCCATTCAGGAAGTTTCAATAGCCCCCATTACCAGTCGTCCATCATCATGGGGAGGGAGTCTTCTAGCATCCTGCAGTCCCACACCTGCATCTTGCCACTGGCCCAGGAAAACCCAGTCTCCGAAGCAGTGGACTGTGACAATCTAGACACACCTATAGTCTCAGCTACTTGGAAGCCTGGAGCTTCAGGATCGTTTGAGCCTGAAGTTGGTGACCAGCCTAAGCAATATCCTGAGACTCCATTAACATCCCTTCCAGGAACCTCGAAATGTTAGCTGATAAAGAGGCATTTAGGAACACAGGACTCTGGGCTGATGTGTAGAAAGCCAAAGAAAAAAAGAGCTATGTGGTCCCACTGTGAAGCATCTGGAAGCTGCCAGTCAAGGATTGGCTGGCAGAGTATCCAATCAGAGAGGGAGCCAGTGACTTCAGGTAGATGTTATGAGTGTGGACTCAGGTTTCAAATTAAAGGGATAGCCTGTCAAACACAGGCAAGGACTTCCTCCCAGGGGCGTGGGTTTTACTGTTGACGTTTAGAAATGTCATCCCTAGAAAGCTAGAGCCAACATTAAACCGGTAGGTTTTTAGACCCACGCCCCCTACCAAGGAGCAAAGGGAGAACGCCCTCACTATGCTGCTCCCAAGCAGACTCACAGCACAGGCACAGGCACACACTTACACACATACAGGTACACACACAAGCACACTTGTATACACATAAACACAGCACACACACACACACACACACACAGAGAGAGAGAGAGAGACAGGAATATGCTTGAGGCTAATGAGGCTAGACAGACTCACTAAGCATCAACTCTAGAAGATAACCAAGCTGAAAAAAATACTCATGTTGCATGTGACGAAAGCTTATGGGCTATTGAAATTGGATGGAGCTGCACGCATTTGTTTAAAAAATGAAAAGGGAGGCATCGTGGTATATGTGCAGTCTAATCTTTTGGGAAGGCTGAGGTAGAGTCATCCTGGAGCCCAGACATTTGGAGGCAGCCTAGGATATGTCTAGATCTTGTCTAAAGAAAGGGAAGGAAACTCTTAGATGGGAATGGACAGAACAGAAGTAGGCCACTGGCTTAGTATCCTCAAGCAAATGGTTTCCATAATAAGGCTAAGCTCCTTGGACTTCTAGAAATTGTCCTCTGGGGGGTGAGGGGGCTGGAGAGGTGGCTCAGTGATTTAGAGTACTTGCAGCTCTTCAGATGACCTGAGTTTATTTTTCAGCACCCAGGTCAGTGGTTCACAACTGCCTGTACCTCTGGTCTCAAAGGGCACCTGCACTCAAAATCATAAGCAAACCAACAAAACAAACAAACAAAAACAAGGAGGTGGGGATAGCTCTATGAAAATAAATGTTATCTATCACAGTACATAATGATAAAAACTGAAGGTCAGGTACAAAAAGAACTAATAAAGATTGTGGCCTGTTGTGGAAAGGTATATGCCACTGTTGTTGGGGGAACCACACCCGTGGCACCAGACTGTAATGCCAACACCCAGAGGGCTCAGGCAAAAAGATCATGAGTTCTAGGCCAGATGGGGCTACAGAGCAAGAACCTGTCCTGCCATCTACCCACCCCCTCACACACACTAATAACACCAATCATATGCTAGTTCCAACAAGCCTAAGATAAACAACTGAATTAAGACCATCTTCAAAGTTTTCAAAGATCCAAACCCCTTCTTTGAGGACAATGAAAACTATCTTCCCACCATGTATGGAGCTCAACTTGCCTCTTAATGTTATGTCTACACAATGGCAGCATAGACTCGTGGAGTACTAGCATTTGTACGCTTTTCTCTGATCCTCCCGGCAACTGCAGGAGGGTGGGGGACCACTCTTCCGATGTGTCGTCTCCATTCTTATTCATAAGAATATCGAGTTACCGGTGACTTGCAGATGTCACCAGGTTTATTCAGCTAGTATGCGGTAAAGACACACACAAAAAAATTCATGATTCCATTTCATTATTATGAGATCTTTTTATTATACTAGGAGTCCACCTTCAGGAAATAGAAGAAACTGTTTGCACGAGATGTTAAACCAGAGGTTCAACATCTATGAGCTGATCAGAGAAGGGTGGAAACTTACCCACCGGGGGCATTGTCATTAGACCTTGAGTAGTTTCTACACTACCCACAAAGTCATGAGGAACTTACATTTTGCAATCCATGCTCCAGTTTCTTCATGCTTTAGCTCAACTGATAGATGTGTATTTGGATATATAATACTATCTATTGGCCAAACATGTTTTCCAGGCTGGAGATCAAGGATAAACACTACTTTTCTATTTCACATGTTCAGAAAATAAAGAAACTAATAAAACTGAACAACTGTCCAATGTACTGTCACAGTTACCACATTTTTTTCCTTAAGAATACTTTGTACATGTAGGCATTTGAGATGTATCAACACCAGTTATCTCAGTGAGCTGGCTTCTCACATCCAGGGGATGCTGATAAATCCAAAGACAACAGAATCTGTAATAAGATAAAATAAATCAGTCACGAGAAATGCAAAGCAGAAAGCCAGAAGCAGAGGGCAAGCCTGCTAAAAACACTCTGTTAATTAGAATATTCAGACCAGTGTTTTAAGATACGATTTTGTGTATCTCTGTAGTCATCATTTAAGCCCAAATAAACAGTAAAGGGAGGTAATGAAATCCCTCAAAGCCTGAGTGGGTGGAAAGACTACTGCCCTTTTTTCTGGTTTGATGACTTTGAGACATCCACATCTCAGGTTTCAGATTCCTCCATCCCAAAGTAGGCATTAGAATGATCGTTTTGTCCAGTATGATGGTATAGACTGTAATCCCAGCACTGGGAAGGTACAGCAGGAGAACCGGAATTACGAAGCCAGCCTGGGCTATGTAGGGAGATACTATCTGAAAAAAAAAAGGGGGGGGGGGTTGGGGGAGGAGGAAAGGGGAGAGAAGGGGAGGGGAAAGGTGGAGAGGAGCTGGGGAGATGAATGCTGATGAAGTGCTTGCCTTGAAAACCCAAGGACCTGAGTTCCATCCCAAGTCCACATAAAATAAACTGGACATAGGGGCTCTTGCTTGTAATCCCACCACTGGGGACCCAGAGACACGGAGATCCCTAGAACTCACTGGCCAGCCAATCAAGCCTACTGGTGAGTTCTAGCCAATGAAAGACCCTGTCTCAAAAAAGTAAAAGTAAACTGCTGGGGATGTCTTTCTGTATGCTGTGAATGTGTTGCACTGATTGATAAATAAAAAGCTGGCCAGTAGCCAGGCAGGAAGTATAGTATAGGTGGGGTAAGCAGAGAGGAGAATGCTGGGAAGTGGAAGGCTGAGTCAGGAGATGCTGTCAGCTGCTGCCACCATGAGAAGCAACATGTAAAGTACCGGTAAGCCACAAGTCATGTGGCAACTTATAGATTAGTAGAAATGGGTTAATTTAAGATATAAGAACCAGATAGCAAGAAGCCTACTACAGCCATACAGTTTATAAGTAATAATAAGTCTCTGTGTGTTTACTTGGGTCTGAACAGCAGCAGGCCTTAGTAGGACTGGAGAAATCTTCAACTACAGTAAACAACATCTGAGAAACAATACTCAAGGTTGTTCTATGATCTCCATATGCATGTGTACACACATGTGTACACACACACACACACACAAACACACACACACACACACCAAATATGAAGAATCTGTGATGTCTGGGATGGGAAATGAAGGAAAGATTGTGTGAAATAACAGCCATTGTTCAATATTAGCCCTGCTTGGTTGATGAACTTTTTTTAAATGTAATAAATGTGTATGGATGTTTTGCCTACATGTATATCTATGTACCACAAGCATATGTGATGCTTGCAAAGTCAGAAGAGGGCACTGCATTCGTTAGAACTGGAGTTACAGGTGGTTGTGAACTACCACGTGGGTACTGAGAAACAAACCCAGATCCTCTGGAAGAACAGTCAGTGCTCTTAACCACTGAGCCATTTCTCCATCCCTGTGAACTTCCGTTATCTTTAGTCTTTGAGGAAAGAGGTGTTTCTCATGTCTTCCCATACTTAAACAGAGCTAGTGAACATAACTGAGTCACCATTAACAAGCTGGGTGTTGCTGGGAAGAAAAACACAACCTTCAGTCCAGGGAGATCTTGGGAACCAGTGACATGTTCAGTTTGTCCAGCACTAGCTGGCCAGGGCAGTCATTATTTTCCACAGCACCTCTGCTGTCTGTCGTCCTCATCTTTTCTCCCTCAGTCTTCAGTGGTCACTGCCTGCCTGCTCTTTTGGGTCTTATGCCAGATAGAGAAGCCTACAGATTGCCAAAAAGTTGCTAGGATTGGCAGGGCACCTAGCACATTATTGGAGAAAGTGCTTCATTTCAAGATTAACTCCACCCTATCCTCTGTCACATATTCAGAGGCTTTTCCTCTCTTGTTTTGGTAGGATCCCAAGTAATTTTTATTGCAAAAAAATATAGTATTTATGAATAATAAAATGTGGTTACAGACAATGCTCCGGGATGTAGAAGTAGAAACCAGCATAGCCCGAACCTGAGGTAGGCTGTGGGGTTTGGGGGAGAGGGTTGTTGTTGGGGTGTTGTTGTTGTTTAAAGGGACAGTTAACACAGGGTCTTGCTATATGCCCCCAGGCTAACAATGAACTCATTGTAATCCTCCTGCATCAGGATCCCAAGGTGTTAGGATTACAAGCATGAACCACCACCACCACACATGGCTTGGGTTTTGCTTCAAAAATCACCTAGATCTCTACTATGTCCCTGAAGACTGTGGGTAACCTAAGATGCTTGAGCCTGACATGCTCCATCCTTACTCCCTTCACATCCCTCCAGGGGTGCTGGTGGTACAGTAACTGCTGTCTTAAGCTTCACAGAGCTCTGAAGAACAAGCCTTTCAAACCCAGACTGTGTTCTTGGAGGCTGTTCAGAATCACCTTTCACCCTTATATTTTACCCTCTTCTCCATGCCCTGCTCAGCAACCTCATTCCCCAGAGCCAATGTTAGGGCCAAGCATAGTGGTGTTATTGGACAAATAGATGGATGTTTCCTGGCAATCAACACAGTCAACCAGGCTCATGACTGTCTCTTCTATTGTTCAGTAAAATCCTCATGACCTAACTCTTTGTACTAAGCATGGATAGTGATCAGTCAGCACATTGGACTGGCTAACACAGGTGCTACATGTTAGAGAAGCTAAGGTTCATATACCCCATGGCTCTTTTCAGGTACCCCTAATGTTTCATATCTTAACCTTGGATTTCATTTTGGATTTTTCAATCATTCAAACATCAGTCAATATTCCAACTATCTTCTTCTGTTTGCTATTGCTATTTTTAGTGGTTATTTCATTTTGTTTTGTTTGTAACAGGGTCTCACTATGTGACCCAGGCTGGCCCTTAGAGCACCATCCTTTGCCTCCACCTCCCAAGTGTTGGGAATATAGGCATGCACCATCATGAGTGATACCAGGGAGTCCTTCTTAAACTGTTTCCAAGAAGAGACTTCAAGATTATCTGACCACAGCCTTGTCTGCAAATCTCGCTTCAGGATTTACATCCCACATGTCACACTTGGAGAATTTGTGCCTTCTTTTATGAACACTAATTCTATATTCAGAAAATATTTATTTTAAGAGGCTATGGTTTTATTTTTGTCATTGATTGGTTGGTTTTGGTAGATTTGTTTGTTTGTTTGTTTGTTTTGAAACAAGATCTTACTATGTAACTCTATCCAATCTGGAGCCCACTATGTAGACCAGATCCATCTCCGGTTCACAGAACTCTACCTTTCTCTGTGTGTTGAGCACTGGGATTAAAGGCTTGTACCACTACTCAGGGCAGGGCTATGATTCGTAAAGCTCTGTTCTCTGTGCTCCAGATACACAGGAAGTAGCCCACCTACAAAACCCCTCCCTCCCCCTGTGCATCCTCAAACAACCAACAAACCACTTAAAACCAGTACTAGTTACTAGACAATGCTAAGTACATAGAAAAAAAAAAAAGAGAGGTACTGCAGGGCAGAGGGGGTGGTGGGTTACTTATTTCAATGCAGAAACAGCCCTAATCTCTGAGGAATAAGGGATACTTCATTCTAGAGCTGAATATGAGTGACCATAGACTAAGAAAACAGATTCTGGTTAACCCATACACCCCACTCTAATGTGGTAAGTTTCATGAAGGTTTTACAGTTGTAGAACAAGAGAAAGTCATGAATCAATGTATTTTTTTAAAATGGTGGTAGAACCATCAGGCAAGTAGCTAGCAGCTAAGTGAGGAAAACTCTACTCTAGGCCTCAGATGCTATCAGATGGCATTCTTAGCTTTTAAACTGAGGGAAGCTCATGACCTGTTAAGTTCATATGTCCTAGGAGGTTTCACATGATAATCACAGAGCTGTTAGAGCTGACAGAGGTGGACAATGAGTGGCTAGTAAGGATCCTACAGTTTGCAAGACAATTGAACATTTCAGATGCAGCATTCCAACTCTCCACAACAATAATGTTCTAATCAGTCAGTCAACCTTGTAGCATCTTTAACACAGGTGACACTTCTTTCCTGTGAACCTCAACTCACACAAGGCAGTGTTTAACAGAGTATGTACAATTGGTCCCAATGAACAAGATTTGTAGGAAGTAAATGATGAACCCAGCAGATCTCTCTTCTTTTTTCAGTACACAAGACAGTTGAGGATGTGGTCACATTGGTCCACAGTCATGAAGGAGGGAAAGAGAAATGCTGTCACTCAGCTGGCATCCTACTTTACCCTTTCTGATTGCTGTGGCAGACTACTTGGCAACAGCAATGGAAGAAGGAAAGGTTTCTTCTGGTTTATAGTCCGTGATGGTGGGGAAGGCATGGTGGGAGGAGCTTAAGGCAGCTACATTGCACCTACAGTACGAAGAGAGAGATGAATGCTGGCGCTCAGTTCACTTTCTTATTATCCAGTTTTGGACCCCAGCCCATGGGCTGTCCACAGTTAGGGAGGGTTTTTCCACTTAGTTAACCCAGGCTAGAAAGTCTCTCACAGAAATGCCCAGAGGTTTGTCTCCTAGGTGACTCTAGATTCTGTCAGGTTGACAATAATAGTAACTATTCCAGCTACTAAGTGAAATAAAAAAAGATAGATAGATAGATAGATAGATAGATAGATAGATAGATAGATAGATAGATAGACAGATAATAATACATAGATAGATATATAGATAGATACATAGGATACATAGATAATAATACATAGATAGATACATACATACATACATACATACATAGGATACATAGATAGATAGAAACAGAGGCTACAAGCTCTGTGTGTGAAACAGTCTAACTTGATATGACTGTAGAAAAATTCTAAACCATCTTATTAAGTAAGAAACACAGAGACAAATACAGAGTTAAAGCCTAAGAGATCAGAGCAAGAGCTATGAATCCCTTTAGCTTACCACTAGCTGTCATTCCTTCCCCTGAGAGAAAGACCTTCTTCCTGTGTGTCTTGCATTTTATTTCTCTCCTGTTCTGCCTTCTTATTGGCTCTAAGCCCAGCCACATGACTTCCTCATCATTGCCTGTCTATACAGATCTCCTGGTCTCTATGGTTGGTACTGGGATTAAAGGCATGTGTCACCATGCTTGATTGTGTCCTTGACTACACAGAGACTCTGCCTGCCATGTGATCAGATTAAGGGCATGGACTACTACAGGCCACCACCACCTGGCTTCTATTCCCGGCTCGCTAATGACCTCTGATCTCCAGGCAAACTTTATTTCTTAACATACAAATAAAATCACATTCCAGTATAATTAAAATATCACCACATATGACTGTTGCCATCTTGGCTATAACTTTCATTTTACCTGCCACATGGCCCTGGTGTCTGTCACAAACTCTATAGGTCAATATTGTTAAGGAGTCAGCAGCCAGGGATATTGTGCTGGCCACTGATAACTGGACTGCTTGTTAAAGGACCTTGGAAACATTCAGGTTTTTAGAAAGGCTGGGCACATTCCAGCTGGTTTGGGCCACCATCTGTCTAACTCAGCATATAGACCACTTCCTCCTGCCTTGGAGCTCTGGGATCCATGACAGAAGTCCCTTGTAAAACCAACTTGTGTGATTCAATTTGCTACCTCTGTCTATGGCCTTTTGACATGGTCGTCTGCCTTTGGTGGCAGGTTCTCATACCCAAGGACCAGGTCCTTTTTGAACATTATTTCCTTAAGTAATACACAGCAGTAATGGTAGGGGAGGTGAGTGTGACTGTAGCTGTCCATCTTCACTGTCGGCTCGGCTGGATTTGAATCACGTCGGTGACACACACCTCTGGTGGGTCTGTGAGTGCATTCCCAGAGAGTCAGAGGAAGGATGATCCATCCTGAGTGTGGGTAACATTACCCCATGGGTTGGGGTCCAAGACTGAAGAGAAAGAAGACAGTAGCTGGGCCCCAGCATTCATCTCTCTCTGCTTCACGACGTTAGGTACAGTAGGACTGACAGCCTCGAGTCCACGCCTTCCTTTCCCACCATAATGGACTCTAACCTCAAAGTGGAGCCAGAACAAACCCTTCCTTCCTCAGGTTGCTTCTGACACGTGTTCTGTCACAGAAATCAGAACAATAACTAACACCGGAGCTAGCAACACAGCTCAGCGGGTAAAAGTGCTTGTCACCTAAGCCCAGCGTCCTGAGTTCAGTCCCCAGGAGCTACATAACAGACACAGCTCCATCCACAGTCTCTATGCTTTGAAGATTGGGCAATGGCTGTCTTGAATATTGAATTCCTCTATGAGGGTGCCATTCCCATGCAGTCTCCTGACAAGTTGCCTGACATTCTGTCCTGTTTGATCTCTGCTGCTGTGGCAAAACATTCTGACCAATAACAACTCAGGGCACCAAAGTGTTTATTTCACCCTACAGGTTACTGTCTGTGCAGGCAGGAGTTCGAGCAGGAACTTCAAGGAGGGCCTGCGTGCTGTTCCACACAGCATTACCTCTGTGACGGACCAAGGAACTCACTTCACAGATGAAGAAGTACATCAGGACCCCTAGATGCTGGCTATCAGCTGGATCACAGACCGGCTTACACTCAACTCACCTTCTTGCATAGTCCAGGGCCACTTGTCCAGGGTACTACCCACATCAATGAACAATCAAGACAACCCCCACAGACATGCCCACAAGCCAACCTGGCTTAGACAGTTCCTCTCAGCTGACTCTAGACTGTGTCAAGTTGACAGTTTAAGCTAACCAGGACTCTCAAGAACCAGACTCATTCTGTCCTTCCAAATGAAATCCTACCATGGACTCCCATTGGCCCTGGGTGGGTCATGGGCTGACCTCTGAACCAAGGAATGAATGAACCCCTCTAATTTGTACCATGTACTCTTATGCGGGGCTGGAGATGGAATTGGATCCTTTCAGACTAAAAGTAGGGTAGGGGCAGTAAAAAGGGCTCTGTAATCAAAAGACAGAAATGAACAGCAGGCTTCCAGTAAAAACGGACGTCTACTTCAGCTCTGAATGTTTATGTATTAATCCCTCTTCTGATTCTGTTGGTGTTTCCAACAGCTACCTCTCTGGTTTTGGCTACATTAGTTACTCTCTTGGAGTTAATTTACTCACTGTAGCATGAAGAAAAAGGTAAAATAATTACCAAAGCCATTTCCATTCTTAATTCCCTCATTTTGTGGTATAAATGTTGAGTGGAGAAAGGGAAGGCTTGGAAATGCAGTCTCAACAGGAAGCAGTGATAGAATTAAAATTCCCGTGGCTGTAAGGTTTACCAAGTACACAAGCTCTCTAAGAACCCCACAACTAAATTCTAGTGGGGTCAATTAGTGGGCAAGGCTTCTTCAGTGGAAGGACTCTCAGAAAGTGCTCAGGAGAAAAAAAAATCTGATTTACTAATTAGAGGTGACCTCACAAGGATGAAAGAAGATGATGACAAAAGAGATTTAATCATAGGCTCTTTGTAATTCAGTTTTTACACTTTTTATTACATTGATTTTGTGTGAGTGAGTTCATGTATGTGTATGCAAGCACACATGTCCTACAATGTACATGTGCAGGAAAGAAGATAAGCTGTGGGAACAGGTCTCTCGTCCACCATGTGGGTCCTGAGATTGAACCCAGGTCATCTGGTTTACCGGAAGCCATTACCTGCAGAGCCATCTTGCTGGCCCATAATTTAGACGTTTAAAAAGATACTCACACTATTCAAGTGCGTGTGCATACATGTGTTTGTGTGTGCATGTGTCTGCATGTTTGTGTGTTGCAATTTGAAGTGTGAAGTGTTCCCCATGGGTTAATGTGTTTAAACACTTCATTTCCATCTGGTGGGGTCATTTAGGGTGATAGTGGAACCCCTAGGGTGGGAAGCATGGCTAACAGAGAAGCATCACTGGGGACCATTGAAGGGGACAAGCGAGCCCGCTTTTAGCCCACGCTCTCTCTGCTTCCTGTGTACTACATATGACTAGCTGCTTCATGCCCCCACTGCCGTGAACAATTTCTGCAGCCACTATCCCTTCCCCACCACAAGCCCAAACAAATCTCTCTTCTCTTAAGTTGCTTCTGTTAGATATTTTATCATAGTGATGGGAAAAGTAGCTAAATATAGTCAATATGATATATCAGGAAGTCCACAACCCAGGAGGTATCTGAGTCCACATCATGAGACATGGCATGATGTACATGAAAGGAAAGTAGGGCCTTGGACCATGTGATGACCAGCTCCACTCTCGCTGTTTGCAGGCTGCAAAACTGGAGCAAGCTCCCAACCCACTTCACCTCTTTGCTCATGTGCAGAATGAACATATTTATCTCAAGAGAATGGGATAATATAGTCCTTGACCTTCAGAAGATTCCCATCTTCCACCAATAGGGCTGACCTTATAAACATTCTCATCAATGGCTTGCCTGAAATTAGACATTCACTATCACAGGACATCTGCGTGGGCCACAAACACTGCTCCATGCTGCCACAGTTAGCAGCCTGAGGCTTGCATTTTACAGGCCCCTCCAATGACAAAGACAGGATTCTCGACTCTACTACAGAAAAGAATCTGGGGACCTAACTGTGCAAAGCAGACTTGGAGCTTATCAGGGAGAGATTTTAACATGGATCTAAGCAAGGGAGGTAAGAGAGAGATGCTCAAAGAAACAGTACAACACAACCCAAGCTTCTCAAGTGTGGTGTGGGTGTGGCTTCTCAAAGAGAGGATGCTCTTCGTGTCTTAGCTAGAATAGGAACTTGGAGTCTTCACATTTTCAAAGATTTTCTAAAAAACTCCTTCTCTTTATCTCCTTTTTGCACCAGTTTTTGATAAATGGGATTATAGAATAGCTCAGCCTTAGATAGAATTACAATACGATACTGTTAAATCATGAGCCACAAAGGTAGGACAAGGAGATGAAGATATGTCTTTTACTGTAAACAGGGATCCTTGGGAAATTCCTAGAAATGATCAGGTTTACAGCTTGGGAAGGAAAAGAGTCATACATGCTTAGGCCTTAAGCATGATTCATTGCTATTTTAACAGTTTTATTTGAAAATCCATATAAAAGGAGTATTGTCTACATGCAGCCAGCCTTAACAGCAAGTGTTAATTGTGCTGGAATTCCTGCCTCTGAGCTGGTGAGAGTCTTCCCTCAGACTACAGGGTGAGGGACACCTCTCCCTTCCTAGGTACTAAGCTGTCCCTGTATTTCTATCCTGCCTCACGTTGGCATGAAACAGTGGCAAAGGTGTGCGAGATGCCTCAGCAGCTAAAGGTGCTTGCTGCCAAGCCTGGAGACCCGAGTTTGATCCCTAGGCCCCACGAGGTAGACAGAAAGAAAGAATTCTTACAGGTTGTCCTCTGATTCTCTGCACATGCACCAAAGCATATAAACATTCACAAATTAGTTAATCAACCGCTTTCATTGTGTGGTCCATTTTCTTAGATACTCTTTCAATTTTCTTTCTTTTCTTGAAAGAATTTTAGCTTACTTTTAATTATGCCTGTGGGGGGGGGGGAGGTATGTATACATGAGTACAGTGCCCCCAAAGGCAAGAAGAGGGCAATGGATCTCCTGGAACTGGAAGTTACAGGCAGTTTTGAACTGCCCTGTGAGTGCTGGGAATTGAACTTAGGACCTCCTGAAGGGTAGCCAGTGCTCTTAACCACTGAGCATCTCTCCAGCTCCCACCCCACCTTTTCAGCCTTCTATCCTGAAGTTATTTATTATTTAAGAACCATTTTCATGCACAAGCGACTTGCTTTAAACCAAAGCTCACAGTGCTGGCTTCACCTCAGAGTCACTGGGGTCCTTTTTTCCTGAATATTGCTATCACAGATCTATTCTAACCCAACTAAATACAAATCTTCTAGGGTTATTCTCGGCAAAACATAGACAGGTTTGTTCTAATCAATGGAAAGGTAAAGGCCCCAGGATAGCTAAGATCATTTTAAGAAGAATAAAATGTCCCAGCTGCCCAGACCAACCAACTCAGCTGCCACCCAGGCACACATCCAAGGCTTGGAGTTGGCATACCCCAACATCTACCCCATTTATGATCTGCTGGAGTATTTGAAGGGACTGGTCCTGCAGAATCATAGCTGCAGGATTTCCATGACCTGGGGCAACAGCAGGATATCAGAGAGGAGTTTCGATGGAGGTCCAGTTTTGATGGTGTATCAAAGCCAGAGGCCTTGAACCTGACCAACAACTCATTACACAGTGAACATTTGCAAGTAAGGCTGTTTGGACAAAAGGGTCTGCTGCACAATGCACAGTAGCTCCAACACCACTAAGATGAATGAAGAGGAGATGGAGAGGCTGGGAAGACGAGGATCAAGGTATTTTTCCCTTTTTTGTTTTATTGTTTATTTTTATTCTATTTTAGCTTTCCTTTGTGGGGGACATTACAAGAGTGAGAGGCAGATATGGAGGGACTGGGAGATGAGCAGGGTTGGAGCACATAATGTGAAATTTTCAAAGAATCAGTTTAAAAAAAAGAATAAAGTGGAGGCCATGCTAACAACTATTAAAGCTTGCATGTCAACAGTATTAAAGATCCCATGGCACTGATGAGGGTAATAGACACACCAGTGAAGGAAACAGAACTGTGTTTCACACTGACAGCTAGAACCAGATCCACATGAGCGTGTCTGGGAGGCTGGGGATGGGGAAAGGCACAAAAGCAACTTACTTGAGAAAAGAGGTGCTGGAGTGATGAGATTTACATAGACAAAAGAAATGAGCTATAGTGATATTTTATTTGTGCTGAAATATGATTTTATTTGTATGTTAATAAATAAAGTTACCTGGGGGTCAGAGCTAATGGCAAGCCATAGCAGAAGTCTGACAGTGGTAGTACATGCCCTTAATCCCGATCACATGACAGGCACATTTCTGTGTATTCAAGGACACAACCAGCATGGAGACACACACCTTTAATCTCAATACCAACCATAGAGACCTGGAGGTCTGTATAGACAGGCAGTAACGAGGAGGTCATGTGGTTGGGTTTACAACCAATAAGAAGGCAGAACAGAAAGGCAATAAAAAGACAGATTCACAGGAAGTAGGTCTCTTTCTCAGGGGAAGGACGGCAGTGGCAGTGAGGGGTAAGAAAGGGTTTTAGTCTCCCAGGTTGAACTCAATCCTCAGGGGAGTCTTTGCCCGGGAGAAGATGGGAATGGAGGGTGGCTGGGGGAAAGGGGGGGTAGCAAGGGAATCCATCCGTGGCTGATATGTAAAATTAAATTAAATTATAAAATAAAAAAGATTAAAAACAAATTTAAAAAAAGAAAGGGTTAGTCTCTGCTTTTAGCAACTGCTCTGGCCTCTTAGGCTTTTAACTCTGCATTTGGCTCTGTGTTTCTTATTTAATAAGACCATTACATCTATAATGAGCCTCATGGGTTCAGGGCAATGGTTCAGTGGGCAAAACTGGTTGTTGTATAAACCTAAAGACTTGAGTTTGGTCCCCAAAACCCATGGAGGAAGGCGAGAACCATTTCCCAAAAGTTGTCCTCTGACCTCCACATGTGTGCTGTAGCATATGCACCTGTACACATCACACACACACACACACACACACACACACACACACACACACACACACAAATTAAATTTTAAAAATTTAAAACATGAGCCTCAGAATAAACCTCACACATTGTTCAAAAAGAAAAAGTGCATCACTGTCTTAAATATAATAACTACAACTGTTCATCTTACCTGGGTGTGGTGGTCCACCCTGTGATCTCTGTACTAGAGAGGCTGTGGCAGACAAATCATGGGTTTGAAGTCACAATGAGCTACATAGGAAGACCCTGTATCAAGAAACAAGAAAAATGTGAAAATAAAATAAAAATAAACTGGACCAAACAAACAAACTCAGTACTAATCTTGATGGAAAAAATTAAGATAAACCCTTCGGGATGTAAAAATGATTGACTTTTCACTCATGTGCTTCCGGCACTGAGTTTGTGGTTTCTCCTGAGCCCACCACCACTCCAGCTCTCCTGATGCCACTGTCCAGGGCGTCGGTTCAGATCTGCGTGTAAGGGGTTTCTTCCCGAGACTGACTCTTGCAGCTGCATTTCTCACTGGCAGCCAGTCAGGGTTTCCCTGGCCCCATCCTCATACTGGATAGTTTCTAAAATGTTCTCATAAAAATTTATGTGCCATAGTAACTATTACCAGTTTATAAGAAAGAATATTTCTCTTTTTTTTGTATATAAATTACTATCCAAGAGAAAGGACACACAGGTGTGATTCTGGAATGGACTTGATTGACCCACTGACCTCATGAGGGATGTATTTGCTGATACACAAAGCCCAAACTCCACTGTTAAGGGTGGAAAATCACATAAGAGCAAACTGCTCATCGCATTGTCTGGGAAGAGGAGGATAAGAAGGAGGAAGAAAAGGAGAACGTGGAATGAGGAAGAGGGAAACGGAAGAATAGAGAAGAAAAAGAGGAGGAACAGAAGGAAGAAGAACAAACAATAAAGAAGAAGTGGAAAGGGAGGTGGACGTGGGGGAGGAAGAGATGGAAAGAAATGGAGGAATAGGAAGCAGAGGAGAAGAAAGCTTCTACCACCTCCCAGTTGGACCACACTGGGGACCAAGCTTCTAGCACATGGACCTTGGAAGGAACTTGATCATGAAAACTGTAGGCGAGCAGTAGGGTGGGTGGGTTGCCCTCAAACTGCAGGACCTGGGCGGGTCATGGCGCCATTGTTTACCATGTAAATTTGTTGGACAATTTGTTCCCAACTCTGTGGGGGCATGTGGTGTGTGTGTGTGTGTGTGTGTGTGTGTGTGTGTGTGTGTGTGTGAGAGAGAGAGAGAGAGAGAGAGAGAGAGAGAGAGAGAGAGAGAGAGAGAGAGACTGTGTTCACTGGGGGCTCAAAGTTAGATCTATATTGAATGTTATTTCACTGTAGTTTAAATAAGGAAGAAGCTGTGTTTATAAGAGTAGTTTGAAAATTAAACAAGATAATGCACACAAAGAAACCCCCTAAGACTCAGGGAACATCATGGAAGGTACTGAGAAAGCGTAATAGGAAATTAAAATGCACCAAAATATATTACATATGTGTGAAATTACCAAAGAATTTTAAAAAGAAAAGAAATTAAGATAATCATCTCATTTACAATAGCTATTAAAAATATTTAGGGATGCTGCACAGTGGTGGTGCATGCCTTTAATCTCAGCACTCACTTGGGAGGCAGAGGCAGACGGATTTCTGTGAGCTCAAGACCAGCCTGGTCTACAAAGCGAGTCCCAGGACAGCCAGAGCTGTTACACAGAGAAAACTTGTCTTGAAAAAAAAAACAAAAAAACAAAAAAAAAACAATAAGCTGGGCGGTGGTGGCACACGCCTTTAATCCCAGCACTCGGGAGGCAGAGGCAGGCAGATCTCTGTGAGTTCGAGGCCAACCTGGGCTACCAAGTGAGTTCCAGGAAAAGGCGCAAAGCTACACAGAGAAACCCTGTCTCGAAAAAACAAAACAAATAAAATAAAATAAATAAATTTTAAAAATATTTAGGGATAAATTTGACTGAAGAGATAAAAAGACTTATCCACTGAAAACTATAAATTTTAGTGCTAGAAATAAATGAAGACCAAATAAATGGAAAGATAACCCATGTTCACAACTGGAACTATTAAGAAATTCATGCCACCCGAAACAGTCTACAGATTAAATGCAAACCCCATTAAAATTCCAATAATATTTTTCACAGAAATAGAAAAGACGATCCTAAACTTCATCTGGAAACCACAAGAAAAAATCAATAGCTAAGGAACTCTGGAGCAAAAAGAACAGAGTCAGGGTCATTTGTTCCTGATTTCAAACTATGCTACAAAGCTATCATACATAAAATAGTATGGTAATGACTCAAAAATATATATGATGGCCAGTGTAATACAATAGATCTCCAAGAAATAAACCCTCACATTTGTGGTCTGTGATATAACAGGAAAACAGATGCTCACTGGAATAAAGAGAATAAGGAAAACCAGATAGATGCAAATGAATGAAATTGGGCCTCAATCTTATGCTGTATGAAAAATTAATACAAAATTGAAGCCAGGTGCAATGTTGCATGCCTTTGATTCTAGCATTTGAGACATAGAGGCAGGCAGATCTGTTGAATTCCAGAACAGCCAACTTCACACAAAGACTTTCTCAAAACAACAACAGTAACAAATTTATACAAAACTGATTTTAAGTTCAAACATGAGATGTGAAACTATAACATCACTAGAAGAAAACAGAAGGAACTATCCAACATTAATCCAAGCAAAAAGTTTTTTAATTTGAGCCCCAAAGCTCAGGTAACAAAAGGAAAACAGACACGGGTTCACAGCACACAGGAGCCCCTGTGTGACAGAGGAAAGGGTACAGGGGAGTCACCCTGCAGATGGAGAATGGATCTTTGAGTCATACAGCTGCTAAAGGGTCAATGTCTAAAATGGATGCAGAACTGTAATTACTCAATAGTAAGAAATATAGGGAGAATAGGGGAACCCATGGCTGATATGTAGAACTGAATGGTATTGTAAAATAAAAAATAAAAAAGAATTACAAAGCAAAAAAAAAGAAATATAAATAATTGAGGTTTTTTAAAACGAGCAAAACCCTTGAGTAGACATTGCTTAATAGAAGACTATGAATGGTTGATTTTTATGAAAAACTTCTCAAAATCACTTAATTATTAGAGAAATGAAAGTTAGACCCATTGCGAGATGGCATTTATAATTTAAAAATAAATAAAAAGCAGGTGGCAGCAAATCACAATAAACAATGTGCTAAGAGTGAGTTACTCCTGAGCACTCAGCCCTACATGGGACATCTGTATCACATCCTCCAAGAGTCAGGAGCATCCCTGGAGAAGGGAGGGAAAATGTCAAAGTCTGAGTTTGGGAAGGATGCCCTGAAACGCTGCTGTCTTCAGGACATGATGTGGCTTTTGCATTATGAACTCAGCAGCTGAAGTTACCTGCCAAGGTGGGTTCCATCAGATGCGGGGGGGGGGGGGGGTGTGTCTTAAGGCTCACCTCTCCCTGAGAAATGCTGGGAGTTAATGGTTACTGGGGAAGCAGAAATTTTTTCCACCAGTGGTTTTGTTATTTGCAACACAGGTGAAACGTGGAGAAAACACCATAATCCAGAACACCAGCTCTAAATACCACACATGTATAAGTACCACACATTGTATAAATGCCACAAGTGTATAAGTACCACATGTGTACAAGTACCACACTTCTTCACTTACATGTGGAATCTGAAAAGGCAAACTCACAGGAGAAGGTAGGATGTTGGTTACCACAGGCTCAGAGGGATGGAAAGATGCTGGTCAAAGGGTACAGGGTGTCAGGTATCCCAAAGAAACAGAAATAAGTCTCAAGATTAATTATACAGGGGGTGACATTAGTTAACAACACTGTGGTTTATACTCAAAATTGCTAACTGAGTAAAATTCAGTTGTCTTAACCACAGAAAATGATCCGTACTTTTGGTGACGAATATGCTATTTAGTTTGATTTAGTCATTCCACATTATACATATAAATTTTACAGCAAATTATTATTTGACAAACCATTACAGCTTTTCTCCATGTAGAAAAATCATGTAAGTGTCAAAGAGAAAAATTACCCATAATCTTTCTAATATATTTCCTTCCCAGAGTTCTTAAACCTTCTAAATTATATAAAATGTTTCTACGTCTCCTAATACTGGCATCTCTGTAGCCCTTTCTGCTTCTTGTGTTACAACATTCTATCTTGTATTGTACCTGCAAGTGAACAAATCCTAAATCATCCTTTGATACCGAATATCAGAAGGGCAGGTTATTTCTTGTGCATACCCCACCTTTTAAAACTCTCCAAGACATAATACTTTGCACAGAGGAGAATGAATGAATGAATGAATGAATGAAAGTTTGAATGGCAAGCATTAACCTGGTGGCAGGTTCTTATCCAGCCCCAAGTACTTTTGGTTATTAGAGAAAGATGACAAGCACATCAATGTACTCACAGAGAAAAACGAAAGGGTAGGGGTGTGCAGTACATGCTTAGATACTGGGGTCATTGTGTGTGTGTGTGTGTGTGTGTGTGTGTGTGTGTGCACATGTGTGTTCCTGCTTGTGAAGGCCAGAAGTCATCATCAGATGTCTTCTATCACTCTCCACTCTAGTTTTTGTTGGTTTTGTTTGTTTTGTTTTGTTTTGTTTTGTTTTGTTTTGTTTTGTTTTGTTTTGTTTTGTTTTTTGAAGCAGGGTCTCTCACTAAATCCAAATCTCACCAGCTTGCTAGACTGGCTGTCCAGTGAATTCCAAATGTCTACCCATCCCTGCCTTCCCAGTACTAAGATTTCAGATGTTCACCACTATGCCTGGCTTTTATGTTGGTGCTTTGGGATATGAACTCAGATCCTCATGATTGTGCACCCGGACTTGACTAACAGTGCTATCTTCCCAGTTCCAAGTGATCAGATTCTTGCCTTTTGCAATTGTTCTAACAGGAAACCAATCAGAAATCTTTGGCTGAAAGGCTCGTTTTCTCTTAGATTTGATATCTTTTTCTCTAAAGAAAATAGATGAGGAGATCAAGTAACGCGGCATTTTAAAAAGAGTCCATGCACAGAGGAGCAGTGCTAATTGGATTCAGTTGGTTGAAATAATGAAGACTTGAAATTGGAAAGAGGACATGGTGGTCAGGCTCTGGAAGGAGTTCAAGGGTATAGCGGGGTGGGTATGCTCAGAATACGTTGTACACACATATGAAATCCTCAAAGATTAAATTTTAAAGTATTTCAATGCCTTACCTGGATAGTATATAAAAATAGCTTTTTTAAAAAGCTGTCGTGGTTGTACCTGGAGCAGGCACTTGCTCACAGAAGAGCAAAGCTCTGCCTCCAGGCCTGGCTTTGCCCTCCACTGAGCTATTGCGTAATCCCAAGCTGGTCACTGCCAGGTCTGAATCCTCCCTCTCAACCTAAATGAGACTGAAGGATCTTGTCTATTATCTTTGAGATCTCTGCAGATCTAGGGCTTAGAAAATGAAGTTTAGTATATTAGTTCACCATAATACCATGCTTGACATACCATGTTTGGGTCGAAAAGCTCCATCCTCTCTCTTGCCTTTTTTCCTTTTTGAAACTATAATTGTAGTAGTTTAAATGTAGTTGGCCCCCATAAGCTGATAGGGAGTGGCACTATTTGGAGGTGTGGCCTTGGAGTATGTGTGGCCTTTTTAGAGAAAGCGTGTCACTGTGGAGGTGGGCTTTGAAGTCTCATATATGCTCAAGCTGCTCACAGTGAGAGAGTTGACTTCTTGTTGCCTGCAAACATGTAGGACTCTTGGCTACTTCTCCAGCATCATGTCTGCTACAGGCCGCCGTACTCCCAGCCACCATGCTCACCATGGTGAACCTCTGAAACTGTAAGCTGCCACCTCAATTAAATGGTTTCCTTTATAATAGTTGCTGCAGTGGAGGAGAGATGCCTCCCCGCATCAATGCCTGCATCAGGTGGGAGAGTTGGCCCTGAGGTCATAAGAGCAGGAGAGCTGTCCCTGCCCCTCATCAACTGCAGCACTCAGGAGTGGCCCCTACACCTCCCCTGAACAACACAGTAGAGCTGGCCCTGAAGGTACAGGTGTGGGAGAGCCAACCCTGAGGATGTGAAGGTGGGAGAACTGACCCCGCCCCATGCTCATTGCTGCAAGGGGCAAACTAGCCAGGGCAGTGCTGGAGAGCTCCCCCTGGTGGTAAAGACAGGGGAGAGCTGGCAGGCTGAACAACCCTGCAACTACCCAGTGTTGCCTGGCCTGGCATCCACCCCAACTGTGATCTGTCTGAAGGAGGATGAGGTGGGGCGTGGGGAGGAGAGGGTCAGGAGTGTTAGTCCTGTGGACCCAGGGCTGCAGGATCTCCAAGACACAGGGCAGGAAGAGTCCTAGTGAGGGCCCAGCTTCAATGATGTAGCAGAGAACAGGGGCTTTGAACCAGACCAATGATTCCTTGCAATAAATGCCTGTATGTAAAAATGTATGGATAAAGGGCTTTACTGCGTGACTCACTGTATCACACTGCAGCTTCCATGACGAGATTTCCCCACTTCTTCTTTTTATTTTTTTCCTTTTTTTTCTCTTAAATTTTATCTTGTTTTATTTTGGGGGGAGATGGGTTGAATCAGGAGGCATGATGTGAAAGACACAGAGGAGAAAACGAGAGGGAGGGAGAGAGAGAGAGAGAGAGAGAGAGAGAGAGAGAGAGAGAGAGAGAGAGAGAGAGAGAGAAGGAAGGAAGGGAGAGAGAAAGAAAGAAAAAGAAAGGAAGGAGGGAGGAAGGGAGGGAAGGAAGGAAGGAAGAAAGAAAGGAGGGAAGGAAGGAAAGAAAGAAAAGAAGAAAGAGTTGCCGCGGTCATGGTTGTCTCTTCACATCAATAGAAACCCTCAGACAATAAGACAACAATATTATTACAACATAGCTCTCCCTTCTCCTCGCATATCCCCCTTGCTCACTTTCAAATTCCCTCTTTCTCCATTAATTATTGACATATATGTGTATACATATATACACATATACTCACATATATATTTTATGCATATGTATATGTTCTATAGATACAACCTGCTTAGTCCATATAATGTTGCTTGTATGTATATGTTTTCAGGCCTGGCCATTTGGTATTAAATCAACTGACATGCTCTTCCCTGGGGAAGACTGTTTCTCCCTATCTCAGCCTTCTTCAGTTGCCTGTAATTCTCCCTGTACAGTTGGGTCCTCATGGATTTCCCCCTTCCACATTAGTATGTCTCTTATTGTCCTTGTTCAGCTCATGTTTAGGCCATCATTTTGGTGAGATTTATAGGTGTGACTTCTCACATTGCTATGAGACACAACCTCACAACAAGCTCACTGTTCCTCTGGCACCAACAATCTTTCTGCCTCCCTCTTCCACAAGGACCCCTGTGCCTTGGGTGCAGGAGTTCTAGTGTAGATATATCAGTTTGGATTGGGCTCCACAGTTCTGCATTTTTATTGGTTGTGGTTTGCTGTAGTGGTCTCCATCTGTTGCAAAGAGGTGTTTCCTTGATGTAGGGTAAGGACTACACTTACCTGTGGGTATAAAGGCAAATATTTAGAATGTAGTTAGGGAGTTATGCTGGTTTGGTAAAATAGAATTTGTGTCTTCTCCTCCGTGATCCATGACTTCACTAGCCCTGGGCAGTTGAGTAGATTTCCCTCTTTTTCAGCTGGTCTTAAGTCCAATACGAGAGCTGTTGGTTAACGCTAAGGTATGTGTGCCACCATTTCACCTTTAGAGTTATTGTACCATGATGGCTATTGCTGTGGTTCATAGGCATCGTAGCTGGTAGGGTGTGATAAGTAGGACTGTTGGTTGCTTCCCTCCTTTGGAAGCTTGCATGACCCTTCTGGTACCATGAAAGCTAGTCCTCAAGGCAGGGGACTTCAAGTCAGTTCCGGCTCGGGGGCCTTTAGGTCCTGTGCCTGCAGTGTATGGTGTCTCCAGCACTAAGGACTTACCTTCCACCTAAGTGGTTGTCCCAAGGGCGACAGCAATATCCTGGTTTAGGGGTCTCTTGGACAACCCTGACCAACAACTCAGAAGAGCTTCTCATGGTTGGTGTTGGGGCTTTTATATGGTCTTTGACTCTTGGAAGCAATATTGTCAGCCCAGATGGGAAATTTTCATTTAAACTATCCTTGTATATTTATATACCAACTTAAATGTATTATAGATATTTTTAAGTAGGTAAATAGTATGATTACTTATAACTTTTCCAGACATCCTTATTGTTATTTTACCCGCTTCTCTCCTTCTTTATTTATATCTCTCCCTAACCATCCCTAATTAGACACCCTACCCTGTTTTTTCCCTTTTCCTCTATCAGATCACTTGTACCTTACTAATCTGCCCCTTTTCTGTCTCTCATTAGAAAACAAACGGGCTTCTAAGGGATAATAATAAAAATCAAATAAGCTGGACAGTGGTGGCACACGCCTTTGATCCCAGCACTTAGGAAGCAGAGGCAGGTGGATCTCTGAGTTCAAGGTCAGCCTGGTCTACAGAGGAAATTCCAGGACAGCTAGGGCTATACAAAGAAACTCTGTCTCACAAAGCCAAAAGTAAATAAATAAAATATAATAAGATAAAGCAAAAATAAACACATAGAATAGGACAAAACAAAAAACAGAAGGGAAAGGGCCAAGAAACAGATACAAAGAGGCTTACTGGTTCGTACAAGATGCAAAGGACATATAGGGTAAAAAAAAAAAAAAAAAAAAAAAAAAAAAAAAAAAAAAATTAAAAGGATAGAAAACTTTTTAAAAAGCCCTGACATGACATTATGAGATAAAGAGTCTCCAAAGATGCCACTGAGTTCATTTTCTGTTGGCCATCTACTGTTGGGCATGTAGTCTACCCTTAAGAGTAGTTTGTTTCCCCAGTGAGACTCCCTCAAAGAAAATTAAATTTTCATTTGCAAGTGGCTGTCAATTGGAGATGACAGCCTGGGTTAGGGATGGGGGATGTGTCCACTTCTCCTTTCAGCTCTAGGACCCCATCTGGTGCAGACCTGTGCAGGTGCTGTGCATGCTGCCTCAATGCCTAACTTCACACATGTTGTATTTAGATCCTGTTGTATTTAGAGGGCTTTGTTTCCTTGATGTTCTGAATCCCCTCTGGCTCTTACACTCCTACCTTCTCTTCCACGAGGTTCTCTGAGCCAAGAAGTGAGGGATTTGATGGAGATATTCCATTTAGGGCTGAGTGTTCCAAGGTTTCTCTTTGCATAACGTCAGGCTGTGGGTCTCCCATCTACTGCAGGAAGAAGCTTCTCTGATGATGGCGGAGCAAGGCACTGATCTATGAGTATAGCAGAAAGTCATCAGGAGTCATTTTATTGCTAAGTTCTTTTAGTAAACAGTAGTGTTTGGTTTTATCTGAGGTCTCTGAGCTATCTTGGTTAATGAAGCAGCATTGGGAGTGGGTTCCAAACCCTGGAGAGGGCCTTAAGTCAAATCAGATATTGGTTGGTGCTGTGGAATAATCCTTCTCTACACTGTGGAAATGTGTTGTTCTAATTGTTAATGAAAAGCTATTATAATCATCCCAAAACAAGATGCCTAAACACCAGTGTAAGAATGCAGTCAACAACAGCAAAGACAATATGACACCACCAGACACCAGCTATCCTACAACAGCAAGACCTGGATATTCCAAGGCAGCTGAAGCACAAGAGAACAACCTTAAAAAAAGCTTTATGAAGATGATAGAGGACCTTAAAGAGGAAATTTAAAAAAAAAGAAATTGAGGAAAAGACAACCAAAAAATTAGAGGAAATTAGTTAATGCCTTAAAGAATGAGAAAATAATCAAGAAAAGTCAAACAGGTGAAAGAAACTGTTCAAGACCTGAAAATTGAAACAGAAGCAGTAAAGAAACCACAAAGTGATGGAATTCTGGATATGTGAAATCTGGGTAAGCAGACAGGAACTATATAGATGCGAGCAAGCATCACCAACAGAATACAAGAGATGGAAGAGAGACAGGCATTGGAGATACAATAGAAGAAATAAGATTCATCAAAGAAAATGTTAAATATAAAAAATTCCTGACACAAAATATTGAGGAAATCTGAGACGCTATGAAAAGACCAAACCTAAGAATAATAGGAATAGAAGGAACAGAAGAATCCCAGCTCAAAAAAGCCAGAAAATATATATAACAAAATCATAGAAGAAAATTTTCCTAACCTAAAGAAGGACATGCCTATAAAGGTACAAGAAGCTTACAGAACACCAAATAGAATGAATCAGAAAAGAAAATCCCTGTGCCACATAATCAAAATACTAAACATACAGAACAAAGAAAGAATATTAAAAGCTGCAAGGGAAAAAGGCCAAAGTTAAATTTAAATAATACCAGCCGGGCGGTGGTGGTGCACACCTTTGATTCCAGCACTCAGGGAGGCAGAGACAGGTGGATCTCTGTGAGTTTGAGGCCAGCCTGGGCTACAGAATGAGTTCCAGGAAAGGCATCAAGGCTACACAGAGAAAGCCTGTCTTGAAAATTTTTTTCCAAATAATATCTATCCATAAATCCAGTCCTACAGAAGGTACTAAAAGGAAAACTCCAACCCAAGGAAGGTAGCTACATTCACATAAACAAAGGCAACAGATAATCTCACACCAGCAAAACCCAAAAAGGGAAACACACACACGCACACACACACACACACACACACACACACACATACACACACAGCAGCAGCAGCAAAAACAACAACAAAACAGGAATTAACAATCACTAATCATTAATGTCTCTCAATATTAATGCACTCAATTTGCCAATAAAAAGACAGAGGCTAACAAAATGGATATGAAAATGGGATCTATCTTCCTGCTGCATATAAGAAATACACCTCAACATTAAAGAAAGCCATTACCTCAGAGTAAAGAGTTGGAAAAAGATTTTCCAATCAAATGGACCTAACAAGCAAGCTAATGTAGTTATCCTAATTTCTAACAAAATAGACCTCAAGCCAAAATTAATCAAAAGAGATGTAGAAGGGCATTTCATACTCATCAAAGGAAAACTCCACCAAAATAATGTCTCAATTCTCAACTTCTCTGAGCTAGCGAGTTTCCACCCCAGCCTCTGACTCCTGAGTCTTATTGACAAATAGAACAATATATATTTAGTTAAAACTACATTTGGTGGCAGGGGCAGGAGGCAGATCTGACTGGAAGTAAAAGTTCCACTAGGCTGCTGCCAGAAAAGAGGGCCAGTAACTGCAGAGTTGCAGTTATTGGCTGAAACAGCAGTAGATTCAGGTGCAGCCACTGTGTCAGAGATAAAAACAACAGGCATGTAGAAGAATGCAAATAGATCTGTTTCTATCACTCTGCACAAAACTCAAGTTCAACTGTATCAAAGACTTCAACATAAAACCAGATACACTGGACCTGATAGAAGAGAAAGTGGGGAATACCCTGAACATATCAGCACAGGAGACAACTTCCTGAATAGAGCATCAATAGCACAGATGCTAAGATCAACAATTAATAAATGGGACCTCATAAAACTGAAAAGTTTCTGTAAAGCAAAGCTCACCATCAATAGGACAAAATGGCAGCCTACAGGATGGGAAAAGAACTTCATCAACCCCACATCAGACAGAGGGCTGATAAATATAAATCGAATATATAAAGAACTCAAAATATATAAAATATTTTTTTTACAAATATATAAAGAACTCAAGAAACTAGGCATCAAAAAAACCAAATAATCCAATTTAAAATGGGATATAGATCTAAACAGAGAATTCTCAACAGAAGTGTAAATCAGTAAAATGCAAACCAAATGACTCTGAGAGTCCATCTTAAACCTGTCAGATCTTAAACCTGCTAAGATCAAAAACACAAGTGACAGCTTATGCTGGAGAATATGTTGAGCAAGGGGAATGCTCCTCCATTGCTGGTGGGAGTGGAAACTTAAACAGCCACTTTGGAAATCAATATGATGGTTTCTCAGAAAACTGGGAATCAGCCTACCTCTAGTCTCAGCCACACCACTCTTGGGCATATAACCAAAGGATGCTCAATCATATCACAAGGACAGTTGCTTAGCTATGTTCATAGCAGCATTATTTGTAATAGCCAGAACCTGGAAACAACCTAGATGTCCCTCAACCAAAGAATGAATAAAGAAAATATGGTACGTTTACACAGTGTAGTATTACTTAGCTGTTAAAAACAATGACATCATGAAGGTGAATAGATGGAATTAGAAATAATCATCCTTAGTGAGGTAACCCAGACCCAGAAAGACAAGCACAGTATATACTCACTTGTAAGTGGATATTAGTAATAAAGGAGAACCATGCTACAATCCACAGACCCAGAAAGGCTGGGTAACAAGGAGGGCTCAAGTTTGGACTCTCAGTTCTCCCTGGGAAGGGAAAATAGAAGATATTTCATGGATGGGTGGGTGGGGAAGGAAATAAAGGGATCAGGTTGGGGAGGCTGAGGAAGAGAATATTGAAAAAGACAGCTGGAAAGGGGGTCTCATTAAGGGTCAGATAGAAAGCTGGTGTAAGAGAAACGTCCAGGAATCTACAAGGGTGACCCCAGCTAAGACTCCCAGCAATAGTGGATATGTAGACTGAAACTAGCCATCTCCTGTGACCAGACAAGACATCCATTGGAGGACTAAGACACCAACCTAGCCATATAACCTTCCCCCTACAGTCCAACCTGCCTATGGAATGTGCTGGGGTAAGGGTGTCACAGAGATGTGGGAGTGGCCAACCAATGACTGGTCTAGCCTGAGACCCATGCCATGAGAGTGAGCTCACCCCTAACATTGCCTCAAGTACCAGGACCCAGAGGCTAGATGGTCCAGAGACCTAGGATAGAACCAAACAGACTGGAGAAAAAAAATGTCAATATAATGATGCCTGATGATATTCTGCTATACTCACAGATTGATGCCTACCCCAATTGTCATCAGAGAGAATTCTTCCCGTAACTGATGGAAATAGATGCAGACCCACAGCCAAACATTAGGCTGAGCTTAGAGAATCCTGCTGAAGAAAGGGAGGAAGGATTGTAGGAGCCAGATGGGTCAAGAATATCACAAGAAAGCCAACAGAATCAATTAACCTGGGCTCATAGGAGCTCACCGAGTCTGAACTGACAATCAGGAAGCCTGCATGGACTGACATAGGCCTTCTACATATATGTGACAGTTGTGTAGCTTGGGTCTTCTTGCAGGATTGCTAACAGTGGGAGCAGAGCTGTCTCTAATTCTTTGGCTGGCTTTTGGAAACCTATTCCTTATACTGGGTTGCCTTGCCCAGCCTTAATGACAAGGGGAGGTGCTTAGTCTTACTGAAATTTGATATGCCATGTTTTGTTGATATCCATGGGAGGCCTAACCTTTTCTGAACAGAAATGGAGGAGGGGTGGAGCAAGACCCCACCCAGATAAGCTTCCAGCTTGTGAAAAGAAACTTTAAAAAGGTGAAAATTAATTAAAGAAAAGCTTAGGGCCAAGCATGGTGATGCATACCTTTATTCCCAGCACTCAGAAGGCAGAGGCATTCAGATCTCTGAGTTCAAGGCCAACCTAGTCTACAGAGTGAGTTCCAGGACAACCAATCTTAGGTAGTGAAAAAAAAAAAATCAAAACAGAAAGCTGGTAAAGATGTAATTGAACAAAAGGACTATGTTTCAGACCCAGCAATCAGCAGAACTTGGCAGCTTCGGCCACATAGTTCTGGATTTAGAGTCAACAATACAAGAAATGGGTTATAGAGCATTACTCTAAGACCAAGGAAATCCCCTGAGGCCAGGCATGTGTCAGGGGTATCCCTGAATGAAGGCCTGGAGAGGCCATTACATGAAGCTGTGAAGGTGAAGCCTGGATTGCCTTGAAGACCCCCGAGATGTTGGAGATGCTGAAGTCATGGGATGCCTGCCAAGGAAAGCTGATAACAGGGAGTGGAACCAGCCCAAGAGAAAGAAGTGTGTTTCAGTCAACAAAGTTGAAAGGAGTTGGAGATAGGAAGAGCATTTTGATATCAGACATGGAAAGGCAGAGTTTGGAGTTTGCCCAATTGGTTTTTGTCTTGCTTTGGCCCAGTATTTCCTCACTATGCTCCTTTTCCTCCCTTTTGGAATGGTAATGTATACCCTGTGCCATTATATGTTGGAAGTATGTGATCTGCTTTTTTATTTTGATTTTATAGGGGATTGCACTTAAGAATTGCCATGAGTCTCAAAAGAGACTGGACTTTTAAACAGAGTTGAGATTGTCATAGACTACGGGGACTTGCAGAGGTAGACTGGATGCATCTCTGTATCATGATATGACTACAAGCCTAAAGGGACCAAGGAGTAGAATGTGGGGGTTTGAGTGAAAAGAGCCCCCATAGGCTCCTAGGGAAGGGCACTATTAGGAGGTGTGACCTTATTGGAGTAGCTGTGGTGGTGTAGGAGGAGGTGTGACCTTATTGGAGTAGATGTGGTGGTGTAGGAGGAGGTGTGACCTTATTGGAGTAGATGTGGTGGTGTAGGAGGAGGTGTGACCTTATTGGAGTAGATGTGGTGGTATAGGAGGAGGTGTGTCACTGGGGGTAGACTTTAAGGTCTCAGATGCTCAAGCCAGGCCCAGTGTGGCACTCTCTCTTTCTGCTGTTTAAGGATCTGGATGAAGAACTCTCTCCTCCTTCTTCAGCCCCATGTCTGCCTGCCTGCCACCATGCTTCCCACCACCGTGACAGTAGACGAAACCTCTAAACTGTAAGCCAGTCCCAATTCAGTGCTTTCCTGTATAAGTGTTTCCATGGTCATGGTGTCTCTTCATAGAAATAGAAGCCCTAAGACATCATGGGAGCCCTTTGGCCTACATCTCAATTATATGTAACCCATTCCCGGTACTGGAAACTTCATTTGGTGACAAGAGATGTCCAGCTGGGGCTCTGTCTCCCCCTTAATTTGGCCATTTTATTTAGATCACTTTCATATATAATGAATCTTCAATGGTATTGTTTCCATACAAATCCCCCAAATGGCCTTTGCTTTTAGCTGCCTCTCCCCATATTCCTTCCCTGTCCCTATCTTTTCCTTCCCTTTCTCCACTTGATGCTCCAGTTCAAACACTCTCCCCAGTCCCTGACCCCTACTTGGTCCTCCAGTGAGTACATACCTTATCTGATATCATAGTTGTCTTTCTGGGTCTGGGTTTCCTCACCAGGAACATTTTTTTTTCCTGTTCCATCCATGATTTTATTAACTGAATATATTTCCCAGTGAATGAATATGTACCACATTTTCATTATCCATTCATCAGTTGAAGTATATTTGGGTTATGTCCATTTCTCAACTATTGTAAATAGAGCCGCAGTGAACATGGCTAAGTATCTATGAAGATGTCATAAGTCTGGCCTAGAATTTGGGATGTAGACCCGACTGGCCTCAAACTCCCAGCGACCTGCTTGCCTCTGTTTCCTAAGTCCTTGGATTAAAGTTATACATCACCATGCCTGGCCATATTTTGACTGGTTTATGGTATGCAGTACTTTTGCATATGGTTCTGCTCTGTACATTAAAAATATATATTTTAATATATACAGCTTTATATATAGATAGATATAGATAGATGGCTTTTAAAACAACCTAGTGCCATTCAGATACTTAATTGACTTTATATAAAATTGCCTTTATATATGGTGCCATTGAGTATGCCTACAACATATTTTTGCTGAATGAGTAAATGAATGAATGAATGAGTGAGTGAATGAATGATGCTTTAGTGGGTGTTTGCTAGGGGTTCTGAGAATAATAACTCACATTCCTTTCTAGGTTTGATTTCTAATAGGAGCTAGCTTTGGCTTTTGTTTTGTTTTGTTTTTCCACCCAAATTTGCTTTGAGTCACTGATATGATTCATATCATTAAAAACAGGTTGAACCTGAAAGCACCCTGCAGGAAATGAGCTAAGGAGCAGAGACTGAGTGAAAGGGAGGGGCTTTAGAGGGGGGGGGGAGAAAGAGAGAACTCACCTGAGTTTCTGGTGCGATATGAGGAAATGCCAGCAGCATTTTGTTCTCATTACTCCAATTACATTGTTTGAAATAGTTAAATCAAATGCAAAGTGCAGAGCAATTCCGTCTCCAGGATCCAAAAGGCACATTTCCCAGGTGTGGCTGGCCTCCCCACTCCACCCCCAGATGAGTCACTCTACAGAGATTAGCAGAGAGGGACCGACCCATCCTTGAGCCCTCCCACACCCATACACAAAATCATTACCTCGGGTGGGGAGAGGTGGATGCATGGATCGCCACTAACGGTGAGGTGACTCTGTCTCAGTCAGTCCTGCTGGGGTCCTTTAAATGGGAAGGGGAGGCAGAAGGGCAGGAGCCACGGGCACCTTGGCAAAGGGCTCTGAGTCAGGTAAGGAGGTGATGGAGCATTTGAAAACATCCTTAAAGAAAAGCTTGCTCTCAGAAAACCTGCTTTCAGTGTCTTCTCTGCAACCCAAGCTTCTGGTACCATCTGGCACGTCCCTAGGAAGCCCGTGGCCTTTTCCTGCCTGTTTCCCTATAAGTGATGGCATATCTGAAAACCCATAAAAGTGGCCAATCTAGAAAAGCAAACAGCTCACCCTGAAAAAAGATAATAGTTCAACAGGAGGAGGGTAGGTTCAGCCCTTAATGTTAGCTCAAGGAGGCTTCTGGTCCCTGCCCTATGGTATATGTAAGATGTCCCACCCATGACCTCATGCTTTAAAGAATGAACTCTCCCTCCCCTGTGCCCACATACTAAGTACTCTTACTTCTAAATCTCACTCCAGGTACCCAAGATGCTTCCTCTCAAGTGACCGTGAACTCTCCTCTGGTTCAGTGTCTTCTCTGTGTGCGGCTGGAGTATCCAGCCCACCCTGTAAGGTAGAGAGGCAACTGTCTTTGGCTGTTGCAGGTGGATAAAGATCTACTTGCAAAGCTAGAGTGTCCCCGTAGGTTCCATGTGCCATGGGGCCTCTTGAGTACAGGAGCCCTTGGGGAAAAGCTGAGTGGCAGGGAATGGAACTGGTAACTGGATCACCTATCCCCAGATGACCACAAATCTGTGTGCAGCATTAAGTGATCCCAGAATGTGAAATTAGACTTTGCCTTTCAGGTGCCAAGAAAGTATTCTTGTCAGTAGAAGAAGATAAACCAGGTTTGGGGATTTGGTAGAGTGCTTGCCTAGTATGTACAAAACCCTGGGTTTCATCCCCCACACTCCATAAACTGGGCATCATCGCTCATGCCTGTATTTCCAACCCTCAGGAGGCTGACACAGGAGGATCAGGAGTTCAAGGTTATCCTTGACTACATAGCAAGTTTGAGCACAGTCTGAGCTATATGAGACTCTACCTCACCACAGAAAAAGAAAATGAGGGTGTCTTAATCACTGTCTTATTGATGTGAGGAGACTCCATTGTAGATGTAACCGTCTTGTTAAATAAGAAACACAGAGCCAATGCAGAGATGAAAGTCCAAGAGGCCAGAGCGATAGCTAAGAGCTAAAAACCTTACCCTAATAGAAAAGGGAAAATATGGCGATATTTTATTTGTGAAATCACTGAAATGTGATTTTATTTGTATGTTGATAAATAAAATTGCCTGGGGGTCAGAGCTAATAGCAAGCCATAGCAGAAGCTGGGCGGTGGTGGTGCACGCCTTTAATCCCAGCACTTGAGAGGCAGAGCTAAGCAGATCTCTGTGTGTTCAAGGACACAGCCAACATGCAGACACATGCCATTAATCTCAATACCAACCATAGAAGACCTGGAGGTTTGTACAGACAGGCAGTGATGAGGAGGTCATGTGATTGGGTTTACAACCAATGAGAAGGCAGAATAGAAAATCAATAAAAAGGACAAACACACAGGATGTAGGTCTCTTGCTGAGGAGGACAGCAGCGGCAGTGAAAGGTAAGGTTTTTAGCTCTTAGCTATCACTCTGACCTTTTGGGCTTTCATTTCTGCATTGGCTCTGTGTTTCTTATTTAACAAGACTGTTACATCTACACACCATGACCTAGGCAACTCATAAAAGGAAGCATTTGATTGGGGGCTGGCTTGCAGTTCAGAGATTTAGTCCACTATCATCCTGGTGGGGAGCATGGTGGCACACATGGCGCAGGAGCAGTACCTGAGAGCTGCATCCTGAGACACTGAGCCTGGTCTGGGCATTTGGAACCTCAAAGCCCACCCCCAGAGACACAACTCCTAATCCTTCTAACCCTTTCAAGTAGTGATACTCTCTGGTGACTGAGCATTCAAACACATGAGCCTATGGGGCATTCTTATTCAAATTACCACAGAGCAGGGGAGGGAGGGCCTTACCACAGAGGAAGAAGAAGTGGAGGAGGTGGAGGAGGAGGAGGAGGAGGAGGAGGAGGAGGAGGAGGAGGAGGAGGAAGCAGACAGGGAGGAGAAGTGGAGGAGGGAGAGGGGAGAAAGACTTTTATTTAACAAGCTGTTAAGTTGGTTTACGGACCTTTAGACCTATCATGTGATTAGTACTAGATCCTAGTATTTGACAGTACTTTTGCTTGAGCACCTAAGACAGCAGACATGGGTGAACCCACTACATGTCTCCATACAACACGGGCTATTTATGGCTTTCCCAGTAATTCAAATTTGGTCAATACTGTGGGATTGCCTCTGCCACAAACCAATTTCTCTGTCTGTCAAAGAGATTACTATGCTTTCCTTAGCAGAAAAATATCTAACTTGGTGTCAATAATTCATGACAATAGCAGGAAAGGGCCATAGTTTTTCATAGAAAAGAAAATGAAGGTGTCGGGTTGGATTACAGCTATGAAAGCCTCTAACCTCATCTGGTTTAAATTTCTAGCTACTCTAATCAAGTTTCTTTAACAAAGGATTCCGGGAGGTTCAGTATTTAGCAAATTAATGAGTTTCCTATGTTTTGGTTTATTTTAGAGAAAGCATTATCAAAATATTTAAACAACTTTAATTCTATAAATATTCTAATGGAGCTAAATTTTTACACTAGTCATTACTATAGCAACACCTAGAGATGCTAAGGTATCATGCTTACTGCTCTACAAATCCTCAGGGTACCAAATCGGCACCAAATTCTTGTTAAATGCACCCTGACACGGTATAGAAAGAAACCTGTCACACAGTCTGACACCAACACTGTTGAAGGCATCTTGTTGCCAGGGGAACCTCATTATCAGAGCCCTATCTCTGGCGCTGACAGTGATCACAGAGCAATGGCATCACCACAAAATTCCAGTTACCATGGATGAAGCTGCAGTAGGAGTCTCTGTTCAAAAGGGACAGGAGAGTCCTGGGGATGTGGCTCAGTGGGTAGAGCGCCTGCCTATTGTGCAAGAAGCCTGGGGATGGATCCCCGGCACTGCATGAACTGGACTTGGACTTGGTGAAGTATGTCTACAGTCTCAGCACCCAGGAGATGGAGGCAAGAAGATCAGAAGTTCAAGGCCATCCTCAGCTACCTACAGAGTTGGAGGTCAGCCTACACTACATGAAACTCTTCGGAAACAAAGGGGAGGGCATGCCATCAGGATCCCTTTTCCTCTTTTTAGCTTTCTCAAATATATTTACTTGAGTGCTCTTCACTCATTTGATGACTCTGAGATAGACAAAATGTTCCACTGTTGGTCATTCATGGCATACTGGTGAAAAATGTCCTATGAGAATGAGGCCACTCACTTTCCAGACAAGGCACAGTGAATCCAAGCCTCCCTTTTTTTAATGGAGAAATACCCACAGCCCAGTGTGTACCCTTCACAAACAGCAAAATGTCCCTCCCCAACTTGTCTCCTTCCACGGGTATCAATACACCTGAGCCCCTGGCAATTGTACCCCTCACCCTGGTCCTTGATTGTAGTCAGTGATTTCACCAGCACTGGCTCTCCTTGTTCTTTGCAGCACTAGCTCCTTGAGAAAGGAAGGCTGTCTGGACTGTGGACATCATGCTGTCACTTAAGGCATGACTTAAGGCAACACTGTTTCTGTGTAGGAGGGCTGCATAGTTCCATTCATTTCCTCTGATTGACAGGGGGAGGTATCATCTCTTCCAAGATACTCATTCATAAGACTCCTGTCAATCATTCTTGTCTGTATCTTCTTGTACTTCTTTGTCCACAAGCACTGTAAGAATGGGAATATTTACCCTGCAGATACTAAGTCCCACAGTCTTCTGAGTGTTCTGTAAGTGTTCCTCAGCTGAGTAAAACTTCAAACGTTTAGACTGCAGATGTAGCTCAGTGTTAGAGTACTAGTCTAGCACATACAGGGCCATATTTTCAATTATCCTGGACTTAGTTGGGACAATTGTACAGGTATCCTATTGGCACAACAATGGATATCCACTTGCCTTCTTTTCATGACCTTTCTTGTCTTCCCAGCCCCACAATCTCATTGTGGTCAACAAGAAACCCACTCATCGCCTCAAATGATCCAGTCAAGAAAACCCCTTACTGGTTCACCCAGCTGCTTGGGTGTCATTTGACTCAAGCTGTAGTCAAGTTGACAACCAAGATTAGTCATCATAGAAGGGTAAAACATTTCATCAGTGACAAGAAATGTATTTTGTGTGTCTAAGTAGTGCAGTGGGATTGAACTGTAAATTTATTGTTGATTCTTCAGCTCAGAGCATGGTACATGTCACATAGAAGGTGCTTGACTAATGATAAGTGAATATGTGTGTGATAATTGTGATATAAATGTAGGGACAATAAAATTGAGAATATTTCTACAAACATGTTATCTATCTGTGGATCCTTGTCTTCCCAGTGAATATGTTTATATGATAAATTACTTAATAATCATGACTTTCTTTAGTTACCTAGCAACATAGTTAAAGAGCTTTACCTGCATCTAATTGACCCATTTCTAGACTGGGGGAGTATTATTGCCACTTCAAGAGACGTTGAAGTGTACATGTCACATTTGTGCAGGAATGGCTCCTTGTGAGGCATCTGCCTGTTCCTGATGGATTTCACCACCTTTGGAAACCAATTAGAGGCCATAAATGGTTTTTGGTGGGGGAGAGGAGAGAAGTCGGGAGAGACACGGAGGGGAGGCAGAGAGAGCTAGACGGACAGTGGAAGGAAGGAAAGGGTGGGGGAGGGGGGGAGAAAGAGAGAAGCGACAGTTTGGGTCCCGCGACTCTAGTAGCTCTGATCTACCTCTCCATTCTTCAGATAAATCTCTTTGGTAGGAAGGGGATGCTGAAGAAATGGCTCAGCAGCTGAGAACACTTTCTGTTCCTCCCAAAAACCCCAGTTCAGTTACCAGTGCCCACGCCAAGCACTTCATAACTCCCTGTATCTCAGCTCTAGGGGATCCAACCCTCTCCTGTGGTCTCTGTGGGTACTGCGCTCCTGTATTTGCAGACAGACTGGTGTACACAAATAAATCCCAAACTAAGTGACTCTTTGTTTGCCCCGGTTTGGTTTGTCGTCTGCCATTTGCTGCTCTGTCTGAGCAGTGTCTCTCCCCAGGCATCTCTTTGCTCCCCTGCTCAGTCGCAGCCATCTCCTCTGGTGCTTCTGCAGCCCTTGTAGACCAGATGCCACGCCAGTCCACACCCTGTGGGTACCACCTGCATCCACACAGACCACACTGCCGCCCCCTGCTGGTATACTGTGGGAGAGACTTTAGTCACTTAGAGCTGTGGTTCTCCAAGCTTAGCATCTCAGCTGTGTAGATTCACGTCTTGCTATCTCTAGACAGCACAATTCTAAATGCTGCTGCACAAATACAAGGAAACGCAAAATGGGAAACGGTATCACAAATCTTTGTCTCTCTTCAAAGAGGAAGAAAAAGAAGAGTGACTTGGAACAAGACTCTGACTGGAGAGAAAGTGTGTCCCTAGAAGCCACCCCATGCTGATGGATAGCCTTCGGTTGGGACAACTGAGGTTAAGCCTCAGCTACTTCCTTCCTCTTTGGAATTTCGTGTTTTAAATATTTAATTGCTGCCATATGTGAGCCACAGCATGACCAAATATTTTACCCCTGAAGTAGAGCTGACAAAAATAATCAGATCTTCTCTCTCAGTTTACGTTCTGGTAGACAACCCAGACTCTTAACTTGTACACAGAAATAGAAGCAGTTGAAGTTATAAAATAGTGAGTGGGTGACACCGAGCTAAAGATGGCCACCAAGAGAAGTTGACACTGGACTTGGCCTGTCCTGCTTCTTCTCACCCTGGGTTCTCACTGTTCCATCTCACTGGTCTGCCTTTGTCTCGGGTACCTTTGTACCTGATCAACCTCTATTCCCACCTCCTCACTATGTCTCCTGTGATCCAAATCCAGGCCCCTCACATTGCACAGGACACCCCCCCATCTCTCCTCCCTGGGACATCTGGGGAACAAGTATGTGCAACAGAGCAATCTGCAAAGGGCTTTATTGCCCCCTCCCCTGAGTCAAGCAGGAGAAATCCCCTTCTAATGACTTAATTAAGCCATCGTCAAGAAGTATTTGGTATTGGGGGCCCTCAAGAAGGAAGTGTGTGCCATGGACAACCGAGAAAGACAGGGCCAAAGGCATCAGACGCATCCAAAGGCATCAAGTAAACCTGCACAAGTTGGTGAATATCAGCAGCTCTCATCCCTCCTCAGTGGGCCCTGTCCTCTTCACAGCTATGCTTTTTCTAATACAACCAGCATTTCCATATTTCCCATGCTAGACCCTAGACCTTCAATTCATGCAACTCTTCATGAATACACTTCTTCATTCAATGTATGGATGTTGGGAACCCACTATGGTGTAGGCTGCAATAATGATATGCAATCAATAATAGCAGTCATAGGGACCTGCAAGGATCCCATGTCCTAGGGGGTATAGACAGGGAGAAAGAAGTGTATAATAAACTCTGAATGCTTAAAGTTGCTAATTGCTGTGAAGAAAAATGAACTAAACCGAGGGTAATGGGGAGTACAGAAATATATGCTATTTAATAGAGTGGGCAAGGAAAGATACACTAGTCACTTTCCATTACAGTGACAAAGGACCCAAAGTAATCAACTTACAAAGCTAAAAGGCTAGCCTCAGCCCATGGTTTGGGAGTTTTCAGTCCATGACTGGTTGGCTTAGTTGCTTTTTGGCCTACAGCAATGAGGAAACATGGAAAACAACATGGTAGAGGAACCTCTAAGGGAAAAGGTAAGAGAAGGACCTGTGTCTCACAATGGCATTCATGTAATGACCTAAAGTCTCTTACTAGGCCCACTTCTTATGGTTTCCATCCCATCCCAAGAGGATGAGAAGAAGGCTTTAAACACATGGGCTTTGAAGGATGTTTCAACAGATCTACATTACAACAAAGACCTTACTAAAAAAGTGTGATTGGGGCCAAAGACTTAAAGGAAGAGAAGTGTTCTATTTAGGGTTTCTATTGCTGTGAAGAGACACCATGATCACTACAACTCTTATAAAGGAAAGCATTTAATTGGATTTAGCTTACAGTTTCAGAGGTTTAGTCCATTATCATCATGATGGGATATGTCGAATGCAGGCAGACATGGTGCTGGAGAAGGAGTTGAGAGTTCTACATCTTAATCCACAGGCAACAGAGGGAGTCTGGGATACTGGCCATAGCTTGAGCAAACGAAACCTCAAAGCCCAACCCCACAATGACACACTTCCTCCAACAAGGCCACACCTACTCCAACAAAGCCACACCTCCTAATAATGCCACTCCCTATGAGGGTCACTTTCAAACCACCACAGGAGGTTAACTAGGCATGTGGATATGAGTTCATTGTGGGGGTGGTTTCCACTGGAGAGATCAAATGTTAAGCTCTCAAGGCAAAGAATGCATGGAATGTGTAGAAACTAGGAATTCCAGGTAAGATGGGTGTGCACAGGACCAGCCAGTTTCAAATGCCAGGAGCTCAGCTTCCTCTGCATGCAGATGATCCCTGGGATAGGGAGCTGCTTTGCTTTGTTACAGTGCTGGGAATTGAACCCAAGGCCTGGAGTACTCTAGGCAGGAGCCCTGCTACTAAGCTAGATCCCCAGCCTGCCCTGTACAGTAATAGGAGCTGTATTTTAGGAGAATATTTTAGGAGAAACACATGGGTTGTTGTGTCCAGAATAGACAGGCTGAGGACCAGGGAGCTAGGTAGAGACCATGGCATATGTGGGAAGAAGGTAGAGGTACTTTCAAAGATTTCGAGAGATGAATCAGGGTTATATGTTACGTTTCAAAAATAGATCCAGTGGGACTAACTGGAAGAGAAAAAGATACATGAATGATTCTATTAAGATAATGAGTGTGGAAAAAGCTGTGTGGGGGACAGATAATAATGTGTTGGGAGGGAGAGATGGAGAGATGGTCCAATGGTCCAAGAGGGCTTACTACTGTTGAAGAGGAACCAAGTTCACAGCCTAACACTCAAGTAAGGCAGCTCAATCAGGTCCATCCCTAGGGACCTGATGCTTCTGACTTCCATGGGCAACTGCACACACATACATATACCCATATCCACATACACATAATTAAAAAACTAAGAAAAACTGAGGTAGTTGCTTTACAACACACAGGTAAACCACAGACAACATATATTCAGATCATGTTAAATCAATGATCTTCCTTGAAACACAAAATCTGCCATGACTTGGATGTGATTTGTCCCTGCCCAAACTCAAGTCCAGGGACCTTTGAGAGGGATTTAGGCAATGGGAGTGCCACCGTTGATTTCTAAAGGTGCTGAGAGTGGATAGTGATGGAGTAAGCTCAGTGCCTCCCAACCCAGCTCCTCGTAGGCTGTTTCCTCTTTGCATACACTTCCTTCCTCCTGTTTCTCTGCCCTGTTGTGAAACAGCATGAGGCTTCACCAGAAGCCAAAGATGCAGGTTCATGACCCAAACTTCCTTCCTCCAAAACCACCAGTTCCTGTGACATTTTCTTCATAAAGTATCTGGTCTTAGTCATTTTGATCTGCCAACAAATGGGAACAAACTGAAAATCAAAGATGCTTAATAACTGTATGTTAAATTAAATTTAGTTGAGGAAGTTGGTAGAGACTTTACAGAGAAGAGGTTTTGAGCTGAGACTCAAAGGGTAACAGGAGAGGAGTCTTAATCATCTTTCCTTATTTGTGTAACTTGGGCACAGAAAGGAGGGTTTGTGTACTTATTTATTTCGCTTTATTTTTGATGTGTTTCATGAACCTTAAGCATTCCTGGCAAGTGATCTGCCACCAGGGATGGGGTAGTCTCAAGGATCTTGTGAAGTAGCTAGATTGGGGTTATATTTGAAAATAGAGCCAATGGGATTGGCTTGTGGAGAAGTTTCATGATAAGAAATGTAAACTGCTGCAGTCTGGTGCCAACTAGAGTTTGTGTCTAAGGAAGAGATTTCACATAGTTCTGATAACTTATCAAACCATCTCTCACAGTAAATACCAGAACCAAGATGAGGTTGAAGGGTCAGTGGTGGAAAGGACCAGAGCAGAGAGGAGGAGGATGGGTCAATGGTGGGAAGGACCAGAGCCAAGAGGAGGAGGAAGAGTCAGTGGTGGGAAGGACCAGAGCCTAGACAAGAATGATGGGTCAGTGGTGGGAAGATCAGAGCCAAGAGGAGGAGGATGGGTCGGTAGTGGTGGTGGGAAGGACCAGTCAATCCTTGACCACACCTTGATTTGGACTACTTAGCTATGCCTACCTCTCCTTAAACTTAAACTGCTTGTCAAAATTTAGAAGATAGACTTGAGTGGATGGTGAGGGGAGGGTCACTGAACCTTTTATTTGTCCCTCTTTTAAATGTGGACACATTGGGTAAACCTCTTTGCTTTTTGGTATTTCTCATCTGGCTAATTGGCCTAGTGAGGCTAGATTGCCTTCCCTGGTTTGGTAGAGGCTGAGGTTCAGACACTGGCAATTCTAGTAATATCTCCATAACATGTTATCTAAAAAGGTTAGTTCGATAGATAGATAGATAGATAGATAGATAGATAGATAGATAGATAGACAGACAGATAGATAGATAGATAGATGATAGACAGACAGGTAGATAAATGGCTCATACACTGGGGAGGAGGGTAGAGTAGAGAAGAAGGCAGAAACTGCCTGAGGTGCCAACAGATATGAAATTTAGCAAAGTCTTCAATATAGCTCTATAACATATTTACCAGCAAGCTCTCTCTCTCTCTCTCTCTCTCTCTCTCTCTCTATATATATATATATATATATATATATATATATATATAAACAACGTCTCAAAAAACCCACTAACCATTGACTATATATATATATAGTTGTCAATGGTTGGTGGGTTTTTTGAGACGTTGTTTTTCTTTGTAGCCCTGGCTGTCCTGGAACTTGCTATATAGATCAGGCTGGCCTCCAATTCAGAGATATGCTTGTCTCTTCCTCCCAAATGCTTGGATTAAAGATGTGTGCCTCCATGCCTAGCATTTATGGTCTTTCTTAAAAGATACAGTAGCATAAAAAGTAAGACTTACAGCACATGTTGTTATGTTTGATAGCTTTGTGAGTAGAATGGACAGCAAAGCTCCTACACCTCCCTAGAATGAAATTCACATGAATCGAAAGTTGGTGCTGTAGGTTAAAATGTGCATGCCTTCTAGAAGAATTCCTGAAAGGTAATAAAAGAAATTGTAGCCAACAAGTGCAGAAGAAAGCAAAGGCAGAAGAGGAGACTTTCCAACAAACATTGCTGAAACAGTTGGAGAATCATGCATAAAAAAATATATATATCTACAGCCTGGGAAGACGACTCAGCAGTTACAAGTGCTTATTGCTCCTGCAGAGGATCTGGATTCCTCTTACCAGCACCCACATCAGGTGGCTCACAACCTCCTTTAACTCCAGCTCTGCAGTATCTGATGCCCTCTCCTGGTCTCCTTGGGTACTGCAAACACATAATTAAAATAAATATTTTAAATAAATAAAAAAATTTGAATGCATCTAAGCTCAGGCTTCACACTTTTCAGGAAAAATTAACTTTAAATAAATCACAGGCCTAACTGTAAAATGTGAGAGCATACATTTCTGAAAAAAAACCTAGGTGATTTTGAGTTTGGTGATGATTTCTTAAACACAGTGCTAAAACGATGCTCCCTAGGAGAAAAATACATGCTCAAAGAAAAAATTAAATGGGATATTAGATTTGAGATGAGTGATATTGAAGACACATTGTGCTATAACTTAGGAATGCTGATAAATTGGAACTTAAGATAAAAGATGCTTTTAGAAATGTGTACATTAAGAGAAAAGCATTATTCATCAAGATTTTAACCTTCTAACTTAAGATACTATGATAAGAAAAGTAAACCAAGCCTAAAACAAGCAGATGGAAGGAACTAATAAAGACTAGGGAAGAAATTAATGATATAGTGGACACAAGAACAATGGAGAAGGCCGGACAGACCACGCCTTTAATCCCAGCACTCGGGAGGCAGAGGCTCCCTTGTGAGGATCTCTTGTGAGTTTGAGGCCAGCCTGGTCTACAGAGTGAGTTCCAGGACAGTCAGGGCTGTTACACAAAGAAACTCTGAGAAAATTGAGCTCGAGGGACGGCTTAGTGGGTAAAGTACTTGCAAAGCCTGATGACCTAAGATTAAATCCCCAGTGTCCACATAAAGCTGGACACAGGAGGACGACCTCTGAGGCAATGCTCCCAAGGGGAGTTAAGCAGTAGAGACAGGGAAATTCTGCTCGCCTGGAGTCCCTCAGTGGTGAGCAAGAGGCTGCCTCACACAAGGTGGAGGTTGAGGACTGGTGACTGAGGTTGTCCTCTGACTTTCACACACACACACACACACACACACACACACACACACAGGCACATGCACACGCGCACACACACACGCACATGCACGTACATACACACACGTACATACACACACACGTACATACACACACGTACATACACACACACATGTACACACACACACATACACACACACACACACACACACACACACACACACACGTACATACACACAAAGGTTTGAGAAAATAAATGAAACCAAACACTTATTCCCTGAAAAGATCAAGAAATCTTAAGCTAAACTGACAAAAAAGTGAGGAATTACATGGCTAGAATTAGAAGTGAAAAAGAGAGTTACTACCGTATTCATAGCAATGAAAGAACTGTAAATAAACACGGTAATGTGTGGAAAAAAAATCATACAACTTTGATGAAATGAATAAATTCCAAGGACACAAACTGCCAAAACTGACTCACAAAAAACCTGACAATTTGAATAGATATGTAAATTCTGGATTTGTAGTTTTAAACACACACACAAAATTATTTTGTTCCTACTTCATAACTGTAATTTTGCTACTGTTATGAATCATAATGTAAATATTTGTGTTTTCTGATGGTCTTAGGTGACCCCTGTGAAAGAGTCTTTCAAACCCCAAGGGGCTGCAACCCAGGGATTGAGAGCCAATGCTGGGGAGACATTTTCCTCAACTGGGGTGGCCTCCTTCCGGATAACTATAGCTTATGTCAAGTTGACACAAAACTACTCAGCATACTCATTTGGAGTATGTGTGCGTGTGTGTGTGTGTGTGTGTGTGTGTGTGTGTGTGTGTGTGTGTGTGTGTGTGGTGTGTGCGCGCACACGTGCCATGGTACCCACATGGAAGGGCAACTTTGTGTAGTCATTTCTCTCCTTCCATCATGTAGGCTTTGGGGAGTACACTCAAGTCAGAAGGCTTGGCAGAAAGCACCTTTACCTATGAGCCATCTGAAAGGCTAATTTTATTACAATAAAAATTGATTTGTTTTGGATATTGTAAGTTAAATAAATTCAAAAGTAGCCATAAGAAGAATAAAGAGAGCTGGCTTCCTGGGTAACTGAACCAAGTGTTAGGAAAAGAAAGAGAAAAGATGCCCAGTCATTCCACCAGAACCTTGGAAGAGAGGAGAGGAGGGATGAGGTGGCATATCCAGAAAGCAAAAAAGGAGGAAGAAGAGAAAGCAAATACATTGAAAGAGATTCAAACCTTTTTAACCTTCCATTTTAAATATCGTTTGTTGATATGGGGCATAAGGGTTACACCTGAGATTCCAGGACTCTGGGAGGCTGAGGCAGGAAGGTTGAGGATTTGAGGTCAGTCTGGGAATGGAGAACCCTGCCTCAAAACAAATAACAAATGCATGAATAAATGATAGTTAATTATATTACATTAGGAGCAAATCCTGTGAAGTACAACCTAAAGATACGTATGTAATACATAAGAATACAGACAGTATACACAAAGAGAGCCACAACTCTTAGCTTAAACCCTAGCCCCAAATGTGTTTAAGGTCGATTAATCTATTTAAAAGTGGACACGGGGTACATGTGAGAGCTGTAGTGAGGCTAGAGACAGTACTCCGTGCTCACACACAGTAGCATTTCTGGGAAAAGAGCATAAGCATTCACACTAAGAAAATAATGGATTACAAATAGTTCCTCGTGGAGACAGATCAGGGTTTGCTGCCAGGAGAATTACAAAAGCAACTTTTTGTTTTCGGAACTCTGGTTTCCAGAATTGCAAACTGGGAATCACAAACCTGAATCAGGCCACTGATATCAGCCAGGGCCAGCTGCTGCACCTGAGGCATTAGCAAACAAAACAGACTCTCAGGCAAACATCACTAGAAGCTGACAAATAATGATATTTTTAAAGACTTCAGTTAACCTGGGAAATATCACAATTCTAAATCTATGTGCTCTTATTCAGATAGCCTCCAGCCACTCAGACACCCTTGATAGTATGATGGGAAAATCTGGCACACAGAGCGAACAATTTTCAGTGCGTCCTGTCTCATCTGCCTGGTGTTTCGGAGCGTCTTGTCTTCCCAGCCACATTATGATAATGGGCGATGAGTGGGCGGTGGAGTGGAGCGTTAAATGAAAGGCTATGGACCAGGCTCTTCCATGATTACCTCCTCTGAGTCATCTGATGGAAGTAAGTGGGGAATGCTATCTGTTTGCAACAAGAGGTGAAGCAAGGTGCCCAGAGTCAGACTACTGACTTAGTCACTGTTCTATTGCTGGGAAGAGGCACCCATGACCAAGGCAGCTCTTAGAAAGCATTTAATTGAGGCTGGCTTACAGTTTCAGAGGTTTAGTCCATTGTCGTGGTGGGAAGCACCGTGGCACACAGGCAAAAATGGTGCTGGTGAAGTAGCTGAGAGCTACATCCCGACCCACTGATCAAGAGAGAGACTCTGGGTTCAGCATGGGCTCTTGAAAACCCCAAAGCCCACCCCCAGTGACACACTTCCTCCAACAAGGCCACACCTCCTCAGTCCTTTCAAATAGTGCCACTCCTTGGCAACCAAGCATTCAAACCTATGAACCTACAGGAGCCTTTCTCACTGAAATCGCTGTGACTGCTAAGTACGGGAGCTCAGACTCCAATTCAGTCAAGCCTAGAGATCCAAGATCCTTTCAATGTGTTGTAGGTGGACAGCTGTACCACATCCCTCTCCACAGGGCTTCAGGGAGCAAGGTGGATGAGGGAGCAAGGAAGAAGATTGAATCAGCCAGCCTGGGGGTGGGGCGGGGTAAAGCAGAGTTTTCTGGACCGGGCTGGACCACTGCTCCCATGAACTCATTACAGTTGTGTTTGCCCAAGAGCAGGCCAGTTGATACTCCACCATGAAGGAGGGAGGGGCTCCCAAGACCCCACCCCTAGCTGAAGAGCTTTTGACAGTTGAGGGCTGCTTGGGGAAAGAGAGCCAGTTATCTTTAGAGGTGTGGTCCTTAGTAGGACAGCAACGCTCCTGTGAATGGTCCCACATCCTCTCATATTCGGGTGCGAATTGAACTCAGTGAATTAGAAAAAAAAAAAAGAGAGAGAATATGAAATTAGGAGGGGGATGGGAAGTGGATGGGGGTTTAGGTGGAGGAATTGGGGTGGGTATTATTGAATATATTGTATGCATGTATGGAGTTCTCAAGTAATAAAAATATTTTATATGTAATTAAAGGCATTGTCCCGTGATTAAGTGAAGTATAAATGGCAGCCATTAAACAAGCTCAGCTGTCGCCTGAACGGTTTGTTTACATTTCCAAGAGACACTTTCAGTGTTTGTGCATGAGAGACCCTAAAAAGGAGTTGATACAAATGTCCTCTTCTTCCATCAGCCCCAAACCTTACCACTTTCTCCTTGACCTTGAGACAGTGAGTGGGTCTCAACCTTCCTAAAGGGTCGAAGGAGACACTTCGATACAGTTCCTTTTGTTATGGTGACCCCCCAGCCATAAAATTTTTTTCGTTGCTACTTCATAGCTATAATTTTGCTACAGTTATGAATCGTAATGTAAATATCTGATACACGACCCCAAGGGGTCTCAACCCACAGGTTGAGATTCACTACCTTAACGAGAGAACTCTCAATGTCAAACCTCCTGGTATTTCTCGGGCTTAAATACGTATTATCCCTTGGCAGTTCATTTGTTCATGCATTTGTTGGTTTGTTGGTTTGTTGAGTAGCCCCAAACTTCTTGTGATCCTCCTGAGTGCTAAGGTTAAGTATAGGCATATGCTAACCACACTCAATCTCCTGAGTTCTGTTTGGTTTTGCCTTGTATTTTTAACAATATATAACGTTATTATATTATATTAACTATATATATATATATATATATATATATATATATATATATATATCAGTCATTTGGAGAAGGAGTGAAGTTAGAAGCGTGAATGAAAAGAAATTCTTTTAGCCTACTTGATTTTCTTCTACTCCCATTTACTTATAACCCTCTGTAAAACAGGAAGAGAAAAATAATTATTATACAATTAAAATTGGCCCCAGTAACAGCAGTTGGCACAAAAATAAACAGTCAAAAACTACGATATAGAAACAACAGCAATGCGTTTGTCCTTGTGTTTACAGAACATTGCAGACTCCTAGAGAAGGAAGAGGAAGCAGGGGAATCTTCACCAGGGACATCCCAGAATGCTCTAGACCACGCGGGGCTGGGATCTCACAAAGAACCCTGGGGCTAGACGTGCATCCTCACGATCCGCCACAAGAGGGCGGTCATCAAAAGCCAGTAAAAGGTCACCCTGCCCTCCGCAGACACCGGAAGAGTAAGTCCTGCCTAAGGGGGTTGAGACTATTTTTATAATCAGAAGCTGCTGACAGAGTTAGGAAAACATGATCCAAATTAAGATTTTCTTCCAACTATTTTGGTGTTGTTAATCCCATTTTAACAATTAATTCTTAGAGATTCATTAGCAGTAATAATAAATTGTTCTGTCTGCAGGGTAAAACAGAAACCAAATTACTTACTTACATGAAGTCATTTTAGTAATTTGCAATCATTAGGTAGATATTATTTTAGGTATATTTTACCCTAGATGGGGGATAAAGGAGATTCAGACTGCATTTACCTTTTTTAAAAATGTGAATTTAAACTGAATCTAATTATTGAGAAATTAAAAACTTGAATTTAGTTCTACTTGTATTATTATGCAAAAGTCCTTTCCTCACCCCTCTGTTTTTCCATATCTTCCTTGCGAGGTTTTTCATGGAGAATGTACTCCTTGAAATGGCTTCCTCTGACAATCTATCTCAGGACTGAGACCTGGCAATCCAGAACCCTCTGGGCTTCCAAGTGCCAACCAACCCCCCAGTGGCATGCATGTTCATGCTTTCTGGGATCCATATTTCCGAATTTAGATGCGTTTTCACGTCTGGACATTGGTATCTCTTTTTCTAGTTTTATAGGCAACCTTGATTCAGACCCTCATAACTCTTCTGCAATCCTGTTTCCTTCCCTGTGACATGGGAACAGGAACAGGTCTTACCTCATCAAGGGACTGTGGTTATTTGACATTGCAAAATGTGCGAGCCTGGCATCTGCTCCGTGAATGCTGATGGTAACGATTATTATTGTATTCTCAAATATCTGCAGCAACTACTATCTATCTATGAACAAAAAGCCAATGATCCCTGAAACTGTGGGCTTGCGTTCTAGTAAGGGAGGTGACAATGAACAGCAGACATTCTAAGTAGTCAAGAATGCTTTGAAGTAAGAAGATAAGCACCATGGGAAAGGAAAGTGGAGAAAGATATGGAGGCTTGAGAAGGCCTGGTTTTTTGTTTTGTTTTGTTTTGTTTTTTGTTTTTTTTTTTTTCAGGGTACTCATTTAGAAGGTAGGACTTGCATATGAAAATGGGAGGCATGGGCATACCACGCCACAGCTCTGCTGGGAAGAACATTTCATGTTGAGGGCACAGCCAGGTCATGGGCCAGGTCAGCAGCTGCTCCAGCAGGACTGCCTGGCCTGTTCAAGGACATGCAAGGCAGCCCAAGACATTCGGGGTGCAAAAAACACTCCCCAAACCATGTGTGCCACTTGCACGTGCACCCCCAAACAAACCCGGGCATCCCTCCCTGCCTCGCTGTCTGTGGGATTTTCCCTCATTGTTAATGTTAAGTCCATCAAAGGTTGTAACTTGGAAATCACTGTTTTAAGTTTCTCCCTATCTCATGGCTTACAGGTTTTATTTGGGGCTTGTTTTTTACAGTTCTGGGAGCGGGGCCCAGCCTTGCACATGCTAGGCTCACTCTACCATTGAGCCACACTTACAGTCCTCTGTTCATTTTCCCATCCGATTATGGTGACCCCCAAATTGTAACTTGTAGCTGAAGTTTTCTCTGGTCCCACCAGGTCCCTGCAGTCCCGTAGCCCGCTTATAAAATAATCACTCAGAAGCTTATATTAATTAAAACTGCTCGGCCATTAGCTCAGGCCTACCACTGACTAGCTCTTACAGTTAAACTAACCCATTTCTGTTAATCTATATGTCACCACATTTTCTGTGGCTTTATCTGTGTGCATTACATGCTGCTCCATGGACGGCAGACTGGCATCTCCTGACTCTGCTCTTCCTTTTCCCAGAATTCTCCTTATCTACTTATCCCACCTATACTTCCTTCCTGGCTAGTGGCCAATCAGTGTTGTGTTTATCAACAAATCAAAACAACACATATTCACAGCATACAGAACATCCCACAGCAGCACCTGGTGTTGCTTGAATGGCTGTTACAAATACAAACACCCCAGCCCTCTCTAGTGTGTAGTTGAAAGTTTTCCCGCCCAGTCCCACAGCCCCGCAGCTGCTTATAAAATAATCACTCAGAGGCTTAATATTATTTAAACTGTATGGCCTATGACAGGCCTCTTGCTAGTTAGTTCTTATATCTTAAATTAACTCATTTCTATTCATCTATGTTTTGCCACGTGTTCCGTGGCTTTACCTGTCTGCTGGTGTGTTGCTCCTTGAGCAGCAGGCTGGTGTCTCTCCAGACTCGGCCTTTCTCTTTCCTATCTCTCTCCTTGGATTTCCCACCTGCCTCTAAGCTGCTTTGCCATAGGCTGAAGCAGCTTATTTATTAACCAATGAGAACAACATATATTTACAGCATACAGAAAGACATCCCCCAGCACTAGTGTCTTAAAATTTATCAGTATACCTTTTTTTTTTTTTCTATCTCTGCTGTCGTGACAGAGAGACAGATGAAGACCTGGCCCCAAGATTTAAAATACTCACTGCCCATATGAAAACTGAGGAGTTTTTGGTTTTAGTTACCCCAAATTTGTTCTATACTATGTGCTTAATCTGCCAGCCAGAGATCAAAACTTACATCCTCCATCTCCATTCTGATTGACATCATTTCTCATAGGCTGGTGTCTTTATCTCCCTCTCCATTATATCCCAACTATAATCTAAAAAACACAAACTGTGCTCGACCTTTGGAAGACAGAGAATCCTTACTCCTGGGAAGATTTGTAATGACCTGCTACAACCTACCAGGTAAGTCTCAACTGCAAAACTGGTCCTCATAGTTACCAACAACTTGAGATTGTCTTAAACTTCTATTACAATCTCCAAAATGCTTAACTCGATAGATGACACACATATACACTCAATCCTTGCTGAATTGATGGGAAAACATATTTGAAGGATAGTAAAACTCATAATGTCAAGTTCTCCCAGTTCTGAAGACCATTGTTGACATTTTAAAAAAACTATATAATATAATTTACATGCAATGAGTGTACTCTTCACTGTATACACATCTGTGAATAGTGACATATACATATGGTCATGTGACTACTGTCCTGACACAGAATAGTTGTCACTAAAAGTGTCCCCATGTCTGATGATAGTCAGCTCCTCCTTGGACCCCCAGTGACCCCTTGGATCACTGACTTCCTTTCTGTTCCTGGAGCAGTCTCCTTTTCTAGAGGCCATAATGGAATCATCTGGTATAGGAGTCTGGCTTCTTTCACTTAGCATAATGCAAATGAGAAGTCCATCCTCGTTGCACATATGAATAGTTCCTTCCTTTTGCCAAGTGGCATGCTAAGATGCATGGATAGATTGCCGAGCTTATCCTTTCAACAGCCAGACAACGTTTGGAATTTGGGCTGTTTCCAATTTGGGGCAATTATGAATAAAGCTGCTATAATCCTTCATGTCCAGATTTTTGTATGAACATATGCTTCCATTTTCCTTGGCTAAACACGAAGAAGTGCAGTTACTGGATCATGCGGTATGCTGAACATTTTAAGAAAATACCACACACTATTTCCCAGGGAGGACAAGGCCCTTTTCCCTTACCACCAGCAATCCCACCAGTTCCAGCCTCGGCTCCATTGGCATGTGGCAGTGTCACTTTGTTTTAAGACGTTATTAGTTTTATCAGTTCTAATAAGCTTGCATTGTGGTTTTAGTTTGCATTTGCCCAGTGATATTGTGCTACAAAGAGTGGAACCCAGGGCCTCACTGATGCTAGGTGAGAAGTCTACCATTGAACTATCATGGTGTGGTGGCTCCTGCCTTTAATCACAGCACTCAGAGAGCAGGGGCAGGCAGATCTCTGAGTTCATGGCCAGCCTGGTCTACATAGTAAGCTACAACCCCACCTCTGGACGTGTTCTCTGATGAATGTTTGTTCAAATATTTTGCCACTCTTAAATGGATCATTTGCCTTCTTATTCTTACATTTGTATATATATAATTTTCCAAATAATGTATATATTTATATGAATACATATCCTATATCAAGTATGTATTGTTGTAAATATTTTTTCCTATTCCATGGCTTATCCTTTTTTTGTTTTTGTTTTTTTGTTTTTTTGTTTTTCGAGACAGGGTTTCTCTTGTGTAGCTTTGCGCCTTTCCTGAAACTCACTTGGTAGTCCAGGCTGGCCTCGAACTCACAGAGATCTGCCTGCCTCTGCCTCCCGAGTGCTGGGATTAAAGGCGTGCGCCACCACCGCCCGGCTGGCTTATCCTTTTTTAAAGTCTACTCAGAAGAGATCCACACTAGGGTGCACTCCATGAGTTTAAACATAGGCCCAGATTCTAATACATATACAAGACACCTATACAAACAATATAGAAGTCAGGCGCAGTGGTTCACAACTATAATCTTGGTGCTCAAGAGGTGGAGGTAGAGGGATTAGGAGTTCAAAATGAGCCCATCTACATAGTGAGTTGCGACCAGCTTGGGCTATATTAGACCGTATCTCAGAAGAAGGAAGAGGAGGAGGAAGAGGAGGCAGAAAGACCCACCATGGACTGGAGATTCACTAATGGTGGTCACTAATGACTGTGGTCATGCTTCCCTTTATTATCCTTTCTCCTCACCCCATCTCTGTCAACCTTTTCTTTTACGCTATAGTTTTCCATAACACATACACTCTCTAAATAAATAAATAGACTGCTGAGATAGCTCAGGCAGAAAAGTGCTTGCCAGGATGTGTGGGTGTGGGGTTCTTTGGCAGGGAGTATGATTTAGCCTGCCACTGTAGCAAAATCAATTTTGATCACGACTGAGGAATATAACTTTGGTCCCATGCTTGCCTTAGAACTATGGTTGAGATTTGGAGATGCCACTGAGACGTGGTGCATGTCCTACATGGAGCCACCACGAGCAAAGGCCTAGGGGTACTATGAGGATACAGAGAGGGTAATAGTGTCTATACTGGCCGGTTAAAGCCTATGTCATGTTCTGTTAGAGTGAGAGACCAGGCTGGCAGCATAATTAAAGAACCAAATAACAGAGGCCTTTGAGCTTTGGAATTTTGGTTATGCTAGAGAGACAACGATATTGTTTCTGGGACAGGAAATGGCATATTGAGGCCATGTTGTAGGAGGATCAATCTGTGGCTACCTCAGGGTGGCTGCCATTTTTCTAGGTAAGAAAGAATGCAGCACTCTGAGCTTTTGATGCTCCTCCCTCCACCCCAGGCTTCCTGCAGGCTGGGCAAGCATTCTGCCCGCTGAGTTCCACCCCAAGTCCCTGCTGGTTTCTTTGGTGAGTGTCTGTGGTTTAAACCTTTGGTATTATTGACTCAACCTTGAACATTTAAATACTTTAAAGTGCTGCTGCTTACCTGTCTAAGGCATTTCAGTAAGTAAGTTAATAAAGAAAATAAGAGGACTCGTATTTCTGCATGTATTTGCACAAGCTGCTTACAGCACGTTCGCATCCTGTATGTGTCTTCGCCATCCATCACAAATGAGACATAAACACAGACCAGGATCCCTTGACATGAAAACACCTTGTCTGCAGCTTTAGTTTATGAATGTGCCAGAAAGTAATAAACTCTGGTTCTTCAAAAAATATTCTCTGTTTTAGATTGTGTTCCCACTGTTAGCTGAGGGTACTGAAGTGTTACCGTGAATGTCTCATGAATTTCCTTGCCCTCACTTCAAGGGACCCCTAGAGGATTGGGCAATTTTCTCCTTAAAAGCAGGATAAAAAGATGAGGCCAACTGGTGAGAATAAGGGGAGCTTCAAGTCCACAAAATATGCTGCATTTATATTGCAATCCTGTTTACACTCAGATCTACCAAATGTTGAAATATCTTGATTAATGCACACTTCCTAGGAGAAGATGTCAGTCTGTCTAACACGTCCACGGTCATTATCTGTGTCTGGCATCATGCAGCATCTGCTAAGCCCCGCTGGAGCTATGAGAGATGCTAGAGAAGTTATGAGCATCTTTAGAGTTTATATCTTAGAGGGGGAAATCATATCACATTAATATTGAAATATATATTGCCATAAATTGTATCACCACATAAAAAGATTGCTGCTGGAAGTAATGCAAACTGAACTCTAAATTCATAAAAATTAAGACAACATCTTGCCTATCAGAATGTGCAAGGAAAATCAATGGCCACCATTGCTTGCTTTGGAAGAGTTAGAAAAGCAAAATATGCAGCTGTTATCTCTGACTTGCTAGTCAGAGTTCACAGGCTCTGCAATTTAAACAATCTTCGAAATGCCCTGAGTATATATTTTCAGTCTGGTCAAGGACCACTTCTTCTTCCCCGCAACCAGGTCCCCGCAAACAGTTCTCAAGGGATGCATTCCCCAGAGGGGCCTTGAGGCAAAGTGTTCAGTTTTTGCAGTATATACTCTATTATATACATATCAAAATATGTGCTTTATTTTTTTATTGTTTTATTTCATTTAATTAATTTATTTATTTATTTTTTGTCCTTAAAGGAACTTTGGTTTGGCTGGATACATGAACATTTGATTTTTTTTTCTCCATCATGCCATTGACAATAGCCGGAAGCTCTCCCGCGCATCCTTGATTTTTAAACATTAAATATTTCAGACTCATTCCAGGCCATTTCCTTTTCTGGTCCTTGACTCTTTTTTGAAATGACCCCTTTTAGTTCAGCCAAATGTAAACAAAACCGAATGTTCGCTCTGCTCTCACAAGAGCTGTGTTTAGACTACAATTTGCTCTGGGCCAATGCTTTTCAAAGGGAGGTTTGGATCCCCCAGGAATCCTTGAAGGTGAAAGATACCAGGGACAGGAAGTCAGGATTTAAAAACACAAATTTGTTCAATAGAGCTTATGGTAGGAGGGGGAAAAAAATCACACTTCCATGCAAGTAAAATGCATCTAAGCACAGTGGGCTACTTATGGAATTCAAAAATACCAAATTACCCTATGACTCACTGAACTGGCCATCTTATTTCAAAGTGGACTTTATTGTATGATTCCATTTATCAAAAGTGTCTGAAATAAACAAATCTATCAGATAGATGTTAGATTGGTGATTGCATGGGGCGAGTAGGTGAGGGAGGAAGGAAATGGATTAATGAATATAAACTTTCTTTGGGAGGTCACAAAGATGATCTCTTAAAATTGTCATGTGGGGCCAGCAAGACGGCTCAGTGGAGAAAGGTGTTTGCTGTCAAGCCTAGTGACCTGAGTTCAAATCTGGGAACGCACATGGTAGAACTCACTTCGACCTGCACGTGTGCTTTGTGGCACGTGCCCACCCACATGCACATAAAGAAAGAAAGAAAATGAAGAAATTTTAAATTAGTGTGAAGAGTTGTGTTGGATGCACAGCTCTGTGGATGTATAGAATGAACATGGGTTTGTATATTTGAAAGGGGTGAGCTTTTTGACATATGTATTGTATTTAATAAAATAGTATTTACAAAATAGAGCTGAGGAGATGGTTCAGCTGCTAAAGGGTAGGCTCACAGCCAAAACACCAAGAAAACAGATTTGCCTCAATATTACCTATGGGAAAATAATAACCAATACAATAGAAAATGATCAAGAATATACACTGGAAGTTCACCAAAGAAAACTCACAGTTGGGCAAATGAGGATGAAGAGAGAGAGAGAGAGAGAGAGAGAGAGAGAGAGAGAGAGAGAGAGAGACCAGAGGATGGAAAATGCAAAGCAAGATGAGATCACTTAATTCCACAATACTGGGAGAAATGAGGATCAGTTCAAATGACGGCAGAGTGTGAGACTCAGAATCCCACATACACCCAGTGTGAAGGGTGATGGCTCAGTTTTGGTCCACAGTCTGACAGCACTCCAGAGCTGCAAACACAAAGTTCTGGGGTGCCTCTGTAGCACCAGAAAAACAACAATGGATGGGAAGTAACAGCTTGATGGCTTTGTAATGCAGTGTATAGTGCTGCAATAAACATGGAGTGAAGAACTTAGCATGCGTAGGCCCTGGGTTCAAACCCTACTGTTACAAGAAATTAAATGAACACAACATAGTTGAAAATAAGGGTATCTTATAACCCTATTTCTGGGTGTGAGCATTCATTAATGTGAGCATTATTTTTAATAGAGAAAAATGGAAACAACCCAAACAAATGTCTGGTAACAAAGGGAAAATAATTAAACTATAGTATTAATATGGAATGTTATATAACACCCAGGTAAATAGGTTAGATTCATTAAAAAGCAATCCACCCCTACAAAACATATCACAGGATTTTTTAATTTATTATTATTTTTTAAATTATATATGTGTGTCTGCACTCGTATGCACATGAGTGCAGGTGTCCTCAGAGGCTAGAGGCATCAGATCCTATGTTCCTGGAGCTGGAGTGAAAGATGGTTGTGAGCCTCCTGATGTGGGTTCTGGGAACCCAACTTGAGAACTTGGGCCCTCTGGAAGGAACTGCATTTTTAACCTCTGAGCCATCTCTCCAGCCTATTGAGGGTATTTCTTAAAGGGGGTAGAGCATCTGATAGAGTTACATCATAACATGACTTTGACCATTTGCATCAATGCAAAAGGAGATGTTATAGATAAGAGGATCACACTGTGATTTAACCACATGAGACCTACTGCCAGCACTAAGGTCTGGGAGATTCTCTTCCTCCAGAGATTTTTATAGTATCTATCATAGGTGTGGTGTGGTGGCTTACTCCTTTAATCCTAGCACTCTGGAGGCAGAGGCAGGCAGACCTCTGTGAGCTCAAGGCAAGCCTGGTCTATGTAGTAAGTTCCAGGCCAGCCAGGCTCATAGTGGGACCCTGTCTCAAAAAATACTTATCAGTTCCACCATAGGTAATAAATACCAGGCTCAGTGGCATTCTCTCCTCCACAAGTATGGGTCTTGGACCTACAGAGATTCATCTAGTTCTGTGATCTTCAAAGATGTTCAGCTTCATTTGGAGATTTGCTTTTAAGAGCAAGACTTAGAAACTGGGATACTCTGAATATTCTGCTTGCATCAGTTATGACATGTACTCCTTAGCAGAGCTGTCACTCAGGGGTGTCTGTGATGATGGGCTGTACTACATTTGTACCATGGGAGGACGGCGGCAGGAGCTACTTCCTGCAGAGCACGTGATTCGTGACTAGGAAATTTGAAAAACAGAATGTACATTGTAATTGATTTTAACTGATTTTTGGGTTTTTTGTTTGTTTGTTTGTGGGTGTGCATGTGTGTGCATGCATGTGGAGGGCAGGGATCAGTTTTATGTGTCTTCCTCAGTTCCACTCCACCTCATTTTTGAGAAAGGGTCTGGAGCTCATGGATTCTTCTGAACTGGCTGACCAATGGGCTCTAGGGATCTTCCTGCCTCCACCTCCCCAGCAACTGGGGTTCCAGATGCACACACTACAGCCAGCGTTGTACAGGAGTCTGAGGATGGAACTCAGGCCCTCATGCTTGAGTCGCAAGCACTTTGCCTATCGAGGTACCTCCCTAACCTAATGTATTCTTTTGAGACAGTCCCGTGTCTCCCGTGTCTCCCAGGCTGGCCTCAAATCGACTACATAGCCAAGGATAACTGTGACCTTCTGAGCTCCCTGACCTCACATTCTGAGTGTCGGGATTACAGGCACCACCATGCTTGCTTTGTGCAGAGCAGGGGAACAAAGCCAGCACTTTGTGCAAGTTAGGCAAGCACTGTACTGACGGAGCCACATCCCTTATCCCCTAATTTTAAGTGGGAACATGCAGTTAGTAACAAAGATATTACCCAGCATCACTCTGGCAGGCTCTGGGTGACCCAATTTTCTACTTTATCAGGCCCTAGCCACCACACCACACATTTAGGTGATCTGTCTGCCCTCTGAAAAACAGTTTTTACCTTGACTTACATTTTATAATACTATATCACAAGCGATGATCAAAATTTGCAGCCTCCTTCATCTTCTCTGTTCACTCATTCAATATTGTTTTACCTGAGATGCGTCAAGTCCCTGTCAGGCATGGCATGTGGCTCTGGAGGAAACATGGACCAGTGAACTGCTGCACTTCAGGGAATGCATGAGACAGACGAAGAACAGATACATTAGAAATCCTAACCCAAGCCAGGCCAAATGATTCCCACCTGGAATGCCATCACTCGGGAGGCTGAAGCAGGTGAGTTCAGGGCCAGCCTGGACTCCGGACTGCTGCTTGTCTCAGAAAAAAAACTAAGTGAAGGAGGAGAGGGAGAGGGGGGACTAGAATGAGGAGGAAGAGGAAGAAGTGAGGAGGGGGAGAAAAAGAGGGTAGAACGCAGAGGAAGAAGAAGAAAGCAGAGGAAGAAGAGGAGGAAGGCCAAAGAGGAAAAGGAAGAGAAGGAGAAGGAAGCATGGCCTGTTCTAGGGATTCAAAGACATTCACTCGAACTTCAGGTTGGGGATGGAGAGATCTTGCAAAATGCTAATGGTGGAATCAATGCAGAGTGTTTTTTAGTTGACATAATAACTGTGTGCATTTCTGGAGTGCAGTGTGGTACATTGATACCTGTGTATGCTGTGTAGTGGTCACATCAGGATATTTCACTTATCTATCATCTCAAATATTTACCACATCTTTGGAATAAAATATTCATATCATCTCTTCTAGGTATTTTGAAATATATGATACATTTTCACTAACTATAATTACCCTTCTGTGAAACAGTAGACAAAACTTATTTCTACTGTCTAAATGGGGCTCTGTACCCTTCTGTTTCCAGTGGTCAGAGTCCAGACTGGGTGTCTCCAGGTTCTTGACCTCTCATTCAAGGAATTGAAATGAAGTCTCACACAAATTGCAGAAGTAGCAAGGAAACTCTATTAAAGGAAAGAGACAGTAAAAATCAGAAAGAAATACATTTTCAAGATTGACAGCAGGCCACATGAGTGAGGGCATTCATAGGCCCTGATTATTGTCTGTGGCTTCCTTTTGGAGGGGGGCCAAGAGAAGAAGGAATCTGACTTTTAAGGACTGTGGTTTGGGTAATTCAGTTTTGATTGGTAGATGAAGTTTCACAAACATTTTTTTCTATTGCACATGTTCTTTCCCATGATGCATTTTATTTTAATCATATGCACATCTAATTATGCATGTACATAAAATGGTAATACGGGATTCTCCTTAAAGCTCACTTAGGGGACCCAGTTTGCCTTATTTTTCATGCACAGTTTCAAACCAGTTCAGGCCAGATTGATCAATTGAAGTGGTTCTCTGATGTGTCCAGGGTGTGTTTAAAAGGAAATGGGGCATTATCGTGGGCTTACTAAGAGGGAGTGACCTATTTCCATTGCAAAAAGCAGATGGACAAATGCCCATGCAGGTGCAGAGGGGAGGTCCCAGGCTGCCGATAAGTTGCTATGTACATTGTTAGGAAAAGGGTGCCTGTATAGCCCAAGCCAAACACTGTCCCAGTTTATTCTGACTGCCAATCCATTCCCTATGCTTGCCTGCTTTGCCTTACTGTGCAACCCTACGGCTCTCCCCAGCGTCCGACAAACACTACAGTATTCTATACTCTGTTTTTATGATACCAACTTTTTAAAATTCAGATCATGAGTGAAATCATACAGGGTTTGTCTGTGTCTGGTTTATTTCCCCACCATATCTTCCAGGTCCACTCAAATTGCTACAAATGACAAGATTTCATTCTTTTGATTACAGAATAATGTTATATGGTGTGCACCTAACGTATTTTCTTCATTTTAATGGCTAAATTTTGGTTTCAACTTAATTACATCTGGAATCAACTAAAACCCAAGCAGTTAGGAGAATTTGTTTGTTTGTTTGTTTGTTTGTTTGATCACTTGAGGTGGGAATATTAACCTTCAATCTGGCTACTCCTAGGCAACTCACATAAAACGATAAGGAAGAAGGAAGCCTTTGCTTTTGGCCTGCTTGCCCTCACACTGCCTGGCAAATCCATCTATCTTGCTGCTGAGGCATTCCTTTACAGGGATTAGAACTTACTTCTTTGAGATTCCAGTGTAGAATGAAGACCAGCTGTTCCCCAGGAATCTTCTGGGACTCCAGCCCCAGATTGGGACTGCTGAGACTCCAGCCTCACAGACTGAACAACCGCCGAAATTCTTGGCCTTTCCATCGGGAGACAGCCATTGTTGGACTAGCTGGACCACAGCCTGTAAGCCACTTTGATAAATATGCTTTTAATATACATAGTCCCTGTATCAGTTTTGTTCCTCTAGCAAACGTTGCCTAATACACTTACGTACTCATCCCCTCGTGGACATAGGTTGTGCCCAGCTCTTGGCTACAACTAATGATGCTGCAGCAGCAGACGTCTCATCCCTCTACCATTCTCCTTCCGATATATACCTATCAGTGACATTGATGGATCACATGACAGTTCTAGTTTTCGTTGACCGAGGGGCCTTTATGCCATTGTCCATAGTGGCTGTCATCATTTACAGACGCACCAACGATGTGTATGAGTTCCCACTTCTCCAACTCCTTCCCAGCATTTTTCTTTTGCTAACAACTTTTCTAACTGGAAGGAGGTGGTCACCTTCCTGAGGGTTGGAGATGATGGTGCTTTGTACCTTCTTTTGTCTTGTGGCTTTTGTCTTGTGCCTCCTGTTGCCCAGGTTGGCCTAGGTCCTGGCTTCAAGCAGTCCCCCTTCCTCAGCCTTCATAAGTGGCTGGGATTATAGACCAATACCAGTGTTGCAGGCTTTTTTACTGTATTTTAATTTCATTATTTGGGGGTTTTGCTGTTGAATTTCGGGAGTTGCGCCGGTACAGATTTTCATGGGCATTCTCTGCCAGGCTACAAGCATCTTACACTGGCTTCTTTTGCCTGGTAGAAGCTTTTAGTTTGATGCAAGTCCATCTGTCTAGTTTATTCTGTTGCCTGCAGTAAAGAAAACTTAAATCACATTAAATTGACTTAGGCCTTTACCTAGGACAAAAGGAAGTCACTGAAAATTCCTAGCCTCTATTGTCTCTCTCTTCAAAATGAATGCACTGGAGTTGCCTATTGGTCCAGCAATCTAACCACTGGGCAAGAGCTGAACAGAACTGAAAGCAGAGGGCTAGATGTCTGTGATCTCAGCACCCATGAGGCAGAAGCAAGAGGATCAGGAGTTTGAGGTCAGCCTGGGCTATGCAAGACCTCTCTTAACACCCCAGGGGAAAAAAATGAAATCAGGATCTCAAAGAAATATTTATATATCCATATTTATAGCAGTATTGTTGACAATAACAAAAAAAAGGAAAGAGACCCAAATGTCCATCAGTGTATGAAAGGACGAGCCGTATGACATGCCCATCAAAAGCAATATAATGAAATACATTTCTGCATTAGGAAGAAATAAAATTCTGATTGGTGCTACAACATACACAAACATTTCGGGCATTATACTAAGTGATAAGTCAGCGTCCAGTTCAGCAGCACACACACTACAACTGGAATGCACAGAGATTAGGATGCGTCTGGATGAGGATGGCACACACAAAGTCATGAAGCATTCCACACGAAAGAAAGAAAAGAAAGGAGTGAAGGGAGGAAGAGTGAGTCATCTAGATAGCCAGAGAGAGAGAGAGAGAGAGAGAGAGAGAGAGAGAGAGAGAGAGAGAGAGATAGCCATACAATAAAAATGTATTTTTAAAAACAGAAAGGACAATAGTGACAAGGGTAAATGTGACTTTATGGGGCACAGATGTCATCAGCTTTCTCGAGAGAAAGTAGAATGGTCGTAGCCAGGGTCCAGGGGGAGGGGGATGGGAGCTGCTGGTTAATGGGTACAGAACATTAGCTTGAAAACCTGGGAACACTCTTCAAACAGATGTCAGTCATGACCACACCCTCAAAATCAGAGTCCACAGTGCTGCTCAGCAGCTCTACAGGTTAAGATGGTAAAGCTTGAGCTGGGCGGTCGTGGTGTACACCTTTAATCCTAGCACTCGGGAGGCAGAGCCAGGTGGATCTTTGTGAGTTCGAGGCCAGCCTAGTCTACAGAGCAAGATTCAGGACAGGCTCCAAAACTACACAGAGAAACCCCGTCTCAACAAAAGAAAATAAAAAGATGGTAAAGCTTATGTTGTTTGTATTTGAGCATGTTAATAAAACACAAAATAAATCCACTGTTATGTTAAAACTGTGTAAGTCTCCCAGTACATGTTCTCCAAAGTGTTCTTTTTAAATTACTTTTTTAAAGTTACATTTTTATTTACTTGTGTGTGTGTGTGTGTGTGTGTGTGTGTGTGTGTATGCACATGTATGTTGTGTCCACATACTTTATAATCCCACCATTTGGGAGGTTGAGGCAGGAGAATCATGAGTTCAAAGTCATCCTGGACTGTGTAGCAAAACTTCATGTCAAAAGAAAAGGGGGGTGGTGTGGGGCAGGGACTCTCAAGCCAGAGGTAGTTCAGTGGTGGGACCCGTGCATCGTATCAACAAGGTCTCCTACTCCAGCTTCGTTCTTTCACACGTGAAGAAATCAAAATCCCAGAGACGTTAATGCCCTGCCCATGGTCACATGGGATAGAAGCAAAGCCACGCAGGAATGCAGGTCCCTGACTCTGACTCTCAGCAGTTCCTAAACTGTTGATTGCTTTGTGTTGCTTCAGTGTGTCTCTGAAAGGACTCCTTTAGAAACGTGCATTACCGTTACCCTGTAGTTCACCAAGGCTACCTTGACAGCCTGCAGTTTCCCGAATGTCCCACCCAGTGAGGCTGTGGTCAGCGCGGAGTTTTCACTCTAGGTTATATTTCAGCAAAATTGAATGCACTGTTGAAGGTGTAGTGGAACTGTTAGTGCAGATGGGACCCCCAGGGCTTGTTCAGACTGCACATTGCTAAAATACCCAGTTGGAGTCCAGGACATGCAACCACTCAAAGCCTAATCTTCTTGACTGAGTGTCTTGACTCTTTTTTTTTTTTTTGTTTTGAGACAGGGATTTCTCTGTGTAGTTTTGGTACCTGTCCTGGATCTCGCTCACAGAGATTTGCCTGCCTCTGTCTCCCGAGTGCTGGGATTAAAGGTGTGCGCCACTTGATTCTTAGATAAGTATTATTAGAAGCTATCTCAAAGCAAACTGTAGTGAGTGCTTTCAGCACTGAAAATATAGTAACAGAGACAGAAGAAAACATGGTCTCATTGAGATGGTCAGGCAGCGGGAGCCGGGGGTTTCTTTTCCACTCTGGAATGATGGTAGCAGATCCACTGAAACTCTCCACGCCTTCAGAGCTTCTCCAGCTTGCCTGCTGGAGATGCCTCCCAGGAGGTGGCTATGTCCACATGACCCAGTTCAAGGCCCTGAGAAGCAGATAAATGGGTGAAATAGGCATTGTTCCTTTCCGAATTTCACTCTCCTTTGTCTAGACAGGATGGCTGGAGCTGGAGCAGTCACCCTGCGTGTGCCGTCCCCTCCCCCTCCCCCACCCCATTATATACACACCTGTATGCCAGTCAGCTTACCCGTGCATGCAGATGTGGTGGGCATCAAGGGTCTGTCACTTCTCACTTTTCTTTTTTAAACTGGACTGGAACTCACCATTCTGACTAGCCTAGGCTAGACCCTGGGACCCACTTGTCTCCACCCACCCACCCCCTTCTTCAGAGATAGAGTTACAGACCTATGCCACTAGGCCTGGCTTTTAAATGAATGTTGAGATCCGAATTCTGTCTTTATGCTTGTGCTTCGGGCATTTTACACAGAGCCATTTCCCCAGCCTAAATGAGAAAAAAAATGTTTCTCCTCACTTTTTTTTAATGCTCCTGTGGATGGTTTCCTGTTTCCTGTAGCTGAATACTGTTCTAACTGAAATACTAATGAACTACCTCCTTGGAAAATTAGGGATTGGAATGGAACCTATCAGAATATTTGTAGGTGGGGCCCAGGAATGCATTTACACGTTGAACAACCTTAATCAAAATATCTACACCCAAAATACTCCAAAGTTGGAAACTTCTTGAACACTGGCATACAGAGAATTCCACACCTCCTCTCACGTGGTAGGTTGGGGTCAAGGTGCAGGAACAGTAAACACATTGTACAAAATCACCTTCAAGCTATGTGTATGAGTTACACAAGAAATGGAAATGAATTTACTGTTTCCTCTTAGCTCCCATCTTAAGATATCTCATGATTTCACTATGAAGAGCCAAATATTCCCAGTTCAAAATCTGAAACATTTGGTCTCAGGCACTTTAGATAAAGGATGTTCGGTGTGTGTGTGTGTGTGTGTGTGTGTGTGTGTGTGTGTGTGTGTGTGTACATGTGAATGTGGTCCCCAATACCTCCCCTCCTGTTTGGAAACTGCCTGTATCAGGTTTTCTTAATTAGATCCAGTTTTATTTTCTATACAGAGCCAAAAAATCATTGATTAAAAAAAAAGGAGCTTAGAAAAAAGTTGGTATCCGAATACAACCTCTACACATGTAGATTTTCCTAATTTGGGAAGCTCCGGATACCACCCAAAGATGAGATATATTGTCCTAGGAGCATGAAGCTGCACACATGAGTGGAGCCATCCCTAGAGAATTTGTGCAGCTCTGTGGGGCTGGACCCACGGGACAAGTGCTTAGGAGATTAGGTGAAATCTGCTTTGCCCAGCTGGGACCTGCACTGGGGCTGTCCTCACACAACCTTGGAACAGCCCACCCCCTTGTCTGTGTGGTGTGTGGGGCTTCAGCTGAGTAAGCAATTGCAAGCACTGGCTCTGTTGCTATTAGTGCCTTGGCCAGATCCCTACAAACCATCTGCTGGCTTTCCTCGCATCCATCATTCTGCAAAGATCACGGTTCAATCTGTTCTACCATGCTGAGGCCAAAGCTCTGCAATCAACTGCGTTAGTCAATGCGAAAGTCAAGATCTTGCCAACAATGGGTTGCCTCCTAGATCCGTGGTGTCCCTCCGTCACTTCGACATATCACACTGATATTAGTCCTTAGAAACGGAGACGGATCTCTTCAGTCTTCTAACTGCCGGAAACAGGTGGGCAGATGTCTGAACATTGCTTTTCATCCTTTTAGATGAAGCATTAGCCCACTGTGCAATGGGTGAAATCCACCTTTCCTGGTTACAGGAGGACATCATGTCATGTCCTTAAAGCTCTCTCTTCTCACAGCTGCCACAGGACAACTCCTGAATGGCCCAGAGCTACCCCTAGAAAGTTCGTACACATGTCTCTCCAGCTCCTTACCTGCCCCACTCTGGGGGACAGTGACCTCTCATCAGCCAGTCACTTGTCTAAACTTAATTTCACACAGTTTGGGCACTGGGTGTTTAATAAACACCCTAAACCAAAAGTAATGGACCCAGGGATAGGGAACTAGTTCTGACCTTAGGGGCAGGCAACCTGGAGAGAGTTGATGAATATGAATCAGACCCAGTGCCTTCCAGGGGGCACCTCTTCATTCTTATGCCTGTGGATTGGTTTGATTACTCTGAGACTTAAAAACAAAATAAAAATAAATACAACCTGCATGTGTTCTGTTTGTCCTCTTCCCACAATTGATCATTCCCTAAATTAAGGCATCCTTGTGTTGTCATTTGTGAGTTACGTGGTGGTTTGAATGTCCCCACGTGTACTCATGTTGAAATACAGTTGTCACTGCAGCCTGAGGTGATTCGGCTCTGACGGCTCTGCCTTTGTGAATGGACTGATGGCCTTGCCTGTGAGGGTCTTAGTTGTGAGTTACGGAGACAGTGTGGTCCGTTCCCGCCCTCCTCCTTTTCTGGTTTCCACTTGATGCTTTCTGCCATATTGTGATTCAGCAAGGAGGCCCTTACCGGATATTCCCCCCACAGTACGCTCCCCAGCCTGGAGAACTACGAGACAAAGAGAACGTAGCCATTCTGCGAGACACGGTGATAGTAACAGAAAATGGACTGTGACAGTGGCCGTGTTTGTGATGGCAGAGACAGTCAAAGTTTACCAAGCCATTCAGCCACAGCACCTTCTTGTAACTGCACGGTCACATCTTTATTCTAAGTGAACCACAGAGCAGTATTCTGCCACCTTCCTGCAGATCAAGTGGCCCTCCCAGTGGCCACTCGATATCATTCAGCTGGTCACTCAGATCATAAACTCTCTCAACTCTAACCCAGTCTGTAGTTTTGTTTCTCAAATGAATTTCTTTGTTTATTCTGCTTAATGCAGTCTGTTTAGTACAAATGAAACATCACCTGATTATTCCCTCATTAAATGCATCATTAGACGCTCCCACTAATTCTGCAATTATTCCTTCCAGAGGTAAGATGAAGTTAGCAGAACAAAAATAAAGATAATTAATAAATGTGTTCGTGTATTTGTCCTGTTGCAGGGCTTTGAAGTTTAAAAAAAAAAGAACATGATAATTATGATAGAAGTGCTTTGGGCTTTTAATGCCAATGTCATAACTAATTTAAAAGGTCTATATAATAATCACAATATCAGGATGAAGGACATAACTCAGTTAGGAAAATGTTCTTTTAACACCCATGAGGGACTGGATTCCATTCTTAGCACTTCATACACCAGACATGGTGATATACTCATGTAATTCCAGTACTCAAGAAACAGAGACAGGAGAATCAGGAATATAAGTCATTCCTGGATGCATAGCAAGTTCAAGCCCAGCCTGAGATACACGAGATCCTGTCTCAAAGAGGGAGGGTGGGCGAGGGTTAAAGATAAGGCTCCATCAATAACATGCTTCCTGTGCAAACAGGGGTGCTTGAATCCAGTCCCCAGAATTCACAGAGGAAAAAGCCAGACACGACACCACGTAGCGCCAGGGTGGCACATAGCGTTGGGAAGACACAGATGAGAGGATCTTTGGGGCTCTCTAGCTAGCCAGCCTACCTTAATGGCAAGCCCCAGGGCCCAGTGACAGACCCTGTCTCAAAAAACAAGGTCAATGGCTCCTGAGGAACAACACCCAAAGCTGCCCTCTGCCCTCTACGGGCTCATGCGTGTACTTGCACCTCCCCCCCAAACATATAAATCTTTTGAAATCATATGTGCTGAGATGAATGTGCTGGCACACACCTATAACTCCAACACTGAGGAAGCTGAAGCTGGGGGATTGCCCATGAGCCTGAGGCCACCTGGGGCTACCTAGTAAGACGCTATTTCAAGAAACAAAAATATACAGAAAGAAGAAAGGAGAAAGAAAGATCAGTTTCCTGTCATATCTTCTGCAGAGATTTAAAAAAATCTTTTTATGTCTTTAAGAATTTCATGCAATATATTTAGATCATATTCCTTCCCCTCCCTCAATTCCTCCCAGATCTTCCTCTATTTCCCTACCTACCCAACTTCATGTTCGCATGTCTCTCTTTGTCTTAAATAAACACACAAACAAACATGGAGTCCAATTTGTGAGCTGGCTTTCGGGTCCTGTTAAAAGGGTCTCTGAAGTCACGGGGAGTATGGTCAAAGTAGTCTAACAGAACAAATGTTACACCTTTTTAAAAATAGCCTCCTGGGAACCATTATGTCAGGGCCAAACTCTGACAGATTGCCGGGTGTGAATTTCACCTGCCACTTGTTAGGACAGCCTGGGAGGAGAAAGGAGACTTGCAGAAATGTAATTATAAGGGGACCTCTCGTCCCACAAGGCTTTCAAAATGTTCTCCTGTATTCTGTAGGGCAGACATCCAGTCTATAGATGTTGTCGATTAAAAGCCTCACAAGCCAGGAACCACGCATCCCTGTGGGATGCACTGCAAACACAGACTGCCCAGTGTTACCCAGAGGAAGACAAACCAACATGTAAACAAGATGCACCGCCAGCTAGGAAGCCCCTGGATGGACAACTTCACCTCAGAAGCTGCTTGGCTTCATGTTGGCATCTGAATAACATGTCTGACCTCTTTGAAGCGCCATTCCATTGCTCTCTCTGCTAATTTCCCTGGTGAATCCTCAGAAGCGGGCTGCATCCTCCAGGTATGAAACAGTCACAGTGATGATCTCAGATATGAGGCGTCAACAAGGATTGGCCTCACAGCTCTGTCACCCTCTACCTCTGGGTCTCGTTGCCTGCGCCTGCAAGGCTCATGTGGACACCTGCAAGGAGGGAGGTTGTGCTTCTTTTTCTCTTGTTTTGACTTGTGTGTGGGTGTGTGGTGATGGGTGTGGTGTGTATACGTGTGTGTGCACTCACCTCTGTGTCCTCAGAAGCCAGAGGAGATGTCTGGTGTCCTGTTCTGTCACCCTTTGAATTGCTTCTTTCACACAGGGTCCCCCGCTGAAACTGAAGCTAGGCTTGGAGCCAGCAAGGCCCAGGCATCCTCCTGTCTCTGGCCTCCCACCCCACCAAAGTGCTGGGCTCACAACTCACTCTCATTGATTTTAACCCAAGCTAGAAGCAAATGCGAAGAGGAACCTTAGTTGAGAAAAGAAAATGCTCCCATTAGCACGCCTGTAGGCAAATCCATGCAGTGTTTTCTTATTGCTAGTTGGAAGAGGAGGAGCTAAGCCACCCGGAATGGTGTCACCCCTGCACAGGTGGTCCTGGGTGATGTAGGAGAGCAGACTGAGTAAGCCATGGGAAACAAACCAGGAAGCAGTACCCCTCCAGGACTTCTGCTTCAGTTTGTGCTGTGGTGATAGATGGTGCACCCTAATAAATTTCCCTGAGGATCGGAGGACAGAGCCAGCCACTAGATAAGACATAGAGGTCAGGCAGTGGTGGCACACACCCTTGATCCTATCAGTCGGGAGGCAGAGATCCATCTGGATCTCTGTGAGTTCAAGGCCACACTGGAAACAGGGCCAGGCAGAGGTGACACACACCTTTAATGCCAGTACTGGAAAGCACACACACCTTTAATCCCAGGAAGTGATGTCTGGGCAGAGAAAGGTATATAAGGTGTGAGGAAACAGGAACTCACTCTCTTTAGGCTGAGGATTTCACAGAGGTAAGAACTAGTGGCTAGCTGCTCTGTATCTCTGATCTTTCAGCTTTCACCCTGATATCTGACTCTGGGCTTTTTATTAAAAGACCATCTAAGATTCGAACAACAATGTGCCTGGAGTTCTGCCCTGACTTCCCTCAATGACTGAAGTGTACAAAGAAGTAGACCCTTTCCTCTCCAAGTTGCCTTTGGTCATGAGGTCTATCACAGCAATAGAACCTAACTAAGATGCATGGTCACCCCCAAATTTTTATGGGAACTATGGGGATTTGAACTCAGGTCCTTGCACTTCCTCAGCCAGTGCTCTTACCTGTCTCTCTCACCTCTTTCTGTTTGATCAACGCCTTTCTTCCCACCCTTCCCATGCCTCTGTCTTTCTGGTTCCTCTAAGACCCATCTGGCTGTCACTTCCTCCCTGCAAAACCAGATGGGATTACAACTCCACACCACAGTCGGAATGTGGGTCACCTACCTGTTTGACACAGGCTGCCTGCACTTACAAAAGAAAAAGTGACAGTCATTGGACGTCATAAAATGGTGATTGCTGTTGTCGTGTTATCTGTTCAAAGGTCAAAAAGAAATACACTAGGGAAGTCTGCCCACTTTTGTTTCCAACTACACACTTCTAACCAACCCATGGAGTCATACAATGGGCTTGTAAAAGAAATGATTCTACATCTCTTGCCTGTTCACCTGGACAAAGCATGGAAGACAGACTGCATCAAATAACTGAGGCCTAGAGAGTCCCGGCCAGGGCTGTTGTATTAGGCCAACGATGGATGTCTTCACATGTTTTAAAAATTAGAAGGGCCAAAAATGGGTCTGTTAAATGCCAGCCATGCCTGCTGTTCTCCTTTTATTACTATAAGGAAACGGGCTTAGTATTTTCATGACAAGTTCCAAAGCAAGGGTCAAATCAGTGCTCCTCAGAAAATCCGTGAGGAGAAATACATTTAATAATCCAATACTCAAGGTTAGGGAACAAAGCTCAGTGGTAGAACACTTGCCTAGCACTCAAGAGGTCCTGGGTTCAATTCCCAGCACCACCACCACCAGAAAAAAAAATGTAAGGAGTTAAACAGGGCAGTATTCAGGGGCAGAGCTGCATATGAAGACAGGAAGAGTTGGTTTCAGACTGGTTCAAGCCCCTTTTGGCCTCTCACCCTCCAGCCTTGGCTAGGATACGGAAGCTCAGTTTCCTCATCTGTAGAGAGGAACAAGAGGATTGTTGTGGGGATTAAATGGCCTGTGTAAGAGGCATACGTAATGACACAGACGCTGAGATGCAGCCGGGTCCTGGAAGAGCTTCATAGGTAGCACATTCTGTAACTGCTGGGTTGTATAGAATTCATTAGACTCTACCTAGAGCATAGGTCAGAAAACTTTCCCTTTAACGGTCAGATGATACATATTTCATCATATTATCATCAATACATATTGGAAGCCATATGCATATGCCATGTCACAATTACTCAGCTCTGTCCTTGTTGCTTAATAGTAGCTAGAGAATCGTGAATTGGTGCAACTGTAGTGTGTTGGCGGGGGGTTCACATTGATCTGTGGGCTATAATTTGCTGATTCCTGCTCTAGTAGATGACCAATAGATTATAAAAACTCTGGCAAGAAATCCAGACTCTTAAATCAGGACAATCAATAAAAATGAGGGATGAAGCGAAAGCATGGAAGAGTTCAACCTTCGCCGGACCTCCCTAAGAGGTCCTACTTCATGCTAGGTTCCATATGGATTCCACAAACAACAGTGCTAAGCCTTCCTTCTGGAAAAATCCTTTTTAAAAGTTTCAATTTCTGACACACAGAAAGAATAAAAAAGAAAGGAAAGGAAACCCCCCCAAATAAAGACACACACCCACAAGCTGTGGCTAAGGATGGCTCATCGGTTGAGGGCACTTCCTGCTTTTGCTAAGGCCGCTTCTTAGCACTTGCACTGGACAACTCACAGCTGCCTGCAACTCCAGCTCCAGGAGATCTAATGCCCTCTTCTGGCTTTCATGGACACATGCACAAGAGTGGCAAAGTCAAGGAGATCTCTGTGGGTTCAAGGCCAGCCTTGTCTACACAGAGAGTTCCAAGGCAACCAGGGCTACACAATTAGACTCGGTCTCTTAAAAAAAAAAGGAGAGAGAGAGAGAGAGAGAGAGAGAGAGAAAGGAAGGAAAGAAGGAAGGAAGGAAGGTAGGTTGAAGGGACTGTGGTGATCAGGACAATCGTGGGTTGGTGGCATCATGAAACTGCTGTCTCTGTGCTCCCAGGAACATGAAAGGAAAAAACTATTAGATGATGTCACATTAGTTCAAGTTCTCTGACATGGGACTGAATATCATCCATAAATGATCTTTATAAAGAATAGGGTCAAAGCTAGGACACTGTAAAACACGAGATATCCCGCCATTCTGTACACCACTTATAAAGAAACCCAATATTATCAAGTATGCTGTAACACAGCACAAAGATGGTCCCATTAGACATGTGCTATTAGATATTGACTTGCTTTGACATTTCTATTCCTTTTCCATTTCTGTGGCTGCCCACGTCATTGTTGAGGATGACATAGTTCTATAGTCTCTGTGACTAAACCTAATCTACCTATGGGTGTCTTGTTTTTCAGTTTCCCCAAAGCAATGGTTTCTGTTTGTCAAGGTCACTGAAGAGCTATAAAACCCATAATTTGCACAAAGGCATGTGGTCACAGGAGCAAACAAGGCTACAATCCAGCCCAGCACTAATGTCCTGGCAACTAACAAGAAGGAAGAGGGAAGGCCTTGCACATGCCTAGAGGCACTGTTGCCTAATTCTCAACAAGGTTCTCTACATACTGCCCTGGAACCAAGAACATGATAAAGAAAATAGAAGATGGTTCCCGGTGTCTTAGGAAGAAGAATATAAGCAAATAAAGTATGTCAATGGGACCCTGTGGAAGTGACTTATACAAGATGCACACCTGAAAGAGAGAAGGAAGGAAGCAGGATGGGGCAGGGGATGAGGGGAAGCTGGACAGGTCAGTGGAGCCTAGCTTCAGCCAGCTCCTCACAGGCCATTACTTCTGCTCTGTAGACAAAAGGCCCATCCATCATCCTATATGCTCTCAGCTGGTCCTGCGGCTGTAACTTCTGAGAGAGACAGCCTCATACCCAGAGTAATACCCTGGTTTGGGGGCAGCTGTGGGTTATCAGCAGTTAAGCTACAAGGTAGAAACTAGGGTGGGTATGCTAGACTTTGTGAAAGAACCTGGGCAGGGAAGCAATGGCTTCTACACACACACACACACACACACACACACACACACACTACACACTCGCTGCTGTTAGTTGGCTTTGATTGTGCCTCTACTTGTCCCAAAGCAACTTTATTTATTATTATTATTATTATTATTATTATTATTATTAATTATTATTACTGTATTGTTTTGGTTTGGTTTTTGGGGTTTTTTTTTGTTGTTGTTGTTTTTGTTTTTGAGACAGGGTTTCTCTACGTAGTGTTGGTGCCTGTCCTGTATCTCACTCTGTAGACCAGGCTGGCCTTGAACTTACAGCGAGCGATCCGCCTAGTTCTGCCTCCTAGTGCTGGGATTAAAAGCATGTGCCACCACCGCCCAGCAGCAACTTTATTTTTTAAAAGTAAAAATTAAAAATTTCTGCCAGGCATTGTGATGCACACCTTTAATCCCAACACTCGGGAGGCAGAACCAGGCGGAACTCTGTAAGTTCGAGGCCAGCCTAGTCTACAAAGAGGGTTCCAGGACAGCCAGCACTGTACAGAGAAACCCTGTCTCAAAAAAAGCCAGTAAATAAATAAATAAATAAACAAACAAAAGCATACTTTTTACTCTGTATTCCCCCTGTTGGCGAGAAATTTCACCAGTTTGTATAAGAAACCATAAGAGTAAACATTGTTTAAATAATCAGTGTTCAAAAATATTAGAAAAGTAGTCAGATATAGTGGTATATCCCAGTTGTCTGGGCAACTGGGAGGCAGAGGAAGGAGGATCTGTATAAGGCCGACCTTATCAGAGGCTAGCCTGAGCTACTTGGGACGCTGTCTCAAAAAAACAAAAACAAAGCCAAAAACAACTAAAAAGTGCCACACATATTGCCGATTAAAGATGTTACTTAATTTCAACAAGAAAAATTAAATTTAAAAAAGTTAAAATGGCAGAAAAGTAATAAAAATAGGTAAGATCATATTTTCAAAGGAAATCAAAAGCTAAAGCACATTTGTAGGTTCCAGGAATGAAAGAAGAATGCAGAGCAAAAATAAAGATACATTTCATGAGGGGATGCTAACAAACAATGGAGCTAGCCCCCTGAGTGCAATGATAAGGACTTCTTACAAAGATCTGCTGGGCTCTGCACATAGCTAAGAGGAGACATGCTTGCCTAGCCCTCGATGGGGTCCAGGGTTTAATCCCCAACACTGCAACAAGGGACAAAAATGACTTGTTAAAGTGAATATCCTCTAAAAACTTCATGTGCTGCATATTTAACTTCTTGGATCTTTTTTTTTTTTTTTTTTTTTTTTGGTTTTTCAAGACAGGGTTTCTCTGTGTAGCTTTGCGCCTTTCCTGGAACTCGCTTGGTAGCCCAGGCTGGCCTCGAACTCACAGAGATCCGCCTGGCTCTGCCTCCCGAGTGCTGGGATTAAAGGCGTGCGCCACCACTGCTCGGCAACTTCTTGGATCTTTATAAAAATATCTAAAACCTAAAATGACGAATCACAAAAGCAGAAAGCACTCTCCTAAAATTTTTTAATTACATTAATAGACGCTTCCCAAACATAAGATCCCAGAATTCCATCAAGTTAAGTATTAATATGCTGTTTAAGATTAAATTGTGGCTCTTTCAAAATTCATATGTTGAAATATTCACCCCAGTACTTCAAGTTATGACCAGGTGCTGTGGGTGTGGAGGTAGATAAACATGGTGGTACATGCCTACAATCCTAGCTGCTGCACCTACTTCAGCTACATATGGAGGTCAAGGCCAGTCTGGGCTAAGTCTAGGTGACATGAGACCCTGCCTCAGAAAACACAAACAAGCAACAATCAAGTGTTTACAAAGGTAATCTGCTGTGGATATCGCTCTATATAAATAAACACTGATTGGCCAGTAGCCAGAAAGGAAGTATAGGTAGGACTAACAGAGAGGAGAATTGAGGGAACAGGAAAGCAGAGGGGTAGACTGCTGGAGCCGCCACCAGGACAAGGAAAATGTAAGGTACCGATAAGCCACAAGCCATGTGGCAAAGTATAGATGATTAGAAATGGGCTAAATGTAAGAATAAAAGCTAGACAATGATAGGCCTGAGCTAATGACAAAGCAGTTTAAATAATGTAAGTGTCTGTGTGTTTATTTTATAAGTGAGCTCCAGGACTGGAGAGACTTGGCGGGAGCTGGAGAGAAATTCTCCAGCTACAGTAATCCAGTTAAAATGAGGTCCCTGGAGTGTGCCCTCATCCTGTGTGACTGGTGTCCTCATAACAAGGGGAAACTTGAACACAAGCACACACAGAAGGCAGATCGTGTGGAGAGACACAGGGGAAGTCAACACCTGCAGACCAAGGAAAGAGCCCTGGAGCAACTCCTTCCCTCAGAACCTTCCACAGCAACCAGCTTTGTCCACATTTTGGTCTCAGACTTCTAGGCTCTGGAATTGTGAGACAGTGTACTTCTGTTTTTTAAGCTTCCTGGTCTCTGGCATGTTGTTACAGCAACTCCAGGAAATTAGCAGAAAGGAGCATGGGAGGATGGAGGGAACACGGGACACCATTTAGAAAATAGCTTGCCTATTCGTTACAAGAAAAGCAAGACTTTTTTTTTTTTTTTTTTTCTGGCTTACTGGTTTAACTTCAGAGTGAAATAAACAAAGTCACTCCATAGTCTTTCATGAGTGGTTTGATGAAGAAGGGACTGAAAATTCTGGAACACACTATGAGGAATACATAGGCAGAAATGCAATAATACTTTGAAATGTCAGTATTTCACATGGCAAATCAAGAGGATTCGTGTTTAATGAAGGAAGTTGGAGTTGATTAATATAATAAATTAGGTAGAATTAAAAGGCATGTAGAAACACAAAAGAAGTTAATATATATTTTTCCCAATAAATGGGTCATCAAAAATATCAATCAAACAAAACACACAAACTATTTATATAAATAAAAGAGAAAATGTGTGCATGCTGCATTTATAAGCATAAAGGAACACAATCTGACACACAAATATATCAGAACTTCTTAAAATTTCAAATTTTAAGCTGGGATTGGGGTGGAGCTCAGCAGGGGAACATGTGCTTACCACAGGCTAGGCTCTGGGTTCAATATTAAGCACCATTTTTAAAAATCTTGTTTTAAAGGCATATTTTATTATTTTAATTATGTGCATGTTTGTGTGTGTACCACCTGTTCCCAGGTGCCAGCAGAGGCCATAAGAAGGTGTCAAATGCCCTGGAGCTGGAGTCACAGCAGTTGAGAACTGCTGGGTGTGGATACTGGAACCGAACTCAAATGAGCAGCAAAGACTCTTATCACTGAGCTATCCCTCCAGTCCCGAATTAATCTCTTAAGTAACAGTACATTAGAGAAGAAACCTACAAAATGAGCCCATGTATTCTCTTAAATCACGTTATACAAAACACATATAAAACCAACAATGTCAGCAGAGTGAGTTCCAGGACAGCCAGGGCTACAAAGAGAAACCCAACCAACCAGAAACTAACAACTAACAATGTGTAAAGTTGTTTTTGAAAATAGATCATTCTCTCATACAATACATCCTGACCACAGTCCTGCCCCACCCCCCTTCTACCCCAGACCCAGTTCCCCTCCATTTCCCTTCAGAAAGGAGCAAGCCTCCAAGGGACAAAAATCAAACACAACAAAACAAGATACAATAAGACAAGGCAAAGGCTGGATGAGGCCACCCAATCCGAGGGAAAAAACCTTAAGAACAAGCAAAAGAATCAGAGACACATTTGCTCAAGCTCTTAGGAGTCCCATAAAACCACCAAGCTAACAGCCATAATGTACACACAGAGGACTTGGTGCAGACCCCTGCAGGCCCTGTGTTTGTCGCTTCAGTCTCTGGGAGTCCACGTGAGCCCCTCTTAATTGATTCAGTGAGTGGTGCTCCCCTGGTGTCCTCCATCCCCTCTGACTCCTACAATCTTCCCTCCCCCTCTTCTGCAGCTCTATCTCCCACCTCCGAGGGGAGGGACCGATGGAGACCTCCAATTTAGACTCTCCACATGTCTGTCTGTGGGTCTTTCCACCTGCTCCCATCTGCTGCTGGAGGAAGCCTCTCTGATGACTAGACAAGGCACCAATCTAAGAGAATAGCAGAATATCATTAGGAATCATTTCATTGATACTTTTGGTTTGTTTTTTTGGCCAGCCATGTTTGGTTTTACCCTAGGTCTCTGGGCTATCCAGTCTCAGGCCCCTGGCCATCCAGGCAGTGTGGGGGTGAACTGCCTCTCATGTAGTGGGCCTCAAGATAAGCCAGACATTGGTGGGTCACTCCCACATGTTCTGTGGCGCCATTGCCCCAGCACATCTTGCAGGCAGGACAGATTGAAGGCTGAAGGTTTTATGGCTGGGTTGGTGTCTGGGTTTCTCTTTTGAAGGCCTGCAGACACCTTCCCACACCAAAGAGACTAGAATGGAGGGGTGGGGGCTCCATGCAGTCACCAGCCTGGCCTCTCTCTGTTCAATGATGTGCGTGGATGCTGTCATAAGCTATGGGCCCCACCCTCAGTTTTAGGAGAGTGACCCTCTATCCCAGCATTAGCCTGCATTGTTTGGGAATCTCCACAGGAAACCCCCTCAGGCAACAACCCAACTCTGGCCCCTCACTGGATGCCTTGCTGGGCTACAAAAGATGGCCAGTTCTGACTCCGTAGCCTCCATTACTAGACGTGCTCACTAGGGTCATCCTCACAGATTCCAGGAAGTTCCCACTGCACCAGGTGTCCACACTGCCTCCCAAGTGCCCCCCAATTCTACTCCCCTCAAACTCTTTTAAAGGGAGAAAAGGTGAGACTGGAGAGATGGCTCGATGGATAAGAGCACTTGCTACAGGAACATGAGGACCAGAGTTCAGATCCCAGCACCCACATAAAAAAGCCCAGTATAGCCGCTTACACGCCTGGTGCCCCAGCACCGTGAGGGGCAGAGGCCGGAGGAGCACTGGGCAATGCTTGCTGGCCTCCAGCCCAGCTCCAGGCTCAAGGAAAAAAGGTTGAAGAGCGGTAGAGCAGGACTCATGATATCATTCTCTGGTCCCCATCTATGTAAAGGTGTACACGTGTTCCCAAATGTGTGTACACACACACACACACACACACACACACACACACACACACACACACACTTTAAAAAGCATAAAGAAAACAAGGGAAAAGGAGGCCTAATGAATTATGCATAAATAAAGTAGGAAAAAATGAAGGTTATGGACAGGAAAGGTTTTTTGGTTTTGTTGTCTATTTGTTCTGGATTTTTTGGTTTTTTTTTTTTTTCTTTTGAGACATAGTCCTATTCAGCAGCCCATACTGGCCTCCAAAGTGCTGGGATTGCAGGCATGAGCTGTCACGCTCACTTTATCGGCAGGATTTTATGTGTGTGTGTGTGGGGGGGCAATCCTTTAGTGCTAATCACTGAAATATAGAGAAATCAAAACTAGTCATGTCCAGTTCAAATAAAAAGCCATTCTAAATGTAAACCTCCACTTTGTTTCACTGAGCAGAAATATTACTATTTTCAATTATGTGATAAAACATTCACTGACAGAAATGAAGTAGATGTTTTTAAAATCAATAATATAATGCTGAGAGGACTAGCAGAGACCAAGGCTTCACTCTACAGGCCCAGAAGGACACTGTACAACATTCTCCAAGAGCTTCATGCAAACATGGCCAGCTGTTGGCCACTGGTGATCCCACGTTGAGTGAGACACTAACAGGAGATGCTTTGGTACAATAGACTTGTAGAAGAAAAGCTGTTGATTACATTTAAATATACAGGAAAGGAGGAGGAGGAGAGAGTCACTTGGCCTTTGAAATAATTTCCTTTTTAACTTAAGTCTGAAGTACAAAGAGTATGCCGAGGGTTCGGTGTGTCCAGCTTGCCAACTCGAGAACACCAGATATTAATTTAATTAAAGAGTGGCATTCATAGGGGCTAACATATGGTTCATGGATAAAATACTTCCCCAACAAGTATGAAGACGAGTCCCCAGAAAGCATGGAAAAGCCAGGCAGGTATCATGGCCCCCCAGTAATACCGGCTTCCAAGAGGCAGAGATGGGATCCCCAGGGCAAATTCACTAACAAGTGTAGCCAAGTCAGCAAGTTTTGGGTTTAACAAGAAGCCTCTACAAATAAAGTGGAGAGATTGAAAAGGACACCCAACACCCATGTCTGCACACACACACACACACACACACACACACACACACACACACACACCCCATGACCTAAGCTCTCCCACTAGGCCCCTCCTCTTAAAAGTTCCATCACTTTGCAGTAGCATCAAGCTGGAGACCCACCAAGCCTTTAACGTACAAGTCTTTAGGGGACAGACACCATACGGCATTGCCGTATCAGAATAGCAAAGAAGATGACGGAAATATGACACAAAATTCATAGCCCAGCCCTCGCATTAATTACTGAAATCAAAATGTGAACAACCCTATGATCTAACCGTTGAATCCACTTGTTAAAGAGAACTGAAGAGGGGGGGCTCCGTAGATAAAGCGCTTGCCACGCAAGCCCCAGGATCTGAGCTGGGATCCCCAGCACCCACATAAAAAGCCGGGTGCCACGGTGCATGCCTGTCATCCCAGTACTGGGGAGGCAGAGACAGGAGGACTATGGAGACTCGCTGCCAGGCTGGTCTAGAAAATTTAAGGAACTCCAAGCGAGAGACCTTGTCTCAAAAACTAAGGTTGAGGGGTCAGGGAGATGGTTCAGCGGGTGAGGCACTCACTTGACAAACCTGACAGCCTGAGTGATGGCTGGAACCTACAGGGGAGAGAGAGAGAGAGAGAGAGAGAGAGAGAGAGAGAGAGAGAGAGAGAGAGAGAGAGAGAGAGAAAATGACTCCACACAGTTGTTCTCACACACACACACACACACACACACATACACACACACACACACACACACACACACACAGAGGGCGGGTGTTGAAATCACTACAAAGACTAAGTCTCTGTGCAGATAAAGCCAGGTAGGCCACAAACTTCACTTAATTTGCCAACTGAACCCAAACATAGCTTGAGCTGTTTCTTATAAAGACATATACTTTAAAAAAAGAAAAGGTGCCGGGCGGTGGTGGCGCATGCCTTTAATCCCAGCACTCGGGAGGCAGAGCCAGGCGGATCTCTGTGAGTTCGAGGCCAGCCTGGGCTACCAAGTGAGTTCCAGGAAAGGCGCAAAAGCTACACAGAGAAACCCTGTCTCGAAAAACCAAAAAAAAAAAAAAAAAAAAAAAAGGAAAGGAAAGAAAGGAAAAGAAGAAAAGAAAAAGGAGATGGAGAGATGGCTCAGTGGTTAAAAGAATTGGTTGCTCTTGCAGAAGGCCCAGGAGCTATTCCCAGTCACCCACCGGGTGGTTTACAAACATCTGTAACTCCAGTTCCAGGAAATACAATGCCCTCTTCTGAGCTCCTCAGGCACCAGGCACACGCACAGTGCAATACATACCTGCAGGCAAAAAAAATCCATACACATAAAATAGAATGAATAAATACAACTAAAAATGTTAAAGACAGAATTTAAGCACAATAAGGAATAGCCCAAAACTATAAGACAGTGTAGTTAGGGACTTCCCAGTGGTAAGTTAGTACCAATTGGTTAGTGCTCTTCCTGATGAGGCAGTACACAGCTGTGCCGAGATGGGTGTGTTTCCCTTGGCTTACTCCCACCAAAGCTGCTGAGGCCACTCCTCCATGCTTCTTCACTGGACCCAAACCCTCCGAGTCTGGTGCTTCTCACCTCATGGATTTACTGTATATAATCGAATAGACTCTATAGTCTTTCGTGTTTTTAGTCAGCTAAAGTGGGTTTATGTCATAAAATACAATGTGCTGGGACTGTGTGCAGGTAAATGGACTAAATACACCATCTGGAGGGTGGGGCTATCTTCCCCAAAGCAACGTGTCCGTAGTGAAAAGCATTGTTAACATTCTTTTGTATATACAAAATGATCATCATTTTGGTACGTCACCTCACTTCCCCCAACTGCAAATCTCCAAAATACTTAAGGTAGGAATGCTCACACAGCACTTTGAGGAAATGCCTCGCTATCCAGCGGAAAGGGCTGTTCAGAGCAGATGGTGGCACCAACCCTGTGGAGTCCCAGCTTCCCCTTGCTTGCTCACTGACAGCTCATCTTAGTGACCCAGCAGAGACACCTAACCCTTTCCCTCCATCTTTGTGTAATTCCTTCCCCATCTATTAACCTCTCAACAGGTCTCCGCCTCCAGCATCCCCCCCCCCCCCCGTTTGCTTCTACACTGGTGTCAGAATGCTAATTCTGAAACCCTAGAATACTTAAAAATCCCACCGTGCCTATCCCCCTTGCCGTAACTGACCAAAACGTGCAATCCATACAGCCTGGCATCCAAAGACCTCCAAGACCTGACCCTACTCACCCTGTGTTTCTTCTTTGCCACAAAAGCCTGGCTTCTTTTCCACCCATGAGGCTATTTACAGCCCTGTGCCTTGACCGGAATACCCTCCTTTGCCCTCCCATCCTCCTGACAAATGCCTCTCACCTTTTAACCCTAGTGCAAGCTTCCCATCCCCATAAATCCTTCCTAACTCAGAAGAGGAAAGGCATGCTATTCCCTCAGATCAACCCAAAGATAGGGCCTTGTTTATTTCCTCCCCCTTCTATTATTCCTGGCATGATGTGGGCTTTGGAGCTGGAGCACCCCAATGTGCCAATTAAAAGTTATTCAGTCTCATTAAGTCTAAAACTCTTATTTTCAGAGAGATAGGAAAGGTTCCAACTTCTCATGAGACTCCTTTCCTCCCTCCCTCTCTTCTGCCTCCCCCTTCCTTCCTATCTTCCCCTTCCTTCCTTCTTTTCTTTTCTTTTGTTTGTTTGTTTGTTTGTTTGTTTTGAGACAGGGTTTCTTTGTGTAGCTTTGGAGCCTGTCCTGGAACTCACTTTGTAGACCAGGCTGGCCTCGAACTCATAGAAATCCACCTGGCTCTGCCTCCCTAGTGCTGGGACTAAAGGTGTGTGCCACCACCACCAGGCACTTCCTTCTTTTCTTTTAGGAGCATGCGCACCCCAGCAATTCCCAGGCATTTGAATCCAGGGGAATTATCATTGCAGTGATGTGCTTTGGTGACTTCCCTGGCTTTGTTGAGCAAAGCGTCACCTAACTACCCTGACCCAGTAACTGTTCACTTTAGGCTTGTGTTCCTACCAGCTGCATAAACTCACGGCCTCTGGCATCTCAGATTCAGAAAGATTCTTCAGGCTCTTGTGCTGAGCCCAGGAGACTTCTCTGGTCCACCAACTCTTCAGTCCTTTAACATCCCTGTGCTGTGCTGTACTTTCTGGAGTGGGGAATGTTCTCAATATCAGGTACAGGCTGTAGACATCTGGGCCCCTGCTTGAGTCCATGTATTTGGACTCATCCTCTGTCAGTTCTCTCTGCTGTAGTTGGGTCATGTTGGGTGTGATTATATCACATGTTGCACCCTCTCCCAAAAATGTATGGAGACTGAATCTGCCCAGACTTTCTGGATGCCACAAGACTGTCCACTCATCCCTGCACCCGTCTCCAGCCTTGGAGAGGGTCCGTCACTCACAGCTAAACTCTTGCTCTTTTTCTCCTGTTTTCACAGAACCTGATCAGCATTGGCATGGGCTCCTGATCTCACTGGTTTATGGACGGCTTCTCTGCTTTAGTACTTCTTGACATCCTATTGAAATGCAGATGCCGGTTCAGAAGTTCTAGGATGTGGCCTGGGAGTCTGAATTTCTACCAAAGCACCCAGGTGATAGCAACCTGCTGGTGAAACGAGTGCTGTTTAAAGGGTTTAAATCAAGCTTCACCCTGACAAAGCTGTATTTGCTTTCTTGGGCAAATTCCACAGGACAATAACAACTGACAACATGAAAGAGAAGAAAAGTGGCCATCTGCGGAAAAACATCAGGCAAAGGCTCACAGCTACGGCCTGTCTTCCATGGACCACTGCACTTTCCTCTCTCACTAGAAGCACTGATGTCTCTTCAGGACTCCTACGCTGTGCAAATTTCAATCCTTGCCTGTGTGTTTGATTACACATACTTATCCCTAACTATACTGTAATTTTCTTGAAAGTGTAGAACAGAATTCCCAAATTGGTGGTGACGGGTCCCATATGGCCCCACAGGTGTGTTCTTTTACCATCCCTCTCTTCTAAAACACAGGAACCGGGTACCACATGTAAGGCTCCGACCTGCAGCCCCCACTGCACATCAGAACCTCCTGAGAGACTTCCCAAGCCATGGCTCCATCTCTAGTCCATCCTCTCTGGAGACTGTGCTTTGATTTGTCTAGGGAGGGCCCTAGACATCAGTATTTGGTTCTCACATTTTGTTGACTTTGAGAACACTTGTAGATTTGGAGAGATCTTGCAGAGATGGCACAGTGCTTCTTCCACAGACCTCACACTCCATCTTCCCTCTTTACAGTTCACACTGACACAGGACATTTGTCACAGGTGATCAATACTGTACATTCTGGTCAACTACTGTTGTGCTTCGATGGGGCTTCCTCTGATTTTCCTAAAGATTATTTCTGTCCCCACATTACATTCAGTTGTCCTGTCTCCTCGGGCTCCTCTTCATCCCCTTCTTTTAAAGATTTATTTTATTTTTTTTCTCATGCATACCTGCAGAGGTGAGAAGAGGGTGCCTGGAGCCTCCAGAGCTGGAGTTACAGGTGCTTGTGAACCACTCGATGTGGGGCTAGGAACCAAACTCAGGTCTTCTGAAAGAACAGCAAGTGCTCTTAACTACTGAGTCAGCTCTCCATCCTCTTCCTCCCCACCCCCTACCCTGCGTCTTCTACTTTCTTTCTTTTTTTTTTTTTTTTTTTTTTTTTTTTTTTTTTTTGAGACAGAGTCTTGCTATATAGCCCAGACTGGCTTTGAATTTCTTCCTGACTGTCTTATAAGTACTGGGTCTGGTGATGTTTTTCACCACTTTAAGCTTTTCTTTTCTTTTTCTTTCTTTCTTTCTTTTTTTTTTTTTTGTTGTTGTTTTGTTTTGTTTTTGTTTGAGACAGAGTTTCTCTGTGTAACAGCTCTGGCTGTTCTGGATCTCACTCTGTAGACCAGGCTGTCCTCGAACTCACAGAGATCTGCCTACCTCTGCCTCTGCCTCTGCCTCCTGAATGTTGGGATTAAAATTGTGAGCCACCACGGCCAGTTTAGTCTTTTCTTATTACAGCTCCTCACATTAATCTTGATCCTGGTAATGATGCTGGTCCTTAGAAGTACTGGTAGGGAATTGGTAGAATGCTGCTTATTTGGGAACCCTTTGGCATTTTCTCATTAGTAAAGTGGTGTTCACTGTAAAAGACCCTTCAGTTACTCTAATGTCCAGTCCGTATAAAACAACATTGACTTGAAGAACGCAGAGAGTTTACATGAAGATGTGTGTTCTGGCTTTTTTGGATCCGTGAGGAGATGTAACTATGCTGCAAGTTCAATCAACTGACCCTGGTGACACACACCTGAAATCCCAGCACTCAAGTGGTAGAAGCAGGAGCATCTGGTTTTCAAAGCCACTTTCTGCTATATTAGTGAGTTCAAGGCCAGCTTGGTCTTCATGAGACCCTGTGTCAGATAGATAGGTAGATAGATAGATAGATAGATAGATAGATAGATAGATAGATAGATAGATAGATATAGAGAGATGGATAGATAATAGATAATCAACCTCAAAATTTTTCATGTAAGTAATTTATTTGTGAAGTTTTTGCTATCACTTTTAGCTCTCCACAATCCACAATCACGCTTATCTGATATCCATCCTCTACTTCCTTCTGTCCTGAGGAGGTGGAAGTACGGCATGGTGCCTTTTTGTTGTGAGAGAGGCGATCTTGGTATGTTTCCCAGACTGCTTTCAGTCTCCTGAACTTCAGAAGTCCCCTTATCTCAGCCTCCAGAATAGCGGAGACTACAGCTGTAAACCATCACACCCAGCTAATAGCTCATGACTTTAAAGCAGAGGCTCTGTTCCCATATTCTCTTGTAGAATAAATAGACAACAAAAGTCCAGGAAGACTTTGGGCAGGTCATCTAACAACACTCTCTGTAGGAGACTACTCGGAGACAAGCATTCGTCCCCCTCTTCCAGCGCAGATACACGTTCCTAACTTTAGAAGGTATCTTTCAAAACTAAAAGCCATGCATTGAGAGAGCTATGATGGAAGCAAGCGCAAGGCTGGATGCCGGTGTCAGGACTGCCATCTAACCAGCCCCGGACTGCCTGGCTCCTGTACCATAAGAGAGTTCCTTTTTTCACTTATCTATGGAAGCCGCAGAGGGTGGGGTGCATTTCTTAAGAACTTAAAGGCATACAGATATGGCACAATAACAAGATGGAAATTAAACTTTCTCAGTGTGTGTATATGTGTGTATGTGTGTGTATGTGTGTGTGTGTGTGTGTGTGTGTGTGTGTGTGTGTGTTTAAGCTCTAGCTAAAAGCCACCAGAAAGTCAATTTGGCTTTTTGCTTTTCTAGTTAATCTCCTTGGAGTTATCAAAAACATCTCCTGCATCTCCAGAGTTGTTTGAAGTTTCAGGATGCTTAACTTGGAAAGCCAAGAGTAGGAGGGTGAGGGGTCACCCCATTATTGAACAAGCAGTTTCATAATCCCACCTTCATGGATCATGGAGCCCTAAGGAGTGCTGGAGGAGAGAAGGCAGCTGAGGTACTGGTTCCATGGTTTATATGGTGCTTCCTGTATCTTTATTGTCTACTGTGTGCCAGGCGCGTGTACAGTAAAGAATGGGATCAGGTTCCTGCCTCACAGAGTTGCATAGACCTGGAGCAAGGTCCTTAGAGACACCCTGTGAGGACACTGAGCTGGGTTATTGAATCAGCAGAGTCCAGCCAACAGCACCTGTGGAAATGGAGATGAAAGCCACCATGTAACCTCAGCCAGCGAAGGCACCACATCTGGAATTATGCCCCTCACACTTTTAGGGAAGATTTTTCCCTCCAGATGACCAGTCACTCTGGCCTGTGATCGATCCCACCAGCACACCTCAGAGGATGGCCTCCATCTTCCTTTGTAAGTATTGATAGGAACTCCAATCCTGACACTCTATGGACAGAAGAGTAAAGAACAGGACGCTGGATTTGGAGAAGAGAAAGTTAAATACTATGAAATCTTGATTTTGGAGGAAACGGAAGTCTAACGAGCATCTATACTGACTACAGTCATTCATTGTTTACCTGTTTTATGGTGGATGTAGGTACAAACAGCAATCTTCCTTGTTTTTCATAAAAATCCTGAAAGGGAGGCACTGTTCTCTTCATTTTACAGAAGAAGCTAGCAATATTCAGAGACTGAACGGATTCTGTAGGAAGTCAAAGAGATCCATCTGATGGGGGAGGGGAGGGGTGTCGAGGCGCTGGGAATGGACCCCAGAAGCATTGCATGTGCTGGATAAGCATTCTGCAACTGAGCTGCAACCTCAGCTCCTGGACCCATCTGATTCTAAGGCTGCATCCTTTATACTTCACTGCCCTGTCTCTCCTTGTTAGGCTTCAACTAAAGGCATAATGTCCTCAGCAGCATGCCAGGCTGTATTTGGCAGCCCTTGAAAATTCAAACCTAGCTACAACAGTCATCTGCACCAACTTGTTACTCTCATCAGAAGAAGGCTATCCAGCGTGGACATTCAAATCTAGGAATTTAGCGTTTTCCCACAGAGCTTTCTAAAGAGTATGTCCGACTGTAAGAAATACTCAGTCGCGCAATGCATATGCTTGCCTTAGCTATCTGGGCCTCTTTTGTTGTAACTGCTCTTACAGTGGAGGGGAGTTAATGCCGGCTACTGTTTCCTTACAGAGGAAAACAGCCCTTTGCTCTTGCCATTTCCACCTGCTCAGCCTTTGGCTGAAGCCTCTCGGTCTTCAGCAATACAACCTGCTGGTGAAATGCACGCACTGGGGGGCATCCGAGGAGAAAACAATTGCCAAGTGTTTTCCACACCGCTAGCTCCTCCTAGAACTAATGAACCCGTGGCCTGTGAGAAAGAAGGCTGATATAGTTGAAGCTCACTGGGAATGTAGATTAGTTACCGACGGCCCCCTCCCTGGGCTGAGACTCACTTCTCTAGACAGAGCCAGACTGTCTGTTCTCTTCCCATCATAGCCAGGATTCATCTCTGCCTTCACAGTCAACCATTCTGTTGGATCCTCTTCAGTTGGTATGTCTGACACCTCAGTATCAAGAGGGCTGTCTTTTCATCTATGTCTCTATATCAAAACCCAGGGAAAAAATTAATTCGAACTGGAGGGAAGCAAGAGTACCACTGAAAGTGTACAGTTGGTACTAGATGGAACCAGCCTCATCTAGTGGCTCTAATACCATCCTCCATAGTCCCTTGGTGATTTCATCTCCCAGAGAGTGAGGAGGGGTGCATTTTGGGTACTATATGGTAACTCTAAGAAATTCCAGGCTCTTTGCATTTTTATGTTCATAATCTCAGGGGAGAAATATTTCTCTGTACTTTCCTAGTAACCACTTCAATTGTTTACTCACTCATTTTATGATAGATGCAGAAATGACCAGCCATATCGTTTTCCACATGAATCCTGGGGTGAGGTACTATTATCCTCATTTTACAAATGAGACCAGCAATATTGTGATCAGATGCAATAAGAAATGAAAGCCATTCAGACTGGTGACTCATCAACTGGGTGAGCTGGGTGAACTCTGCAGTAAATGGCCAACCCTGAGTCACAGGTCTCATCCTGAAGACTGCGGACATTAAGTGACTTCGGTGATTGGCTTTAATTATCAACCTGACACAATCTAGAATCACCTCAAGTCACAGGGAGTGGGGGATTATCTAGACTAAGTTGGTCTGTGTTCATACCTGTAAAAGATTTCTTTTCTTTTTTCTTTTTCTTTTCTTTTTTTTTTTTTTTTTGGTTTTTTCGAGACAGGGTTTCTCTATGTAGCTTTGCGCCTTTTCTGGAACTCACTTGGTAGCCCAGGCTGGCCTCGAACTCACAGAGATCCGCCTGCCTCTGCCTCCCAAGTGCTGGGATTAAAGGCATGTGCCACCACCGCCCGGCAAGATTTCTTTTAATAGGGTAATTGAGGTTGGAAGGCCCAAGCTGAATATGAGTGGCAGTATTTCATGGTGAGCTGAGCACTCACGCATGCATTAATTCTTTGCTCTTGACTGTGGATGCAATGTCACCAGTTCCCTCAAGGCCCTGGAGTTGGGAGCCAAATAAACCCAATCTCTCTTAAGTTGCTTTTGTCACGGTATTTTTTATCACAACAACAAAACCCAAATCAAGACAGTGACTGAAACAGTCCATATTCCTGCACTATCCCCCAGCCTAATAGGGTACATGGCCCCCATTGTTGAAGAAGGAAGTGTTGCCAGGACAAACCTGGACTTAGGACAGGGCTCTGCCTCAGGTACCCTGGGGTATTAGTAAAGCTCCTTTCAGCTTATTCCTCCTGTTCCCATTCCTTTCTAGAAACTTCCAGTTGAAGCTAGGTAATTTCCATTTCACAGCATGTCTTCTACGCTCCAGTCATGACTTCTCTATCCTCTTTAACACAGATGGAGCTCTTTAAAGGGCCGGCTTACATTTCCTCCTCTTCTGCAGAGCCTAACCAGGCCTGCGTTATCTCAGCGGGAAGTGGGTTAATCAACAGACTGAACAGAGTCAGGATGGAGGACAGGAAGAAGAGGCCTCATAGGAGTAGAGGCCAGGAAGGAAAAATCAGGTCTGAAATGTGATCTTCCAGAACAACAAGCATCCTCTTTCTGGGCAGCCCATGACCTCTCCCACCATTTATCGGAACAGTATCCTGAGGATTAACTCTGCAGCCTTTGCAGATGGCAACAGTTACTATCTCCATAGTTACTGCGGCACTGGGAAACTTCAGTCTTACAGTGTGTTACCAGCTTTCCCAGGGAATGTTGCACCCTGGACACAGTAAGTCATCAGCAAAACCCCACAGAGGGTCTGTGACATAGTACACCCATTTCCAGGATGGTGTCATGTTAGAGGCCATCTCCAGCAACCCCCTGATGATCTTGGAGTTTATCGACTCTCCCTATATTCTAAAACTCTCATATGAAGTTAATGTGTGAGGTACTGGCAGTCCTCTTTGTTAGATTAAATTTTCCCATCTTTCCTCTTAGCGTCTTTATTTTAAAAGTTTACATTGTATGTCAAAATGACTACAATTTATAATTTTAAAAAGAAACATGTTCCTTGACGGCAAAGTGGCACATACCTTTAATCTCAGTGCTGGAAAGAGGAGGCAGCGAATTCCAGGCCACCCTTGTCTATACAGCAAGTTATAAGGCAGCCAGGTCTATTATAGTGAGACCCTGTCTCAAGAAAGCAACAAAAGTTGTATTCCAGAGATGAACATCGAAATTTCTCTTTTCACAACCACATATGTTTTTAAATAAAAATGAAATTTAAGACACTGAGTTATACAGGAATTCTATTTCAGGCTTCATATATAGACCTTCTTTAAAAAAAATTATGAGATGGTCTCACTATGTAGACCAGGCTACCCTCTGCCTTACAGAGATTCTCTTGTCTCTGTCTCTGAAGTGATAGGATTAAAAGCATGAGCCACCACAGTCAGCAAACTTTGGATTTTCGACACATTCTGAAAGAGCTCTCGAGAGGATGGGAGGGAGTCATCTAAAGTAGGAACTTTGATGAGCACCTACATTGCAATGATTGCTTTGGAGTATTGCTTTAATATTCTCTAGCTAAAGGAAACGGAATGGTGAGTGCAGCCTGGCTTACAGTTCAAGGGCCATCCTGTACCTATACCATGCGTTTCTTCATGGCCTTCAGTACTGTACCTTGGTAGACTTTGAAAGCTTAGGAGGTGTTTCTTTAACTCTGATTTAAAAGTAACAAAGTAGAGTTTGAGTAACTATTTCTCAAAGCCACATGCATCAACGATACGTTTGGGAATCAATTCCAATCCCTTAAACATGTGCCCATCTAGAATTTTCTGACTTGTGTTTTGAAGCTGAGCTCTACCCACATAACTGTTTTTCCTTCCTCTACCTGTGTTATTCTTTATGTCTTCCTGGAGTCCTGTTCTTGTTTTTGCCTCACATGTCAATTCTCTTCCTCACACTTGCTTTTTTTTTTTTTTTTTTGGTCTAATCCTCAGTGGCCTCTCAGTATAAATCAATTTCCTGCTTGTATTCCTAAAGCTCACAAATGCATTTATTTTCCCAACTAAAAAACATAAGCCAAAATCCTCGTAGGAGAGATTGTCATGCAGCTGAGCAGTTAAACAAAGCACAAAATTACGTGAAATCAAGATGGAAAGGTGCTGGGTGTCCAATGGCGCACACTCACGCTATCTGCTACTGTGTGCAAGGAGGCCTGAGCTGCCCATCCCTGACTCCGGTCTAAATCTGACATATGCAGCTGGTCTTTCTGGCTACTGTTAAAATGACTGTTAGCTTCCCTTAGGCATCATAGGGAAATGTCTTTGCAAGCCTCATCTCGGTTAAGTGGCAGAAAGGCCGAATCTTTTGTTTGGAAATAGACCTTTCACAAGCACTACGGAAAACCTCAGCATGCTTCCTGTGGCGTGCACTCAGTCCAGGCTCTTTCTTCATCTTCCTGCTTGTTCTCCTTCATAGAGCAGCTTCTAAAAAGGGAAGCACCGGGTTCAGCATTAATTGCCTTCTAGGGTGCAGGGTCTTCCAGCGAGGTTCTCCCTAATCAAAAGCTGTATTGTTGGATGCTAAATACATACAATAAAGAATCCACATTTGATTGGGCCCTTGGCAGGAAGGTAGAGCATGCTGATTGACAGCATAGGCTTTCTGAGAGATGAAGATTTCAAATCAGCTGCCTTGAAAAAAAACCGCATGATTTCCTGCACCTGCTGCCCCACCCATGAAGCAGTTAAGGACACCTAGGGGTGCTGAATGAGAGGATGGGCAAAAATGATGACGATATCCAACAGACAGCTGTTTGTGGTGCTATACAGATAGAGTCCCAAAGACTGGAAGGCTGAGGCATGAGGTGCTCAAGTTTGAGGCTAGGTTGGGCAACACAGAACCTGTCAAAAGAGAGGGAGAGATAGCAGCAGAGTGGAGAGGAGAGGTGGGGAGGGGAGGAGGGAGAGGAGAAAGGAGGGGAAACCTTAATGTTGTTTGCAGAAAAATGGATACAATTAGGGATCATCATATTAAGCAAAATAAATCGGATTCAGAGAGTTAACTACATCGTGTTTTTGTCAGATATAAATTCTAGAATATATATATATATATAAACATAAGATAATATATCTATATATGACCTGAAAGTAGAAGTGCGATGACCTGGAAGTTGAACAGACTAATGATGGGGTACACAGAGAAAGGGATGAGGATAGCAGGGTGAATATAGTCCAAGTACATGATACACTCAAGTGAAATGTCTCTAGGGAACCCATTACCATGTGCCATGAATACACACCAATACAAAGTTTAGACAAAGAAAATATGTTACCTGCCATAATGTCTGTCAGTGAAAAGATGAAAAATGAAGAAAGAAAGATGTTAGTTTCTCTTTTTGTAGATGAAATTTTCAAGGGACTGGTTCCCTGAGAACCCACAGCAGCTTGGCCACGGCATCCTCTCCTGTTCAGTTTTCGGCATTTGTCAAGCCTAAGGTAACAAGTCATTAGTTGTCTGTCTATAAATTTGGTGAGTACAGACTGAGCAGTTCTCGGGACTGCTACCCTGAAGAATGGGAGAGTTGATTTTCTCTGATAAGGGAGCTCTTCTCCTTCCCTCCAGGGTCACAGGAAGGATAGTGTTATGTCCCTAAAGAGAAAGCTGAACTGGTTACCTTTCTTGAAATAGAAATTCTTTGTAGATCTGATGGAATTGAGTTTAGCTACTTTTGCAAGTAGTCTGATTTGAAACCGGGGCAAATTAAGGGGGAAAAAAAAAACCTCAGTAAACACTGAACCAGAAAGAGAACTCCGGACACATCTTTTGACACCACAGCAGCTGTAAGATGGCTGAGTCACAATAGCCTGGACGTAACCCAAACGTAGTTCCTCTTCCATCTCCTTTTCTATCTGGTACATCTTATAATGAGCAGAAACCCCCTGTGCCTGTCTGTACCTCCCCCCCACCCCACACAAATGAATAGGTTCATATTTGAAAACAGATACAAAGATCAAAGTAGGACACAGGATCCTCATGAGTAGAGGCACGTACAGTCAGCCCTGAGAATGCATGCAGTAAATTTGTGAGCACTGACTTGAGCATCACGTGGTTCCACTGGCCCATCTCCTCACTCGCCAAAGCACAAGGAGCATTTTAAAAATGGGAACTTTTGGTCACAAGTACATAATAAATCTGTGTCATTGCCTGCAACAAGGATGTCCCCACCTTTCCCACGTGGCCAGTGATAACTCTACATAGTCAACCAAGTGGCTATGTTCACCAGAAACAAGTTCTATCTATGAACCTCTGAGTTGTTCCTTTAGGGTTACTTGGATGGTGCTAGGGACAGCCCTGTGGGTGTTCACAGCCCTGGTGAAGTTTATCACCACCTCTATTTCCTATGTGAACAGAGCCACGGTGTTCTAACAGCTGGGAATCTGTCCAAACCCCTATAAGCCACTGAATCCCACTACCTGGACCAGCTGTAGATAGGCAACACCATCCCAACGCCAACTCCAAGTCCACCCCCACTTCAGGCCCTGGACTCTCCGTGTTGTCTGTCATGATGGTTTCATACTTTTTAAAGCCACGAGATAATTATTGAGTCAAACAGTTCTGTAGAAGCCAATATGGAGACCAGATGTAGGAAGAGAGGCTCCAATAGGCGCCAGATGTAAGAGCCTCGGCATCCGTCTATGACTAGCCCACGGATCCCTGGGCCCCACAGAACACAGTTTGAAAACTGCCTGCCTGTGACACTTGCTTAGCAGATAAAATTGTCCAGAGTTTCTGTTGTCTCTTGTGACTTGTTAATGTGGTAGCAAATCCATAAACATTCAAAGGGAAGAGAGCAGAAATGGCCAAACCTGGGAGTTGGGAGGTGGAGGCTGTGGCCTTGGCTTGTGTCTGTAGGGTGTGCTGATCCTGTGTCTGTAGGGTGTGCTGATCCTGTGAGGGGAAACTAGACAGTGTGTTAGAACCATGACTGTACTTTTGAGAGTCCCATGAAAGTCCTTGTTTATGTCTTTTGGTTTTGGTTTTATATGTTTGGGTTTTTTTTGTTGGTTTGGTTTTTTTTATTGTGTGTGTGTATGTGTGTTGTTGTTGTTGCTGTTTTGTTTGTTTGTTTGTTTGTTTAGCAAGTCCTGGCCTCATACTTGCTATGTAGACAAAACTGGCTTTGAACTCCTGCCCCTCCTGTGTCCTCCTCTCAAGTGCTAGAATTATAAGCATATGCCACCACATGCAAGTCCTGGGTTATGCTTGCTGAGGCTCAAAACCTAATTATTTCAGGACCCCTTTCACTCTCAATTTGCACAGTCAAGCATACAGTCTCGTGTAGATGTAACCAACCGTCTTATTAAATAAGAAACACAGAAACAATGTAAAAGAGAAAGTCGAGAGGTCAGAGCTCAGAGCTAAATCTCACCCTTCCTTCTGCTGTCCCAGCTTCGCGAAAAGAGACCTACTTCCTGTCGGTTAGTTTTTTTAAAGTATGTTGTTCTGCCTTCTCATTGGTTGTAAACCCAAACACATGACTGCCTCGTCACCGTCTGAATGTACAGCCCCCTAGGTCTTAAAGGTATATGTCTCCAATGCTGACTGTATCCCTGAACACACAGAGATCTTATGGGATTAAAGGCGTGTGCCACCACCGCCACACTCTTGCTATGGCTCTAATAGCTCTGACCCTGAACACACAGAGATCTTGTGGGATTAAAGGCGTGTGCCACCACCGCCACACTCTTGCTATGGCTCTAATAGCTCTGACCCTGAACACACAGAGATCTTATGGGATTAAAGGCGTGTGCCACCACCGCCACACTCTTGCTATGGCTCTAATAGCTCTGACCCCCAGACAACTTTATTTATTAACATACAATCAAAATAATATTTCAGTACAATTAGATTACCACCACATTTCCCCTTTTCTATTTTAATAAAAAGAAAAAAAGCAAAAGGTTATAACTAACAAAAGAAAAACTATATACAAAAGTACAATAACTATATACAATATATACAAGTAATAAATACCTAAACAGGTATTTGACAAATCAGAGAAAATAATTCCATTATCTATCCTATTTTGGTAAATCCAAGATGTATCTAATGCACTTTCTATCCTAATTAATTTTCAACTATAACTAACTAATCTTCAACCATAACTAACTAATCTTCAACTCCCTCAGAGACCCAAGAAGGGAATAATATTAGCTAACAAAAATAAAAACAGGAAGTGCATGCAAGCAACTTCCAAAAAATTTTGTGAGTTGACAGAAACAGCCAGCTGCCTGGGCAGTCACCTGAGGTTTCTCCGCAGTGTTGGGGCATCATCTTCAGCCTATAGGCTTAGTGTATCTGACAGACTCATTTGTGAAGTAGGATGTACACAAGGTCAACAGTTCAACCTCACATTGGGTGAGAGCAGTCCACGTACCAGAAACACCTGAATTCCACTAGTGTCCTGTCATGATTCAGGATTTTAAATTCTGGAAATTGTTGACAGTTTTTTAATTCAGCTGTCCATTCTTCTTGGCTGTGTATATATGGCTTCATCTCAGCATCCCCTTCTTCTCCACATCCCTCTATTAAATGCCAGTCTACTTTTGAGAGGCATGAGCTTTCAGCTGCTGTTCCATTGTACAACAGAATCCATTGGCCCTCTGCCTGTTAAGCTGCTTTGAAGAAAAGGGCACCGTACCTTTTCCGGATGCGAAGGCCATTTCAGGGATGGGGCCGTATTGTCCTGGCCTCAGAAGATGCCTTTTGATAAAGCCATAACCACACTTGTTTTTGGCAAGAATCAGTAGTCCCTTGTTTCGTGTTCTGTCTGTCCATTTTGTCCTGTTGATTTGAGGATACTTTGTTGTCCAGTGGCTAACTTTTGCCACAAGGAAAGTTGACTCCATATGCAGTTTCTTCAATGCCCATATTTTCCCTGAAGTAGATTAGTACTGCCAGGAGCTGACATGTCTCAAAAAAGAAAATTTTTCTAAGTTATTAAAACATTTTAAATGCCATATTCTGTAGATCTCTGAAGGGTTTGAAGATGACCTGTCTAAAACATCTCTGCTTAATTTTTAAAACATATCTAATATGACTACAAGTTCTATGATAATGTCTAACTACTAGCTTTCATTTCTTTATATCCTAATAGTTGATAATAATAACATTCAAGGATCAGAAATTTGCATTACATTGTTAAATGGATGGAATAAATACAATTAGAAATATACATATAGCATTTTCTAACAATATCAGTTTCAAATTTTGTATACAATATAAAACAATCCAATCCAATGTAAAGTATTTAAAATTAGTAATTGTCTTTTTCTTTTCTTTCTTTCTTTTTTTTTTTTAAACAAGAACCTTAAATCTAATCTCCTTTGCTTAGCCTTTTTCCTAACCCTTGACAATAACTTGTAACCAACCCCCCTAAATACTGAAAATTATCCCAGACCCAAAACCCATTAAAAAGACCAAAAAACCACCCGCCCCACACCACCTCTTTGGGAATGTGGGCGTCGTATTCTTAAAATTGCTTCCTGCTGGGTATGGGCGAAGTTTTCTTTATCCTGAAAGAAAGATTTTAGGTTAATTGTCAAATTCTAGGAGAGGTAACTATATCCTTCATTATCCAGTCTGTGTATAATGCCAAAGTTCAGGGTTTATCTCAAGTCCTTATTCAAGTAGTCTTTGAGACTGGATCATCTCAGCTAGTCATCTCAAATTTGCTCTGAGCACCTTGTAGTTCAAAGCTGATCTGTGGATGATGTTTGTCAGCTTAATGATATTATTATTGTCCACGTGGAATTGTTGTTGTTGTGGGGCCCCATCTTCTTTCTGGAGACTTCAGTTGATGTTAGGCCTGGCCGTGATTTCCTGCAGAAAACTGATAAGAGACTCGAACACAAAAACATATATATGCAGCTAGCCTTTTTTCTAGAATTAGTTAGTACTCTATGTGACCATTCATATCTTAACAAAGTTTAAAATGTATATATATATATTAATCTTGTAAATTTTGATATAAAATTTATACTTTAAGAAAAGTTTAAAGAATCAGAATAGAATCAAAAGAGTTGAGATTAGTAATAGAATAGTCCCTTAATTAATTTTGCTTTCGTCCTGTACCATAGCAGAAGATGGCTCTTATTCTGGCATGATACAGGGAGTTTGCATTTACCTTTTAACAACATGCTTGATTTTAAAGAAGGAGAGAGCCATTCTCCAACTCCAAAGTCAGCTTTAAATTTTAATTGAACTGGGACTATTAGAAAACCAATAGTGTTAAATCTTTAGAGAAAAGCAGAAACAAACATTTAGGAAGACATAAAATTTTTTAGATAATATATACCCATACACCGTTTCATTCTGTTTCTTGGGATAGATGATTTGTCCCTTTTCTTCAGTTGTCTCATTTGTCCAGTGTTCTTCAGATTCCTTAACCTTCATTTTCCTAAAAGACAAAAACAAAAACCTTTCCCCAAGACTAATTTTGGGGATGTTCCTTTTTGGCAAGTTATTATCTGATTAAATGAAAAGGCATGTTTTATTGATACAAGTTAGTTTAAATTGGATGTTCATGCTGGTTGATGAACTATCACCTCCTCAATTAAGAGGTCTCTCTTGTTCAAATCGAACCTTTATCAATTTTGATGGTACCCACAGCTTATCTTCTCCTGTAGAAACAAAAGCAAAACCACGTCCCCAATGTAATACATACCCTGGTTTCCATTCTGAGGTCAGCACATCCTTAAAGTATATAGGCTGATTTAATTCTGTAGTTTTTTCTATTATCCAATGTCTCTCTGCAGCTGTTGTTCCTTTCTCATTGGCATTCAGAAAATTCAAAGTTAGAAGAGCATTATGCAGTCTATTTCTGGGGGTTTTTGTTACCCATTTCTGTTTATTTAGCATATCCTTTAGAGTTCTGTTTGATCTTTCTATAACTGCTTGACCTGTAGGATTATGTGGTATGCCTGTAATATGCTTTATATTGTAATAAGCAAAAAACTGTTTCATTTTAACAGAGACATATGATGGAGCATTGTCAGTTTTGATTTGTGCAGGTATACCCATGATGGCCATAACTTCTAGCAAATGAGTGATTGCAGAATCAGCCTTTTCAGAACTCAAAGCAGTTGCCCATTGAAATCCTGAAAAAGTATCAATGGTGTGGTGTACATATTTCAGTTTTCCAAATTCTGCAAAGTGAAACACGTCCATCTGCCAGATTTCATTTCTCTGAGTACCCTTTGGGTTACATCCTGCTGGTAATGGCGTTTGATTGTAGAAGGAACAAGTAGGACATTTCTTTACTATTTCTTTGGCTTGTTGCCAGGTTATGGAAAAATCCTTTTTTAAACCTTTACTATTGACGTGATGTTTTTTATGAAATTCTGAGGCTTCCAGCACATTTCCTATCAATAATTTATCAATCTCATCATTGCCTTGTGCTAGAGGGCCTGGCAGACCAGTATGGGATCGAATGTGAGTTATATATAAAGGATGATCCCTTTTCCTGATTGTATCTTGTAATTGAATAAATAGTGAAGTTAATTCTGAAGCATCAGGGATAAATTCTGCAGTCTCAATATGTAACACCACTCTTTCAGCATACTGAGAGTCAGTTACTATGTTGAGAGGTTCTGAAAAATCCATTAATACCAACAGAATAGCATACAATTCTGATTTTTGAACTGAATTATACGGACTTTGAACCACTTTACTTAAATTTTCTGATTTGTAACCAGCCTTTCCTTCTTTGTTGGCATCTGTATAAAATGTACGAACTCCAGATATGGGTTTTTGCCGTACAATTTGAGGCAAGATCCATTCAGCTCTCTTTATAAGATCAATTCTATTGCTTTTGGATATTTGCTGTTAATTTCTCCCAAAAAATTACTGCAAGCTCTTTGCCAAGGTTCACTTTCTGTCCATAATTTTTCAATGTCCTCCTTAGTTAATGGTACGACAATTTCTGCTGGGTCTATGCCTGCTAATTGACGAAGTCTCAGTTTTCCTTTGTAAATCAAGTCAGAGATTTTTTCCACATAAGTTTTTAATTTTTTATTTGGTTTATTTGGTAAAAATATCCATTCCAAGATAATATCTTCCCTCTGCATTAATATTCCAGTAGGAGAACGCCTAGAAGGTAAAATAACCAAAATGCAATCCAGCTTTGGATCAATACGATCCACGTGTCCTTCATGCACTTTCTTTTCTACCAAGGCCAATTCTTTCTCAGCTTCAGGTGATAATTCTCTTGGACTATTTAAGTCCTTGTCACCTTCTAAGGTTCTGAACAAATTAGTCAGTTCATCATTTTTTACCCCAACAATAGTTCGTAGATGAGAAATGTCTCCAAATAATCTTTGAAAGTCATTAAGAGTCTGTAGTCTATCTCTCCGAATTTGCACCTTTTGGGGTCTAATTTTTTGTAGCTCTATTTTATATCCTAAATAATTAATAGAATCTCCTCTTTGTATCTTTTCAGGAGCAATTTGTAATCCCCAGCAAGGCAAAATTTTCTTTACTTCTTCAAATATTATTTCTAAAGTATCTGCATTTGAGTCAGCTAGTAAAATATCATCCATATAATGATAAATTATAGATTTAGAAAATTTTTTACGTATCACTTCCAATGGCTGTTGCACAAAATATTGGCACAGAGTTGGGCTATTCAACATTCCCTGTGGGAGGACCCTCCATTGAAATCTTTTAACCGGTTGAGAATTATTATAAGTAGGCACTGTAAAAGCAAATCTTTCTTTGTCTTTTTCTTGTAAGGGAATTGAAAAGAAACAGTCTTTTAAATCAATAACTATGAGAGGCCATCCTTTTGGTAACAGAGTAGGCAAAGGCATCCCAGATTGTAGAGAGCCCATTGGCTGAATTACTTTGTTAATTGCTCTAAGGTCTGTTACCATTCTCCATTTACCAGATTTCTTTTTAATAACAAATACAGGAGAATTCCAAGGGCTGGTTGATTCTTCAATATGCTGAGCATTTAACTGTTCTTCTACCAGCTCTTCTAAAGCCTGGAGTTTCTCTGTTGTTAAAGGCCATTGCTGGACCCATACAGGCTTGTCTGTTAACCATTTTAAAGGTAGAGCTGTTGGTGTCTTTGGAAGATCATCAGTTATTGTGCCCTGTTCTTGTATAATATGGATGGCTGGTGACCACTCATTAGAACAATATCTTCTAATATTTCTCTCAGTAACATGTGCTAATTTATGACTTGTTTCTGAGATTGGAGGGATGTTAATCTGAGTATTCCATTGTTGCAACAAGTCTCGACCCCACAGGTTCATAGTTATGTTAGCCACATATGGTTTTAATTTTCCTCTCTGTCCTTCTGGACCTATACATTCGAGCCATCTTGCACTCTGTTTCACCTGAGATAATGTCCCAATTCCTAACAGTTGAACGTTTACCTCCTGAAGAGGCCAAGTTGGATGCCAAAATTCTGGTGCAATTATGGTAACGTCCGCACCTGTGTCTACCAGACCAGACAACAAAACACCATTTATTTTTATTGTTAATTTTGGTCTTTGTTCATTAATAGAAGTTTGCCAAAAAATTTTCTTTATGTTTTCTCCTGAATTTTTTATTCTCTCTGTTTCATCATCCTGACCAGCATGATTTATTCCAATAGGCATTTGGTTATTTAATCGCTCTCCAGAGCAGGCATTTCCTCTATGGCTGCAGGAAAGGTTTGAACTGGATTTGCACTGGGGGCCTGCGCGAGGCCCCTCTGGGAGTTTCCCGAAGACTGAGGCAAAGGATTACCCTGTCTGTCCTTTGTTGATCTACATTCGTTGGTCCAGTGTTTTCCCTTACCACACCTTCTGCATACTCCAGAAGGAAGGGGCCTTCTGTTGCCATTGTTCCTTGAAGAAACATTGTTTCTGGGAATGACCTGTCTACAGTCCCTTTTCAAATGTCCTTGCTTTCCACATCCAAAACATCTAACACTCCTCAAACCTTTTGAAATTACTTCTCCTACCCATGTATCATCATGCTCATCAGCTTCAACATTAATTGTTTCTCTAATCCAATCTTCCATAGGTGCAGATCTTGCCCTTAATGGCCTGATTATTGTTTTGCATGCTGCATTCGCATTCTCAAAGGCCAAAGATTCAATTATTGCCTTACTAGCTTCTGAATCCGAGACCATTCTCTTTACTGCTGAAGCCAGTCTTTGTAAAAAATCTGTAAAAGACTCTTTTGGGCCTTGCTTCACCTTTGTAAATGACTCAGATTTTTTTCCTGGTTCCTCAACTTTGTCCCATGCATTCAAGGCTGCCGTTCGACATAAAATTAGGGTTTGGACATCATATAAACATTGTGTTTGTGCTGAAGCATATTGGCCTTCACCCATAAGCTGATCCTGGCAAACTTGTATTCCTTTATCCCTCCATTGTTTTTCTATGTTTTTAGCCTCCTCCTTAAACCAAGTCAGAAATTGAAGTCTCTGGCTGGGTTCCAGAACACCTTGTGCGAGGTCCCGCCAGTCCTGTGGTACTATCCTATTATATGTTGACCAAGAGTTTAACATTTGCTTTACATATGGGGAATGCATGCCATAAGATACTATTGCCTCCTTAAACCTTTTTAAATCCAACATTTCAATTGGAGCCCAATTATTTTGTGTAGCCATTTGATCAGGCATCTGCTGTACGGTTACAGGATAAATTAAGGGTGACTGTGTGAAAACAGGCTTTCTTTCTGCAACCTTATGATCCCGACTTGAAACAACTTCACTGTTAATTTCTTCTGTCTGAATTTTTACAGGTTTAGCAAGTTCTTCTAAAGCTGTTATCCTGGCACTTAAATTGACTATCTTTTTAAATATTAAAATGTGGATTATTATAGTGATAAGGTGCATAATTCCACCAATACTAATATTATATAGTTGTTCCATTGCCAGACTGCCTAAAATTTCGAACAAAAACCAATTTTCTTCCAATGTACACATAAAACCCATTTTTTTTTTTTGATGTGGAAAAAATTCTCTTTTAGATAGTTTCCTTTAAAATATCTGATATGTTATGACTTACCAAATCTGCGTAGAACAGTAGAAATCCGAGGGGATTTTCAAAACAGCCACCTAGTGTCCCAGGTGTAAATCCAAAGAGAAAGAGAGAGAGAGAGAGAGAGAGAGAGAGAGAGAGAGAGCGAGCGAGAGAGCGAGGGCAAGAAAGCGTAGCTGGCTAAAGTTTAAATGCAGCCACGTGTTCCCTCTTGTGCCGAATCAAGGCTTGGGTCTGGCTTCCTTAAGCTCCGACCACGTGCGTTGGCTTTACAGGCAGGGCCCTGTTCGGCAGGGCAACTCTGAGTTGTTTGTAGCACCAGCTTTAAGCAAGCAGGATTTAAGCAAGCAGCTCACCGATAGTCCAGCCTGAGGTCAAGCAGAACTAGACCCAGGCTCGGACTAAGAAGCCGATCGCCGCCGATCGCCGCCGGCCACCACCGCTGCTGCGGGCCGCCTGCCGCCCTTGCGGGAAAGCGGACCTGCCGCCAAGCCAAGCAGTTTTTAATGGATTCTTGTCACGTTGGGCGCCAGATGTAGATGTATCCAACCGTCTTATTAAATAAGAAACACAGAAACAATGTAAAAGAGAAAGTCGAGAGGTCAGAGCTCAGAGCTAAATCTCACCCTTCCTTCTGCTGTCCCAGCTTCGCGAAAAGAGACCTACTTCCTGTCGGTTAGTTTTTTTAAAGTATGTTGTTCTGCCTTCTCATTGGTTGTAAACCCAAACACATGACTGCCTCGTCACCGTCTGAATGTACAGCCCCCTAGGTCTTAAAGGTATATGTCTCCAATGCTGACTGTATCCCTGAACACACAGAGATCTTATGGGATTAAAGGCGTGTGCCACCACCGCCACACTCTTGCTATGTATGGCTCTAATAGCTCTGACCCCCAGACAACTTTATTTATTAACATACAATCAAAATAATATTTCAGTACAATTAGATTACCACCACAGTCTCGTCACAGAGAAATGCCTCCTTGTGGTTCCTGATGCTCTGTATGGTTGTACCCTGCTGTTGTGGAATGTTTGTGAAACTCAAAGGTGTATCACGTTTGTTTATGCTGCATTTGTTTAACTATGTAAAGATGTGTTACATTTGCATTGATTAGATAAAATTAACCTGGGACCAGAGAGGTCAGGTTAGCAACCAGTTGACAGGAAGTAGCAGGGAGAAGCACAGCGTGGGCTTTTTCATTGGGCCAGCGTGGAAGAAGAGAGAAGAGAACAGGGGAGAAAAAGAGGGAGGTGCTCAAAGCCAGCCAGACACAGAGTAGGACATAAAAAATGAAAGAAAGGTAAAGGACCCCAGGCAAAGTGTAGATGAAGAGAAACAGGTTAATTTAAGTTCTAAGAGCCAATGGCACAAGCATGAGCTAAGGCCAAGCACTCATAACTAATAATAAGTCTGCATGTCATGATTTGGGAGCTGGTTGGTGCCCCCCCGCCCCAAAAAAGCCTGCTACACCCTGCCTTCCTATGCTGCCCAGCATTTAGCATCAGGCTAAGGACATATATTAATTAGTTCAAAGGAAGACAATTACTACCCTAAGGGAGTTCAAGTGAGAAGATGGCTTGCAAGAATGAAGTTTCCAGAAGAAACACACACCAGTGGACAGGTAGGAGGTGAAGTAATCGAAGGACACATGAGCAAGGCCACAGGTACATTTGTTTCCTCAATTTATAGGCATCCATCTGTTCTTAGCAGAGCACATCTAGTTTGAACATGAGAACTGGAGACAGGGTACAGATGAGGAACAGCCTGACACCAGGCAAACTATCTCATAGAACATGGGACTGGGGCAACAGAAAGTGCCAGGGGACAGAGCTGGGCCTGGTAGGATGCATTGCCAGTGGGCAGCACTCCACAGAGTAGAGCAATTGACAATGATCCAGACAGGCAGTTGGTGTCGGTGAGGTCCATATGTGGATGGCGGGGAACACAGTAGGGGGAGCAGGCCTCAGGTTCTGGTAGGCTGCAGCCCTGGAGAAAAGGACCACTGAGGTGTGAAGAGAACACACTGACTTAGGCAAAACTTCAGAAAGGTGAGTGAGTGAGGATGCTATTTGTTGGGCTACTCTGGACATGCTAGTTTCTCATTGGTAAGTGAGAACCAAAAGAATGAGCTTAAAAAAAATGGCATTGCCAACACTAGAAGGATTAATTTGATTTTGGGATCAACTCCAAGGAGAGGAGCTTGCTGTCCGAACCACAGCTAGGGTCTGCCATGGGCTGATGCCAGTGTGTTAGTTTGTCTCCTGTAGTCCATCATGAAGGGAAGTGACGGTGGGAACTCAGAGGCCGGAGCAGAGACCACGGAGGGATTCTGCTTACTGGCTTGTTCTCTATGGTCATTCACCTCACGTTTTATACAATCCAGGACCCCCTGTGCAGGGTTGGCACATGCACAGTGAGCTGGGCCCTCCCACACTAACCATTAATCAAGAAACGTCCTAGGAGACTTGTCTACAGACCAATCAGAAGGAGGCATTTTCTCAATCAGGGTTCCCTCTTCCCAGGTGATCCTGGATTTATGTCAATCTGACAAAAACTAATGAGTATACCAGTGTTCAAGTTGACCAGCAGGAGCCCAATCCTTGCCTCTGCGTGCTGAGTAGAAGCCAGGCTAAACTTCGAGGACCCATCTCAGCAGCTGTAGTAGATCACTGGGCATTCCATGTCTTACCCAGGGTGATAATTCATGTGTATGTGAGGCTGAAAGCAGAGAGTGGGAGTCATGTCAAATCTTTGACCAAATCCAAAACTGGATTCAAGGAAAAAAGTTTAATTGAGATCGGGTCTGAGATTTGAAAAGAAAAAAAAATCCAACAGGGGTCTCAAAACTAGGGAGAAAAAAAAAGCATAGAATAAACCAGGTGGTGGTGGCACACACCTTTAATCCCAGCACTTGGGAGGCAGAGGTGGGTGGATTACTGTGAGTTCCAGGCTAGACTGGTTTACAGAGGGAGTTCTAGAACAGCCAGGGCTATATAGAGAAACCCTGTCTCAAAAAAACCACACACACACACACACACACACACACACACCATAAAGTGAATTGATCAGGACACAGTCTGGGGCAATGTGATAGCAAGTACCATAGATACATACACATTGATTATATGTGACAGTCCCAACAGAGGGTGATAAATGTGCATTTAAGCTAAGTGAGGAGGAAGAGAGGAAGTTTGTGTTGGTATCACACGACACGACAGTAGAGTTCAGGCACAGAGACAATCAGAGGGTAGTTCATAGTTCTAGGAACATCTGCACAATGGAAAACAATACTCTATTGAGCAGAGGGATGAAATTCGGTCCCTGGGGGAAAGGAAGTAAGTCAAGAGAATGTGAGGATGCTAGCAAAGTAAATCATGGTCAGGGCACAGCTAAGTCCTAGGGTAAAAGTCGGGATCCAGAGAAGCATAGTCATGTGGACAGAATACACAGAGGTGTGGGTGAGTGGGACGCTGCAGCTTGCTGGATCATCTCACAGGCTTACCTGGTTCTGACCAGGGATAGCAAGGCTTTGGGCAGCAGAATTTGGTCTTTACTTGGGACTCAAACTAATAGAAGTTTTCTTTTTCATCCTGCCATTTCCTAACTGTGAGGCCATTAGCTAGTTAATTAACATCTCTGAGTTGTGATTGCCTCATCTTTAAGATGAGGATAACAGCAAGCTCCTGGCCAGGTGGTAGGGAAGAGTAAGTGATGTAATATGTGTGGATGAAGCCTTAGGCCTGCTACCTGGCACCATTGTGGCTGCTTCGTAAACAAAGCCATTATCATCATTAAGACTCCGTCCAAACCACACTGGTAGGGAGGGGACCAGGGATGAAGCTTATAATACATTGTCAGACTGCTATGGATCACCATGGGAATGGCATGATGCAGAACCTAGTTGAGAGCTAGGCTGTTGACACAGTCAGTTAGGTCTAGAATTGGCCCTATGAAAAAAGCAAGGGCTATCTACATTCCTAAAGCAGGTCCAGTTCAGAGGAGGAACAGCCCCAGGGTTCTAACTTATGATCTCCATTTCCATATTGAGAAAAACTACAGGTAGAGAGAGTCCAAAACAACTGTTGCAGAAAGAGCAACAAGACATGTCATTAGGAAGCCAACTAGTTCTTGTTATTCCCTTCTAGTTCCCTCTCCTTAATTCAAGGGCAGACATGCCCTGCCCTCACTACGCCACTGTGCAATTATTTCTCTGAATTAAACACAGTTGAATCTCGACATCCATGGATTCTACAACCATGGATTCAACCAATCACAGGTTAGGAATGCAACTCACTTGTAGAGTCCTTGCCACAAATGTAAAGCCTAGCTTCCATGCTTGGCACTGTAAAAACAGAAAAAAATAAAATAAAATAGTTGAAAACTATCTGTACTTAATATGTGCCCATTTCCCCCCTTGCTATTCCCTAAAGCAACACAATATAACAACTATTTGCACAGCAGTTGTGTTATGTATTATAAGGAATCCAGAGATAATTTAAAATGCAGTGGAAGATATGTCCGGGTTATGTGTGAATAATGTGCTGTTTTTTTCTAAGGGACTGGAGCATCCTTGGATTTGGATATCTGTGGGAGGTCCTAGACCTAATCTGCCATGGAGACAGAGGGTAAACAGTACTTGTCCCCCTGGGAATAACTGTTCAAAATTAAGTGCTGCTGGATGTGGAACACATTGGTTCCACATTGTTCATGTACTGAGGCCTAGATCTGCTGAGATGCCTGCAATGTGTCCAGACAATTCCTGTGAGCACTGACCTTTCCCAAACACATGGCCACCAGTGCAAAAGAAGAGGAGGCATCTGTAGACCCAGGAGCCTTGAGGAGCCAGAAAGAGGCGGATGCCCACATACTGTTGGTTCTCTTCTGGCTGGCATCCAGGCTTCACACAACAGAGTTTATCCATTTGGTTCTCTGTGGTCCAGGTCTCCAGCAGTATAAATTAGGCATCTGGTTGTGGGAAAGATGGTCCAGAAATTCAGGGAGAGCCACTGCTGTCTTTTCCCTGAGTTGGGGGGTCTATGTTCCTGATGAGACCTTCTTCCTTTGGTCTCCAAACTCCCCATAAGCCTTGAATGTAAAGTTTGAATGAGGCGACTGGATTTAGGGATCCATGCTACACTGAAAACATGTCAGTGCCCACCTCTAAAAGGTAACACAATTGTCTGCTTGCTGTTTCCCGGTACTAGGGATCAAACCCAAGAACCTTAGCTTGTTGGTCAAGTGCTACCGCTGGACTAAATTCCAACCCCAGGAAAATCCAGGTTGTGACTTATGTTATCTCAGTTGGTAGTCCAAGCAACATGCGGCTCCCAAGCTCTTAAGTAAGTGGCTTGTCTGTGTTAAGATGTACTACGATTATAAAATAGACACTAGATTTCAGATGCCTTGCAAAAAAAAATGAGCATAAACTATCTCCTTAATAATTATGTTCATTGATTGCATGTCCAGATGATCATGTCTGAGATGTGATAAAGTGTAATATTAATATAAATTCTAGTGATTTTTTCGAAATCCCTCTCCCAAAATGACTACTGACATAAGAAAAACAAGACCAAACCAAACCAGACAGCTGTGCCTCACACTCTTATTTCTATTTAGGCAAGTTGAGGAGATAACATTGCCCTGAGAGTTTTAGCTCTCAGAGGCCTGGCCACTCCCACTATGACTCATCTACCTGGGTGGGTAGCTAACCTTTGGTCAGCCATGAAAGACTCTTCTGGGAAGAAGGGGTGTGATAGCTGCTTTATCCCTCACGCTAGTATCTTTTAGAGCAAATGCTGTCTCTCTTATCAGACAAAAGGACACGTAGGCAGTTGTAATTTTCTCCTGGCCCTTTTCTCTGCATCAGCACCCCGCAGCTCTGCTTGAATGTCAGAAACTTTTACCTCTCCTTTTTCTACCAGCAGGTGCTTTTTAGATAGACTAGGTACCCACGAAGGCATCTCTGTTTGGTTCTGTCTTGGTGAATTCAAGGCTTTATGAGATGTCTTTCACATAGGAATCAATAAACTACTCTAATTCCACATCAAAGGCTACAAAGTTACCTCTTTGCTAGTCAAAAAGAGGCACAAACATCACCTCCTTTCTTTACTCATTCAACAAATATTCATGTAGCGTCTACTGGTACCCAGCTTGGAAGAGCCAACAAAACAGATACCTGGCTCTATTCTCTAGCAGCTTTGGGGGCAGCTGCCACTCCAGCCCTTCAGAAAAGGTAGACTTCTTGGTGTCCCTTTGCCTCAGTAATCATTTCACTGTCCACCTATCCAGCTCCATGGATGCTTCTATACATACATACATATATATATATACATAAATAAATATATATAATTGGATGTATATATGATGTGTATGGATGAGTGTGGGTGTGCATATGCCTCAGTGAACATGTAGAGGTCAGAGGGCAACTTTCAGGAGTCAGTTCTCTGCTTTTACCATGGGTTCCACAGACAACTCAGGTCTTCAGGCTTGGCAGCAAGCACTTTTACCTCCTGAACCATCTCAGTGGCCTTTGATCTTTGAATATTGGGGTGCAGCCTGTCTCCAGACCTTACTTTTCTTTCATTCATTAGACCTTTATTCCAATGGCTATAAATACAATCTGTGCATTGGTGATGCCTCATCCCCAACCAGGTTCCTACATAAAGCCTCTTTCTTGGACCCCAAATGTCTCAATCTCTCTCTCTCCCTCCGCCCCCCTCCCTCCCTCTGAGTGTGCATGTATCTCCCTCCCTTCCTTCCTTATTATCTCCTCCCCTCCCTCTCTCCCTCTCTCCAGAATTTTCATTTAGATGTCTAATAGATATAACATTCTAGAACTATACTCCTGTATAATGAAACTCCAAAATTTACCTAGTTAAGTGAAAATATAAAAATCTTGGAATCATATGTCTTAGTTAGGCATCTATTGCTTTTATAAAACACCATGACAGGGGCTGGAGAGATGACTCAGTGTTTAAGGTACTGGCTGCTCTTCCAAAGGACTGGGTTCAATTCCCAGTGCCTACAAGGCAGTTCACAACTGTCTGTAACTCCAGTTCCAGGGGAGCTGACACCTTCACATGCAGGAAAACACCAATGCATGTAAAAATAAAAATAAACCATTAAAAATTAAAAACAACATAACATAAAGCAATTGGGAAGGAAAGGGTTTATCTGGCTTACATATCTTCATCACAGTCTATCATGAGGGGAAGTCAGGTCAAGAACTCAAGGCAGGAACCTGAAGGCGGGAACTGGAACAGTCTGTGGAGAAATGCTTCTTACTCTCTTGCTCCCCATGGCTTGTTCAGTCCGGTGTTTGTTGTTGTTGTTGTTTTATACAAGCCATGTCCACCTGCTCAGTAACAGCACTGCCCGCAGTGGACTGGACCCTCCCACACCAATGATTAATTAAGAAAATAAGGAGGCATTTTCTCAGTTGAGGTGCCTCTTCCCAAATGATTCTCACTTGTGTCAAGTTGACCAAAAAACCTAGCCAGTGCATCATCCTTAACTCCTGTTTTTCCTGCTTTCTACTTCTAATCTACCAGCAAATTCTATCTCAAATAAATCCACATTCTGACCACTGATCCCCAATGCCGCCTTATGGTGTGTGGCTCAGATGATGGCAGCAATTCCCAGCTGACTTCCTGCTGTTAGTAGCCTGGCTTCCTGGGTGCTTTATTCTTTGTGCATGTAAAATGAGTATGTTTTTGTGTGTCCATGTATGTGGAGGCCAGAGTGCAGTGACAGGTACCTTCCTTAACCATCAGACTTTCCTGTCCATCAGACAGGGTTAATTGAACTATGAAGACCTACCCTGAATGTGGGTGCCATCATTTCATGGTCTGGGCTTCAGACTGAATGAAAAGGAGAGAACAAACTGAGCCCTCCGGTACATGCATGAATCCATTGTTCTCTGCTCCTGACTGTGGGCGTAATGTTACCAGTTCCATCAAGGCCCTGCAGCTGTGACCTCTCTGCCATGATGGACTGTAACCTGGAATTGTGAGTCAAACCCTTTCTCCTTTAAGTTGCCTTTTCAAGAGTATTTTATCATAGCAACAGGAGACAAAAACCAAGATACTACACAAGTGTGAGGACTTAAGTTTGATCCACAGAAAACAACTAAAAGAAAAAAATATATAATGGTGCTTAAGGAACAACATCCAAGGTTAGCCTCCACACATATTCCCATGTACACACACACACACACACACACACACACACACACACACACACCTGAGCCCATTCACACACACACACACACACACACACACACACACACAAATACACACATACAAGTAGACACACAAGAAAACAAGATGAATGGAAGTCTGATACTAACTCAAAGCCAGTCACGTGCAATAAGAAGGTAACAGGTGCTGTGGTGAGTGCAGAAGCTGCTTGGATTTCATAGGGATTCTGAGGAGACCCTTCTGAAGGAAAAGTCATCGGCTCTGGGTTTATAGTGATGACATGAGACTGGCCCTGCAAGTCGTGGAAGAGGCCAGGGCACAAAAATGACATTTAAAGATCTGGAGGTACAGCCGGATATGGTAGTTCATGCCTTTAATCTCAACACTCTGGGAGTGAAGGCAGGCAGATCTCTGTGAGTTCAAGGCCAGCATTGTCTATATAGTGAATTTAAGAACAGCCAGAGCTACATAGTCAGAACTTGTCACAAATCAATGAAAGAAAGAAAAGCTCCTAAGGCATGAATGAGTTTGACATCTTCAGAGAATGGAAAGGAGGCACCGGGGAAATGAGAATCAAATTGTGAAAGACCTCATGAATGAGCTCTTTTTTTTTTCTTTTTTTTAATAAGACAGGCTTTCATGTTGCCCAGGCTATCCTCAAACTAGGTATGTAGCTAAGGATGGTCTTGAACTCCTAATCCTCCTGCCTTTTCTTCCTGAAGGCTGAGATTCCAGGCATTTACTGTCCCACTCTGCTAAATGTAGATTTTATTCACAGTGTCGTCAAAGGTCAGGCCTGCTGGCATACAGGTGGAAGGAGACACTAAGGTGGAAACGATGGAATTTGGAGTCCTGGCTTAAAGCTTCTGCATTGTTTCTTAGTTAGAAAATGGGCAGCCATCACAAGATGGCTACAAGTCAGTCCTCCTACAATGTGGCTAAATTTGATGGTTTAAGTGAGAAATGCCCCCTATAGTCTCAGACATTTGAATGCTTGGTTCCCAATGATGGTGCTGTTTGGGAGGTTTAAGGGATGTGGTTTTTGTTGGAGGCGTGCTTTGAAAGTTTAAAAGGCCATTTCCAGTGTGCTCTCTCTGCTTCATACTTCTGGTTCAGATGTGAGCTCTCAGCCGCTGCTCCAGGTGCCACGCCTGCGTTGGGCTGCCATGCTTCCCACCATGATGGACTCTTATCCCTCTGGAACCATAAGCCCAAACGAATCTTCCCATCTCTAAGTTGCCTGGGTCATGGTGTTTCATCACAGCAACAACCTCCAAGGTGCTGTTTTACTGTTGGAGAAACAGCAGCTCAAACCAGTCCTCTGCGGCTCTAGCACCTGAATTAGTTGGTTCCCCTCTAATTATATACCTATCCTGGTCTACTACTGCAATAAAATATCACATAGATGCTTCTAGAACAGTGGTTTAGGTCCTAGTCCATTCTCTGTAATGTGGGCCTTTGCTAATTAGCTTCCTCGAAAAGACTTGTACTATGTCTCATTTACATCTCCAAACCCCTACAACTGTTCTACGCAAGCATGAGACCAAATTTATATGCCTGGGTCATGATCTGAAATCGACTTTATTATGGTAGTAGGCTAATCACACCTTTTAAAGGCTTCCACATCTGCAGAACTTGCACATGTGACTTTATGAGACAGAATAGGGTTTTGCAGACAAGACTGCATTCAGTCATAACGATCTTGTATGGTGGGGATCCTGCAGACTGAGTGGCTCCTGCGTGCATCCTTACAGGAACGGGTAGAGAGCAACCAAACAAAAAACGAATGTGGCAGTGTGACCATCGAGGCAGAGATGGGAGCTATGCAGACACCAGTCAGGAAGCACCAGAAACTTCCAGACAGAGAAGAGTGTGGTGGTCCTGTCAATGCTTCCATTTCAACCCAGTGATAATGACTTTGGACTTCTGACCTTAACACCAATAAGAAAATCGATTTCTACTGCCTGAAGCCACCGAGTTTGGGGTAATTTGTTGCAACAGCCACGGGAGGAAAATGCCGGTCCCCAGCTCCACACCTCGGCATCTCGTCTCTTGCTGTTATCTTTATAGCTTTTGAGGGCTGGGCGGGTGAATCTCTAGACAGTTCCTGTCCTCCTGCCCTTCTTGTTCAGCCCACTCATATTTATTGCACAGAGGTTTCACGGGCTTGTGTAGGTGCCTCACCCCTCCCACTCTCTTCCTCATAAAGCCACTTGACTCCAGGCAAATAAACGCAACAACATCTCTCAGATAGACCATGGCAGTCAGGCCTGGCGCCAGCCAGACCAGCCAACAGGCTGCTGCTGGGATGTGAAAGTGGCAGATGGGTGTGGACAGATAGGTGGCTTTAGTTGGTTTGATGGTTTCCTTTTCTGTTTTTTTTTTTTTAACTCTGACAATCTTAGGCACTTAGAACTGTGATAGCTAAAGGCAGAAAAGAGAATTTCTAGACATTGTTATAGACAGGGCTGAAATTTACTGAAAGAACTGGCTGGATTTAATGGCTGAGTAATGTGCTAGAAAGAAAAGAAAAATTAGGAAGCATGGGGGGTTTAGGAAAGAAAGTCATAAACACTTCATCTGACACGTTTTAGGTATGTGGAAACTCCATCCACCTCACCCCATGTTTAGTGGTTCTAGAATCTTCTGGATATGTATTTATAGTGAACTCATAACCCTACCTCAGAAGCATACATATTCTCCGGCAGACTCCTTGAGAATGAGACCACATCTTATTTCAGCTCCAGCATCAACATATACCTGGTACCTAGGAGAGGTAGATTTTAAATGAATTATTGACTAGGCTTGACCTCAGACAAGTGTTCCAGGCTGGAGATGAAGATGTTGAGTTTACGTTCACAGGTGAGAGTTTGAAGCCATGAAAAACAGCACCAAGGAAGGGATGACAGCTTGATCGATCATCTTCTGAGTTCCCCAACCTTAACAGGTAGTTCTCACTAAATAGATTTTAAAAACTTTGACCTAATATTGAAGTGTCAGGGAGCATGATAATGGAATAAGGAAGAAGTCGGGAGTCTGAGACTGCCAGCTCTCCAGGGTCATCATGAAACTAAAAGCAATTTATCATTGCCAGCCAGTTCAAGGTTCACCTACCCTTATCCCTGTTGTCATGCGACATCATAATAAGCATCAGTCAGAAGCATAAAGACATTCTGCACGTGATTTGTCTGACTTTCAGGTACTTGTAATTATTATATTTGGTACCATATCAAAAAATCTGGCTTGCTGAAAAACATCAGAACAAGAAAAAAAGTAGCATATTCCTCAAATGCTACTCCTGAAAAGCTGCCAAAGATATGGAGGATTCTTAGGAATGCATTGCAAGCCCAACCTTATAGTTCTGTCTCTTACATTTGAACCAGGTCCCTTTTAAATGTGTAATTAATATTGTTGGTTTAGTTTTATTTTTTAGTTTATTATTATTATTTTATTTTATGTGTATGAGTATTTTACCTGCATGGATGTCTGTGCATCACGTGCATGCCTGTGTCTGGTGAAGGCCAGAAGAGGGCATCAAATCCCCAGGAACTATGGTTACAGACCATTGTGAGCCACCAAGTGGGTGCTGAGAATCAAACCTGGGTTCTCTGAAGAAGAAGCCAGGGCTATTAACTGCTGAGCAATCTCTGCAGACTCTTGTTTGGTTTTTTGAGACAGGTTCTACCTCAACCCAGCCTGATCTCAAATTCTCTATGTGGCAAGCTGGCATCAAACTCCTGATCCTCCTGCCTCTACACCCTAAGTTCTGGGGCTACAGTCATGCAACACCACACCCAGCTCCAGCCAGATACTTTCTGTAGGCATAGAGGGCAAGGGTCAAATTCTCCTGAATGTCAACAAAGATAGATAATGATTCTGGCTGTTATGGACATTGCCCTGAGCTCTATAGCTTGACCTATAACTGAATTTCCCTGGGAATTTTACAATGCATTGATTGAACTTAATTAAATCAAGAGACTGGTCCCAATTATCTGCTTTAACAAAGTTGTTCACAGAAAACATTTCCTGAGCTAATAGACAGTACAAAGCCTTGTGTGTTCTGTGCTAGACACCAGACAAATAAGACTCGAGGCCTTGGTCTCCATCAATCCCTAGGTATGTATGACTAAATCTTGAAGAAATGAAAAAGGGCTGTTATCCTTGGCATGAAGTATACCATTAAATTATTGGGTTGAAATGATGTCTAATATATTTAGAATGGCATTGACTTAGTCTATAGACTTGAAAATGCTTATCCTTTCAGCAGAGTGTGAGGCATACTAACTCATTGGTCATTTCCTTTATCATCAACCCAGCTATGTCCTTCTGACGCCCCTTGTTCTGATTCCTCTTCTGGAGCACGTGTTGCAGAATACACAAGAAGACTCTTAGGATTCTGTCTTAGGCAAAGAGGGGGGCATTTGGAAGGAGGCTGTGAGTAATTAAGATAGGCAGGGAAAGTGAAGGGAGGCTCCCTGGATGATGGCTTCTTATTCCTGCACACCATTGTAAGAGCTGGAAGCCATGGATACAGGTATCTAAACAGGACCAATAGGAGAAAAGGAAGGCCCAGGCGCCCTACCCAAACCAGGAGTAGATTTGCATCAGTAGCCTTCTCCCATCCCAAATGCATGAAGTTGTTGCGTTTTTAATTCTGCAGCTTAGTCTTGTGACTTCACAAATCATCTAATTCTCTGTTCCTGCCAGGAAATGAACTTGGCAATTACCTAGGCAACTGTTGACACCCCCATTACAATTGTTAAGATGCTCTTGGGTAACTTTTGTTTCTTTCACTGCAGAATCTTTTGTCCCCCACGTTCCCATTACTTGTTTTCCAGCACCAATAATTCAGCCCTATGTTGCCCTGAAACTTTTGGTCACTAGCTTTCAACATTCCTAGGTTGACTTTCTTGTCTACAAGTGTGTCCTGGAACCTTAGGAAGACTATTAGTCCTGTGTTAACATCCACTACAACCCCTTCTTGCTCCTGCTTCATAAAAAAACTGATTCTTCTTGTCCCGGCTACTTCCAAGACCCTGAACCAGGCATTTAAGAACAGAGTGAGCCAGGTGTGGTGGCACACTCTTGTGATCTGGGCATGTTGGAGGCTGAAGCAGATGATCTTGAGTTCCAGGCTCGCTTGGGCTACATAATAAAATCCTGCCTCAAAAGGAGAGTAGGTAATTCAATGAAACTAAGTTTTCAAACATATTTCTCTCTACCAAAATTTTTTTAAAAATTATATTTGAAGAAAATCATAACCATTCTCTAGAATATTATTTTATATATCTCTCTATGTGAAATCAAGGTAATGATATCAGTGTGTGTCTATTCATGAGTATATATATGTATTTATGTACTATAACTAAGATACTGCAGAGGAAATATAAAGATCTGCCAACTCTAGTATCAAGTATGTGTATACATTTGAATGTACACTTGTCCCGTGGTATCCAAAGAGGACTGGGTCTAGGATTCTGCAGAGACACCAAAGTTCACAGATGCTCAAGTCCTTGGACAAATTCTGTGGCACTGCATATAACCTATGCATGTCCTTGCATATATGTAAGTCATCACTAGATTATTTATAATGTCCAAATAAAATGTAAATATTTACTTTACTATATTGCTTAAAGAATGGCAAGAAAAAGTCTATACATGTTCCATAGTGATGCAAAATTTTCTGAATATTTTCAATGTATGCTTGGCTAAATCCACAGTAGCAGAACAGATAGGGAGAGCCAACTGTATATGCATGAGGAGGTGGGGGGGGTGGATGGGGGTATCATAATCCCTGTATCTACAACGGATGTGTATAAACTTGTCATTTCGAACTTCGTGATTATTTTCAGAAACTGTACCCACAATTACAACAGTCTACAGCCAGGCAGTAAGTGCTCTGATTATATCACACAGACTCAGACTTCAGCCATATGTGTGGTTAATTTAGAAAATGTTCACCATGCTTCTCCTTCACAGATTAGCTGGAACAAGTCACACAACCAAGTTTGTTACCTTTCCAAGATGTAGATGCCCTTCGGAACTTTCAAGGTCATTGTGGGGAATTAGGGTGACGGTGATAAAACTTCTTATGTAGCAGGAGGGAGGTATGGGAGTTACTATTTAAGCATTTCTAGACCCTCAGATCCTTTGTGTTCTTCAGCAGGCAGTTTAACCACCAAGCTTATCGAGAGTGGATTTCTTTCTTTGTGTGCTTCCATTAAATTTGCTCTCTATCTTGGATCCCAAAACAGAAAAGTCCAGTAGCTCTTCTACCTAGAAAATTCTAAAAGATGACTTGTCATTTATTTGTCCAATAAGTGTTTTATTAAGTATCAGTCTGTGCCAGGGACAGCAAGTTGCAAAACAAATAATTTTTGTTTTAGACTCAGGCTTACAGGGCAGGCTAGATGGATCAAGGGATAAAGATGTTTGCTGCCATACCTGATGACCTGAGTTTGATCATCCAGGCCTAACATGGTGGAAGAAGAGAACCAACTCCCACAGTCGTCTTCTGACCTCCACATATGTACAGCTTCTCTGCGGGAGCAGCTAAAACATTTCTCCCATAGTAATTGTGGCTTGTCCCATCATCCTTCCCACCTACTACCCCAAAGCTACAATTGTGTCTACAAGATGAGCTCAAATCTCTGGGATACAACACATGATTGGGCTTGCTGTGGGGTCTCTAGAAATGAATGGCTTCCACTCCTGCACATCCTCTGTAGATAGAATGACCACAACTTCTTCTTTTCTCTCTGTAGATCCAGAAGACTTCAGAATGTCTGAAGACATGATAGGCTAGTTACTTTTCGTCAACTTGTTACAAGCTAGAGTCATCTGGGAACAGAAAACCTCAGTTAAAAAAAATAACTCCATCAGGTTGGCCTATAGGCAAGTCTTTGGGGGGCATTTTCTTGATTAACCATTGATGTGGAAGGGCCCCGCTTATTGTGGGTTGTGTCACATCTGGGCAGGGGTTCCTGGGCTGTATAAGAAAGAAGGGTGAGCAAGCCATGGTGAGGAATCCAGTAAGCAGTATCCCTCCATGGCCTCTGCTTCAGTTCCTGCCACCAGGTTCCTACTTTGAGTTCTTGCTATTCATGATAGACTGCAAGATGTAAGATGAAATAAGTCCTTTTCTCTTCAAGTTGGTTTTGGTCAGGGTGTTTCTCATAATAGAAAGTAAACTAGGGGACATGGGTAGCTAAAAAATGATCAAATTAGTAAGCTTTTCTCAGCCCCACTGATGGAGAGTGAAACAGCTTATTGCTGTTTCCCTTTCATGTTTAACTTACTGGAACCTCAGATTCTACCCATTGCTCACCACAGAACAGACCCTGTCCAGAACAAGAATATTCTGTGAAATTGTCAGTCTTCCCACCATCACAGGTGTGCCACAACCACACAACAGGACTGCAGAGGAGAGTTCATCCTCTGTACATGTAACACAGGATTCAGTCAGCTGATGGCGTTTCAGATATAAAAACCAGGAATGGAGCATAGCGCTTGTTGGATGGATGGATCACAGATGATGGGAATTTAGTTAAGGAGAGGGACAGTGATTAATGTCCATGGGGCGTCTGTGGCTCCTTCTTCCCCAGAAATAAGATAGTAAACCATTGCCACCTTCCCTTATCTTCCTCATCATTGGAAGGGTAGCTTTGGGCCAACATCACCTGGCAGAGTCTAACTGGCTCTTGGCTAGTGGTTACTTCTCACTGATAGGGAAGTATGCTGTGGACTGGAGACAGAATGGGTAGGAAATTATCACATGTGGTCTCACTTCTCCCCGCACTAGGGGAAGAGGTGGGATGAGCTTACATCTCTACTTTTGTTAGCTCAAAATGTGCTCACTCAAGTGTTTGGACCTTTAAAAGAAAGCTTGAGGATAGAGAGATGTGTCAGCAGTTAAGCACACAGAGAGCATGAGTCTTGTTCCTAGCATCTATGTCAGGGAGCTTACAACCCCTCTGTAACTCCAGATCCAGGGATATGATGCCCTCTTCTGGCCCCTGCAGGTACCTGCATACACACACACACACACACACACACACACACTCGCACACACGCATGCAAGCAGGCATGTACAGAAAGAGAGAATATATAATACATATAAGACTTTGTTTTTTCTGAGATAGGATTTCTCTGTATAACGAACAGCCCTGGCTGTCCTAGAACTCACTCTGTAGACCAGGCTGGTCTCAAACTCAGGGATCCCCCTGCCTCTGCCTCCCAAGTACTGGGATTAAAGGCATGTGCCACCACCTCCTGGCTTCAAAAGATATTTTGAAAGAAAAGACTTAGTTTTAAAAGATTAGTTCTGTAAGATTAAGTGAAAAGAGAAGTTTACAGCCCCCCATGGCTCATCTTATTGTCAACCTGACTGAGTTTAGAATCACCTAAGAGACAAACTTCTGGATGTGCCTGCAAGGACACTTGCATGAGGTTTAACTGAAGAAGAAAGACCCATCAAGACCCAATGGCTGGGTCCCACACTAAACAAAATGGAGGAAGCAAGCTGACCACCAGCACTCATTTCTCTTTTCTTCCTGACTATAGATGTCACGTGACCAGCTACATCATGTTCCTGCCTCCATTCCTTCCCCACCACAATGGGTTAAACACTTAAACTGTGAGACGAAATAAACTCTTCCTTCCTTAAGATGCCTGGGTCAAGTATTTTGTCACAGTAACAACAAATCATTCATAGACCCTGACTTCATACATGCAGAAGCTTCCCATATTCAACATTTCTTTTGTACCTTGTGTGCCTCTAATAGGCATTGGTTACAACTGGTGAACCTACATAAATACATCACTATAACTCAAGTCCATAGTCAACATTAAGTTCATTTATTCTTGGTATTGTGCATTTTATGACTCTGGACAAAATGTATGATATGTATCTCCTATTGTATCATGCAGAGTGGTGTCACTGCCCTGATAGCCTCTGGAATAGTTGTCTTATTCCGGAATGTCATTAATTTGTACTCTTATAGTACATATGATTAGATTATTTTCAGATTAGCCTCTTTTACTTAGTAACTGAAATTTCCCTCATGTCTTCTAGTAGCATGTTTGATCATTTCCTTATAGTAGTGAGTAATATTCCTTAGTTTGATGGACTACAATTAAGCCATTTACTCACTGTGAAGCTTTTTGGTTCCCCCTAAGTTTGGACAATTATTAATAAACTCTAGAGTCTATTTTTTTTTTTTTTTTTTGGTTTTTCGAGACAAGGTTTCTCTGTGTAGCTTTGCGCCTTTCCTGGAACTCAATGGTTCTCTGTGTTGTAACTTTGATGGTCTTCATACTATTCCATTGTATGAAGTAGTGTCTACTTTAACCAAAGTACAAGTTTCTTTCCAGCTTTCACATATCTAGAAATGTCTGTCACAAATTTCATTGTTACTTAAATCTTTGCATGAAAGGTACAACCACTGATCTAGGATAAGGCTCCCAAAATGGAGATTCTGGTTTATTAGTGAGGATATTTAGGCTTTTTGAGATACCCAGTGAATGAAATAAGGGAAGAGATCTGAAATAAAGTCACAGCTGGTGTGGTGATTCGGCCCCATATTGTCAAGTACTCAGATTCTTCCAATCTCATGGCTCTGCCAATCCTAGATATTACTTCCATCCATTTATCACATATTTCTCCCATAGAGAAGGTGGGAATAGAGAGAGCAAGTGTCCATGCACCGAATACATCAGTTCCATGATTGTCCCAATGGACAGAACTTATCTGTTCAATGGCCGTGAAGGGAACCATCAAAACCAGAACTTATTCTGGCATTCTGTCTAAAAATTTTACCTTGGAAGAAAGCACTACTAGGCATGCCACGTCCTGCACAGTTTGGTCATGGAAACCTGACCAAGGTAATGCAAGAATGAAGAAATGACAGACACACAATCAGAAAAGCTGGGATCAGAGGGGCTGTGCGCACTCTGATGGAAGGCACTTAAAATACAGTATGGAAATTGTTGGTTTATTATGTACAGCACAAGGAGAAGAGGTTATCTAGTCTTGATAGGAGGTCTCTGTGGAGAAGCAATCTCAGGTTGTAGTCAACCAGAAGCAGGAAGCTACAACTGTTTTTTTGCACACACTTGTCAGTTGTTTGTAAACACTCATACTTGGACCAAGAGAAGGCTTTGTCAATTTTCTTGAGCCTCACAAGTGTAAGACTTTACCACTACCACAGGCCTGAGGCATTAGAGTCCTTGGCATGGCTGTGTCCAGGTTAACAATACACATTCAAAACTTCATCTGTTCTCCACATAGCTACACATATATTTTTTTTAACTTTTGAGACATGCTAACTTATCAGTCTGTATTTTCATCAACCTTGTCAACACAGGACAGTTTAAATGTCTTATAAAATTAATAAATGAAGACAATGATAATCATGCTACTTTATTGTGGTAGTTTGAATGTAATTGGCCCCCATAAGCGCATAGGGAGTGGAATTATTAGGAGGAGTGGCTTTGTTGGAGTAGGTATGGCCATGCTGGAGGAAGTGTATCACTGTGGGGATGGACTTTGAGGTCTCATACATGCTCAAGTCATGATCAATAACACAGATCACTTCCTGTTGCTTGTGGGTCAAAAACCTAGAATTCTCAGCTCAGCTCCTTCTCCAGCACCATGTCTGCACACTGCCATGTCCCACCATGATGATAATGGACTGAACCTCTCAACTGTAAGCCACCCAATTAAGTGTTTTCCCTTACAAGAGCTGATGTGGTCATGGTGTCTCTTCATAGCAATAGAAACTCTAAGACAGAAGTTGGTACCAGAGACTGGAGTATTGCTGTGATAGGCTGGACCATGTTTTTGTTTAGAGTACTATACAGACTTCAGGATTTTGAATTAGGAAAGCAGTGACATGCTTTAAGTACTGCTTAATGGTCCATACTACTAGGAACATGGAAGACAGTGGTGCTAAGAGTTATTTGAACTGTAGGGGCCTGGATCAAGAGGTTTCAGAGGGAAAAAATATTAATATATGACCTAGAGATTGTTCTTGCGATATTTTGGTGAAGAATGTGGCTGCTTTTTGCCCTTATCTGCAGAATCTGCCTGAGGCTAAGTGAAGAGATTTGAATTAATTCCATTGACAGAGGAAATTTTAAAACATCTTAGTATTGACTCTGTTGTGTGACTCTTATATAGATTTATAATGAAAAGGAGCAAGCTGAACAAGGAAAAATACAAAATGTACACTTTGTGGAGAAAAGGAGCACCAGGAAGTGTAATGAAGCTAAGTTCTATGTTTAAGGAGATAAACAGATTAAGAAATAAAAAAAAGTGGGTGGTGACTTCAGGGCAAGATCCCACCCAGTTAAGTTTCCAACTTGTAAAAAGGAAATAAAGAAAAGCTTAAAGTAGGGTGTAGTAGTGCACCTTTAATCTCAGCACTCAGAAGGCAGAGGCTAGCAGATCTGAGTTTGAGACCAGCCTGGTCTACAGATCCAGTTTCAGGACAGCCAAGCTTAGGCAGTGAAGGAACCCATCAAAACCAGAAAGTTGATGAAGATGTAATTGAACAAAGGGGCCATGTTCCAGCCCTAGCAAGCAGCAGAACTTGACAGCTTTGACCACATGACTCTAGAGTTAAGAAGAGAAGAAAGGGGCTATGGAATTTGCTTCTGCATGTAAGGAAAACTGCTGAAGCCAGGCTTGTATAAGGGGTGTCCCTGAATGGAGGTCTAGAGAGGCCATGTGTGAAGCTGTGACATTGAAGCCTGGATTACCTTGGAGATACCAAGATGTTGGAGATGCCAGAGTCATGGGATACCTGCCAAGGAGAGCTGCTAGCAGGGAGTGGAACCAGCTCAAGGGAAAGAAGTGTGTTACAGTCAACAAAGCTGAAAGAAGTTGGAGATCTCACGAGTATTTTGACATCAGAGATGAATTGCAGGGTTTGGAGTTTGCTGAGCTGGTTTTCGGTCTTGCTTTGGTCCAGTCTTCACTATGCCCCCTTTCCTATGTTCTGGAATGGCAATGTATATCCTATGCCATTTTATATTGGAAGGATGTGATCTGTTCTTTTAACAGTTAAGAGACTGCATGAATCCCAGAGGAGACTTTGAACTTTGGACTTTTAAACATTATTGAGACTGTGATAGATTGTTGGGACTTTTGAAGTTGGACTAAATGCATTTTGCATTACAATATTGTTACAAGTTTATGGGGGGCAGGCAGTGGAATGTGGTGATTTGAATGTAACTGTCCCCCCCCAAGGTCATAGGGATTAGGATGTGGGGCTTTGTTGAAGTAGGTATGGCCTTGTTGGAGACAGTGTGTCACTGTGGGGGTGGACTTTGAGGTCTCTTCTATGTTCAAACCACGCCCAGTGACATGACCACTTCCTATTGCTTGTGGTTCAAAAATCTAGAATTCTCAGCTCCTTCTTCAGTACCATGTCTGCCTGAACACCACCATGTCCCACCATGATGATAATGGACTGAACCTTTGAACTGTAAGCAACCCAATTAAATGTTTTCCCTTATAAGAGTTGCCATGGTCATGGTGTCTCTTCACAGCAATAGAAACTATAACTAAGACATTTATCTTACATTTTCTTAACTTCTTGCTATATTCACACCACTCTTTTTTTCCATTGAGATACAGCTCAAGTGGTTACAGCAATTGATTCTAAAGGCAAAGTCATGTGGGGTGCTCTCATTTCAAGATTAGAGATTCTCATGAGGCATGTCAGTGTGCCCAGCATCTCCCAGGGCTCCATTGTCACAGATAACTTTAATCCTCATTCTCAGAGGTGATCTTTTTCTTTTCTTCAAGTATGAACCTCCTGTTGCCAAACATATCTGCTGTTGGGATATATTATTGCAAAGATACTCATAGCATAGTGAAGTACCTCTCTTGAGCATAATATACACAGAGCTTGAGGAGACAGTTCCTTCTGATTATAGCTAATCCAAGTTCAGTATCATCATTGTTTAGTCTTGCAAGCCACCCAGAGCTACCAATCCATAGCCCGACTAGAGAGCTTGATCTCTTTTGCTGTGAAAAAACACTCCAACCAACAGCAATTTGAAGAGGAAATGGTTAATTTGGCTTATACTTCCATGTCACAATCCATCATTGAGGGAAATCAGGACAAGAACTCAAGCAGGAGCTTGAAGCAGAAACCATGGAGAAAGGCTCTCTAGCTCACTCAGCTAACTTTCTTATCCAGCCCAGGACCACCTGCCCTAGGGATAGCATAGCCCACAGCAGGCTGGGCTCTCTTACATCAATTAGCAATCTAGACAATGCCCACAGGTAATTCTCCAATTCTTGACTCTTCACAAGTGACTCTAGGTTGTGCCAAGCCGACAATAACAATTAACCATGATGTCTGAACCACAGCTACTAGAATTCCTACCAATTTGGGGAGATTCCCATTTTATTTGTCAATAAAACCAAATCCCCCTCTTCAAAGAAGTTTGTGTTTCCAACAAAAGGAAACTGCCACAGAAGACCAGAACAGGATCATACAGAGATCCTGTTTAGTTATAACTTAACATACAGAGATCAGTGAATTGTGGGGAACCCAGCCACAGTGGATACATCTACAGCACGGATCCTGCATCTATGGCTCAGGGAACATCATGGAAGAGAGGGCAGAAAAAAGTCTAAGAGTCAGAATACCAGGAAGTCTGCTCTGAGTCTGTCTGGCCAGAAATGGCTGCAACAACATCTGAACAGTGACAGTATCAATAGACATGATAACTCAGAGAGGGACAACCACACAGGGTCCACCCTGGACAAAGAACTACAGGCAACTAATAACTACGGAGACAGGAAGAATTAGCATCTTCCAGGGAGGAACCCTCTCATTGCTTACTCAATACAAAGTGGTAAGTTCTGAAACTATACACACATGCACACGTATGCAAACAAAAATGCATCCAGCAGGTTGTATTTATATTTGTGTGTGTGTGTGTGTGTGTGTGTGTGTGTGTGTGTGTGTGCAGCAATAATAATAAAAGAAAAAGAAGATATCAATTAGAAAATGGAGCTGGGGCATGAGAGGCGCTGGAGGAGGGATTGAGGGAAGTGATGTAATTATTTTGATTAAAATATGTTTTATACATATAAACACACCCTAGTTTTCCATGATAGTTTCATCAAATAATGCATTGATTAAAATTATGAACTTTGTAAATTTGATACACAAAATATGAATAATGAATACATCTGTGTATGTTGTTTAAAATTCAGCTTATGAGATTTTTTTTAAAGTAAAATGTTGAAATATGGAGGAAAAAAGAAAAAACAAGAAGAAAGCTAAAGCATGCTGTGGTAACAAATAGTCCCACATTTCAGTGACGTAAAACCATAAAGTCTTACTTGAGCTTTCATTGTTCTCTCTCCTGGGCCACTGGGGGAGAGGAGCTTTATTCCACATCATAGCTGTCAAGAGAATCAAAATTAGAGGCTCACCATGGACCACCATGTCAAGCTACATTCTCAACAATAAATGCTCTTGTGTGCGGGTGAAATATGGCTTCCAGGTACATCTTATTTGTCACACCAAGTCCCATGGCTATCCCTAATTCCAAAGGGAAGGAAAGGCTACTCCACTGTGTACTGTGCAGGAGAAGAGACAAAAACATTACAGGAAAACATTACTAATGATTATACCACATTCCCAAGAAGGTGGCGGTCAGCAAGTGGGCTTCAGTTTCGAGGAGGACAGAATCTCTAAAGTCATTTTGGGGGACCTCCTTAGAAGCCTCAACATGCTTTCTGTGGGCCTCCAGATTCCTTATGCATGGTCTTTTTGAGCTCCCACACTCCTCCTCCATGGTCCTTCTGAGCCTTCAGATTCCTCATCATTTGATTTGAATTCCTAGCACCTAGTACATGGCTTGGCATATGGTAATGGGTCAGCAAGTATTTATTGAATTAGAAATGAGACAGGAGATACTATTCCTGGAACAGCTATTATATAAAAAGACACGTAGACTGAAATGCATAGAACCAAAAGGTTAGGAAAGGTGGACCCAGTCATCAGAGGAAGGAACCAGAAAGAACAAGTACATATGATAACTAGGCGGTAGAGGTAAAGTGGTAGTTGGCTACTTAGAATGGAAGGACACTGAACTGTATGGCCATTGTCTCACACACAGCTTTACAACATGCATATTCTCTGTTCCCCCCCCCTCGTCTGTCTCTCTCTCTGTCTCTGTCTCTCTCTCTCACTCACACACACACACATTATATATTAATTAGCACATATGCCAGTTTAAGTTTCATTTTTGGATGTGAGAATGTGGAGGGGAAGAAGGAGATGAGAAAAGAGAGACTCTCTTAGTTCACAGGACATCCGGAATCACACAAACAGTAAAGATTCTCCAAAGCAAGGACAATGATAGAATGAAAGTAACAAATATTTATTATGTGCTTATGTTGTTTTCAGAATAGAAAATGAAATTTAAGATAAAAATAAAAAGGAGGTACAGACATTAAACAGAAGTAATACTTGTTAAGGACTAATTTTTATTTTTAAAAAATAGACAGACAAAAAAATGTAAAAACCATTAGCATCCCACAACAATCTGAATATGTTATATATACATCTGTGTTAGTCCACACTCCACACTGGGATCAATTGCCTAAGAAAGGCTTGAAGGAGGGAGGCTTTAGTTTACCTCGTGGCTTCAGAGGTGTTAGTCCATCATGTGAAGGGGGTCCCAGAGGAGCAAAGCTGTTCAATTCACGGCATTCAGGAAACAGAGCAGAGACAGGAGGGACTCGGGACAAGACACACTCAATAACCTTCCTGCAGTCAGCTCCTCTTTCCACAGTCTCCCCCTGTCTATTCAGAATTTGAATCCATGAGTGGATTAAGCTATTGATTAGCTCCCAGACACACCCTCACAGAAGTTTCCCTACTCTTCCAGGAGTCTCTGAACCTGTCCAGTTAACCCTTCTCTAACTGACTGCTATTTCCTCAAATAGACTGGGTTATGCTGTGTATTTAGTGTTATAATTTGTGGAGCTTTATTTCAAAATACATTGCAAAAGCTATAGAAAATGGTATTTGTTTGCACTATGTGTAGATGTGTCACTGTGATTGGTTTAATAAAGAGCTGAATGGCCAACAGCTGGGAAGGAAAGAAGGTGGAACTTCTGGGCAGAGAGAGGAACTCGGGATGAACCTAGCACGAGTGAGAGACGCCAGTGAGACAACAAAGAAGTCAGACATACGGTAGAGAGGAGAGGTGACTAAGCCACGTGGCAGAATGTAGATTAATAGAAACAGGTTAATTTAAGTTATAAGACCCGGTTGGGAAAAAGCCTAAGCTAAGGCCAAGCTTTCACAATTCATAATAAGTCTCTGTGTCGTTATTTGCAGGCTGGTAGTCCACAAAGGAAGGTCTGACTACAAAGATCAGATATAATTCAGGGCATGGATATATAAAGGGATTGGAAAGTTATGACCACTAGACTGATAGGTCAACAGCAGTGTAGAGATTTTAGAGTCATGGTTTCCAGACCTATGGCCCCATCTGTAAACAACTTCCAGTGTGCATGAATCAGCATACGTCTTCTTTATGTATATACACACCTGTTCACCATCTAATTAGCTTTGCCAGTGATGATGTGCTTGCCCGATAATGCTTTTCTAACAAACAACCCTGAAGTATCAAAAGGTTAATGAGCCTCTTTCTTCGTCCTCCATGTCAATGCAAGTAGGAAGACTGTTCATCTGGAGAACTGAGAATCGGGACAAAGTGGGCTCCATTTCACCCAGTGAAAGACAGAATATGGCAAAGTACACCTTACTTCTTAGAACTTTGCCCAGAAGTGGTACATAATTCCATTTATGCTCACAGTGTGTTGGTGAAAGGACATCTCATGGCCCAGCTAACTCCAAGGCAGCAATGGCAATCAACCCTTTCCTGCCATTAGAAGCATTAGAATGTTGACCAAGGGCCTGAGTGGCACTTCATTAGTTTGTTTAAATTTACAAAACAATCTAGCATAAAAATGGAGTTGGAGTGGACAGTAAAGTCTTTCCCAATTTGAAAATCCTTTAAGAGGATAAAATGTTTTAACCAGAGTTTACATCAGCAACATTTCCATTTCTATTGCAAACCGTATTTTGTCCTTCCCTCTAATCCTCGGCTCATGTAACATGAAACAAGCCTCAAAGCAAGGAACAAACAGCTGGTGCTAGTATCTGACACGCAGGACGAAGCTGTAATGTGCTTATTAAAAGGAAAGTGCTATTTATTCTAGGTGACTTGAGTCAAAATATGAGTAGTTTTGACTACATAGTCCTAAAAGCTATCCTTGAATATTAAGTATTAACATAAGTGAACTACCAGGCATAACTGGGACCAGGAAAGTGCTAAGAAAATTATGTTGATCATAATATGTAGCTTTGACACCGGTTAGTTGTAGATGTTATCATTGGACTGTATTGACTGATTAAAAGCATAAGATTTTTTTTTAAAAAAAACATAATGCTAAGTATATTGTGCAAATTATGGCAAAACTGTAGCCGTAATTGTTATGTTGTGTGTCTGAAATTTTGTTTATACTTTAAATATATTGATGAGTCCCAAGAGACCTTACTTAGAGAAAGAAATGGTGGAACAGGTCTTCGGAGTATACCAGAGGCCAGAGCAAGTTGAGTCTAGGTACGTGCAGCTGTGTCCCTCTGCTGCATGTCTGCGATTGGCTGGGAGACTCCTGTGGATACTAAGATCCATAGGTGTTCAGATCTCTTATAGAAGATGGCTTAGTGTTTACAAATACCCTATGTTCTCCTATATTCCTCCAGATTACTTAAAATACCTCTTACAATGTAAATGAGATGTAAAGCAGGGCCTATTTAACAAAGCTCCATCCTCATGACCTAATCATCCACCAAAGGCTTCCCTGCTAACAGGGTCACCTTGATGAGTACAATATCAATGGATGTGTTTGGTGCAAATATTCAGACCCAGTGAATCTTTGACTTGCACTGCATAATTTAGGAAATAACAATAAGAAAAGGCTTCTATGTGCTCACAACGAATGGGATCCCCCCCCCATTTTTGCTCTGAGCTTGGTTGAACTGCACATGTTGAACTCACAGATGAGGCTGCGGAAGGGAGGGCTGCCTCTCACCATCTGTCTCAGGAGGGGGCTGAGGTGGAAAGCAAAGTAGCCTGCTGAGAGTACTGTTGGAGGCTACAGATTTGTGATTTGGGTCAGACAGGTTCCGAGAATGACCTCTGCTGAGAATAGACACAAACACTCATTTCGAAGCAACTAATGAACTCACCGGGAAATGTGTGCCTGACGTGAGAAGAGTGAAGCAGGAAAGAAAGCGGCCACACCAGGGTGACAGTGTGCAACCTCAGCGAGGGGAGCAGGGAAGCTGTGGGAGCAGCAGAGATGCCATGAGACCCAGGGTCAAGGCCTACTGAGGTTGGTACAGAGACTGACTGCGTGTGCTGAGGAAGGAAACTGCCATGAAGACTTAAGAGCAAGTGTTACAGCCGAGAAAAACAGAGTTGGGAGTTGAGGAATGAGGTTTAATGTCTGCTTCCTTTTTAATGTTTGCTGAACAGGTAAGGAGGGAAAAACTGGAATATGACAAACATTTATACTTTCTTTCCCAACTCCGATGACCTGAGCCAAGAGGAGAAGGTCTCCTAGACCTCACACTGGCACCAGCTGGACTTCGTGAGTGAGGGGAAAACTGTACTGGAAAGATGCTGTGAATCCTATTGCCATTCATCTTATCCGTCCCTTCACAACACAGATTGTGTATGTTTGATCATATTGCTGTGGTCTGAGTGTTTCTATCCCTCCAAACTCATCTATTGAAATTCCACTTATCACGTAATGGTTCTAGGAGGAAAGGCCCTCTGGAGGTGATCAGGTCATGAGGATGGAGCTCTTGTGAAGGGGACTAGTGGCCTTATAAAACAACTCTAAGAGGAGCTGGAGAGATGGCTCAGTGGTTAAGAGCATGTATTTCTCTTACAGAGGCCCCACATCTGGTGGTTGTGAACCTGTAACTCCAGCTCTAGGGGACTCCAATGCTGCTCGCTTCCATGGGCACCTACACTCACTTGCACATATAACTTAAAAACAAAATAAATATGTTTTGTTTTGTTTTTCGAGCTAGGGTTTCTCTGTGTAACAGCTCTGGCTGTCCTGAACTCATTCTGTAGACCAGGCTGGCCTCAAACTCACAGAGATCCATTGCCTCTGCCTCCAGAGTGCTAGGATTAAAGGTGTGCACCAACACCACCTGGCAAATCTTTTTTTTTATGCAAGAAAAACACCCCTTTTTTCTTGTCTTATGAGGTCAGAACTATAAGGCGTACTCTGTGAACCAGAAAGTGATATGGCACCAAACACCAAATCTACCAGCCTCCAGTTTGATTTCCGACTTCTGGGTACAGGATAATGAGGAGTGAGTTCTGCTGTTTATAAGCTACCCTAGAGAGATAGCACTGGGGTAAGAGAACTTGCTGTGCAAACGTGAGGACCTGAGCTTGAATTCCCAACACCTACGAAAAAGTTGGTCATGGCTGCACATGCCTGTAAGCCCAGCACTGGGGACAGGCACAGGAGCTCACTGGCCAGTCAGCCCAGGTGAAATAGGGAGCTTCATGTTCTGTGGGAAACCCTGTCTCATGAGAATAAGGCAGGACGTGATACAGAAAGACACCTGATACCTTCCTCCGGCTTGCACATGCATGAGCATTGGGGTGTGCACCTGTGTGTGCTCACACACACACTCACATAGAACAGCATAGTTTCATTATATTTTACTAAATCAACCTAAATGGATTAAGATAAATGTAAACCTAAGTTTCAATCAAGTCATCAAGAATTTTATATAGTTCAATATAGCAAGTAAAGTGGTAGGAAGCCACTGTTTTAATGTAACAAACATTAGAGTTTTAATGTTTTTCTCGTGTGTGTGTGTGTGTGTGTGTGTGTGTGTGTGTGTGTGTGTGTGTAGGAGCTAGAAAGATGGCCTAGCAGTTAAAAACACTTGCTGCTCTTTCAAAGGAACTGAGTTTGATTCCTAGTACCCATGCCACATAGCTCACAACCACCTGTAACTCCAACTCCAGAGGATCCAATGCCTTCTTCTGGCCTCTGTGAGCCTACACACACACACACACACACACACACACACACACACACACACGCACGCACGCACGCACCCACGCATGCACGCACGCACACACACACATACACACATGCACACATGCACACACACACAAAAGCTAAAATAAATCTTTAAAAAATACTTTACAAACTATAAAAATTTGTAGAAAGGCAGAAGACTACAATGAAAAAAATTAATTATCTATAATATCACCACCTGGAGATGGTCACTGTCAATATTTGATAGTTTATCCTTATGTTTTTTTCATACAGTTCTTAGTCATTCAGATTTTTAAAATACATTTTAGATCATGCCACATTCAATATAGATCCTACATTTATTATTTTAAAATATGGACATTTTCCTATGTATGAAAAAGATTTTACAATATTATCTTAATGGGTTTATACCTTCTTTGTGGTTTTCTAGTATTAATTTATTCACAATTTTATTTCTGTTGATTGTCATTAACTTCATTTCTAATGTTTTATTATTACAAATTTTGCTGTAATATATACATGCATGTATATGAGCATAAAGCTCTGTCCACTTCACTCAGGGTCCCGCATATAGTTCGCAAGTGCTCTACTACTGACCTACAACCCCATCTATAATCCACATTTTGAATGGTTTTATTAAAATAAAATCTTAGATGTAAAAACATTGGGTCAAAGGTCACAACTACTCCAGGACTTATGAAACTGGCCCCCCAAGTTCTTGACCATTCTTCCTATGAAAGTCTGAGGTCTAGTTTCCTTCCCTTTGAGTCTGGGCTGATGTAAGGCAACTTCAACCAATGAAGTAAATCAATCACTGAACCTTGGTGGCTGGGACCGTCACCCTTGGAACTCTGAGATGCCAATAAACAACATTATTAGCCTAGAGCCACTGTGCTTTAGAAAATTCAGGACACATGGAGGTCACTTGAGGTATTCCAGGGCACATTCCTAAATTTTGTGTTAGATCAGCCTAAACCCCAGACCCATGAGTGAAAACGCCTTCCTTCTGAAGGCCAGCCCCAGCCCCAGAGTCGCCTCGGCCTTTAATTCTTAGCAGCTGAGGTGCTGCAAGTTGTGAAAAGCAACCCCCATATACCCTGTCCAGTTCCCATCCACAGAGTCTGTAGGCATATAAAATGGATGTTTTAAGCCAAGATTCTGAGTAATTTTTTCATGCAGCAAGAAAATAGTAAGTGGAACGAACATTTGGGGGTTCTTGATACATCCTGTCAAACTGTTGTCTAAGCAGATTGCCGCCATTTGGCCTCCCACCTAGCATGTACGGGCTCTCCCAACACTGCATTTCATCCGCCCTGGCACACTTCACAGTCCAGCCTTTTCTGTCTTTCAGTTTTATCATAGGAAATGAATATTCACAGAGATGGGAGGCTACTGTGATGAATATGCCCATCCCTTGGCTTCCACCAGTCCTCCTCCATGATCTGTTTCACTTCCTGCCCTCACCTTTCCGTCAGCAGAGTTATTAGATTAGGTAATAAACAAACAGCAATGGGGGAGGCAAAGACGATGGTCGTTGATACGTATTAAGTAGGCTCACTAGACTAGGCACGCTCCTAGACGTATCACACAAAACCCAGTTCCGTTTCACAGGAGCCCTAAGAGACAGATAAGAAGGCTCAGCATTCCATTGGAGAGAGGAGGACACAGGGATGCAGCAAGCTGAGCAAGTTGTTCAAGTTTGCCCAGCTACCTAGGAAATGTGAATGACAGACAGAACTTGAACAGAAGCCGTCTGCCTCTAAAACCCATGCCCATGGCTCTACTACCTTTCTGCTCTCAAGGGAGACCAGTTTCTATGACTGCTGACCAGTTTGTGTGACACACTGAAACAATTCTCTGTGTACACTACCCTGGCTATCCGGGAGATGTTTGAGAGTTGGAGATAACATACAATGCTTTCTGAAGTGGTGGCTCAAGGGAAACCATTTCTAGTTTTCATATACAAAGCCTTTTAAAGAAAAAGACAGCCCAGAAAAAGAACTATAGCCAAATAAGTCCAGGGTTCTGTGTCTTACAGAGCAGGGTCTCATTTACATCCAAAAGAAAAATAATACAACTTCTAGATTCATATGGAAGAAAGAATCTGCCTCATGGCGAATTCCTTTAAAAAAAAAAAAAATCAGGAAACCTTAGGCAGTAGAGTCCTGTTCTCCAAACATTCCCCAAGAGCAATCAAGTGAAGAAAAGGATAAGGCAACACTGTAAAGCTCAACAGAGTGGTTCAGGAAGTAAACAAGATCTCAGAGCTAAGCTGAGTGGCGCGTTGGCAGGACCTCCGACTCCACGTCCTTCTCTCTTGAGCCATGCAAATGTAAGCACTCTCATCAATATTCAAAATCTGAAAAGCCATCCGTGTGGTTACTCTTAGCTTCTGCTTTCTGATTGTGGTGGTGACAATGACTGCTGGGGAGAAACTGGAGAAGCCTAGAATAGCGTGAGCCAGGGGGTGCACTCTTAATTAGAGAAGGGAGCCAAAGCCTGTGGCAATGGGGTACAGCAGAGGGAGTGAACACTGAGACCAAAGTAAGCAGCAGGCTGGGGGCTGTTAACGCAGAGTCCTGTGTGTCCGTCTCCCCCCCCCCCCCCCCCCCCGCCCTCCACCATACTGGTTAGGTGCAGAAAAGCAGGAGCCATACAGTAAACAATTTGCATAGCGTTTGGGCGAAATCAAGCTGGTCTTGGGTGAGGTGGGAAGGCAGTCACGAAGTCACCCACACTCCATCAGAGTAAACAGGGGCTTTGACAGAGCTGTCTGAACTTGAGCAAGAAGAAAAGAATAAGCCTTGGCAATGAGGCCATGGTGCCTGCGGGGCTGGGGGTGTAGTGTGGGTGGAAGGAACCCAGCCTAAATAACAAAAGACAAACACACACTACAGCCTGCATGAACACCGAACTCCGGGAGAAGGAGGAGAAATTGCCCTCTCCACCCTCTAAGGACAAAGGAGAGCGCTGGGTAATCAGGCTTTCAGAGAGATAATGTGGCCAGGGCTTTCTGATCACCTGAGTGATTCAAAGGAGTGCGTCAGCACTGATTTTAGGATCTTTGCATGAAGTCTTCAGATGATAGTCATTTGAGAACCACAATGTGTGGGGCACTGGGCCCCTTTCAAGTAGTAACTCATTTAATCCTACAGCTACCCCATGAAACAGACTCTTTTATCATCCTGTTTTATAGATAAGGAAGCTTGCTCAACAACACATAGCTCTTGATCCAGAAGTGATCCTCTTATCCACTGTACACGCTGGTTTTCCTTTACCTAAAAGGTGAAGTCACCTCTCTGCTAGGGTGGAGGACCCCTTCTCGTTTACCTGGTACACAGAACTGACCAGAGACTGCCTAGGCTGGGAGATGCTAAGAACTCTTTCAACCTCCCACTTCCATCTCAGAGAAACCTGGGAAGACAGGAGGTTAGCTCCTACTCAGTTGTACACTCTGCTGTCTCATTTTACACCTAAACATCTTGTTGAAATTAACCTGATCTCTACTAAACGTTAAGATCTTTCTTTTAGGTAAATGAAAACGCTTCACCAACAGGTTTAGCTGCCCAGACTGTAGACAACACCCATACATAAAACACCCACACAGGCACACACAGCTCACTGCCGTGTTTTAACACAGACATAATTATGACTCACAAATAAGCATGGCTGGAGCATAAAGCACTCAACCAGAAGTTACATAAGCAGGGATGGCATCCATCTTCTACCCAGGCAGCATTAACATGATGCGCTGTGGACTGCAGACTAAATTAACAGAAGACAGAATAGGCCATTTGCTGTAATGAATTCCTGTAGGTGGGGATCTGCCTTCTAATCGCTAGCCCACAGCGGGGAGTGCAGTAATCCACCCATCAGCAATAAATCCAACAATAAGCCCAAATGTTGCTTCCAGAAAGACACTTGGCCCATAAACCAGTGTCTCTAGAAACTGCCTGTCTGGACTTCACATCTTATATTTTGGAGTGGATTATCTGCCAGTAATCCCAGTCCCACAAGTGAGTAATGATTCTTTTTTTTTTTTTTTAATGTAACTTCAAGAAAATAGCTAAACTGCACCAAACCTTCAAATCAAGCATAGAAAAGAGGTACAAAAACAAGAGTCAGATGCATGGAGGAAGCATGATGTGCCTCCAGCTGGGGGATGTATGAGAAAAGGCAGATGTTTTACTCCTCCACTAAGTACTTCCTGCTTCGTTTGTACCTCAATCCTTCTCTAAGTGTTTGATGCATTGGTATAAAGGAAAACCCCATAAGGATAGAAGAGCTGGGAGAAATTCACATTGCCCTGCCTCAAAAGATCTGTGATTGGCAGCTATTATTTTATATTGTTATTATTAATGCTTTCTCTGTGCCACACCTGTCCACATATCTAAAGACTTTAATTGTGAAGTTAATAAGAGAAAGAATACCAAAGACCCCAAACAGAGGACAGTGACTGAAGGCCAGATAAGTGTAGGTAAAAAGCACCTGTCTGAGGGGTGTCACTTGTGTTGGAAAATGGCTTCATACCTTGGAAGGCTCTGGGGGGCTGTCCCTGGGAGTGAGTTCAGAACAAAGCAGTAAGCACTATTGTGATTTAGGGATACCCCTGTATCAGGGTTTGGGAGTGTGTGCATGTTTAGGGGACAGAAGAAAAGAAGTACATTGGTGGAGAAATTAGGAAAAGTGTCAAGAGAAGAAGGAACATGGAAAACCCCACGGAAGCCAGATGAGCAGAGTCCGAGGCCTGGTTAAATGCATTCGAATGGTAGGATTCTTGAATTCTTTAACTTCTTGTGAAAAATCCTCTCTGGATCCTACACATCCCCTTTTAGTCCCACTTTCTGTCTGACCACATTCTTTCTTAGGGGTCCTTTTTTTTCTCTCTTAGAACAGTAACTGGGTGATTTAATCTACAGCCGTTGCCCCATAATGTATCAGCTATAATGTTTTAGTTAGTGACAGACAACTATACAGTATGGCCTCATAGCATTAGATTTATGAGCTGTGGAGGTGGCTCAGTGGGCAAATGCTTTGCTTTGCTTTGCAAATGTTAGGATCTGAGTTCAGATCCCCAGAACCCACATGAAGCTGGATGCAGTAGCCCATGTCTGTAATCCCAACACTCCTTTGACAAGATAGAAGGTGGAGATAGGAGACTCCTCAGAACCTTGTGGGCCAGCTAGCCTGATGGACACAGCAGAACAATGGGACCATTGAAAAACAAGGAAGAAGGTGAGGACCAAACCAAGAGGCTGTCCTCTGACTTCCACATGCACCCTATGGCATGCATGAGCCCACATTTACACACATGAACACACACACGCACACACATATGTGAACACTCATATACACATATCACACACAGATGAAGATTACATTTGTCTAGTGATATAAGCATCTTAGTGTATGTAAGTTTATTCTATGATGTTCAATGACAAAATTGTCTAATGATGTATTCCTCATATGGGACCCTGTGAGTAACCATATATCTACACATTTTAACAACATCCTAGCTACATGATTTTATTTTCTTTTATCTGGGCAATGGGGATTGAACCTAGGGCTTCACACAAGCTCTACCATTGAGCTGTAATTTCAACCCTTAACATTTTTTAATTATATTTATTGTGTGTGTGTGTGTGTGTGTGTGTGTGTGTGTGTGTGCCCACATGTCATGGTATCTGAGTGGACATCAGAGGACACATTCAGGAATCAGATGTGTCCTTCTATCATGTGGGTCCCACAAATCAAATTCAGGCTTTCAAGCTTGGTGGCAAGCCCCTTTACCAACTGAGCCTTTTCGTCAGGCTCCCAGCCTTTCTTTGCTTTTTCTTTTTTTGTTACATGTGTATGTGCACACATATGCAAGTGCACATATATGGAGGTCAGAGGCATCCAGTCACCTCACGTTGGCGTTACAGGTGATTATGAGCAGTCTGATGTGGGTGCTGAGAACTGGGGTCTCTGCAATAGAAGCGAGTGTTTTTAGTTTGAGACAAGGCTTTACTGAGTGGCCCAGGCTGATCTCTGCTGCCTTGGCTGGCCTTGAACTTGTGATCTCCCTACTTTGGCCTTCCAAGTAACTGGAATTATAAGCCTTAACCTCCAGCCTTGTTTCCATCCACATGTTAATAAGTGTCAGATCTGTCCTTCCTGCCTAGACCTTTTTCCTAACAATTTAAGGTGGTTTTTCTTAAGACTACCTGCTATATCATCCAGGTGGCCCCAGTCCCAAACGTTCCTTCTTCTCTTCAGTCTACTCTAGGCTAAATGTGCCATCATCTAACAATTACATGATCTAGACACCCGAGAGTCATCTTCCAAAGTCTTCCTTCAATCCTCATGTGCAGTCTCTAGGACTTAACATTTCCAAGTTCATCCTGAACATTTCCAAGTTTATCAGCCTGTTTCCAGCCTAGTCACCAGGCTTAACATCTCTCTCCTTCGCTACACCTGTGCCCATCTCTAGGCCTGCCCCACTTTGAGATCATCCTGAAGGTGCAGCTCATCATTTCACTATCCTGCCTACATTTAGTTCAGTTAGGTACTGAACAGCTTTCCACCAGCTGATCCAGTCTGCACATCTCTCTGCAGCTATGCTGCCAGAGGCTGTACCAATGAGCTTCCTCTCCCACTGTTCCCACAGGTCCGGGAGGGGCACCAGCAAGGTCAGGAGAGTAAAGTAAAGTTAGAGTATGTCCCCTCAGGCCCTTCCTTGCTCAGTTGCCATGGGATGGCTGTAACATTAGTTTTAGACTGTGTCCCATTGGGTGACATCTCCACACAGCTCATTGGTACCTCTCTTTCACTTCCATGTTCTATCAATTGAGCTCCAACACCTCATTTCAGACCTGGGCATGGTGATGAGTTCTGATTCTTACTAGGCTTATGAGACTATACTGCCTCGTGTGTTTTCCCTAAACCATCTATAAGGCCCTCAACTTCTTCCAGTTGGAAGGGCCACCCATTTTCTTCAAAGATGCTCACTATTCCTGCACAAAGAGGGAGTCTTAGTTATCGATGTCACCTTGCATCCAGCATGGTGCTTAGCATTTAATAAACATTCAGTGATAAAGGAATAAATAAATGTGTAATCCATCTGCAGTTCACTAAGATTAGCCCAGTTATGTCTCAGATCCCAGAAGGTGGTGGTAGTTCATGGACTAAATGACTTCCATTCAAAAGGAAATGGAAGATGTAGAAGTAAGAGTTTAGTTCTCATTAAGGGGGCTCATCATCAGTTAAGATTAGAGGAAAGAGAGTGAACTGAATGTTCTTAGGAAATTAAGGAGAAAGGAAGTTAGTCTTCAGAATGTGAAGAAAAGTTACAATGGATCTGAAAAATGAAGATATAGAGAAAATAAATAGCAGAGGGAGATAAGTCAGCTCAGTATTTGTATCTCCATGTATTTCTTATAATGCCAGGGCAGCAATTCTATGATGGGGATGCAGAAACAGAATTCAAATAAACAGTAAGCATTCCTTTACCAAGCAAAGTGCAGGAATCTAGAGATGCAGTAATGAATGAGTTACAGTTTCTATCTCCAAAAGTTCATGGTAGAGTTGAGAAGACAAACACAGATGCAAACACAGATTTCACCACTGTAAGTACCATGGTAACCATATATGGGGAGTCCCAGCAGACACGGGAAGAATTATACAAGCCAGAAGAATGCAAAAGAAGTCCAGAAATGAGATGAGCTTGGCAGTGTCTGGAAAGAGTCAGGCAGATAGAAAAGTGCATCCATGTTGACATCAGTATAGTACAGCCATGTTGACATCAGTATAGTACAGCCATGGTCGGCATCAGTATAGTACAGTCATGGTCGGCATCAGGATAGTGCAGTCATGGTCGGCATCAGGATAGTGCAGCCATGGTCGGCATCAGTATAGTACAGCCATGGTCGGCATCAGTATAGTACAGCCATGGTTGGCATCAGTAGAGTGCAGCCATGGTTGGCATCATTATAATGAACAATGAAGGTCAAGGGTAAAATATTCAGAATTTGAGGACAGGAAAGATAGCTCATCAGTTTACTGTGCCTTCATGGATTCCCAAGTCTGGAATAAAAGCTAGGTATTGTTCCACTAAGAGGGATAGAGACAGAAAGATCATTGAAGCTTGCTACATGCCAGTTTAGATCAAAAGGCTGAGCTCTAGAATTAGTGAGAGACTCTGCCTCAAAGGAACATATCAGAGAGTAATAGAGGATATCTAAAACCTCTCTCTGGCTTCTGCATGTACACACACACACACACACACACACACACACACACACACACACCAACATCATCATCATCATCATCATCATCATCATCATGTACTTACACCACATACATATACTTTACACCCATTCACACACACATATCTGTGGTGGTATTGTGTTCCCCAAAATATTGTGCACCCTAATAAACTTATCTGGGGTCAGAGAACAGAACAGCCACTAGATACAGAGGCTAGAAAATGGTGGCTTATATGCCTTTAATCCTAGCATTCCAGAGGCAGAAATCCCTCTGGATCTCTGTGAGTTCAAGGCCACATTGGAAACAGCCAAGCATGGTGACACATGCCTTTAATCCCAGGAAGTGATGGCAGAAAGCAGAAAGGTATTTAAGGCGTGAGGACCAGGAACTAGAGCTGGTTAAGCTTTTAGACTTTGAGCAGCACAGTTCAGTTGAGATCCATTCTGAATGAGGACACAGAGGTTTCCAGTCTGAGGAAATAGGATCAGCTGAGAAACTGGCAAGGTGAGGTGGCTATGCCTTGTTCTGCTCCTCTGACCTTCCAGCATTCACCCCAATAACTGGCCTCAGGTTTGATTTTATTAGTAAGTACCTTTAAGATTCATGCTACACATATCATCATCATCATCATCATGTACATATACCACACACATATACTTCACACCCATACACACCCATACACACCCATATACACACACATACACACACACACATACACACACACCACACAGGTCAGCATTCACATATATACCAATACTATTCCAAAAATTAAAGCACAATGCCTGCTGAAAACCTGTTATTGTTTTTTTGTAATCAGTGGTTTTCCTACAGAAGTTAATGTTACAACATATTTATAAATAATTAGAGACACAAAAAGAAGTTTATGGAATGAAAATAGAAATCTGTTTTCACACTATTACCAACCCTCCTCCATTCCTCAGAAATAATCACAGCCAGGCAGACTTCCCAAATTTTCCTTTATGTGTGGGAAAATATTTTAATATATCAATCACTGTAATTTTATCTTTACTTTTTGATAACAAAAACTTCTTGTTCTGTTTTAACTCTTAGAGTCACATGCCTGCCATATAAACACACTGTTAGAGCAGGATCATGAAGCATTGGGTCAGGGACATTGGCATCTCACAGGCAAAGTTTTGGGTTTCAAAGACCTGAGCTTCGGGAGAAGGAAAGGAATGGCCAGTTACCAAATCATGATGGTGTGCATCACGATCAAAGCCTTGGAATGTTCGGAGCTAAAAGCCTGTGTCACAAACAGTAGTTTAGAAGTATAACAGACAAAAAACTCAATTTATGTGTCTCAGAGGTGAGATAGGAGGTGGATACTGGTGGGTGGGATGGCATAGAAGAAGACAAGGGTACTTGTGGGACTTAGGATAAGGGACTAGCCTGGAAGCGACCACAGTGAGACAGGAGAGTGTCACCTTTCTTCTTTGAAGCACCGACAGGTTACAACCAAAGCAACAGAGACTTGAGCAGTCATTGGAACAAGCAGAAGTGAGGAGCACCTGCGGAGTTCTTCAGTTGCTCTGGTGAGGGCTTCCTATGAATACACTAAGTGGAGAGGCATCAGTTATCTAAAAGACAAGATGCCTAGAGGCCTCCAAGGCAGAAATCAGAGCCAGGGCAAATAAGCAAGTAGTGGTACAACCAGGCAAGCTCCAGCATCCACCTTAAATATACACTGGATTTGGTAGACCACAGCCCAGTTCATAGTTGTACAGAGGTGGAGTGTTGTTTAACACTTGTTGGCTCACACTGCATCAGCTGCTCACAATAAAAATAGCTTTAATTTAACTATGTGCAGTATGGAGCTAATAATAATGTATCTATTCTTGCACACGTTCACAAATAATGGAGAGGTAGGCACATTTATCTGTCTCTCATGAGTCAATGTAGGTGAGCATGTTATATGTGCTCTAATGTGGATATCAAGGATAAAAGGATTGGAAACCTTTGCATGGGATACTCTTCCATTTGATGGCAGTTATCCCTGTTTCCGTGACTCAGTACAAAATGGTATAGCATTGCTTAGGAATATGTGCTACAGACAGCAGAATCATTTCCCAGTAGTGTCAACAGAAATGGATTTATCATTACTATCTGAGCTTACAGAATTCCTAAAAGAGCCAGAAACAAGTTTGATGTCCACGCAGAAACAATGTCACCAGGGAAACATTTAACTACATAGGAGCCTATCTAAGGCCAGGAAACCTCTCGGCACCCCTTGACCACTGAGAACCACGGTCACTGTGACAGTGGCTCCAGGGAATGATAAACTCCATCCCAGGCCCCTGTTACCTCCTTGGATGGCAGCATCCATATTTCATGGCACCTCTGATGTTTCTGGGGAAAACTTCCCAAGTAGTCTACAAAGTTCAGCTTTAGCTACCTAACTTCTGAGATCCACTACAGAAGGGTTTGGAGCTGACACGATTGGTGAATTCTGCTACAAGTAAACATCCTTTCCACTCCAACCATTCAATAAAATGCTGTCCTCTAAATGACCAGGGAAAAGTCCTCTACAAACAATCTTATTTTTCCTGAATCGGCTTTTGTGTAATTTGTCCTAAGATTTATGCAGGGCTGAGCCTATGAGTGCAAATGGAGTGGAATTGAGTGGCTGCAGCTGTGAGGAGAACAAAATGTAGAACTGGAAGTTGGTAAAGATGTTAACACTACCAAACCCAGGGAGTCAGCCATCTGTTAACGGAAAGTAACAACAAAGGATGTCAATGGTACTTCCCCATCACTGCTTCTGAGAGTTCTGGTCAACCCACCATACTTGCACTCATATGCCCCCTAGGACCAGTCTGATTCAGTTCTGTCCTGCTCCATCTAATTCTTGTGTGCTCCATTAAATATGATGGCATTGACCTAGCATTGGGAACTTCACCCACAACAAGACACTGAGTAACTTCACTGGGAGTCTCAGTGTGACTTAGTGCCGGAATTCACAAGGTAGGAACCTGAAGAGCTACTGGTAGCTGGGATGGTTTGAATGTGTAACCTCCTAAGTTTATATGTTTCAGTGCTCGACCTCACATAGTGGTGCTATTAGAAAAGATGGTGGAACCTTTAGGAGGTGGAGCCGCACTGGAGGAAGTGAGTCACTGAAGGTGGGCCTTGACTGGGGCCCAGCTGCACTTCCTGACTGCTCTCTGCTTCCTGATGGCAGACCCAATAGGACAAGCTGCCTCATACTCCTGTTGCCATGGTTTCCTTGCCATGATGGAAGGTATTCCTTCTTAAGAAAACTGAGCCAAAAAATAGCCTTCTTCCCTTAAGTTCCTTTTTGTCAGGCCACAGCAATGAGAGCCCCAGCTAATGTGGTGGCTCTGTTATTTGCTGCATAGAGGGGACCAGTTATCAGTGCATAGGAAACAAAGCCAACCAAAGGAAGGAACTCAATGTCCTAGACAAGTTCCACTGTAGTTAAGCTTCTAATTCTATCATTCTTGAAACTCAGCAATGTTAAATACAGCCTTGTCTCAACTCACCCTATATGATTGGGTTTACGATACTACCAGTTAAAAGAGGTTCCACCATGCTAACTCCATCTCTAATGTAAAGTATACTTGTGATTAAAGTAAGATGTAATACAAATTGCTCTCAGACATTCCATCAATATTGAAAAGAGGGCTGTCAAGATAGCTCATGAGGTAAAAGTGCTCGACACGGAAGCCTGATGACCTGAGTTCAAATCCGTGTAAAAAAGCTGGCTGTGTTGGTGCACGTCTGGAATTTTAGCACTCCTATGGAGATATGAGGCATCGGCAGGAGAATCACCCGGACGCTCATGGACCAGCGGATCTGGAGTGTGCGGCATGGCCGAAACAACAGACCCTCTGCCTTAATCTTAACGGTGGAAAGAGAGAACTGAGCCCAAATGCTGTTCTCTGGCATGTATGTGGCCACACTCAGACACACATCAGACACGAGTGCATACAGTAATAATAAATAATGAGATTAGATTTAAAATTTTGAAGAAGAAACATAATGCAAATTTTAAAACCAGCAAAATAGATTTGTTACTCTCAGCAAATTCAAGTCAGCTTGCTTTGACTTACATAACTAATATGTTATGGGTTTACATATGTGGATATGATGTATAGAGCATTTCCAACCTGGGAATGAGATAGTGTGAAAAAAGACATGGTGGTAAGTACCTCGGAAGTGAAAAAAATCCACGGAAGAATTATTAAGAGCATAAAGTACACTGAATGTAACTGTGGCTGCTGTGGTCCTCATTTGCTCCGCTAGTACATGAAGCACTTTAGTGAACCATCTCATCTTGAGATGAGAGACTCACGACAGGAGCAGTAGCTCCAAGCGGGCCAGTGAAGATAGTTTCCTCCAATTATCAAAGCAAATTCTCAATCTGAGTTCATATGCATGAGCATCTCCTCCAGAATAGGAAAATCCTTAACATCCACAATCCGAATATAATTAAAAATGTTGGTAACAATTAATGATGTGTGAATGATCCAAACCAAGGAAAACTTTCAAATGCTAAAAGCAAGAAGTTTTCACTGATAACAAAAGGATTTGAAAACTAAGCTTTGCTTTCATTAATGCAGGTAAAGGGCACAGTCTTGGAAGCTACAGACATTTACTGATGGCCAAAGCTGGACCTCCTCCACCAGAAGGAAACGGATGGAGCTCCAGGGGGATTCACTACTGACAGGTACAGCCCCCTTGTAAACCGATTTCCTTTAAATGAGGCTTGGGGTCTGGCTTCTGCTGTAATGTGTGCTGTGGACTCATGCAGCTTGCCAGATGGCAGTGGGAAGCCCATTAGTTATGCATCACACATCCTGACATCCTGATCAAAACTGAAAGAAAGTATGCTCAGATTGAGGAGAGATGCTCCAGAGAGAAGCAGAGACGAGAATCCTCTGTATTTCGACAGAAATTTGAGCAAAATCATTGCCTGTAAATAAACCCATTCTTAAGATATAGGGACCCAAGTCTGAGGGCAGAACCCAAGGAATAAGTGATTTGGACTGTAACATACACCTTCCTAAGGTGTTCATTAAAGAATGCCAAACAGATATCCTTTCAAGGTCATCTTGAAAAGTCCAAGGAGTCAAGAGTAAGATAACACATTCAACTGTTTGCCTTTCAGACATGGCCTATTCATTCTTTCATAGGTTCTAGGGGGTACTAGAAATTTATTCACAAGAGAAGTTCACTTTTCAAGGGGGCCAGATCGAGGAAAAGAAGTGGGAAATTTATTCTATACACATTTCTGATGAGAGAGTTACTAGGTAGCACTTTGAAAAGGGCCCAGGGGTCCAAATTGTATGAACGATCATTAACTGATAAGAGGCTTATAGTCTTTACAATGCATTATAAAGCAATTCACTGCTCAACAAAATTATGAAGTTGTGTAGTGATCGTACATGACCAGTTTTCTGCTAAACAGAAGACAAACAAGGGCTTGTGGTAATACACTCTCCTGGGGAAAAAAAAAAAAAAGCAATTCTCTCTTCTTAAAGGAACCGCAACCTCTAAGCATGTGTGTGGAAGCCAAGCCTTCAGCCCTTCCTTAAATTGCCTTTTGACCAAGAGCAAATGAGGAAAGACATAGTAAATGGCTGTCAGGTCAGTGTGAAGGATGTAGACATAAGAGGGTATGATGCTCATGGCCAGGCTTGTTTACACAGTAAGTTCAAGGCTAGCTTGGGCTATATGCAGGCAGCCCAAACTCAACAAGTAAAAGCAAATTTTAAAAAATTAAACAGGCCAGGAGGTGGTGGCGCACGCCTTTAATCCCAGTACTTGGAAGGAAGAGGTAGGCGGATCTCTGAGTTTGAGGCCAGCCTGGTCTACAAAGCAAGTTCCAGGACAGGCTCAAAAGCTACCCAGAGAAACCCTGTCTCAAAAAAACCAAAAAAAAAAAAAAAAAAAAAAAAAAATTAAACAGGGAGTTGGGTGTGGCGCATATGTCTGTAATGTCAGTATTTGGGAGATGGAGGCAGGAAGACAGATGCATACAGAATAAGTTCAAGGTCAGCCTGGCCCATGTTAAGACCTTGTCTTAAAAACACAGAAAAACATAACAAAAGCCTAAATCAGTTCTGAGGGGAAGCTTGAGAAGACCACAAACAGGCAACTGTGGTAAAATGAAGAGAGTGCAGAGATCTGAGCAGAACATTGACTTCAAGTGTGAAAAGGAAACACCCCCCACCCACCCCCTCACCCCTCCGCCCAGGAGAAGTCCACTCTTGCACTCAGTGGCTCTGAGACAGTGTCCCAAGCCTGCCTCTGTGTCAGAATTACCCAGAACATTTCCCGAGGCCATCATGCCTTGAGTGAGTCTCCCCATATCTACGAATTAGAATTTCTGTACCAGGAAGGGATAGATGGCTGGGAACAGACTTCTAGTGTGAGCTCACATCACTGCAACTATTTGTCTACGTTCACCAAGACTGTAGTAGAACAGAGAGTCCAATATCAAAAACAAAACAGAACCACTGATTTTTAATAATCATAGCTTGGATGAATTTCATCATACACAAAGAATTTTTCCATCGTTTCATTCATTCATTCATTCATTCATTCACTCACTCAACAGATACTTACAATGTGCCTGCTTTGGTATATTGGGGACTTAGCAAAAAAGAGTAACCCCTAGCTCCTACAAAGCTGCCACCAACGTTACAACATTAGCTACACATCCAGGCCCCTGGCTTTTTTTAAGGGTTTTATTCTTTAATTGAACCAGATGTTCTTCCAGCAATTCCATGCATTCCTTTGTACCCCACCCCCATCCTCCCAGCCTGTGTTCATTGAGGAAAGCCTATTTGTTCTCAAACACAGATTCTAACCATGTTCATCTGAAGCACATTAGCCCCTGCGTGTTTCTGACCTTGGGTCTGCGCAGGGCACGCTTGGAGCATGTCTGCCAAGCACGTGCTGGCCTCATTCCGTTTTCTCTTCGGTCTGACAGGGAGGAAGTCTGTCTTTGGGCAGGAAGTTCATACACCTGGGGAAGACACTAGTGGGCAGCGTCGGCATGATCAATCAACTGACAAACATTTATGGAGACATTTCTGAAAGCAGTTCTCTTTCTCAAGAAGTGGACCCAAAACCTCCCTGTGAAGGACACCTGAGAAGGAGACGGATTTTCAAAGGTGCCAGAAAAATTAACTCTTGCTGTAGCCCAAAGCTGAGGTCATGGCTACCTGGGAGTGGAAAGTTTTCCTGGAAGGCTCCTTCTCCAATCTCCTCCTCCTCTTCCTCTTTCTCCTCCTTCCTTCCTCCTCTCTCTCCTCCCCCATTCCAAAACAAGACTGGTGGGAACCTACAGAAACAAGCTTTTATCTGTTCCTTGCGACTGCCTCATGACTTTGGGTACAACAAAGACAAGGACGACTCCAGATAAAAGCATCCTGTGCACCCCATTCCTCCTCCTGCTCCCTCACGCTTGGTACTCATCAGCACAAGCGTGCACACACACACACACACACACACACACACACACACACACACACACACACACCCTGCTGCTCCTGGCATTCTGTGCACCCCATCTACTTTGTAGAGTATGAGAATGTCAAACTCCAGTCCACTTCCTCCTCTGTTCAGTAACAGGATACAAACAGCTACTCCCCTGTGGATGGCCTTCTTCCTCCCTGCTCCTGAAGCTAGCTGTTCAAAAACAGAGGGTGACCTTTCCAGGTGAAGAGAGACCACCATTCAATAAGAAGTCTAGCAGTCTCTCCTACTGGTTTGGGTCATGATCTCAAAAGATGGAAGCCCAAATGCCAAATTCTGAATGCTGAAAGTCGAAATGCTGAACATTCCCCCTCCCCGCAGTGAAAACAAAAAAAAAGTCTAGAAAGATAAATTCTGGAGAGGGATTAGTGCATTTCCTGCTGTGAAAAACAAAAAAAGTGTTTCTTTGTAACAGCTGATTAATAACCAGAATTTAAAATAGGCAGCATATACTTAAGACAGTTTTAGAATACAACTTTCCTCAAATTCAAGCAAACTGAGCCGTTTGAAGATCTTAAAAGTGAAAAATACAAGACATCTCTACTGTGTATCACTTCTATGCCTTCACACAAAGTATAAACCAAAGCACAACAACAAAGTCCTCAGTGGACTTCTGAATCAAGACATTCGGGAATAGAGAGCTTCCTCGGGGGACAGAAAATGCACCGAAGGCTGCACTGTTCTTAGTGATTTAACTGTTGAAGAGGTTGGAGTTCTATTTAACTCTTATGGCTTGGGTGTAACATGTTTCCTATAAGTCTCATGTGTTCAAACTCTTGGTCTCCAAGGTGGCACTGTTTTGGAAGATTGTGGAACCTTTAGGAAGTAGAGGTTTGCTGCAGGAGTGAATCACTGGGGACCACCCTTGGGGTTAGAAATTTTTTTTATTGCATTTATTAATTTACTGTACTGTCTTAGTTACTGTCCTATTACAACTTTTATAAAAGGAAATGTTTAGTTGGAGACTTTCTTACCGTTTTAGAGGGTTAGCCCATGATTTTCGTGGTGGCATGAAGACAGGCTGGTGCTGGAGCAGCAGCTGAGAGCGGTGCATCTTGATCCACAGGCAGCAGGAGATAGAGACAGAGAGGGTGAGACTGGGCCTGCCTGATGTGGGCTTTTGAAGTCTCAAAGCTCACCCCCATGACACACCTCCTCCAAAGAGGCCACACCTACTTCAGTAAGGCCACACCTCCTAATCCTTCCCAAACAGTTCTACTAACTGGGGACCAAGCATTCAAACACATAAGCCTGTGGGGCCCAGTCTCACTCAAAAACCATATGTGTGTGTATGCATGTGTGTGTGTGTGTGTGTATACATATATATGTATATGCACATGTAGAGGTCAAAGGACAGCTCTTGGGGGCTGGTTCTGTCCTTTTACCATGTGGGTCCCAGGAATTGAACTCAGTTTGGTAAACTAGGCAGCTTTTACCAGCAGAGCCATCTTGTGCAGCCTCCCTTCCTGTCCGCTCTCTACTTCTTGCCTGCAAACCCAATGTGACCAGCTGCCTCATGAGCCGGCCGCTGTGACTTCTCCACCATGAGAGACTGTATCTTTTCTCAAACTTGAGCCACAGCAAACCCTTCCTCTCAAGCTGCTTCTCAGCAGGTGTTTGGTCAAATGGAAAAGCAGTTAATGTGCCACTAATGTAAGACAATTGACTGTGTTCTTCACAAGGTAAAATGGTGGTACATGCAAAACTGTCCCTCCAGATTTTTTTTTAAATCAATGAAATATATTTTATGCACTTGTTGAATAAAAAAAAATCTAGAACTTGACTAGATTCTAGAATCTAGTCTGAGAAAGGTGAGATACTTTGTAAACATGAATTTGACAATTTGGTGGGCTTTGCAAAATAAAATTGATTTCAATTGTGTCCCCACAATGGAATGACAGATTTGAAAGTAGGTGCTATTGGAGAAATTATTTTGGCCACTCCACGTAGTTAAAAGGATATTTATTTAATGGCGTAACTCACACATTAAGTAATAGGTAGGTCGCAGGGTCTGGGGAAGGTGTATTGCAGTCCAGCGGTGTTCTCTGGAGCTCTGCTCGGTCAACCTCCACCGTTCAGCATCCCGGCACAGAGATAGCACTGGCCCATCCAGTTCTCTGGTCTCCAGGCGCCTCCCCTCGCCCCTCCTCATAGGTGTGACAGTTGCCAGAGTCTCAATGGGGGTTGGAACTTCCAGATCCAAGCTGGAATGGCTACCTACTACAAGGTGCAGGCAAGGTTTCTCAAGTGATGTTATTTATTTATTTTTATAAGGCAAAGTCTTGTTGCTATGTATCTTAGACTGGCCTCAAATTCACAATCCTCTGCCTCAGCCTCATGGTGAAATTACTGGTGTGTACCGCCATGCCCCGCCACAATGAGTGACTTCCAACATGTTAGCAATAAAGTTTATTCTTCCCCTCTTATCCTCATGCATGAGGAGAAAATGCAGGAGAAAGGATTGGCCACTGTATTTGGCAGTGAGGCTGAAAACCAGAGTGTAAAAACGTATCATGTGCGTCTGCTTTATCATTCTTTCTAGCTGAAGAAATACCAGGAGCTTCTAAGAAATTAAATCTGAATTGGCCTTAGTACACCAGTAAAGTCACTGACGGGTTCAAAATCAATGTGGGGCGGGATGAGAAGATGCTCTGACAGCAGTGCTGTTCCGTCACCACTGCCCTGTCTAGCAAATCTGTGACCTGTGTACGAGTGTGATGAACTGAATGTCTAAGTCCCAATGAATGGCCTAGAAGACAGACAGGGTTAGGAAGGAATGTTTGCGTCATGTCTATTGAACCACTGGACTTTCCAAAAGGACAGTGCAACAGAGAGCCAGTCCCTAAAAGACAAACATATTCGCCTCCAAACAGTACGGTGATATTTTATTTGTGCTGAAATGTGATTTTATTTGTATGTTAATAAATAAAGTTACCTGGGGGGTCAGAGCTAATAGCAAGCCATAGCAGAAGCCAGGCAGTGGTGGTGCACGCCTTTAATCCCAGCACCTGGGGGGCAGAGGCAGACGGATCTCTATGAGTCCAAGGCCAGCCCAGTCTACTAAAGCAAGATCCAGAACAGGCACCAAAACACACAGAGATCTGCCTGTCATATGATCGGGATTTTCTTTGATAGAAAATGAAGACGGCAGCAGCGGCAAGGGGTAAGAAAAGGTTTTAGTCTCTGCTTTTAGCTACTGCTCTGACCTCTTGGGCTTTTAACTCTGCATTTGGCTCTGTGTTTCTTATTTAATAAGACCGTTAAATCTACAAAACAAGGCTCCAAAAGTGAAAGTCAGCCAGCTGTGGTGGAGAAGACCCATGAAATTAATTGTCGACAATCTAGCCCTGTGTTATCATTTGTTTTTCCTTTGTTTGGGTGGATGAGTGGAGATGATTCTTTCTTTTTAAAACAGTGTCTCATGTAGCCCAGTTTGACCTCAAATTATGTAGCTGTGGATAACCTTGAACTTCTTGAACTCCTACCTCTACTTTCTGAGCGCTAGGATTGTAGGTACATAACACAATGCCTGGTGAATTCAGTACTGGTGAGTGAACCTAGGGTTTTATGCATGGTAGGCCACTACTCTACCAATCTAGCTACAGCCCCAGCCTATGATGCCTTCTTTGTTTCTTCTTCTTCTTCTTCTTCTTCTTCTTCTTCTTCTTCTTCTTCTTCTTCTTCTTCTTCTTCTTCTTCTTCTTCTTCTTCTTCTCCTCCTCCTCCTCCTCCTCCTCCTCCTCCTCCTCCTCCTCCTCCTTCCTCTTCTTTTTCTTTGTTTTTTTTGTTTGGTTTTGCTTTTATTATTGTTTTTACTTCAGATCTGCCTGCCTCTGCCTCCTAAGTGCTGGCATTAAAGGAATGTGTCACCACTCATGACCTGGCCCCTATAATGCTTTTTTTCCACTGGCCAACTTTTCCTATTAGTTTTTATTTTCCCCTCCTCCTCACTCCCCTATTTCAAATTGCCAGCATCAGCTTTTAAAATTTGCTATGCTGTGTGTATCATCATTGCATCATTGCCTATAATGGAAGTGTAAATTGTATGAAAACTTCTACAGAGTTCTAATCCATTCGATGCATTTTTCATGAAGTAGAGTCTATGAAAAAATTATACAACCTTGACTTTGCATATAAACACAATGTATGCACATGTTTGAACTTTCTCAATGACTGCAGAGCTGTCTTCTTGTAAATCTGCATTTGTGAAAGATACAATTTCTTGATATAGTACATCACTGGGCAGTTGTATGTGGCAGGCTTTGATCTATCTGATCAAAAGACTAACTTCTAACCTTAGAGCTATGACATTTTTCTGAGACGGGTGCTCATGTAGCTCAGTCTAGGTTTGAACTCATTGTACCTACAGCTGAAGATGACCTTGAACTCCTTATTTTCCTGACTCTACCTCCTGAATGCTGGGATTACAGACATGTCTCACCAGTTGGGGTGATCCCCTTAGATAGTTTGCTCTTTTATCTGTTTCCTGATGAATACAGTTCAAATGCTTGTATGTGTTATACACACATGACTGTCATGCGTATATGTGAGTATATATGCTTGCAAAGATCTGTTGACTGCCTTATTACATGAAGTGTCTTATAATATTCTTATCTTTCTCAAATAAAATTTCTTTTTAAAATATAAATTATTTTAAGTAATTTCTAAAATTATAGTTTTCAAAACTATCTTCTCAGGATTTTGGAACCTTGTACAAATTTTCTTTTCTTTTGTTCTACCAACCAGCTCCCAGATCATGACACAGAGGCTTATTAGTTTTGAATGCTTGGCCTAGCTTAGGCACGTTTCTGGCTAACTCTTTTGACTTAAATTAACCTGTTTCTCTTTATCTACCTTTTGCCTCAGGGCTTCTGACCTTTCTCACTCCTGCATATCTTACTTTCACTGTTTTTCTATGCCTGGCTGGCTTCTTGCCCTCGGTGTCTCCCTTGTTCTCTCCTCCTTCTTGATTGTTCCTCCCATTCTTCTTGAGCCTAGATTTCCCCTCTTATTTATTCTCTCTGCCTGGAAGCCCTGCCTATCCCTCCCCTGCCTAGCTATTGGCCATTCAGCTCTTTATTAGACCAACCAGGTGCTTCAGGCAGGCAAGGTGAAACATATGCAACATATCTCTACTTAATTAAACACACATCCTTACATCCTTAAACAAATGTGACATAAACAAAAGTAACACACGCAGTTAAAGTAATAGTCTGCAGCATAAACAAACACAACACATCTTTGCCTAGTTAAAATAATGGTCCACAATAGAATCTGAAGATTTTTAACTATAGAGATTTTGAGTTGGGGGGTTCATATTTGGAATTAGAGCACTTGGGATTGTGTCTTTAGAAATTAGGCCCAAAATCCATTAACTGAAATATAATGGAAGCATGTCTCTGAAATGCAAAAATATGGCTAAATTACAAAATTAGAAGAATTCAGTTAAGTACCATATATTCACCTATATGTGTATATCTAATTTTGAATTTAAATAAACTAAAGCCAAGTGGAATTTAAAACTCTGTTCACTGGTCATGCTAGCTGTCACTTCCTCTGCTTCTTAGCCACAAGCGGTAGCACATTAGCCATGAAATTATAGAACATGTCCACTATCGTAGAAAGTTCTATTTGACAACAATCCATGAACAATAGTTGAAATTTGTAAATAAGGACCAGGTTGTTTGGGAAGGACCTCCAAACATAAAACATAGAACTACTATATATTTACCGAAATTTCTGCACCTTAGTGTATATCCAAAAGAAGTGAAAGCAGGAACTTGGATGGATAGCTACATGCTCATCTTGCAGTATTATTTTATTCACAACAGCCAAGAGTCCATCAGTAGTTAAGCAGATAAACAAACATGAGCAAATATGAGCATAGTGGAATATTATTCTGACATAAAAAAGAATGGAATTTGGGGATATATCCCAACCTGGGCAGACCTTGAAACTGTTATAGCAAGTGAAATCAGCCAGGCACAAAAGGCAAAATACTTAAGACTTCATTTATGAGAGGTACTGGAAGTATCCAACTGCTAGAAAATTAAATACTAGTTATAGGAGGACGTGGGAAATGGGCATGGGGAATATTACAGTTTGGGTGTAAGATATCCCACTGAGTCCCCAACCAGTAATACATGTTTTTGGAAGGTTGTACAACCCTTGGGGTGTGGGACTTATAGGCAAGACCCACTTCCTGTTCCACCTCTGATATCTGGTCCATGGAGATGTGAACAGGCATCCCCACAGTCCTGCTGCCACAGTCTAAAGCCACTTTAACCTTCAGGCCTCCCCTGTATGTGACACAAATTGCTAAATGGTCTTACTAACAAAAAACCCAGAGCCAGACCCTGGGGTGAAAGCTGAAAGATCAAAGAAGCAGAGCAAGCCAGCCACAAGTTCTTACCTCTATGAAATCTCCAGTCTCAAGACAGTGAGTTCCTGTTTCCTCATGACTTACATACCTTTTAAGATGCCCTGCCATCTTACTTTCTGCGATAAAGGCATATGTGCTTCCCAAGCAAAGGCATGAGATTTCAAGTGTTGGGATTAAAGGTGTGTGCCACCACGCCTGGCTCGGTTCCCAGTGTGGACTTTTAAAGGTGTGTGCCACCATGCCTGGCTCGGTTCCCAGTGTGGCTGTGAACTTACAGAGATCCAGGATCTTTGTCTCCCAAATGATAGGATTAAGGGTGTGTGCCACCACTGTCTGGCCTCTATGTCTAATATAGTGGCTGGCTCTGTCCTCTGATCCCCAGATAAGTTTTATTGGGGTGCACAATATATCACCACACTGCTATGTTGGACTATGCCCTCAAGCTGTGAGCCCCCCAAAAGTCCTCTTTCCCTTAAGTTGCTTCTTTTCAGGTATTTGATCACAGCAATGAGAAGAATGAGTCACACAGACAGTTAGTGTGTGGTGGGCACAGAGTTTCTGTTTGGGGGACAATGAAAAAGGCTTGGGTACAGAGAGTTGTGATGGCTGCACATTATGAACGTATTTAATTGAATACTTACAAATGGCTAAAATGATAAATATTACATTGTGCATATTTAACCACAACACGAAGAGGTGGTCCAAAAGAGAATGCACAGAATAAGAGGAAGCACTTAAGGGAATATAGAAAAATGTAAAGCCATCGATAGGACCCAGGAGGTCAGAGGAGGAGAATGGGAACTCACAGGGAGTGCTGCTGCCAAGGAACCCAGCGTAGCAAAGAAAGAGCAGCTCTTTACCCACGAACCCTTGGTCTGCGGCTGACAGTGCGCCCCATCTAAATCCAACAAGACGCACAACCAGCCTACCAAATGTGAGTGTGTTCTTCTGCTCCTTCCCATCCAAATCATGTGTCTTCATTGCCCACGAGAACTAAGGCCCTTGACTCCTGCTCATCTTCAGCTCTCTTTTACAAATGGTCTCTGTCTCTGAGAATCTGATACTAAAATAGCCCATAACTCTTTTTTGATGTTTGTGGGAACACATATCTAAGTGACACTGATTCAATGACAAGCCAAGTCAGTGGGTTCAAAATAAGTATTTTTAAAGGAAAGGGAAGATACATCTGAAGATGATAGATGTACAGTACCATTCTTCCATCTCTCCTCACCCCCCAAAAAACAGGAAGGACTTCTAGAAGAGCCCCCAAACCCACAGGAAAGCATTGGAACAAAACTCAATAATAAACCACCTCAGTCCCAAGGTGCAAGTGAATGAAAGTCAACTACCAACTGCTGTAGAAGTCATGAGATATCAGTGAAGAAGTAGGCAGTACACATGGGAACCAAGAGCAGGGGAACCCCCAGGTAGTAATGGATCTCCACCAGATGCCAGTGGTTAGATATAAGAAAGGTTTTGTTCTCCAGCAAAGGGTGAGGCCAAGGGACTGTGGCCGAAGATCTAAAGGGTCTGGGCAATCTACCTTGCCTCCTCTCAAAGTTGACCATCAATTGGCTCAAAAGATAGTTCATTCAATAAAGTGCTTGCTTTGCAAGCATGATAACCTGAGTATGATTTCTGAGAATCCACATTTTAAAAATTCAGGCGTGGTGACACCCAGTTGATGGCAATCCCAGCATGTACAAGGTAGGGGAGGCAGGTGGACTCTTGGGGCTTGTGGTCCAGCCAGTCTGGGCTATGTGGTGAACTTCAGGACACTGAGATACTGTCTCAAAATCAAAGTGAAGGGTACCTAAGGAAGAACATCTAAAAATTTCCTTTGGCACACACACACTCACACATGCAGGCACACACATGCTTTCATGCACACATACACATGCACAAAGACATTCTCTCACCTACACATACACACACATATGCACCCCCACACATCTCCCCTCCCATAAACACTTATGCATACACACACGCACACATGCACATGCACTGTCACCACTGGCATCTCTTTTTAAGGGTCCCAAACAGGAGAAATCACTGAGAGAAGAGTCAAAATGGGTCAAGACAGGGATACAAGAGGAGAATGAGAAGGTTTAGATTAGTCATGGGGAATTGTAGCTGATTTTTTTTAAGTCTTTACTCTTTGGGGGGCCCACCACCCAGCTCCCAAATAAATACACACACTCTTATTCTTTCTTATGCATGCCTAGCCTTTGCTTGGCTATTTCTAGCCAGATTTTCTTAAGTTATCCCGTCTACCTTTTGCCTCTGGGTTTCTACCTTTCTCTATTTCTGTATATCTTCTCTTTCCCACCCATTCCATGCCTGGCTGTGTGGCTGAGTGGCTGCCCCCCAGCACCCTCCCTTCTTCTCCTGTAACACACCTTCAACTAATATTCCACAACACCAGCTTCTTCTTGACTGCTTCCTGACTGCCATGAAGTATTCAACTTCCCATCACCATAGCCTTCTACCTCAGACCAGCCCTATGCCAATGGAGCCAGCTAACCATGTATAAACGCCACCATGAGCCAAAATACATCTTTCCTCTGCTACGTTGTTTTTCTCAGGCACTTCAATGAAAACCGACTAAACAACATGGAAGCAAAGACTGTATCCATCAGCCTCACAGTTACTTCTGGCGGGAGGGAGAGTTGTGCTCATGATGGAACACAAGAATCAGACCTCAGGGGTCTTGGGGAAAGCTCTACTTCTAGACCTGGGTGAAAATTACAAAGGTGTCCTCTCCTAATGACCCACTGAGGCATACGTTTATTTTGATGTTTGTCTTCATGTATCTAATATCATGATGAAACCATGATTTAGAAAGTTGAGGAAACACACCCCTTTGAGATGATCCCTTTCCTCCCCACCCCAGCATATTTTGTCTGAATCACACTACTTGTTAGCACAGAACTTAAGTAAAAGGTGTGATTTCCATTCACACTACAACCTAAATAGAATCGTGCTCACAGTGGCAGCAGTTGAATCACAGATGCTATATACAAGGGAGTTTTCTACGTTATACTGACTCCCTCCCAAAGACCGATTTATAATGCAAATATTGCTGCTAGGTCTCCAATGTCTGTATTTAGTGTTTATCCACATATATTCCCTGGGCTGCATGTATCAAAATGATCCTGCTTACAATGCAGACTCCTGGATCCCAACCCAGACGAACACTAGATTCATAAAATGTGACTGAGGACAGGGCCATATGCCAGAAATTCATCCTGGATATATTTAAAGAAGCCCTGCCCAGAGCCAGGAAGCACATTCCTGCCGAAAGAACTGAAGACAAGGAACTTTATGCTGGTGAATCCACACCTATCTATAATGATGTAATGGTCAGTTTGCTAGGCTATCTACTTGGACATTTTGTTATCAGTGTCTGATGTGGTAATGCCTCAAGGACATATACTCCTCTCTTTCTTCCAAACCAGGAAGCTGAAACAGAATGTTATTTCTTTGTGGGCAGCTAACTCAAGTGTCAAATAAAACCCTTAAACTACAAAACTGGCCTTTTGCAGATGCTAAAATTTAATACTGTATACTCTAAATCTGATGTGCCAATTAAATTGTGTAAGGCACAATTTAAACCTTTGCTGTGTTAATAAGTGATTTCCTTAATTACCTAAAAACTATGATTTTCCATCTGAGGATTCAATATTGAAATTTCATACAACTGTTAAATTTATAATGTTTGTGTGTGTGTGTGTGTGTGTGTGTGTGTGTGTGTGTGTATGAGTGGCTTATAGGAGCTGACGAAGCTATTTCTAAATTAAAAATGGACACTTTTAGAGAAGATTGTGTCGATTTTATATGGCTATAGATAATCTGTTTGCATTGTATTCAGAGGTGTGCATACAGATGCATGTAAATGTAAGTGTGGACAGGAAGGGGAATCCAGGGCTCCCATTAACTGGCAGGAGATTACCAACACTAAAGCATTTAGGTACAGGCGCAGAACAAGAAGAGATAGCTCAGTGGTTAAGAGTGTTTGCTGCTCTTGTAGAGACCTATAGGTAGACTCCCAGCACCCATGTCAGGTGGCTCTGTAACTCCAGCTCCAAGAGATCCAATACCCTATTCCGGGTATTTTGAAATCTCCTTCATTAAGCAGAGTATACCTGAAGAATCCTCACCAGAGTCTATAGGCCAGACCACAGGATCACTGGTGTTCAACAAGTCATGATACGTTGTCAGGAGACCTACAAAGTGAGGAGTTGAGAGGTTTGAAATGCTAGGAATGCTGGATAACAGGCTGTATTTGTTTCCTATGCTGTCACACAAATCACCACCAAGTGGATAGCTCAATAGAAATGGGTTCTAGCACAGGGCTAGAGGGCTGGAGGGCTGGAGGGCTGGAGGGCTGGAGGGCTGGAGGGCTGGAGGCAGGATAACCCCAATGACCATATCTGGAGATTTCTTTCCCCTGTGTTGGTTCTGGAAGTGAAACTTAAATCATAGGGCTTACACCAGCAAGTGTACCTGGACCCATTGAAACATCTCTTTGGCTATAATCTTTTCCAAAGTAAAAGGAAGAAAGAAAAGGTGAAAGCTATGTAGCTAGGAGGCAGCAAACATCACCCTACTTACATCTGCAAAGATTACCTGTCCACAGATAGCGTCACAATCATAGGTCCCAATGATTACAAGGTAGGACGGTTTTTAGGGTCCAGTCAATCAACCACATAGGCTAATTCTAAGACAACTAGCTGGTTGTCAGAGTCAAAGAACGGGAGTGGTAGGTGACAAAGCAGTCTGGCTCTCGCACTACAGGAAACCATGTTCAAGAGGGGTGAAGAGGGTTCAGAAGTGGGCCACTAACAAATGAGCAGGTTGAAGTGGGGTGAACAGCAGAGCTGACTTTATGCATTACCCTCAGTTTCGGAGTCAGGACCCTATAATCTGTACTCACCAGGACATGACTGTACTTTCAGTTGGAAGAAAAAACAAAACAAACAAACAAACTAAGCTGCACCAGCAAGTGGACATTAGGAACTCTCAGAAGATTAGAGGGTGGGCGTCAGGTTGGCCTACAAAGAACAACAAAGCATGCTCATACGAATTAGTAGACTCCTAAGTAGCTACCACTCACTGTCAGCTCACTGCACATGTGTTATTGTCTCTTTCCAGCACCGCCTTGCAGCATGGGTTCCAGAATACGAGCTTCCGTTTGCCATATGAGAAAGCAGCCTCGTCAGGATGGAAGCTCACCGGGAAACAGTGCTTGGCATAAAAGCCTGGTGAGCTGAGTGTGATCCCCATAAAGTTGGAGGGAGAGAACCAAGTCCATACAGTTGTCCTATGAACTCTACATCCTTGTTGTGGCTGCACAAACGCTGAGAACAGCCATAGACATCATTCACCCACCCCCAACACAATAACAAAAAATAAATGTGTTGTGTGGAGCAGAGGGTGGAGACCACAGAACAACTTTTAGAAGCTGACGTTTTCTGCCCAACATAGGTTCTGGGCATCAAACTATGTTGTAGCTCTTGACAACAAATGTACTTGACCAGCTGAACCATCTCTGACCTTTATTTTCTTTGTAAACAGTTGGGGGGATAGTGGGGGGACTAACAAGAGGTGGCAGAGCTAGAATCCAAATCCAGGCTATCCTGACTCCTAAGTGCAAATCTACTAAAATATGCTAACTCTCCCCCCAAGGACTCATGAATTCTAGGGTCTGAACTCAGGTCCTGATGATTTTCCACCTGAGCTGTTTTCCCCAGCCCCCAGGGCTGTGTCCTACTTATCTTACTGTTATCACCTATGAGGAGCTCATGTTTGCAAAGTCTGGGATCTGGTATTGTCTCTAATGCCAGATGCAGCTCTTTAATGACTGTATGTTGCAACCCCCTCCCCCAGAACCTCCCTAACACCACCAAAGGCAAGCTACCAGTAATATTATGCGGCTGGCAGTATCCTTGCTTACAGTATTAACTTTCTCCATGGTGACCCACAATGCAAAGCAACAGTGACGAAATACCATTTAAGAAGTTGCTATCATTGCTCTAGCTCAACCAGGCATTTATGCCTTTTGACTTCCACCTTATTAATCCTACAAATGCAGCCAGTTCTTTCGGTGTCCACAAATCCTTAAATGTACAAATACTATGGATCCTCAACAAGTCTGAATGCAAAACCAAAGAACTTCCAAGCCTTGTAGAGAGCTTAATAGTACTTTTAATTTCAGAGAAGGTAATAGGACTGAAGTATTAGAAGGTCCTAACATGAACTGACTCATACGTTTCCTATAGGGTTTGAATGTCAGCTTGGGTAAATTAATAACAATAACAACAATAATAATAATAAACAATAGTCAGGAGAAAGGACTCAGTGTAATGCAACCCTCATCACCCAGTGAACCACTTACCAAATATCCTACATTTAAAAAATAATGTGGCTGAGGTAGGCCAATTTATCTCAGTATATCTCAACAGCTGTTTTGCACAATTCTCAGCTGCTAAATGAAAACCTGGTCATTCCACCTTTCCTCACCTTCCTCCTCAGTCTTAAACACTCTTCATTGTGTGTGTGTGGTGGGGGAGGGGAGTACATGTTAGTGCACATGCTTATGTATGCACGTGTATATGGAGGCCAGAGGTCAACCTCAAATGTCTTCCTCAATTAGCTCGCTACCTTGTTTTTTGGGATAGGGAAGCTCACTGAATCTGAAATTTACCAACTGGCTTCATTGGCTGACCAGCAATCCCCAAGGATCTTCAGGTCTCTCAGCTCTGGGATTAATGATACACGCTGTCACGCTTAGCTTTTTAATGTGTTAGAGATCAAACTTACATCCTCTTGCTTATGGAAGGTAAGCATTTTACTAACTGAACCATCTCTCCAGCCCCACAATAATTCTAAAGATCCATGAGTATCTGCTTCAATATAGAAGCCAGTTCGACAGCCATTTCATTTTTCCTGATGACATTTTCTGATTTACATATATACATATATGCATATATTCCCCATCCCCAACCCCCTTTTTCTGTTTTGTTTTGTTTTTTTTTCGAGACAGAGTTTCTCTGTGAAGTTTTAGTGCCTGTCCTGGATCTCGCTCTGTAGACCAGGCTGGCCTCAAACTCAGAGATCCGTCTGGCTCTTTAATCCCCCTTCCCCTCCATTAAAATATGTTGGGCTAGGTTTGGGTTGTAGTGTTTGCTGTTAGCTGGAGAACTTCCTGCAGTCTGAGGATGTAAAGAGCCGAGTGCCTTGGCAGGCGGCTTTCTCTGGCAGTCCCACGTCACCATAAAAGCCTGTTCTTCTTTGGATTACTGCATGGCGGATTAGAGACCCGGGGATCAGTTCTGGGTTAGCCCTGATTAACTCCCCTGGGTGTTTCTGGGCCAGAGAGGGTGTCTGTTAGACTAAAATCTATACTTGCCGTACGAGTTCACTGTACAAAAGAGTTAATTTTTACTTAAACCCAACTCGGGCTAATCATGAAGCTACCAGGAATGATCTGGAATATGAACTAAAGTGTGCCTGCAGTCGCGTCAGCTGAACCTTCTACCCCCACGCTTCGGTCTGCCCACATGCTTCTGTCTATCAGCCTTGGCCTCCGGATCCGCTCTCGCGCCATTGGTTGGATTTCAGGAAGGAAGAAACCCAGGATTTAAAGGGCTCAGTTTTCCACCTGCCAGGCCGGGTCCAACTTGCCTTTGACACGTATTTGGGAGAACCTCTAGCAGTTCTTCATTTACCACACTGATTGGTTAAAGGAAAAGGAGTCCCCGAGGGTGTCACCTTGACAATCTCCAAAACCGAAACTTGCGCTCGAGATTAGATCCACACTGCGTCTGCGAGGCAGAGTCCCTGCCCAGGTCATCAGAGCCAGCCCCTCCGGAGGGAACGAGGGAGGGGCCTGGAATAGGCGTGGCTTTCCGTGGGAGAGTAGGATTTTGCCCCACCTCCTAAGAAGCCTGCTCTGCTTCCAGCCAATCAGGCTGGCCTATGCAAATAGAGCCCGGGTCACCCCGGTAACCATGATGTATGGGAGCCAATGGAAACCAGTCAGTGGCGACCTCGCTCCGGGATTGGTACTAAAGTAAGGCGACAGGGATCCAATGGACTGTGGGAACAGTCCTCGGCGGGTTGAGGGGCGGAGATATGCAAATGTGGTTTGAAAAGCCGGCGGGAAATCTGAGTTTCGCGGGAGGACCTTGGCGCGTAAACCGTATCCCTTCATTCATTGTCAGCAGCAGCTTCCTGGAGCCATTTTTCAGCTGCCGGCCGCAGCACCCGGGCTGCCGCCGCCGCCTCGCAATCCGTTGCATCGGCTGCCCCCGACGCCTCCATCTCCCCTCGGGGCCTGATATCCGTGCGGCCGGGACCCTCCTCTCTCCAGACCCCCGATTATTTTTGGCCCCGGGGCCTGTGCGGTGCGGAAAAATAAAAAGAAAAGAGAGAGAGAGGGTTCGGAAGCGCCGGGAGGGGAGGCGAGAAGGAGAGACTTGGAAACTCCGACTGCAAATAATAAAGAAATTGAAAGCAATACGTTAATATATCGTAACACTAAAAAAAGAGCAGGAGCGAGAGATGAGAAAGGGGATCCAGCCCGCCCTGGAGCAGTACCTGGTGACCGCCGGGGGTGGGGAGGGGGCGGCTGTCGTCGCCGCCGCCGCTGCAGCCTCCATGGACAAAAGGGCACTGCTAGCCAGCCCCGGCTTCGCCGCCGCCGCCGCCCCGGGCACGTACATCCAGATCCTCACTACGAACCCTTCCACCACGTCCTGTGCCACCTCCCTCCAAAGCGGTACCCTGGCCACCGGCCCCCTTCTCCCCAGTGTCCCCGGCGCGGAGCCGGCCGCCGGCAGCCTCCTCTACACCACGCCACAAGGACCCTCCAGCAGAGCCGGGCTGCTGCAGCAGCCACCAGCACCAGGACGCGGCGGCGGCGGCGGCCCTCCGGTAATACCCTCCCTCGGCAACGTCCCTAGCCCAGGTGGGAGGCGGGCTCCCGGGAGCGGTGGCTGCGAGAGCGCGAGGCTGAGCATCGTGGGCCTCGTTGCTGTCCCTCCAGCGTGTGCTTATTGTTAGACTTGGGGTGCTTCCCTCCTGGCGCTGGGAGGACCTGGGGGCCTGGGCAGGCGCGCGGGACAGTGGGGAGTCCCTCTTTGCGGACCACATTCAACACTCCAAAACTTTTCGCGCCCCCCCCCTTCTTTTCCTGCACTTTTCCCTACCCCCACTCTCCCCTCCCCTGCAACTCGAAGCTTCCTCTTTCTCGGGCGTAGGAAGGGGTCACGCCCCGGATGGAGAAGGGGGTGGGGGAGGGAGTAGTGCACTGGAGAGTGGGGGACCCCAGGGGGATGTAAACCGGGGGACCCGAGGCGTGCCTGCCTCCCCTTCGGCCTCTGCTGCCCCTGGGCGGCCGGGGGTCCCACGGGCGTGCTCCGAGCGTGGGGGCTCCAGTGCCTGGCACCTTTGGGGACCTAGCTCCCGGCAACAAAGGGGATCTGGGAGGTGGAGGGGTATCGCGGTGTGGGAGGTGGAACTGAGAGCCCCCGGGTGGGCCAGGGCTCGCGCTGTCTGCGACAAGGGGCCGGCGGGCGGGTGCTCCGGCCTGGGCGCATCTCCGCGGTGGCAGCGGCGGCGCCCGCGTGGCCGGAGCGCCGGGGCCTTGCTCACCGGGCCCCGGGCCTGCCCTTGACCCGCCTCTCCCCTTGCCCCTTCCTTCCCCGCCCTGTCCCCCTCCCCGCCCCCCGGCGACGGAGGGCGGGGGCAGCCGGGTTCCCGTCCCGCCGCCAGGATCTGTCCCTTCTCTCCGGGACCCGCCGGTGACGTTTCGCACACGTGCGCGGAGGACGCGCCTGTGACTGGGGAGGAGGTGGCGGCGGGAGGGGGCGCTGGAGGGGGAGAGGGGGCACCCACTTCCTCCTGCTCGCCGGCTCCCAGGCCTGGGACGGTCCCGGCGCCCTCGCACCCAGCACCGCCACCCTCCCTCTCCCGTCCCCACCCCCCCACGGCGCCCGCCCTCGCCCGGCGCCGCCGCTCCGCTCGGCCTCGGGCCCCCTCTCCAGCCGGCCCCCCACCTCCCCCGGAGCCAGGCTGCTTTCGGAAATGCCCTTACAGCAGCAGGTTAGTGACCCGGACCGCGCGGGGGCCCGAGCCACGGCCGCGGGGACCCGGGATCCCCGGGGGGCCCCCGAGCCGGAGGATAGGCGACCGAGCGGGGTTTTGGAGTGGGAACGGGGGGTTGGGTGCTTGAGGGAAATGAGTAAGCAAGAAAAATCTAACTAAGTAAATCCCCGGCCTCCGCTTCTAGGAGCCCCGGGGCGGGAGTGGCCGCCCCCGGGGTGGGTATAGTGTTTACGTGTGTTTCTTTTGGGGGGAGGATGGATGAGCATTTGAAACCCAGATGAGGGCTTCACGCCCGTGGCCGAGTTGAGCCGCTTTCTGTCTTGCTTCCCTTGTGCTGAAGGGGGAGGGGGCGGGTCAGAGGGTAGGGTGTCTGTGGGGTTCCCAGGCCACCCGCCACCCCCTCCCTTTGTCCCTGTAATTTATAAAGCGCCTTTGAGAGATGATTTAGGTCAGTATGCGGCTTTCCTTTTTGTTGCTACTAGAAAGAAGTGTGGCCCCGAGGTCTCCCCTTCTTCCTTTCTCTCCTGCATTCCTTCCTCCATGCCTCCTGTCTTCACCCGCGTGTTGAGGCTTGGCCCAGACCAGGCTAGAACCCACCCGGACTCAGATATCTGTAGTTGCATGATAATACCAGTCGAGGACCTCACCTAGTCTTAGGTCTAGATGTGTTTGTTTGGCACAATCAATATTTTGCTGGGGTCTTTTAAGAAAGTCTGTGCACATATATAGGACTTTGGGAAATGGGGTGGGTAGATAAATAATTAATTTTTTAAAATTCCCTTTCTGTCCATAATTTTGCACTGGGTTGGATCCTTAGTGCTTTCCAGCCTAGAGATACTTACCGGGGATGTGCGATACAGTCCCAGTCAAAAGAGGCTCATCCTTTTAGTGACTAGGGTCTGCCAGCAGGGGGGAAGCCGAGTACAGTACCTGCTTACACATACAGTATCCAGTGTGCTAGATTCTCAGGCACAGAATATTCCATGCTTTCATTATCAGTAAATAATTTTGCCGGCGACTAAACATGCTTGGCCATACAATAAGCCTATTTCCCCCTACACAATCGGTTCCTAGATCATAAATAACCTGAAACAACTGGCTATTGACATGCTTCTTGGATTAGATTCAGATTTGCAGGGAAAGTTATTTTTGATAATAGGAAATTGTGAGACTACTAAATTGCTCTAAAAAAAAAAAAACTTAGACTATTTGTTGGACCAGGTCACCGAGACTGTCTAGCCAAATTTATATGTAGTTCACTGTAATTGAGTATTTAAAATATAAAAATATTGCCCTCATCATCTTCCAAGTTATTTCTAAACTTTATTATCCTCGCCATGAAGTTATTATTCCAGGAATATAGGTTGTTTTGAATTTGGATACTCGAAAATAATGTTTCATTATAGGAATATAAATGCTTCTTATACATATTCAGAAGTCTTTTTATGTAAGATTGTAATGTATGCTGAATCACTGGTTAATCTACACTTTCAGCGCTCTATCTTCTGGGAGGGGTACAAAGTTTGTCTCCCAAGTGCATACAAAGTCCTCAGTGTTGCAGGCAAAGTTTCATTTTTATTTTCCTTATCAGTATTTCCGTAGGCTTCCAGTTAAGTCTTGGAATTTATTTGATTTTGTTTTTGAGGCAGGGTCTCTTAGAGCCTTGCACTCCTGATCTTGCCTCGAGTGCCCACATTCTGAAATTAAACACATGCACCACCATGTGTTTTGGAGTTCTGTTGATATTTTCCCCTACGCATGAAGGTTGGGAAAGGTGTATCGAATGAACCAAGATAGGACCATCCAAACATTCTATGTTCAAGAGGAGGTGGGAGGTGGTTCTTCAGGTGATCGGAGATCTAGATCCACGTGGGTCTATGTTCAAGTTGTCGCTGGGAGCATTTAAGAACTTGACAAAGCAAGACTGCCTTCTCGCTAACCGTAGCCTCCTGTCTTTATTTACAAGTTGTCTGCTGTTAGACAAATAGCTTAATCTGCCAGAATTGTTCATTATTCTATAAAATAGGACAGTAATAATACAACTTTGAGGGTTTTTTTTATTAAAGTAATATGATAATACATACATGTACAATACTTAAGCACTAAGGCCTGGCAAATAGTAGCTGCTCCATAAAATTAGTATTCATAAATCAAGTATTTTTATAACTCAAGAGACAGCATAATACTGTCCCTTTGTTTACCTGTATGAGCAGAATGATCCTAAGTTTTCTAAAGTGGTATGTAATTTCATTCTTCTAGAAAATTGAGAATCTATTAATGCAAGAGGCAGTAGCCTATCAACGTCGGATTTACTTTAATTCAGTCATAGCAACCTGCTGATTATACTTTTCCAAAGAGCCCCTCCATGCCTAATAAATCTCATCTGAGAATGGAGGACTGTAGATGCTATTTCAGCAGGGTCTTTTTTTCCTGAACAAGTTTGAAAGAAGAAAAATGTGGGTTCCTGTGGTTCTGTATGCAATAATCTTGCTTCTGCTGTGATGTATGGTTGATGCCAAGTTGAAGCTGGGAGAGAATTTTTAGTCACTACATACCCCAAAATGGATGTTTTAATATAATGCAGTGCCCAGACGTGGGCAGGACAAATAGCTCCACTATAATCAGTACCGAGGGCGCCACCCTAATCGTCCCTGGGAACAAAGCACCCTTAACTGAGCTAAAGCACCCAAGCCTGAGAACAGGAAAGGATTTTTTTAGTGTGTATTTTTCTAAAAATCGCCACCTTGTATAATACTTGGAGGAAGGACAGAGTCTGCGGAGTTTAACGGCATACTGTGTCAAGTTAACATGGGAAAAGAATATCTACTCTGAGTTTAGGAATAAATACCAACACCTGGGAGTAAAAGACTGCAGTGGGGTGGGGGGGATTATTTGGTGTCTTAGAAATAAAAAGCAGTAGTTTCCTTTAACTTCTCATACTGTCCTCCAGTGAGACCACACACAACACACACCTTTAGTCCAATTGGCTATTTTGTCCAACTTACCCTGATTTATAAATAGTCCATGTGACTGGCTATAAGCATTGCCCCAAACTTGCCAACTCTTTTTACCCATCCACTTTCAGTAATATTTTAATCAGGGTGGGTGAAAATCATTTACTTGGTATACTGAGTCTCCCCAAGGTCTGTGAAGCTGCTGAAAAGTGCGAGGCGGAAAGATTCCAGTCCCCACCCCCTGTGCTGAGGGGAACATCCCTGAATTCTTTGAGGTACAAGTGTGTGGTTTGATATGCATTTTCATGGTCGTTAGCAGTTTTACATGATGTTTTAGGGACTGTTTACAGTTGTTGAAGAGCCCCCGCCCAGTAATGTTTCATAGGACTAAGAAGACCAGATAAACGGGAAAGTATTATGTATAGGAAACCACAGATAGAGGACCTTCCTCCTCCCCATGCTGTCTGCCTTCTAAGAATGCCTGGGAAAGTGATGTCACACACAGAAGAGATATACTACAGAAGGTACTAGAAAGCAGCAGCTCAAGAGACTGGCAAGGTGGGGGTCAGGTTAATACAGCAGGATTACTTAGGTGGCTTTCCAATGAGGGGGATGTGTAGTTTATTTTCATCTCATACTTTTCCTTTAAACATTCCCTTCAAATATTTAAGTTGTAGGAATGTGTTTCTACCCTGCTGGCCTTAGTGGGTGTCGGTCGTTTGGCCACAGTTATCTGCAACTTCGAAGATGTGGTCAAGCCAGGATGGAGTCCCCATGAACTTGACTTTGCTGGAGACCCGGAGTACCAGGCCAAGCTTGTGCTGTGTAATGTAAGGCAGGAGCTATGTTAGCCTGAGGTTGAAGCCAGTGAGAAGAAAGCTGATTGAATCCAGAAGATAAAAAAGAATGACTGACTTCCGTTTGTATGGTGCCCAGCTGTTTGGGGCCATTTGTAATGTCCATGCAGCATTCTTATAACTTAACAATATTTCAGGTTAGCATATTCAATACTTCATAAATATGGTGGTTTTGGAATCATAACCTGGGAGTTTATAAAACGTAGTTCTTACTATCCAATCCGCTTTGCTTGCAGGTGATACAATTAAAGGCCCATTGCAGTTAAATTACTCAGCCAAGGTCGCAAGGCAGCAGGGCGCAGGCCAGAACTGACACCCGAGGTTCTTGCCTTCTTATCCGTCCTTCTTGTGAGGAGAGGGCTGTCTTATATGCCCTACATGGGAGGCTTAGGTGTGCGGACGGTTAAGTTTCCATCAGAAGTGCTTACACTGGGGTTTCATGAAGAAGTGAGCTTTGAACCACCAGCTCCGAAGTCACAGCTTATTCCCTAAGAAATCAGAGATATTTGTTTAGAAATAAAAAGCAGTAGTTCCCCTTAACTTCTCATACTGTCATCTCCAGTGAGACCACAGACGACACACACCGTTAGTCCCTTTCCAGTTGGCTATTTTCTCCACTAAGAGAGACTAAGAAATCAAGGCTACTGTAGACACTCAGTGAAAAGGACTTCTAAGTGGAAAGGAATGACAGGTTTTCCTAAATAGTGGTAGCAATGTTTTTAAAGCTTGGTCTGATATTTGAAATTTGAATTATTATTCTTTGGATGTGACATTTCTGGTGACCTGAGAGAGAGAGATGATTTTACTTAATAACAACAGCGTAAAAGGATCTTTGAAACTTTCTTAGGAGAGGGACATGCCGGGAAGTGTCCTGAACTGTCCACATTCTGAGTGACAGGCACAGTTTTTGCACAGTTCTGCGGGCCTTTGCATTGTACCATTGACCAAGGCTCTTCCTCTGTGGTTAGTGCCAGGAAGATTTCTGATGTGTCAAAGCCGCCGACCAGTTAACTCTTTCAGAGGAAGTTGTCTAAAGCCAAAACCCATTTCCTTAAAATGACCTTATTTTACTTGTGGAACCGAGAAAGCTTAAAAATAGAGTTGCTTCAAGCTCTGAAGCCGGAAAGTGAAACATAATCCAACATGGTTGCAGCTCACAGCCTGCCCTGGGACAGGGGTATCTGTTTATCTGTAATCCGCAAGCCAGGAAGGTCCCCTGTGCATAAGGGCTGACTTCCTGTGAGCCATGAGTAGCAATTGATGGGAGCCGGGTTATCAGTGAAGCCGAGTTCCTCTGGAAGCACATTTGATGGCTGGAAGAGGTGAATGCCCTTGGCCTTCCCTGCCAGCTCTCGCCAGTCTGCCCTGGAGAACCTTGTAGTACTAGCATGCTGGTGAGTGATAGCTGAGAACCGCCCCATCCTGCTCTAGTCTCGTGATCTGTTGTGTGTGGCTGTGAACCCCTCGATGTAGGCAGTGAACACAGGGTCTGTATGTTTCACTCCTTCGTATGGCGGGGCTTCGGGAAAATATAACCAGAGCAGCATCCTCAAGTCTCACACCATCACCTCTGCCCTTCTGCATTTAGCCTCTGTGTGAAGACGGTGGCCTGGGTATAAAAGGCAGAGTGAGGGACAGCCAGGTGTAAAGTTAAGTGGAGGCTGGAGGAGTGCCTGGGTTCCTTTCCTGCCTCCACCTGCCAGCTGTGTGACTCTTCATTTGCTACCCTCGTAACTTACTCATCTGTCTCGGGTGGGGGAGACTCACAATGGGGAAGGAGAAGAACGGAGTTGATGTCTGGCCAATGCTTGGGCCAGTGTCCCACAGAGGTGTGATCGAGTTGCCAGGCCCTTTGTGGCCATCTCTTGTACTGTATTCTATGTCCTGTTTTTTTTTACCACTCCCCATTAGTGTTCATTTCAAACCATTTGCACCTCCAACTATGATCGGGACTGGGATGGGGAGGAGTATATTCTACAGTGGATGGATGTTGCCTAGTGCCATCGCTGGGCCCCTGGTCTTTGTTACCTCTTTCTAAGCTGCCCATTGACTTGGGAGGAGAAAGAGAAGAATAAGTTTCTTATTGTCATAGTACAATCAGCAGTACTAAATGTTATGAATAAAACCTTTATTTCTCTGATGGAACATGTTCGTGAAATGTCACAAGGAATGCAAATTGCGCTGTTAACATAGTTTCATGTCTGTACAGTAAGCCATGGTGTAAGGCGAGTTCAGAAACTGGGGTGTCTTGCATGCTGAGCTTTAACTAACTTGGAGATTCCTGGAGTATGTATGTGAGGGCTGGGAGTGTGTTTTGCTCACCAGAGTCTTCTCATGGTTCTGGGTTTGGTTTTGGTTTGGAGATGGTCTTGCGCAGCCCAAGCTGGCCTCCAGTTCTTTATCTAGCTGCTCCTAGTCTCAATTCTTGATCCTCCCCAGCACTGAGATCAGATATATGCTGCCACGCTCCTCTTTGTTCCACATGTCACCTTCTTCATGGTCCCTCTACCCCTTTTGCCTCTTTCTGAGGGGTTAGACTTGCAGCTCTTTCCCTGGCTTTTGGGTATGGTAAAATCTTGATTTGAGTTTTCCTGCCTTGTTTTCCCTGCCTTCCTGCGTGGGTACCCCCGGGGGTGGGGGTGGGAGGATGGGTGGGTGGACATAGGTTGCCTCAAGAGCATTGGTCACCCCGGGTCTTTTTCCTCTTGCTGCCCTGCTCCTTTCTCAGTGGCCCTTCCAGCTCAGAGTGCTGCCTGGCTTCCCGAGCCTTGGACCTCTTCCCTAAGTGACTTCTGACTTTTCCTGATATCCTACTTGTTCCTGGTTTTGCCGTTTACAAACCGTCCCGCCCGGAGATCAGGGTAGTTGGTTCTCCATGTGCTCTCTGCAAGGCCTTTTGGATTGTAGAAGGAACTGTTTGAGAAGAGGCGTTTTCATTAGATGCCTACAATGGGTTTGGCACCCCATTAGCTCTGTTGGGGATGGCAAAGAAGGATGTGGCGGGGGAGCTGCCCACTCTTGAATTTACAATCTGTTTGGGGAGACAAGCTTTAAATACAAGTCGATCTGCAAGCAAGACTTAACAAGAGTGGGAAAGAAAACAAGACTCATCTAGTCCTCTGTACCATGCAGACAGGAAGTATCAGAGGAGCGAATGAGAGGCACTAGACTTCGCTGGGCTTTCATATCCAGAAGCCATGGTTTTTTCAATGGCTGGTCTCAGAGCCATGTATACCTTAAATGTTCTTGGGTGAATTCTGGCATGGTGACATACACCTTGAATCCCAGCATTTGGAAAGTGGAAGCAGGAAGATGAATACCTGGGCAGTATACTAAGTTCAAGGCCACCCACGCTACCTGAGACCATATCTTTAAATTAAAAAAAAAAAAAAGTATCTCCCAGGACACTAAAAAATACAGATACCTGGGCCCTATCAAAGCGTATTGCCCATTGGTCCCACAGGCTTAGCTTGGCTTTAATGCCCCAAATAATTTCGATATGTACCGCCTATTGAACATTCTTGACTAGGCTGAGGAGACTTGAACCCATGGTAAGGAAGCAGGAAGTCGGTTAGCATGAGGGCCACCAGTTGGACTAGTTAGTATGGGGAATAAGGAGACAATTGGATATGTTAGAATTGGTCTAGAAGTGCTTAGGAGAATTGCTGAGTTCAAAGTCAGTCTGGGCTAAAATGACCCTATCTAAAAAAAAGGAGGGGGGCGGGGTCCTAGAATAGGGATTGTTGCTTCATGAACAAGTTAGGTAAGGGACAAATTGGAGGTAGGGGTAAGTCAGACGGAGCAGTGCTGGCAAAGGAGCTGGGTGTTATCAAAAGGATGGCTAGAGCCCTCACCTTGGGTGGTGGATACCAGAGGCCAAGGTTCTCCTATGTGTTGCCAGACATCCAACATAGTCTAAAAAATCTACCAGTTTTAAATTGTTGGTTTGATTGAAAAGGAAAATGTGCAGGCCAAACAAAATAGGTCTCTAGGCCAGATTTGGCTTAAGGGTTGCCACTCGGCAGTCGATGGTCTGTGGGATAATAATAGCCAGTGTTTATGGAGTGCCTGTGGGCATCGAGGGCAGTAGACTAAATGCCTTCTTCGCCTTAGCACGTTATCTGCATGGCAACCTACGGAGTGGGTGTTATTTCCATCTTTGTTCCACGCAGGAGGAAGCAGGGGTTAAGGGGCTGGCTTAGGGCCCTGGTAATAAGTGGGACAACCAAAATTAAACCCAAGGAGCCTGGCTCCAGAGCCTCAGCTTATTTCCTCTTTATCCTCTGTGGCCTGGCATTGGGTTAAGTACATAGCAGGAAAGCAAAATACCTGTCCAAAGGAAATAAGTTAGTGTTTTACCTCTGCAGGTTGAATAACCTTCATCCGAAGTGCTTGGGACAAGAGGTGTTTATTTGAGACTTTAAGACAGCCACTTACTGCTTAGGCTAACTTTCACTTAACTGTAGTCGAGGGTGACCCTAACTCTGGCCTCCACCTCCCAAGTGTTGAGATTGCAGGAAAACACCCTACCTGGCAGGTTGGGGTTTGTTTGTTTGCTTGTTTGTTTTTAATACAATGATGTTTGTATATAAATAATGAGGTGATTTTAGGAATGAGACTCGTGTCTAAATACAGTTTGTGCTGTCGCCACAGCTTTAAGGTCATTTTATACATTGTTTTTAATAATGTTGTGTAGGAAACCATTTTGATGTGGAATTTTCCACTTGGGAAGACATCTTGGAACTCACAAAGTCTCAGATTCTTAAAGTCTTTCAGATGTTCAGATTAGGGATGTCCAACCCGTTGTAAGTTTAGCCTAAAGCATTTGATCCAGGTAAAGATTTCCAGGTTCCATCCCTGTCCTTAGTCGGAAGTGTGACATCTGATCCTGTGAAGTATGTAGGCAGCCAAGAATACACGTTAAGGTTTTCCAGCAGTCAGGAGTCTGGTATAGGATATATGATGTCCAACCCATCGTCCATTGTAAAGAACAGACCTAAAGACCTTCGTTTGTGCCTACTAGCCTCTGGATTTCTAGGTCATTGCAAAGCAAACCATCCTAAGATGCGTTCAGAAAAGCGCAAAAGTGCCAGATATGGTAGCACATGTCTGAATGCCAGCTCTGGAGAGGCAAATGTCCCTGGAGGTTGATCTTGGGAGTTCATTGGCCAGCCAGTCTAGCCCCCTTGGTGAGCCAGCTGCCGTGAGACTGTCTCAAGAAGTAATGTAGACCTGGGTATGATGTCCCTTGTCCTTATTACAGCACTCGAAACAGGCGTATCTCTGAATTCCAGGCTAGCCAGAGCTACGCAGTGAGACCCTGTCTGAAGGAAGAGGAAGAGGAAGAAGAAGAAAGAAAGTGGAGAGTGGTCAAGGTAGACACCTGATGCCATACTTTGGCTTCTACATGCATCCAGTCACACACATATACCCCCAGGAATACCCACATCACACATAAAACCCAAAGGTGTTACAACGAGTTTGCCAGATGACTGACGATCTAAACTTAGGAGGTCAAACTGGGCAAGTTTGCTATGTCCAAGCACTAACACCAGCTGGATGCCTTGGGTGGCTTAGTCTAATTGTAGGCTTTCTGTTCTGTCAGTCTGATCTCCAGGAACAGATAACCAAATGGACAGAAAACGACTTGAATTGGAATAGAGCTGGGGTGTGTCTTTGGGGACATGGGTACTATAGAATTGGCATAACTGGAAGAAGGAAGGGGGTGGGTTGGGGGATGGAGATTCCAAGATCATTGACTCATGATAATTAACTCCTGGGGCAGAAGAATAGTTGCTTAGCACACCCTGGGATGCGCTGTGTGGAGAGAATGCCAGGTAGTTGGGAGGAATATTTTTGATGGGCTTTCTAAGGGTCTGGGCCTGAGCCCTGGAAATATTTGTGGCCCTGGTCTGGAGGTTATAGCAGAATTGCTCAGAAACCACAGGCCAAAAACTAGACTCTATAGTTTTTGGAGGGAAAACCACATAGGTTACATTAGCACAGAAACCTTTCGTCATTTTGCATCTCTCTGTGTGATATGAAGACAAGACAGATTCATCAGGTTGATTTGGTGGGGAGTGAGGGCATCAATACTGTCAGTGCTCCCAGAGACAAGCCATCAGATGTTATTTATGATGCTTTACCAGATCTGCACCTGGCTGCTAAGTTACCCTGACAGAGCCTAGGTTTTGCCCATGTCACAAAGCACGGGGCCAACAGGGGAGTGCCATTTGTAAGGACAGGGCATGTAATTACATCGGAAACCAATATGGCCCCTTCATAAATTACTTTGTTCTTTTGATTTTGCTAATAAGGAAAGAAATAATCTCAAAACTTTATGCTGTGTCAAATTAAAATTTTTAAATGATGAGGGTGTTTTGGAGGATAGAGCCAAGTAGATTCTAAATATCTATAATTAATTTTTAAAAATATATCACCATGTTGGAGCCTGTTTGCTGCACTCCTTGAATTGGCTGATTTTTGTTGCTATCTTGGGGAGCAAAGTGTGTAGCAATCATATTGATGATGTCATATGGTTTCCAGCAGTTCTTGTTACTGCCCTGCTTGTTAGCATCTCAGACACCCTGATTCTGGGGCTAGTCTTTAAAGTGAGTGTTCAGTCCTGGAGGCCCAAGACACAGCGGTGGGGTATGGTAGCAGCGTGGGACTAGGCGATCTGACTCTAGAAACATGCTTTCCCACTTACCAGCATGTGACCTTTCACCAGTTCCATGGGTGAGACACACTTACCTAAAATAGTGGTCTGGTCTCGTTGGCTAGTCGGCAGGATTAAATGAGAGATAATGTTGATAGGAAGTTTGTACTTCAGGGCACCCTACCTCCAGGTAGGAAGTGTCTGGTTTTGGCCTAACCTTCCAGGAAAACAAGCTATGTACAATACTTTGTTGAACACTGCCTTTTGGTGGTGGTGGTGGTGGTGGTCGTGGTGGTGGTGGTGGTGGTGGTGGGTGTTTCCTGATACTCTGGGGGTATTCTTTTTGTCCCTCCAGGAGTGCTTCAGTAGACAGGAGTGGTGTTCTCTAATGATGAAAATCATGTACAAGGTAGTGAGGAAAATAGCAGGGATGTATCTCAGGCATCTGAACTTGGGACCAGTGAGGATCACAAAGCAGCCTTGGAAAGGTTTAATATAGAGCAGGCTCTTAACCCTGTTAACATCTTGACCGGATACTTTTTTGGTGAGGAAGACAGTCCTGCGCATTTTGGATACCTAGGTATGTCTGGCCTCCATGCTCTTAGATGCCAGCAGCATTCTGGTAGATGTCATAGTCAACATTGGCCCCAGACATTGCTAAATGTTCTGGGAGCGAAACCACGACTGATTGAGAATGAATGGACTAGACCTTGAAGAAAAGGAAGGTACAGTGATCATATATGGATCTTCTGTATATGCTGTGAATATTTTTTATTAGTGTATTGATGTGTGCGCATGTGCGTGTGGAAGGCAGAGACAAACCCATGTGCTCATGTGTTATTCCTCAGCTGTCATCTCCTTTTTTAAAATTTTAAGACAGGGTCACTCATTGGCCTGGAACTTGCTAAATAGGCCACCTTGGCTGGCTGTTAATCCTCAGAGATCTACCTGTCTGCCTCCCTAGAGCTGGGGTAACAAGCACGCACTATCACACATACGCCTAGCTCTTAATTCGAGTTTTGGGACTTGAACTCGTCCTCAACCTTGTATGGGAAGCACTTTACCAGCTAAGTTATCTCCTGGCCGTGTGTGTGTGTGTGTGTGTTTGTGTGTGTGTGTGTAGTTTTAAGTGTCATAAATTTGCAAGCAAGTGGTTCTTCACCAGCTCTAGCCTCCTGCTCCCACTCCTGGTAGATGGTATTTGTGTGGCTGACTGAAGTTCGGCCTGCTTTAGGACCAGCATATTATTAACTTGCTGTAACTTGGACAAGAAAGGCTTTCCATCTGCAGTTTGGAGAAATCACTTACATTTATCAATGACTTAACTGGACAAGCAGGAGAGGCCCACTCAGATCAACTACTCCACTTTTTAAGCCCAGCTCTGCCACTTCACAGTTTGATAGTTGGGGCATATGCCTTCTCTCTACAGCCTAGTTCCTCCTGTTAAATGAGAAAAATCCTAGTTCCTGCCTCCTGATGTTCTTATAAGGATCGCAAACAGGACGGTTAAGTTCTGGCTGCCGCTTTGCCCATGGCTGAACACTCTGAAATCCTTGTCTTCGTCATCTACATTGGCATTGTTATTTAGTCAGGCTTCCCTTTCAGGCCAGTTAAGCAGCTGTCTGTCCCCTTGGCATCTCCAGCTTCTGCAGCACCTGACTCTTCCTGCTTAACCTTCCCTAGGTGGCAGTGTCAGCCACTGGGTACACTGAGTTGTTCGCCTTAGTTGGCAGGTGTGACGGGGTGACCCGTGTGTCACAACACAGCAGTGTCAGAACACCTAGAATTCCTCATCCTCGTGTGGCCTTACAACTAATGAACAATTTGCCCTGTAATAAATACCCACTTCTATTATTGTTTCTGATGCGTCTCCTGAATTGTGGCTCGTGAGGAGGGGCCATAAACCAGCATCATCGCTTCGGAACTTGTTGGGAATGTTTTCATGTAGGACCACAGGACCTACTGAGTCAAAAAACCTGGGTGTCAGGGCCAGCAGGTTATTTTGATTACTGGTATGAGAGTCAGTGCTTGGGGAAAGGGGCCCTGGGAAGGGAGGGACGGCCCAAGGCTTTGACTGGGCCACAGTGTTCCGTGGTATCAAATAGTCGCTCCTGTGGATAGTCTAGTCTAGCATCAGAGTTTACAAACCTGGGTATGTGGAGGTAATTCAAAATGGCGACACTGTTGTCTTTTCCATGTATGGACCAACCATCCTTTAAGTGGGATGACTAGGATGGTTTCTGATAACAGAAATTCTTCGTCTTTTATTGACTTTTTGTCAGTAAACATGAAAGTAATTCCTTTGCCTGGAGACCCCCCAACACACACACACAATTTGGAGATAAAATGTAATGTAGCCTAGGCTATCCTTGAACACCACATGGTCAAGGATGGCCTTGAACTGCTGCTTCCATCTCCTAAATGATAGTTACAGGCCTGTAGTATGTTTGTTTGGCCATTGTTTTTCTTATTTTAATTTCTTAACTGCCTTTTTATCTGCTCCCATTAAAAATTTTTATATGTGCCATCAAATTGCCAGCCAAGCACACAAGGCTTATTTGGAAATGGAATGGTGGCTCTCCTTACATGTTTGGTAGTTTGGGTATTTAAAGATATTGTGAGGAGTAATGAAATGGTAGACCATGGGAGAGCAGCCAGCTGGGAACTGGGCACAGAGTGGCCGCAGGATAAATGTCCATGCGATTTATTCTGCCCCATCCCAGTTCGTTAGAAAAACCAAGGCATTAAATAAACACATCAGGTCCTTGTATGAAAACTTTGGGATTCAGTTTGCATATTCATTACCGTTGTATAATTAAAATGAGAAGCATAGAACGTGAACTTATGATTTAAGACTTTTTATTTTATAAATAAGAAAAGGGGTGGAGATATAGCTCCATGGAATGCTTGCCTAGCTTGTACAAGGCCCTCATACCTACCTCTACTACCACAAAAAGGGGGGAAAGTTTTTTTAAAAAGGAATGTTCCTTGTTTGTTTTTAGAAAAGGTCAAATCTGATTGGTAGAAATACTTTACTTGCCCTAGCTTCAAACATCATGAATGTAAGTAACCTGTCCATCCAATAGCCATCATTTAATTTACCAGCATGAATTACCTCCACATTAGGAGGGGTGTTTGGGACCCTGTGTTCATTCTTTTTGAAAAAAAGACAGTCTTGGCCATGCTTAGGAAAGATGATAAGGGTCTTTCATGATCCAAGTGTGTCTCGTTTCTCTAAAAATGGTCTCTCTACCAGTGGCATTCCCTCTTTTTCTGCCCACCTTGTGCTCAGATAACTTCTGGCCACGGCAGTGGTTTGAAGTTTACCATTTGTGGTTGCTCGTACTACAGGGGCCACGAAAGGGAGGCAGGTGATGGTCATTTCTAGCTTGCTGTCTTGTTGCAGCATGTAAGGATCAGCATCTGCCATTGGCTTTTCAGGGTGCCTTTCTGTCTAGAGAAGGTGACCTTAGACACCTGCCATTCTTGAGAGTCGAGTTCCGTTCAGCACTACCTCTTTTCCTGAAGCCAGCCCTGGGGGCTGAGCTTAAGGCCTCTTCTCTTGATTTAGGGAGTAAAGAAATAAAAATAGAGCAATACTGTCTTAATATCAATGAGTTTCATAAATATTTGTCAGAACTTAGTGATTGGATTATCAAAGGGGTGAATTCTTGAGTCTTAGTTTTTATTTGTAATTACATTCATTTAGTTACTGTGTGCTGTTTGTGGGGGGTTGTTGGAGCATAACTTGAGGGACATGGTTCTCATCTGATGGGTTGGGGATGAAACTCGGGCCGTTGGGCTTCGTGGCAGTCACTTTACCAGGCGAGCAGTCTCCCTTTCATTTCTTCTGGTATGTGAGCAACAGTGTGGAAATACCATCACTTGGCTGTCCTTTTAAGTGTTTTTTTGTGCCTGAGAGCGATCCCCTTAGGAAGAGGTGCTGATCCCAACCCGCCTTACACACTTAGAAATGATGTTTATTGCTCTGGAAGATTGCTTTGTGTTAATCAGAGTTCCAAAAGCTGATAAATGTAGAATACATACTTATTAATTTACCTTGGGAAGTAATGCTGCCAAGTGGACAATTACAGATATTTTCATGCTTATCAGAGGAAGAATAAATGAGTTGAATGGTCCCATTAGTATTATCCTGCTGTGATGGCTCCTTTCTGGAGTGGGCCTTGGAGGTGGAAGGACACTACTTAGTGTTAAGGCTTTTTTTTTTTTTTTTTTTTTTTTAAATAAGAAAGTAGAAAATGAAGTGAAAATTTAAAATACAGTCCTGCTTCTTTCCCAGAGGGAAACACAATAAAAGTTCGGTCCATCCATTTCATATCCATCTGCAAATATATATATCTTATATAAAAGTACAACCGATTTTAAAATACAAAAGGGATATAAACTGGCTTGCAAATTCTACTCCACACGGTTAGACATCTTTCCTTAGCAGCATATACTGATGTTTGGTATTCTTTATGACGGCCACTCATGGAATATGCCAGAAGGTATTTAGTTATTCCCACTTGATTTCTGTTATTTTTTTATTCTAGCTGTTACGATTTTAAATAGTGCTACATTGGATAGCCACAAAAGGCCCTCATCACTCCTAATAAGGACACTGTCATTCATCGCCTGTAGCACAAGCTAACACTGTTGCAGCCACTCCCGCTGCTGTCCCTGCCATTGTCCACTATGAAGTGTGTCGTCAGATGATACTGCCATTGCTGAACACTACTGCTCGTACTTAACACACTTAGGGGGCAAAGGACCATCACTAGATGTGGTCTTTTTATGCAGTCAAAAGACTTGGTAACCATGTAAGTAGAACTACACTTAAATTATTGATAAAGGGTATAATTAGGGGGGGGGCGCGGTAACTAACTCAGTAAAGTGCATATGCACAATATGAGGAACTTAATTGAGTCCCCAGCACTCCCACAAAAAAGTCAAGTGTGGTCTCAACACTTGAATCCCAGCTCTGGGAAAGTTGAGCTAGGAGGATTTCTTGGGCACATTGGCCTGCCAGCCTGGCATAACCAGTGAGCCCCTGGTCCCAGTGAAAGACCCTGTCTCAAAGACAAGGTAGAGAAATCCCGAGGTTGATCTCTGGCTTTCATATGTACCCTCACACATGAAGAAAGATGTACACACACACACACACACACACACACACACAGTATAATATAGTAAATGTGTAGGTCAGTAAGTAATCATCTATTTTCATTATCAAATAGTGTGTATGTGCACAATTGTGAAAATTTAAAATACCCCTAGTCCTGCTAGGGTTGTACTTTTATATAAGATATATATTTGCAAATGGATATGAAATGGATGGACCGACCTTTTATTGTGTTTCCTTCTGGGAAAGAAGCAGGACTAGGGGTATTTTAAATTTTCACTTTCGTGCACATACACAGTATTTGATAATGAAAATAGATGATTACTTACTGACCTATGGCAACATAGGTTTGTTTATATCAGCGTCACTACTGTCACAGGAGGAGTGCATTGTGCTGACGTGTTAGAAGACAGACAGCCACCATGTCACTAGATTGTGGGGTATCAGTGTTTGTAAGTGGTATACACATAACTGTATTTTTTGTGTGCAAATGTGTATTTCTGTATGTCTTGGGATCACAGGGCACATGCTTCATCATTATCCACTCTCTCCCATATGGCCTTCATGTTTTTTTGCTTAACATGAGATATCTGGTATTTCCCATGCTGCTCTTTAGCATTCCCCCCAGAGTGGTGGGTCTGTGGTTTAGAAGACGGGCTCCCATGTCCACGACTTTCCCGTCTGTAAGTTCAACCAAGGATACAATATACTTTTAAATGCATCTGCACTAATAATACGCAGTTTCTTTTGTCTGTACCTTCTAACCAATACAATAGAGCAGTGGTTCTCAACCTGGGGGTCGAATGACCCTTTCACGGGGGTCATCTATGACCATCAGAAAGATAAAACAAAGAGATTTACATTACGATTCTTAACAGCAAAGTTACGGTTATGAAATAGCAATGAAAATAATTTTATGGTTGGGGGTCACCACAACATGAGGGACTGTATTAAAGGGTCGAAGCGTTAGGAAGGTTGAGAACCATTGTAGTAGAGTACCACCTGCATTAACATTGCATGAAGTAGTAACGTGAGAATGAGTGAGGTGCACGGGGAGGTTATGTGGAAGAGGGGAGCCAGTACAGCACTATAAAGGACTTTTAGCATCTTTGGATCTGGGACCACAGCAAGGTGGTAGTTCTTGAACCAGTCCCCGTGGAAACCAAAGAATAACCACACAACAAAGGTAATAACATCCTAGACATTCTGGCCAGGGGAGTTGTCTACACAACACTGGGAGTTCTGTACCTTTTCAAAAACAGTGCAATGTTGTTAGCTTCCAGAGAAGTGACAGAGATCTGTGAAAGATCCAGAGGTACTGCTTCCCTGAGGAGGAGCCTTTAAACCAAGTTACTTTAAAAGTACCCTCATTAATGGTCTAAGTAAGCTTAAGATTATGTTAGGCCACTTTCATAGTTAACTGGCTTCTGTTTGGGCATAATGGAAGCCTCCCCCCTCTCTCACCAGGTAAGGTGGCCTCTTGGGTCCTATTCTCTCTGGTGGTTTCTGCTAGCTCTTCTTGGTGAATATCAGGAAAGTGAATTTCTTTGGGGACCTTTGGAGCTGACTCCCTAACAAGGCCAGTGAGTTTCCATCAGGCTTCAAAGTAATCCTATTTATTAATGGTAGTGTATTGATTGTGTATATAAAATGGGCCCAGAGGCCTGTTGGAGTAGTGCTTCCTCTTCAGGACCTCCAGCCCACAAATAATGACACGGAGACTGATTATCAATTATAAAAGGTTGGCCTTAGCTTAAGCTTGTTCCTAACTAGTTCTTATAACTTAACCCATATTTTTTAATCTCCATTCTTCCATGAGGCTCGTTATCTAATCTCCATACTGTCCATCCTGCTTCCTCCACATCTGCCTGGTGACCCCGCCTTTCTTCCCAGAATTCTCACTGTCCAGAAGTCCTGCCTATACTCTTCTGCTTAACTATTAGGGTTCGGGCTTTTTATTACACCAATCACAGCAATCTATCTTCACACAGTGTACAAATATCCCACAACAGCCTGTGGCCATGAGTCCGGTTGAATTATAGTTTAAGATATCTTGCAGAATAACTACTGAAACATTTATGCCCTAGAATGGAAATGGTGAGACATTTAGTGGGCTTTTCATAATTTAGTTGGTGTAGAGGGAAGGTGTTATTATTGCTTTTCTTTTATTCAAAAAATGTGTGTGTGTGTGTGTGTGTGTGTGTATGTGTGTATGTATGTATGTGTGTGTGTAAGCCAGAGGACAGTCTTGAGTGTTGGTCTTTACTTTGTACGATGTTGGAGATGGGTCTCTTCCAAGAGCTTCTGGTTGTTATCCTGTCTTCACCTCCTGGAGCAAACTTTCTTGTTGAACTATCTTTGGGTCACAAGTCCCCAAATAACGTGGAGACTTATCATTATTATGAAAGCTTGGTCTTTAGCCTAGGCTTATTTCCAACTAGCTCTTATAACTTGATTAACCCATTTTTTTTAAAATCTACATTGTGCCACATGGCTCCTTTACTCTTCTTTGTACACCATGTTCGACTTGCCCTGAGTCTGCTTGTGAAATCAACATGCTTAGATTCCTCTTCCTTCTGTTCCTCTCTCTCCCCGGATATCCCACATATCCTCTCCTGCCTAGCTGTTGGTCATTCAGCTTTTTAATTACTCCAATCACAGCAATACATCTTCATACAGTGTACAAATATCCCACAACAGCCTCCATCTCACTGTAGGACATGGAGGTTATAGACACACGCTACCAGGTCCAGGTCTAGGTTTACCTGGGGATTTGAACTCAGTTACTCACAGTGGCAGAGCTAGCGCCCTTACCCACTGAGCCCTCTCTATAGTCAAAGTCCTTTAATACACGTTTTATCAACATTTAAATGTAGGTGCTTAAATCAATCTCGTAAGCATTTATGGAAACATGGTTTTGCTTTGTTCACTTATTTATCAATCCATATTATATGATTTTGTCTTATACCATAGCAGGCACTTAGGAGCTAAAGACGCGATTCCATAGTAGAGTGCCTACGGGCCAGGCATGTTCAGAACCCTAGGTCCCGTCCCAGCACTAACAAATAAAAAGAAAGCTCCTAATCAAAGCCTTCTTGCATTTTCTGTATGACTATGATGCTAATTTTATGAAAGCCTAGATGGTTTCCTAGACTGAGGACCTGAGTGAGTATTTTGTTGTTAGCATGTTTCTTATGTCTGCAGTCAGGGCTGGGATGTCTATGCTCTTCTCAGCCTCCCCATGTGCAGTGTCTGTCAGATCTCCATCTAGACTCACATTGGCATTATGGCCATAGGTCAGCCTTCCAGGGTTACACCCATGGTGATCACTGGGGCCTATGCTTCTAGAGTCCTGACCTGGGCTCAGTCAACTGGGCCTTCTGTCCTCCCAGGGGCTTTACTGATACTTTGCATGTCTTCTTTCCCATCCTCCCTTCCCCCAACACAACTGCCCTGGCATCCTGGCTTTTTCCATTCTTGACAAATGATCTGTTCACTGTAACTGTAGCTAAGCTGTGCTGATATCTGTTGAAATTAGACCTAGAATCTAAATGTGGCTTCATGAAATGATGGGCAAGACATTTTTCTCTTCAGAGAGTCTGGGTTATTGGCATTCAAACCACCTTCCAGTAGCTTCTGAACTGAGATGTTGAGGGGAGAAATGGAGTAACGTATCTGGAGCTTATTTGGAGTTACAGTGCCCGTGAGGCACAGTGTTGGGCTTTGTTGTTGCAGTGTGACACAGCAGGGAGCAGTGTCCCCTGCCTGCACTCTCTAAACACACTGCCTGACCTCAACTGGGTGGCATCTCTTCTGTCATAGGAATCCCAGAGCTCCTGGTTCCCCCTTCTTACAGCCGCTCCAACCCCCATGAGGCTTTGGAACCCGAAGATTTAACGTCTTACCAATACTTTACTGACTTATACAGACTCTGTATTTGGCCATTTCTCAACAGTTTGAAAGAGTAGTATGGTTCTTGAAACTATTTCTGTACAGGTCTGTGACATGTGTGACTCCGTTTGTCCTGCAAGACTGACCATTATTTGGATGATTAGCTGAGACACTGGGGGACCACTTGGGGAAGGAGGGTCTACTGGGTATGGTTTGCTGTATAGTCAGATGGGATGCAGGGCCCAGATATGGACCTGTGGCTTCAGAGATTTAAGGCCACCTTCCACTGGGTCTGTCCACAAAGCCACAGGGAGTTTTCCTCTTCAAGGTGGTCACTTCATTCTGCTGCTGAGTTCTAGAACCTGCCTTCGAGAGCTCACTGAATGACTGTTCTTAGAGATGGTGTGAAGTACTGAATCTTATTTTGAAGTTGCAGGTGAGGAAAGGCATAAAGGTCAGAAGTAGACTCTCACCCAATCCCCAAAGAGAAGGTGGACTTCAGAGTTGCTTGGGTTTAAGATCTCAGTACCATGGGAGCTAGGGCAAGTCATTTCACTTTTCTAGCTGTGCATTGTCTGTAATGTGGGGCCATGAACGACCTGCCCCTCAGGGTGAAGAGGAGGTGGACTGAAGAAGAGGGGGTGAGTGGATCAACAGCAGGCTGGAGGATAGCTCAGGCAGTAAAACATTTGCTTTACAAGGGCAAGGTCATAAACCTCTGTATTTAAATACACTATGGCTATACTTAAGATAATTTGGGCCAAATGAGTTTGGTGCAAATTTTGTTGTTATTGGAAGTTACCTTGCAATGACAGTTTAATTATTTTTAGAATTTTCATTTTTATATGTCTGATGTTTTGCCTCTCTGCACATATGTGTACACCATGTGTGCCTAGTGCAGAGGCCAGAAGAGGCTGTCAGATTTCCTGGAACGGGTGGTTGTGAGGTGCCAAGTCAGTGCTGGGAACTGAACCCAGGTCCTTTGGAAGAGCAGCCAGTGCTCTTAACCATTAATCCATGTCTTGAACCCTCTAGCTCTCCACTGTGGTAGCTTGGGTTTTTGTTTGTTTGTTTTGTTTTTGTTTTTGTTTTTTAAACTCCAGGACCTTGGAAACATTTGATTGCTAAAGCAGATAAAAGGTAGCAGTGGTCGTCCTACACCATTGGTTCTCAACTGGGGATGGTTTTACCCTTCAGGTGAATTGAAGTTGTCTGTAGACATTTTTGATTGTCGTAACTGGGTGTGGGAGATGCTACTGGCATCTGACCGGTGGAGTTCAGGAATATATTTAGACAATCTGACACAGGCAGGACAGTTCCTCCTTACAGTGAAGCGTTACCTAGTCTCAAATGTCATTACAGTAGTTCTCTTGTAGCCACAGTTTGACTTTCTGAATTCTTAACAGCCCTTGGTCAAGAAAAAGTACTAAATGGGATATAATAGAAATAACCACTCTTCATAAGTTAAATGTATACTGTTAATGAGAAGCATGATGAAGTGCTGCTTCTGACTTGTAGTTCCTTCATCCAGCGTATAGACACTGTATGAGCTACCCACCCGTCAGTTACTGAGTCGTCCTACTTCACAGATTGATTGATTTCAGAGTATTTGTGTTTAAGACACCTAAATGACTTAATAATGGCCTCAAGGACAAAACTAGTAATTGTGGCAACTCAGATTTGCCAGAGAGAAAGCTGGGCAGTGTTTCCTTCAGGTGAAAAGGTGGAGGTTCTCAACTTACAAAGAAATAGTGGGCTGAGATGGCCGCAATCCACAATAAGAACCAATCTGTCTGTGAAATGGTGAACAAGGGAACAAGAATGCTGGCTTTGCTGTCTGTCACACATCAAACGGCCAATGTTACAGTCCCAGTGCTTGATGGTGCTCGGATTCGATGGAAAGGACATTAGATTTGTGGGTAGGAGACACGAACAGAAAGTGTTCTGACTGACAGCATTGTGCTTGTCTGCTGACATCTGGAAGGGGTCCGTGAAACAGGTAGAGGACGGTTACACGGATGGGAGCCGAGTTACTTGTGTGACGTAGCATTGGTGCGCTTGCACTTACACTCGGTGGCTCGTGCTGGAGGTCTGGTGTCACAATCACTCTATCTTATTTTTTGAGACGGGACCTCTCCCCAAACCTGAAACTCACCAACTCAGGTTTCTACTCCCAGCGCTGGGGTTACAGGTGCGTGCCACCGCACCCCACTTCACATCTCCAGGCCTAACTTTATCTCTGATATTGTACTTCATAAAGTGTTAAATAATACATCTCAAGTAATTACTTGCCATAAGGAAGGAAATCATTTCTGAGAGCGATTTACAAAATGTGTTTTATAGTTACATTCATTTGTCTCACAAATGTAGCTCAAATAAACTGGTGTGGTGTGACTTCCTGGGGAGCTGTGAACAAATTCTATCTACTCCAGACAAGCAGAGACATCAAACCAAAGAAGCAATGCCACCACAATCGAGTTTGGCGGGCCAATTTGAGTTGACTTAAAGGCCTGCGGGTGAAAGGTTCCTTAGAGGGACACACAGGTGACTCAGCCAGCTGCATCGCCGCCAAGCCCACCCCAGCTGGGGTGGTGACTCACAGTAGCCACATCTGTGGAATTCCCTGGATAGCTTGCAGGCATCTCCACCAACAACCTCCTCATAACCTCAGAGAGGGACCCTCCTGAGTCTTACAAGTTTCTAATAGTTCCTGAGCGCCCCCCCCTTCCTCATAAGGGAATGTTTCATGCATGGACGGAAGGGCTACCCAACAACCTGGGGCTAGTAATTACCTTTGTGACCCCCAGAAACACTGTATTTCACCTGCACCTCCGTTCCAGAGGCAAAGTGGGGCAGGAGAGAGAGAATCCTTTTCGTCGTTGACTTCCAGAGATTGCCTGGAGTCCCAGTGAGGCAACGAGACAGGATTTAGACGCTTCACGTCGCTCATGAATAGATTTGATTTTAGTGTTGAGGACCAGTTAACAAGTAGAAAAGGTGGCATAGAGATTTGTTGAGAAAAATACACAAACCTCCAAAGGAGAAACAAACCTTCAAAGAAGTTCGCAGAAGTCTGCTGAAAATGGGAGTGTGGAGACAGTGTTCTTCAAGTCTCGTCAGTGTGAAGACACCCGTACTCACCTGTGGGAGGGAAGCAGCTGTCACAGGCTGCCACCACCAGCATCTTTACATCTTTGGGATTTCAGAACAAGTCCATTGGTGGGGGGGAGGTGGCTCAGTGGGTAAAGCACTTGAGGTTGGATCCCCAAAACCAACATGTCCATAATCCCATTCGAGGCGCGTGAATCTCGAGGGCTTAGTGGCTGCTAGTCTCCCCAGGCTCAATGAGAGGCCCTGTCTCAAAGTAAAAGGTAGAGGAGCTAGAGAGATGGCTTCGTGATTAAGAGCGTTGACTTCCAGAGGACCTGGGTTTGATTCCTAGCACCCACGTGGCTGTTTACAGCCATCTGTAACTCCAGTTCCAGGGGATCTGACACCTTTTTCTGGCCTCATTGGGTATCAGGCAGGCAAAACAACCATCCACATTAAAAACTAAAAAACAATAAAAGGTAGAGAGCTATCAAGTTGGCTCAGCATGTAAAGGCACTTCCTCCAGGCCTGACAGCCCAGGTTTGGTTCCTGAGATCCACATGGTGGGTGGAAGGAGAATACCAGCTCTTGGGAACTGTACTTCACACGCACATCACAGTACACAGAGAGAATAAATAAATATTAAAATTGAAGAAGACACTTGATGTTGACCTGTGGCCTCCATGTGCATACACCAGACACAAAGTGAGTCTGCCGAAGAATCTTGTTAGCTTCTGTGACCTTAAAGATGTTTTTGACCCTGTACTGTGTGTGGTCTGCTGACCTAACATTCCCTCTGGTTCCATATCATGTCTCCACGGCTCACTTCTTTTTCCAGGCAGCTCTTTGCAAGCGGAGATGGTGTTTATGGTGCTGACATCAGGTGCACATGGTCCCTGCCTAGTGGTACCAGTGCCTAGTGGTCTCCCCAGTAGCTTCCTAGTGTCCCTGTCCACTACAGCATCCTTTAAGTCTTCACAGTTGATGCCTCCGGAACAGCCTCTCACCCTGGGGGAATGGAAGCCGTTGGGTGAATGAGTGATGCTTGGGGGTTCTTCCTGGAGAGCCTTAGCAGAATTAAGCCACTGGTCCCTCTCTCCTCAGCCTTGTCCACATACCTCTAAATGTTAGCCTGCTTTCTGAAGCCCCAGTGTCCAAAGTCATGGTGTTACCAGCTTGGCTTTCGGGTGACTGCCCACTCCCTAGAGCATCACCCTGCTGTGCACAGGTGCCCTGACTGTATCCTTTCTTTTCCATAAAGACCAGTCTCAGCCTTCCAACCTGCCCCGTAGGCCTTATATTATAACTTCCTCTCTTTAAAGGCACTGTCTCCAAATGCAGTAACATTTCGAGGCTCAGGGGTTGGGATTTCAGCCTTTCGATTTGGGGGCGGGGCACAGTTCAGTTCCTAACACCTGTGAAGAATTTGAGCTAGAGTATATGCCTTTCAACGTAATTATTTGGCTTTGCGATTGGGGTTGGATTCACCGAACTTTTTCTACTTTATCTGAAGTTGACCTGCCGTAGAGGTCTTCACGTGAGTCTGGCCTAGGAGGAAAGATGAACCTACTCGGTAGCTATCTTATCTATTTTTTTTGAGTGTCCTGCACAAGTTCCCTTCTACTCTGAATGCTCTGGTCTGGGAAGGCCTGGAAGGAGAGTTGCTGCCAGGCTGGAGAAATACAGCACCTTCATGAGAAGACAGTGACATGAGGCACGTGTCTCCAGAACACAGTCGCTGGAGATAGGCCATGTGACACATTGAACTTAGAACTGTAGTGGGAACTTTGCTTCCATGGGGTTGTGCTTATGAAGGAACGGCTAGGGTATGTGGTGGTTGTGGTTGAATGTGGTGATTTCTGGAACAGCTTTGGGTCCAGAAATCCCCAGCTACCTCAGTATGTGGCCTGTGGTGTGAAGGATGAGTGATGGAGAGAACAGAGTAGCAGGAGCCAAAACGAATAGGCTCCCTCGGGCCTCACAGAGACCTGGAGCCTTTGTGAGGGACTTTTTTTTTTTTTTTTTTTTTTGAGTTTGTCGAGACAGGGTTTCTCTGTGTAGCTTTGCGCCTTCCCTGGAACTCGCTCTGTAGCCCAGGCTGGCCTCGAACTCACAGAGATCTGCCTGGCTCTGCTTCCCGAGTGCTGGGATGGATTAAAGGTGTGCGCCACCTCCGCCCAGCTTGTGAGGGAATCTTAAACAGATGTGTTAGGAACAAGGGACGTCGAGGAAGGGGTCCATGCTACAAAAATGTCCAAGGAAGCATTGTGTGTGTTGCCATGGGTCCTGCCCCGGGTCGTCGCACTCCCTGCTCCCTCTGCCTGGCACAGCCTTGCCTCACTCACTTGTCGCCACTAGTGAACCTTCAGAAGACCGTCCACTCTTTATCACTGTTTTTTCCTGTCATTCACCATCTGAAGTCAGAATCTTGTCTTCACTGACACCTGCTTAATGCTCCATAATTATTTGCTAAATGGAGGCATCCATGCAGGCAAAGCACCCGTACACAAAAAAACACATAAGATTTTAAATCACTTTTGGAAACAACAATAGTATGTTGTCCTAGGTAGGGTTACTGTTGTTGTGATGAGACGTCATGACCGAAAGCAACTTGGGGAGGAAGGGCTTGCAATTCCACGTCATAGTCTGAAGGGAGTCAGGACAGGAACTTAAACAGGGCAGGATCCTGGAGGCAGGAGCTGATGCAGAGGCCATGGAGGAGTGCAGCCTACTTACTGGTCTGTTCATCATGGCTCTCTCAGCCTGCTTTCTTATAGAACCCAGGGCCACCAGCCTAGGGACTGCACCACCCACAATGGGCTTAACCCTTCCATCAATCACTAATTAAGAAAATGCCTTATAGCTGGATCTTATGGAGGCCTTTCCTTATTTGAGGTGTCTTTTCAGATGACTCTAGCTTGTGTCACGTTGACAGAAAAGTAGCCAGGACGTATGTCGAATGGAGAGAAACAAAAACATGAAGTATCTTATTTACTGGGTATTGACGCGACATTTTAAGTATTTCCTGTTAAATTTTAACATGAAGAAGATAAAATGGAATCAGACCTTGAGGGTTTCATAGGGAATTCGAAAGGCTAGGTTTTAAACAGGTCATCATTGGAGAGAATTCTGGAAAGCACCCCAGGTCTGTCCATGTAGCCCAGCCCGCCTGGCCTGGAACTCACTGTGTGAACTCCAGCATGGTGTTAGGCTTGCAGTGATCCTTCCATCTCAGCTTCAGGTCTGTTGGAACTGTAGGTATGCCCCGATATGTGGATACTTTGTAATTGATGTTTACCCTTCCTTTCCTTATGATTGTAAGTAAAAACCCACAATGGAAGTAAGGAGACTAGTGACTTTGTCTCTGCAAGCCCTGGCTTCCTTTTCAGGTCACATTTCACATGCTGCCAATGTCTTGAGATACTGGGTGTATTGCTCATGCTTTTGTTATTTTAAAATTATAGGAGTTCTTTGGACCTCCTGCTGGACCTTTACATCTAACAGGCATGTTACTGTATCATACATATCTTTTCCTTGCTTTGAATGGCTGCGTTTCATTCAGAGCATTTCCTTAGTATGTTTCATTTTTCAGTGTGTAAAAACATTAGGCCTAGAACACTGCCACAGTCTTTGCTAGACGGCCAGAAGGGAGAAGGCTGGGATGTAACTCCTGGTACAGTGAGTGCCTAGCATGCAGGAAGCTCTGGGTTCAATCCCCTGCACCATCTAAACCAGACTTGGTGGTGCTTATCTTGGGATCAAGTAGGATTAGAAGTGTAAGACCAGCCTGGGATAAATTCGACCCAAATCTGGGGTAGATCTGTCTAGCACAAATGACCCTGGCTCCTCATCTTAATGTGTTAGTGAAGCTCCCTCCTCACTGCCGTGGGCTCGTCCTTGCCTTTTGAAGTCCCTCCCATATCTGCCTGTTGCCGAGTGGATGGGAATGATGGAGTTCAGGCCGAGGGGCTGCTCAGCTTATCGGGACTGTCCGAGGATATCCAGGCTTTGATGAAGGAGCAGAGAGGGTCTCGGACAGCTGGTCAAAACAAGCTTGTCCTGCCTTGTGGGAGGGACAGAACTTTCCAGATGATCTTTTGGTTAAGACCTTAATTAAAAACAGCCCTGGTCCACTTGTGGCAAGAATTTATTAAAGGAAAATAACCATGAGCGAGTCAATGTTGTCTTCTCAAACAGAGCGCCCACGTGGGAGTCGTGGCTTAAATTCTGGTGAACTAACTCAAGGAGCCAAGCCACCATGGACTGGTTACTTAACAGTTCGTGATGCATGTAATTAGGGGAAGGATTGATCTCTGAGATCTAAGAATCTCTGAACTTGAAGACACTATGATTTGTGGCTTAATTAGAAACTGTAATATCATGGTGCCAGGAGGAAGATGTATAGTACTTAATTTCCCCTGTGCCAACCCAATCTTAGACTCACTGAGTGCCTCGATGTATCCGTGGAGTCTTCGTTATTACTGGAGGGAAGTCTCTTGCTTGTTCTCTGTAAACTAGAGAGAAAAACACAGATTTCTTCCACAGTGCCGTAAAGTGGGAAGCAAAGCAACCCTTCTGTTGTGTTCGGAACCAGAAGGGTTACGGGTATCTAAGGCTTCCCCGCCCTGACACCCCGTTCCCTGCTGCATGCTTTCATGATGCTTGTATAATCCTTGGTGTGAATGAGCACTGGGGGCTGCACTGGGGTGACAGTGAACCTCATACACACTTGTAGAAAGAAAGCTTGACAGATGCAAGGAGAGTGACCGGCTGTGGGCTCTGGCATCAGAGAAGGCACGGTAACCATGGTGCCAGAGCTGGAACCCCTGGCACCAGTTGTAGATGGGTGTGGCCTTGAACTGAGCAAGGTCCCTCTGAGTTTGTTTGTTCCTCCCTGCAGCTGTTCTTTGAAGTCTGTAAGTGGTATGTCCATTTTACAGAGGAGGAGCTTGAGGCCTGGGTTAGTTACAACATGCTCAGAAGCATGAGGGAAAAAAAAATGGCAGCCAACCCAGACTTCTTGTTGTGAGACTTGGGTGTTATTATTTGGTCTTTTATATGGATGGTGAGATCAGAACACTTAAAAATAACAAAAGGCAGCGCTAGGGAAGCAGAGAGGCCGCGTGCGTGTGCGTGTGCGTGTGCGTGTGCGTGTGCGTGTGCGTGTGTGTGTGTGTGTGTGTGTGTGTTAGTTTTTCAAGGCAGGTTTTCTCTGAACTCTGGTTATCCTGGAACTCACTCTGTAGACCAGGCTGGCCTCAAATTCGGAGATCCACCTGCCTTCGACTCCTGAGTGCTGGATTAAACGCTAGTACTACGCCTGTCTTGTGAGACCCCCATCTTCAAACAGACAAAACCTATGATGACGACAACAAAAAGGATAATAATAGGGCAAGAGTATTACCAGCCAGTTTGTTCTTTGAAAAGGGAAAGGGGGTGTGTGGTGGTGAGCATTACTAAAATTCACTGACTTGCTGGACAGACAATAATTCGGGTGATATGGGCGGTAAGAATTAGCTCTGTTGAGTATATAACAATAATAATTGCTGTTTTATTGTAGTCTTTCTTGGCCTTCTGGTCCCTTCCAACATCCTCAAAGAAAAAGACAACTTTTCCAGCTAAGGAATGTTTAAGTCTTTGCATACTTGAGATATCGTCCAGACTCTATCTCTGTTTATTAGATGACTTCCCACAGTAGGAACCCTCTTTCCCTCCCGTAAAAGTCCCAGGCCAGACAACAGTAACGCATGGCTTTAATCCCAGCAGAGACAGATGGATCTGCGTGAGCAAGAGGCTAGCCAGAGCTGCATTGTGAGTTTCAGGCAAGACTAGAAGCATGAAAACGAAGGGAATAGCCACACTGCTTGAGGTTTTAGTTGTTCAATTCCAGTGGCCTTCTGAAAAAGGAGAGTCCTGGGAAAACTTAATGGTTGGGTCCACTTACACAGTGGGAAAATCTTTCAGACCTTTCAGAACCAAGAGTTGGTCTGTGGGGCTGGAGAGATGGGTCAGTGGGCAAGAGGGCTTGTTCTGCCAGCGTGAGGACCTGAGTTTGAATCCACAGCACCCACGTTAAAAAAAAAAAAAAAAACAGGCATGACCAAATGTGCCTGTAAACTCAGCTTGGTCTTCCTGGCCTCTGTGGAGCACACATGTGCGCATGCTCGCCTCACCAGGTGGTTGGTCTGTATGCCCAGATGGGAAGTGCTGCTGAGAAGAAGGCTCAGTTGGACCAAGCCTCTCTGGTTTGGTAAAGCATCGGGGCAGTAGCAGCTCTTACCAGTGACTGTCACTTCGACACGGTTTGATAGCTTGTGACAAGACAACACCAGCCTCAGAAATAGCGTTGGCTTTTTGATGCAGAAAGAAGCCAGTCATGCAGGGCATGAAAACTGGCCTAAGTCAAGGTTGGAAATACACAGTCGTCCACAGAAAACGTTAAAATTGGGGTTTAAAAAAAAGTAGTTTGTTCCTATGGTATTAATAGATTACTCTGCTCAAGTTATGTAAAAGCTATTTTCATTCAGCGAAGGGGAATGAGAAACTTTGGAGCAAAGGCCTCTGATGTCCTGTTCCAATCTGAGCACCCTTGAGGAAAAGCTAAAGCCTGCTGGGGAAGGGGCTGGGAGTTGCCTGTCTGCTCCCCCTATACTGGCTTGGTAGCAGGTCCAGCAGAAAAGGCCTGCTCAGGGCCAGCCAGAGCTGCTTCTGTCATCCTCACCCTCCCTGCCATCTGCACCCAAGCTGGGCTTGGTTGTAAGATTTATTCAATGACATATGTGACTCGGGGACTATTGGCTAGGTAATGTGATAGTTTTTATTTGCTTTAACTTCAGCTTCCAGTGTGGCGTGATGGGAAAGAGCACCAAACAATCTTGGATCCAAAGCCCCAAGTTCAAGTTTCAGCCTTGACATTAGCTTTTGCCTGAGTACCTCTTCGGGCTCTGTTTTCTTGATCCGTGAAATGGGAATCATAACACTCATGCACTTGCTCTTATGCAGCGACGAAGGGCTTTGTAAACTTTAAGTCAGCAGGCAAGCCAGACAGGGAAGGATCAATCCCATGTCTTTTGTGGTCCACCAAAAATACATGCTTGTTTTCAATTTTTGGATAATCACCAAATCAATCTCAATCTCTCTCTCTCTCTCTCTCTCTCTCTCTCTCTCTCTCTCTCTCTCTCTCTCTCTCTCTCTCTCTCTCTCTCTCTCCCTCTCTCTCTCTCTCATTTTGTATTTCTGCTTGTTGCTTGTGATGGGTTCTCATGTTGTCCAGGTTGCCTCTAAACTCCTCTGTGTTTTGGAGGCAGACCTTGAACTCCTGTCCTACTGTTTCTCGCCTCCAAGCCCTTAGATTCCAGGCATGCCTCATCATGCCCTCTCCTTTTTATATTTTTACCCAGTATTTTTTCTCTATGGAATTCTGTGTGTTGGAAGTTAGGGTGTTTCTCTAACTAGTGAATACACTTCCGTTATCCCCTCCACATAATTCACCATTCCTTTAGCAAATGCAGTTTTGTTTGACTTTGCTTTGTTTGTTAGGTTTGATATGGGCGTCTCTGCAGCTGTGACTGTCCTGGAACTTTCTACATAGACCAGGCTGGCTTCGAACTCAGAAATCCGCCTGTCTCTACCTCCAGCTGCTGGGATTAGAGGTGTGCACCGCTCCTGGCATATATGCGGTTTCCAGTAGATGAAAGCTGCCTCGTTTGTGCTGCAGAGAGCCCCACACTCCTCACTATAGCAGTGGTTTGTGATGGTCACCGTCTTAAAACAAGTCTCGGGGTGGCTTTGGCTGCGGAGTCGAAGCTGGTAATTACACGCTGGTTTTTCTATGGTTGTCCCCAATCTGAGTAACATAGACACCAGAGGGAGTTTTTAGTGAATCAACTGAACCGGATACTTCCCAGCTGTCTCTCTTTCTCTGCTCTGGAGGCTCCAGTCTGAGTGGCTGGCTGTTACTCACACAGGCAAGTCACTTGTTTACAAGCAAAAGCTAACTTCATATCAGACTGTCATTTTAATTGAACTAGGCTTGTTTGTAATTCAGAGATCCCCCTCCCCTCGCCCTCCCCCCAAATAAAAAATTCATGACTTTACTTGATTTGGGGGTTTCCCTTGTTGATATTGGGGGTGTAGAAGGGATTCAGGAGTTGCTAGTATGAGTTTTTATGAAGCATTCAAAACTTATCTGAAATTCTGACCAAACATTTTTTCCTTCTAATTTTTCTAACAAAAATGGAAACTCCAGCTGTATAAATAATGATTTTTGTTTGAAACTATTTCTTCCCTTGTTTTTAGAACCATCGAGGGAATTAAATTATAAATAAGTCTTAGCAAAGAACAACTGTCACTGTGTTTGTGCTTTGACCCTCGCTCAGCTCAGGGCGCAGAGGCAGTGATGATACGTGGATAAAGCCAGCTCTTTGTGGAGGCAGAAAGGGGTTTATGCAGCTGTTGTTTTTTATTGTGTCTTCATTTTATTTGTTAACTTATTGCTTGGTTCTTTTAGATGATTTAAACGTAATATTTTTATGTATTATGTATATGCGTGTTTTGCCTGCCTGTATGTCTGCACCATGTATGCAGTGCCCATGGAAGCCAGAAGAGGGCAGTAGAACTGCTGGAACTGGAGTTAGAGAGTTTGTGAACTGACATGTCAGGGCTGGGAATTGAACCAGGGTCCTCTGGAGGAGCCGCCAGTGCTCTTAACCACTGGGCTATCCTTTTTTTTCTTCCTTTCTTTCCTTCCTTCTTTCTATCTTTATTTTTTTTAATTTCACAGATATTTTAACTGTCTAGAAATGGTGTTTTCTGTGTATTCATTTGCTACTGTGTGTATGTGGCGTATGAGTAGTTTGGGGATGGTGAGCATGCCTTGCATGTACTTCTGGAGGCCAGAGGTCAACCTCCATGTTTCTCTGTCACTCTCCACCAGATTTTGAGACATGGTCACTCAGCCTGGAGCTTAACACCCGACATCTATCTCTGTCTCCTGGTGCTGGGGTTACAGGCACATGACCATGTTCTGCTCTTTAAATGGGTGCTGGGGATCAAACTCCAGACCTCCTGTTTGCATACCAAGCACTTGACCTCACCAAGCTCTAAAATGTTTTTCCAGAAGAGTTTATTGGATCACTTTTTAAGACTATGGTTCCTTTGAACCCATGGCCTCCATCCCCATGTTTTCTTTGGGGAGGTGATTTTTTTTCATAGAGATAAGCTCAGTTGGTAGAGTGCTTGTTTGGCACACAGGAAGTCCTGGGTTCCATCTTAAAACAGTATAAACCGGGTGTGGTGATACTTGCATATAATACCTGCACTCAGGGATGGGTACAGGAGAACAGAAGCTCAAGGCCAGCCTGGCCTTCTCAAAAAAAAAAAAAAGGTTCACATTCATTTCTCTCCCAGACCTCATCCTATTTAACACTTGTGGTAGGAATGCCCAAGTCCATGGCCACCATTAATCTTTATCTGTAGGTTTGTATTTTAGGTTTGAACAAGGACACATTAGGATAGACTAGGAAACCTTCTTGTCAAAGCACCATGTGTATTCTGATCCTCCTCATGGTTGTGTAACAAGGATTTCCCCCATGTTATTGGACAATTGGTTTCATCTTTTTTTTTTTGTAAGCTTTTTTTATTATACTTGATTTTTATCTTTTGAAATAGGGTCGTTGGGTAGCCCAGAACTTAATACGTCAGACTGGTCTCAAACTCACAGAGATCCACCCACCTCTCTCTCTTGAGTGCCAGGATTAAAGGCATACATCATCAGGCTCGACCCTTGTCACATCTTAAAATCAACTTTTCTTCTAGAGAGATTATGCTCTTATCTGTTATCTTATCTATATGTTATCTATTATGTTTTTCATTCCACAAATTCTCAACCAGTGCATATCTTTGACAGTTCGTTACTTCCAAGAAATTGTTGCAATTATTTAACACAATTATTCAGGAAAAAAAGTAAGTAACTTAGATTAGAGGTGTCAACTTCATCTACACTGAACATATTTCTAGAATGTTCCAAAGGAAACATTGATGTTAATTTTTTTGTGAGAAAAATGTAGTCATTAGTCTAATGAAACGGGAGGGGATGTGACCTGAGTAAGGGCAAGAGTGAATAGAGGGCCCGTGGTCAGCATGGGGTCCACTTGGTCCATTTCTTACCTCTTTGGCTTGTTGGGAGGAAACCCCTGTAGAAAAGAAAGCACACCTCCTCTCTGTTCCCGCCAGTCTTTAGTGCTGTAGTTCTAAGAGTGACTTGTTCTGTTAAAAGTGAAGGCCGCACGCTGAAGCGTAAGGCTGCTCAGACTCTGCTTTCCAGATTGACTTGTTACTACTTCCGCCAAGAATAAATTCAGTGGACATCTTGAAGGCGACACATACTGATGGTTGTGGGAAGGGCAATGATCGACGGTGGAAGATGGGAAGGTCCTGCCGCAAAGGTGGGCAGGACCTGCCTTGGTGAGAGAGAGCGTCTCGGGGGGCGTGTACTGTGTTTGTTTTACTTTACTGTGGTAATGTAGGTGGAACATGCAGATTTAACTCTTATGTTTTTACTTGGTGTGTGTGTGTGTGTGTGTGTGTGTGTGTGTGTACTCTGTACAGGCATGTGGAGGTCCACACTGGGTGTCCTCCCCAGTATTTCTCCATCTTACCTTTTGAGACAGGGTCTCTCACTGAACCTGTAAATGGCCAGTGGGCTCTAGGGACCTACCTGTATCTGCCTCCCCAGCACTGGGATTTCAGGGACATGCCATTGCTCCTGGCTTTTACATGGGTTCTTGGGACCAAACTCAAGCTCTGGCACCTGCACACATAGCATTTTACCAATGGAACCATCTCATCAGCCCCAACCGTCGCCATTTTAACTGTTTTTAGGTGTATGATCTAGTAGCAGCAGGTACATATCATCCCTGTCCATTTCCAAAGTGTTTTCACCCTCCCCACCACAGACTCCCTGTTCCCTCCAGCCCCGCAGGAGGTCTATTTTCTATTCTCTATGAAGTTGACTGCTCTAGGTAAGTTGTACAGGTAGAATCAAACGTTTGTGTGAGCAGTTTGTTTCACTTAGCACAGTGTCTTCAAGTTTCATCCATGCTTAGCTTGGGTCAGAGCCTCATGCTTTTTATGACAATAGTGTTCCTTTATATGTGTGTGCCCATTTTGCTTACCATTCATGTATTACTGGGTTGTTGGTACGGTTCCACTGTTTGGATCCCACAGGGAATGCTGCCTGGCTGTTGGCATGCTTGAACCTCTGTTTTCACCTTCTTTGGGTATGGGGCCCAAGAGATGACTTGGCGGTTAAAAAACACCTGCTGCTCTTGCAGAGAATCCAGGTTTAGTTCCCAGTACCTGTTTGCTTGGGTGTATTTCAGAAGGAACTGTTGTCCTGTAGTAACACAGTGTGTAACTTTTTGAAGAACTGTGAGAATTTCCTGCAGTAGCCATGCCATTTTCCCTTGTACATACAGTAGAAGACTATGGAAGGAGACTTCCTGAGCCTTTTGAATGCCACCTGTCACTTTAACCTAATCTGCCTCATCTTCATTAGTCACTGCATCTCCCAGGGTTGTTTCTGCCCTGGAGAGCCCTCCTCCCTGACCTGCTGGCTTTGGTTGTTTTACCGTTGATCTGGATGGGTGTGCTGTCTGTGAGGTGCTGGGAGGCTCTGACTCAGTTACCTGTGTTCTCCAGCATCGGGGAGCAGCGTGGTGTGCGCTAACCCTGTGCCCGCCACAGTCTGCCATGAGCCCTCTCTTTCTCTTGGAGACCTTTGCTGTAATAGGTGCAGCTTCATGGGAATGAAAAATTCATCCTGTTCTGCCAACCCAAAGGAGCGGCTCCTCACATGTCAGATATTATTTTACCAATTATCTTGGTGACTCAGATGCTTTTCCATCTCTCAAAGCAAAGTTTAGAATAGTATGAGCTTCTGGAATATTCAAATTTTGAGATACTTTCTGTCATTCCAGCAAAAGGAAGTCTCCAGAGGAAGTTTAGGATTATTTGAAATGCTTTTACACTTTCCATTAAATATGTGGTATGTGCTCTACATCTGGACATGATTCCTTACATAGAGCCATGTAGACAAAGCCTTTCCTGAGCTGATGATGTCTCAAGTCTGTGTGTGTGTGTGTGTGTGTGTGTGTGTGTGTGTGTGTGTGTGTGTGTGTTCCCCTTCAACCTTGGAAGCCTTTAGGAGCAGGAGGAGGTCTGTGGGTGCCATTATCTTCTTGGCAGATAAAGAGGCTGTCAACACAGAAATCTGGATCTGCCCAGAAATCTTCTGGGGTGCTATTTGGGGTAGGAGCCAGGCCACCCACCTTCCTTTCTGTGACCAGCCACCATGGACATTCCCCAGGTCCAGGGCTACCTTCTTGACACTTGGTTTATTTTGTTGTTGTTGTTTTTCTTACAGCATCGTGGTGCCGGATCTGAGTGGACTCACAGTGCTAAACATTCAATCAAAAATTTTCCCCAGACCTCACTCCTTACAAAACACATAATCTGAAATCTTCAGTTGGGGACCATTTCTAATAACGTGGTTAACAAAATGAATTGTAGTACTTGACACCATGTGAATTCCAGCAGGGCTGCCCTTCACAAGTTGTGTGACGTGTCTGCCGCTGCACGGCTATTGGTGCTTTCATTTATTTGATGGGAATCTCCTGTCAGCCTCTGTGGTGTTTTAAGTAGATGTTAACAAGTTCATTTTGGTTGAGACAGTTTCTCTGGCCCAGGCTTATCTGCACTCATTCAGTATGTAACCCAACCTGGCTTTAAACCCATGGCAATCCTCCTGTCCCCACTGTGAGCCACTGTGCTCAGCTAACTAGTTGACAAAGTAAGCTTGCTTTGGGCTTTTGAGAATAACATTTTTGTGTAGCTACAGAGTTGACATTGAGACAGATGAATGGTATGTTTGTTAGTTAGCTCATTCCTCATGAAAAGAATGTCTGGTAACCACTATGATCCCTAGTGAACCCCCAGACACACTAGCTGTCCCCTTTTCTGAAAGTCAGGTTGCAGTGTGTTTTGCTGTCCACTGTGTATATTCTTGGTTACACAGCAGTGCCCAGAAAACGGTGTGGAAAGCCAGCCCCTGCCTCGCAGTTTTGCACAGCTTGTTTGTGTGCGCATTCACGAGCAAGCAGGGTCCCTGGAAATGAAATGTTAGGTCCACCACAGCAGCAAAGCAGAAAACGTATTTTCTTAACTGTTTGATGCAAGACTTTGTTATTAAGTCTCGGGAAAGGTTACAAGTTAATCCAAGGGCCTTGGGAAGTCCCCTTGAGTCATGGGCGAGTGTGGTAGCATTGAGATCTGGGCCTCTCGAGCCACCCAGATCCAACTCTTTGGTCTTTTTTATCCCCAGACCCAGCACAGCTCTAACACAGTAGGTTTTAGTCATCTGGGTCTTAAGTTCTCCCTCATTAGGGTGGAGAGTGGGGGCCAGACCACACTGACTTGACTCCTCTCAGATAAGACTCCTTGGTGAGCCAGCATGTCATCCTTGGAAAGAACGGTGTTTGTCTTGTCTTTCTTCTCAGAATTACAAGGCTTTGGGAACACTAACCATCGATCATTACCTATAGGTACTTGGTTCTAGGAAACCCCCTGGAATACTAAAATGGACAGGTGCTCAGGTCTCTTGCATGAAACAGTAATGGTATGTGTACACTCGCTCATACTTGTGACCATATCTCCTGCAGTGTAATGCTGTACTATAGTTAATACCGTGTTGTTTGTGGGAATAATAAAAACGAATGCATGTGTTTAGTACAGATACCTAGATTTTCCCCTGGATATCTTCAGCCTTTGGTTAGTTGACGGTACAAATGCCTACTTTCTCCTTTTCAAAAAATAAAAAGTGTGTGTGTGTGTGTGTACGCCAGAAGAGGATGTTGTGCCTTTGGGGCTGGAGTTATGTGGGTCCTCTCCAGCAAGTATTCTTATCCACTGAGCCATCTCTCCAGCCCCATTTGCTCCATTTCTAAGACATGGATTCTTTTCCATTAGTGCATTTGAAGGCCGTCCTTCCTCTTCCTCTGCATTTGCTGATAAAACATGGCACATCTTGTAATCCTGGTTTCATATAACCAGAGAGTTTGTCTTTACTCGTGGAGGCAGTATAGCATGATCCTTACTTACTAAGTGTTATTAGAAAGACTTGGGTATAATGGTCATTCATATTCAAAATTCTGGGGTTCAAGTCTCCACTCTACAACTTTGAGAGTCTTCACTGTTACCCTATGGAATCTACCCCATTTTGCAGTTTCCTAAATAGCAGAAAGTTTTGCCATGTGTGACTTGGAGAGGATGAAGTAATTGGGTTTCCTTAGCAGTCTGACTTAGGGCAGAAGGCCCATATGTATTAACCACACATGTTTTCATGGACTTATTTTACCAAAGGTTTAGGATTTACCCTTGAAGGCTTTGAAATGTCAATTTGGTATGCATGGGAGGTGTGTGAAACACCACAGATGACGCTCAAGGTTGGAGCCATTGCTGAACATGATGTCAGACACCTGCTTGTAGACTGGGAATTAGAGTGAGCTTTGTAACCATTTTCCGAATTATTATGGATTATGTACACAGGGTAGACAGCTCAACATTGAAAGAGAACCCAAGAAATCCAAAGCAAAAAACCAAATCCGTGTTAACCAACAGCAGGTTTGTAAAAATGCCACGTTGTGTAATGGGCCACAACCACCTTAAACCCAGAGGTGGTCCTTCTGTGTGAATTGTCTTCCTGGTTGATATCAGGAGGGGATCAATTAGCATATTAGCTTGTGTCTTGTCAGAGCCTGAGGACTGAAGGATTTCCACATTGTCCTGTTGAATGTCATGGTGGAGGGAGAGTCCTCAGCCTGGTCCGGTGCTCTGCAGCTAATAATGGATGTGGGGGAAGGGAGCCGTTTCTCTTAGGAAGGTTCTTGCCCAAAGGACAAAAAGCTTAAGCAATACTGTGTTATTAGAGGTGTGTGCACGCACATGGACATGCGTGCACAAACATGAGAGAAAAAACAGGTAAGTCTTGCTGTTTTTGCCTTATATCAGACGACTCACCCTTGTCCCCTTGGTACAGGGATGTAGTCAGAATCTCCAAACAACTGAGTTCCCTGCCCAGGACTCTGGAACTCTAAACTTGAGCAGGTCTTGGTAGTTACCACTGGAGCACACTCGCCAGCAGCTTTCTGGGGTTTCCAGATCTACTGTAATGACGGTGACCTGTGCTGATGAAGCCTCCAAGGAAAGGTCCATGATGAATTAGAAAACACACTTTCATTATGCCATCTTGTGTAGACATTGCTGTACAATTAGGAATTCAACATCTCAGCGAATAGCCTGTGAAGTAATGTTGTGTGTGTGTGTGTGTGTGTTGGGGGGTGACTGAAAGCACATTCATCCATTGTAAACTGTCACTAACAGTCACTGCTATCCTTTTTTTTAAAGATTCATTTTGTTTGTGTGTGCGTGTGTCTCTGTGTGTATGCGTGTGCATGTGCTCATGCATGTGGTTGTCCTTGGAGGTCAAGTTCCAGGTGGTTGTGAGCCACCTATATGTATGCGTGGTGCCCACTGAGACCAGAGAGGGCGTCACATCCGCTGGAAGTGGAATTATAGCAGTTGTGAACACCCATGTGTGTCCTGGGAACTGAGGCTGAGTCGTCTCTCATCTGTTTTTTATTCTTGGTAGTAGATGGGCTTTTCAAGTGACCAGAGTAAGCCATAAGGATAAGAAGCCAAATTTCAGGTATCACACTGCCTTTGATGTTGAGCAAATGAGAACCAGAAAGGAAGAGGCGGGAGAGACACAATGTGCTAGAGCAGCAAGGACCCGTCTCCTCCTGCTCTCTTCCTGGTTCCACGTGGAAAGGATTTTTACTCAGCTGGCCCCGTTCTTCTGCAGGTGGATTATAGGTAATGATGGGCAAAGCTGAGCAGTGAATAGTGAAAGCTAGTTTGTAATGGGCTCCTTGTCGCTCTGAGTATCTGGAGTGCTCCCAGCGCACAGCCTAGGAGCCTCTCCAAAGAAGCAAGAATCCGCTCTTCAAGGTGTGCGAGCTTGTGCGAGCAACCAGGCTGCCCTGAGTGCTGACGTAAACCCTCCTACTGGCTTCTGAGTGCTGAGAGTCAGTGGAGGCTTGCACAGGTCTTCTTCACCCCTCTTGCAGGACTCACAGCTCTGGAGATGCTACCCTGGTGCTTCATCATATTTGGGGCAAAGTTAAACGTTTGTCTTTATTTTATACACCTGTGCAGCAGCCGCCTGACCAGATGCGGTTTTTATTTTATGTTTTATAGGAGAGCTTAAAATACGATATGTAGCAGGGCATAGTGGTTCATACCCTAAATTTCAGTAATTGGGAGGCTGCAAGGAAAAAGAAAAGATCACAAGGAAGAAAGGAATACATTTATAGGAAGGTAGCTCAGTGGTAGAGCCTTTGGCCTAGCAAGCACAGGGCCCCAGATTTGATCCCCAGCATGGCAGCAACAAGAATTTAGAGAAAATGTAAAAACCAGCCTGTCTCCGGACAGACACAGAGACACTGAAAACCTCTGGGTACTGTGACTTTCATACAGTGTCTGAAAGTGTCCCCTTCAGTTGGAATTAGTTACATGGCAAGTTTGAGAGGAAGAAGGGCAGGTCAGATTCCTTGTCTGATCTGGGGAATTTTATATTTGAGGTCTTTCATTAGGTGCTGCTGTTGATGGTTTACTTATTTAAAAAAAAAAAAAGCTGGGGGTGTCTCATAGTAAGAAACCTCTTATGCAGACATCAGAGCTCACTTAAAAGCATGGGTTGCAAAGAAATATATATTTGTTGTCTTCATTGGATGAGAGTATTTATAGAAATTGAATGATCCCATAAAGCTAAAGCCTGGCTGCCTTCATCTTCAGAGTTCTGCTTTAGTGGTGCATCTCTGAAAAGCCCTTGTCCATAGGGTGGACTTTGCCATGGGAGTCCTGCCATCTCCGAGGTCAGTACCTTTGGCTTAGCTTGGTCACTTCATTCCTATTTACCAAGTTGGCTTTTGTTTTTAAACTTTGGGCTTTGCTGAAGATATTATAACTGTAAGAAAAGATGTTGTGTGCTGAAATTTTCTTTGTATGTGTGTGTGCGTGTGTATGTAGGCCAGAAGTTAGCCTCTGGTGTCCTTCTCAGGAGACATTCACTTTGTGTTTTTAGACAAGGTCTCTACATTGTCCAGGAGGTCACCCATTAAGCTCGGTTGGCTGGCCATTGAACCCCAGAGAGCCACAAGGTCTCACCATGTAGCCCAGGCTGGCCTGGAAGTCGCAGAAAACCATCTGCCTCCGCCTCCCCAGTACCTACCCTGCATTTCTGGCATTTTTAATGTGAGTTCTGGGATCAAACTCCTCACCTAATACTTGCACAGTAAACACTGTCAATTGAGCAATATCCCCAGCTGTTCTCAGTTTAATACAGTTGGGAGCTTTACAGTAATTGTTATAAAGAAACCGCCATGGGAAGTTACACTTTGACAGTCTTGCTGACCAGTCTGCTCCCATTGCAGCTGCCCTCTACTGTCTTGGACAGGCAAATAGTGCTATCATAAATTCTTCCAAGGTTTATGAGATTCAAAGATTTTTGTTTTTGTTTTTGAGACCGGATTTTACCTTGTATCCCTGGCTGATCTACAATTTGATTTGTAGATCAGGCTGACTTTGAACTCAGAGATCTGCTTACCTCTGCCTGTGCCTTGTGTGCTGAGATTAAAAGTGAGCCATCATGCCTAGCTCAAAGATTCCTTTTTTTTTTATACGTATTTGTAGGTGTGTGTGTGTGTGTGTGTGTGTGTGTGTGTGTGTGTGTGTGTGTGTAGTTCACGGTATGCATTACAGAGATCAGAGGACAACTTGCAGGAGTCAGTTCTTTGTGCCATGCGAGTCCAGAGGATTGACCTCAGGTGCCTTTTTCCACTGAACCATCTACCATCCCACTGGCCCTCTGATTTTGTTTGTTTCTCTGTCATCTTAGAACAGATGGCAAGTATATGTTCTACACTTGCTTGCACATTGAACAACACCGAGTTTTCCAGGTTCACAATGAACATTGCTTGCTGTGTGTGTAGATTTGTATGTGGGGAACTTTGGGTAGGTGTGTAGTGCATGCTCATGGTTATGTCTAATGGTGTTGACATCCCTGGGTACCTATTCGTTGTTTATTGATTTTAATGGGGTAGTGAACGTAGGGCCTTGCCCATACTGGGCAAGTACTCTACCACTCAACTACATGCCCAGCCCTGCCTGGTTTTTACTTTTTACTTTGAGACTAAGTTGCCAATGCTGGCCTTGAACTCATTCAGTAGCCCAAGCAATCCTTGAATTTGCAATCCTCCTGCCTCAGCCTCTCTGGTATTTAGGATTAGGCTTGCAATATGGGCCAGCTTGATTTCCTTTCTAAGAATGCTTTATTTTGCACTGATGGTAGCTTAGGAGAGATTCACCAGCGGAGTAGGTACGTTCTGGATTCTTGCCATTCTCATAAAAAAAAAAAATGTACAGTACCCATATGGCTTAAATTTGCATAGCTAAAAATTTCAAGAGGTTGAACATCATTTCATTTAAAGGCCATTTGTGTTTCTCATCTTCTCACTCCCCCTCAAACTGCATGCCCTGAGCTTGGTTTGGTCTTCCTCGGTGGGTCTGTTTCTCTTTGTATTCGAGGGGTCTTTATAGAAAAGGAAGACTGGCTTGAAGTCTGATACAACTCCAAGAATTACCCCAGTTATCGCTTCCTTTATCTTTGAGGGTTTTTGTTTTGTTTGTTTTTCTGGTTTTTGTTTGCCTAATAGAGAAGTTGTATTTGTGTAATACATACGATACATACGTGTGCACATGCCTGTCTCCACCTCTCCGGTGCTGGTTTACAGATGTCCACTGCCATGTCCAGCTTTTACGTGGGTGTTGGGGATTTGAACTTGGACCTTCATGTTTGAACAGCAAGCACTTGGCCAGCTGCGCCATCTCACTGGACCCAGATGTCGCTTTTATGAAACGAATTTCTCTTTCCCTTTTGGCTTCTGAATTCCCCTGTCCCCTCACACATAGAAGAGTTGATTCACAGAATTTCTGTGGTATTATTCTTTCTGTGTTTAAATGTATGGCCCATTTGATGGGTGTCCCAATTCTCTAAAAAGGATGCCCCTGCCTTTGGCCCATACCACCATGATAAAGATTTTTAAAATGAAAAGTCCACACTATTCCCATGTAAAACCAGAAACTGTGCGTCACTGCCCCCCCCACCTCAGGAAGTAGGGGGTGGGGTTAGGTCCTTTTGCAGCTTAAGGTTGTTATTACCACTTTCTCCTTCAAGGGTAATTAATAATGCTTACTCACGAGCATAATGAATGAATGGACTGAATCCACCTGTGTGTTCCCACCTAGGGGGATGATGAAATTTTGCCTTTTGGAACAAATCCCAAGATTTACCTGAAGACAATCTCATTTCACTCAAAGTGTTTCAGTCTTTATCCCCAGGACTGAAGCTGAAAAGAAATCTCTCTTGTTACCTAAGAGCCATGCCTTTTGTGAGTCCTTACTGTGGAGATTCTCAAAGCAGTATGTGCCACAAATGCATGCTCCCACCTTTGACTGTTGCCAGAGTTTTTAGGGCGAATGCCAGAGGTCTGGGGATAGAACTCAGTTGATTAAGTGCTTGCCTTGTACATGAAGCCCTGGTACTGTCCCCTGTGCTGTGTACATCAAAGGTGGGGTAGTTAACACTTGGAATCCCAGCTCTTGAAGGAGGAGCAGGAGTTCAAAGTCATCCTTCCTACATAGCAAGTTCAGGGTCAGCTTGAGCTACATAAGACCACTGTCTCAAAAAAACAAAAACAAACAAACAGTCAAAAACCTGCTCCAACTAGGCTTAGCCAGTTAAAGGAATGTGTAACGATGGAAAGCACAGGATGGATTGATTCCGTTTGGCTACACCAGGAAGGGGAACAGATAAAGGGTTACAGTGACCTATTACTCCCCCCCCCCCCATCCACCTCCAAGTCCATCTTCAAGGTCCTGACATTAGGATTTGGCTTAATGGAGGGCAGGAAGTATTACACAATCATTCAGTCCTGTTCAAGGAGTGCTCCTGTCCATTGTCTCAGCGCCAGGCCTGCAGGTGGTCTGATATTTAGTTGAGGAGGGGGGGTTCACTGTCCTTTGAGGATTAGCTCCTCTGGAATTCAAGGTGACTGAAGAGGAAAGGTTAAGGCCCATCACAGCTAATCTCTGCTTTCAGCAAAAGTGAAGGCAATGGGCAGAACGGAAGCAGAGGTACCAGGCTCACGTCCTTCTCAGAGGTTGGACGTCATGTCACCTTGTAGACACAAAAGACCCCTGTGCAGGGCAGCAGAAGCCTGACTCCTAGCCAGCCTCCAGGGAATCTGAACATGCGCCAGCTCGAGTCTTCCAGCCTCCTTAGAAGGTCTACTTAATTTTGTAACAACAGGCCACAGTCTTTTGGTGCTGCCCTCTGGGTGGGTGGGATTGGCCCTCCTTGGCAGGTGGCAGTGGAAGGACTTAGGAAATGATGATTTCTGTTATTTGACCCTGGTGTGCTTAGAATGGGAAATTTCTGGAGGAATTTTCCAAAGCTCTCACAGAGTCACTGCTGCTTTGGTCTCCATTGCATCCAAAATCCTGCCGCCCAGGCCAGTGCTTCCCAGTGTCATGTAATTAAAAACCAGAAGAACAGGTTTCCAGAATATGCTAGGCAGTTTTGTAGCACTGAAAACAGCATGCCCCCAACAAAAGCAGCACTGTTCCTCCCCATCCCTCTGCCCCTCTGCCTTGAAAAGGAATTTGACACCAGACGGAATACATATTTACCTGTGGTGGCTGGGGGCCAAGGACGGTGGAACTCTGCTCCTCAGCAGTAACATCTGAGCCTCACTGTGTCCACCGTTCAACCTTTGCAAGACAGAATCCCCTAAATACCTTTGAGAAACCTTACCGCTTCCCCAACCACATCTGTGTAAATAAATTCATGTCTCAAGGGTGAGACCTGGGAATCAGTTTTCAAAAATTTCCCCAGCATTGTGTATGCATGTTGAACTGAGCCTTTATTAAAGTCATGTAGTTTCTTATAACAGGGACCAAAGGTCATGATCACGTGCAAGAAAGAGATCTTAAGAAGGCTCAGCAGGTAAAGGCACTTGCTACCAAGGCTGAGGAACTGAGTTCGACTCTCAGGACCCTCTTGGTGGAAGGAGGGAACTGACTGCCGTAGGTTTTCCTCTGACCTCCATCCACATGGACACCATGGCATATTCATGCAAGTGTGCACACACACAACCAATAGAGACACAAATAAATAAATGTAATACAATTTTTGAACAAAGTGATCCTGAGGTTAAGTACAATCAGAACAAGGAATTGCTCATTTACATAGTAATTTGCATAGAACTTAACTCCTGACAAGAAATCAGGCTGTGATGTTTTCTGTCTCCTGTATTTCTTTGCAATGGTCTTGCTCATTGGTTTTGTTGGCTGCAAGCAAAGGTGATAAAATGCCAGAGGCCACCTGTGCCAGGGAGGTCAGGGGTGGACTTTCCTATTTGGCTCTGTTCTGATGTCATTAGCAGATTGATTCGAACCCCTTTCTGAAGACTTTGACCTATACAAGGTTGTGCTGTCTTTGAGAGCGACGGACCTTTCTAGATCGTTTCCTGGTGTTTACCCTGTTAACTGTTCCCTGTCCATAGCAACAGTTGAGAATCCGTCTTAGGAAATCCATGCCTTGCTCTGTTTGCTCTCCTGCATACTTTTCCCTGTAGAGAGTCTTTCATAGTTTGCCAGAAGGAAGGGAAGATGCGGATTAAGAAAGAACACAACTGCTCATCAGAAAGGGAGTTCTCTGAAACTGGCCCTGGGGCGAGGGTGCCCCAGTGGCTTTGATGGGAATGCTGTAGAGTCTTCCAAAAGTCTGGTAATGGGGTGAAAGTAGAGGAAATTCTCTCATCCCTTTTACAACACCAGGCAGTTATAGAATGAAACCCTTGGGGACTAGGAGAGAGTGCTCATGGAGATTCATCAGGTGCCAATGCTGTGGCCATCTTGAGGTTGAGGGCTCTAGGGAGGGGACTCCATGCAAGTCACAAAGAGCTCAGCGAGCTTCTGTTTTCATTTAGCATTCTAGAATGGCTTCTCATAGATTTTCCTTTATGTTTTTAACTGATCTGCTAAAGTTACAGACAAATTTTAGTGTTGGCCAAGATCCAGTCCCCTGTTGAAGGGTACTTCAACGAAGGAGGGGTGCTCTTGAGGCTAAGGAGCTGGCGTAGTGAGTAAAGTACTTACCATGCATCATGAGGCACTACACCCAGCATTACTGATCCCCAACATGCCTGTAATACCGACACTGGGCAGTTGGGGGTGGGGAGGGGGCACGGGGGTGGGGAAGCCTAGCAAGTGTGTATGCAGCCAGCCAGTCTAGTGGGTATGCCGACACCAGCTATAGTAAGGAACCCTTTCTCACACAGTAAGGTGGAAAGCACTTGACACTGATGTCCACACATGCTCGCACACCTGAATGTGTGTGTGCACACACGTGTGTACAAAAGGTGCCAAGCTTGTGAACCTCACTAGGGTAAGAATTCAGATATTGAAGGCATTCCCAGGAAATTTTCTCCTTCACTTTCTACAAATGAAATAGACTCACTGGATCTACAACTTGCCTAAGATTTCTTGCCTTTTATTCAGACTCTCAGGTTAAATAATGAGAAGTTCTAATTTTTTTTTTTGACTTGCAAAAACAGCAGTATGCTGATACAACGGAAGTCAGGTCTTTTTAACATATGTATTCGTGTTTTTTTAAATTCACCTTTGTAAATGACTGAGAACAATGATATAAAGAACACACTCCTAAATGATGTGACTCAAGAAGTCCTTTCTCTTCCTCCTTGTTTTGTATGAAACGACAGTCCCCATGCATGTATTTTAGTGGGCAGTGAAAGGGATTGGAGAGCAAGAGGTTAGTGTTGGTCTACTAGTGAAAAGAAAAAAAAAAAAAAAAGCCAGACCACAATCTTTATAGGATCAAACCATAGGCCTAAAAACTATCGGGCTTTGGGAAATTGTGTGGTTTGGGTGTATAAGGAACATTCTCAGACTCCTAAGCTTTGACTAATTTGTAGGAATCCTGAGGTTTTGTTTATCCTCCATGTATGTGTTGCTTTGTAGCTGGGTGGTTACTTTGCATTTATAATTATAGCATTTCAAAAAAGCCAACCTTGCTAATAGGAATCTCCATGTGTGTTCCTGGGGTTCAGTGGAGTTCACTTGGGGTCAGTCATCAGGAAAAGCTCTGTGAATCTGGTTGCCTACAGGTGAGCTTTCCCAAATGTGCAGTGGAGGAAGCGAGGCAGTGGGAGGATGTGGTGCAGATGGTCTTCCAGGATGAATGAAGACCATCTCTTTCCCCACCCCCCTGAGTTAATCTGGAAATAGTGTAGTCTAGAGAGAGACTCTGTTCCCAGACTTGTCGTGTTCAACCAGAACAGATCTTCCTTACCTTTTCCACTCAGGACTCCCCTCTGTTCAGCTATGGTGATACAGCAGGTACACGAATCAAACATTTGTTGATTATAAAGAATTTGTTGTAAGTAATTCCTGGGTATACATGTACTTTTCCATGTAGGCACACTAATGAGATGAATGTCTAATACAGTACAATCCAAAGATATAATAAATTTGGTGTTTACATACATGCTCACATGATACTTAGGAGGAATGATGGTAGGAAAATATTAAAAGTTCTTGTTTTCTGTAAATAAATATTTCTGTAGGCATAGACAGCTTTGTGTAGACAGTGAAAAATACTGCATTTCATAACACATGGTAATCTCAAATCTGAGCCAAGGTGTTAGAGGCAGGGTCCACTTATGCTTCATGGTGTGATAGCATGCACAGTACAAAGTGTGTGCTGTGTGTTCAGAATCAAGGCTCGGGCCAGCAAGATAGCTCAGCTGTTAAGATGCCCACTCTCATGCCTGATGGAAAGAGAATGGATGCCTACAAGTTGTTCTCTGACCTCCACAAATACACACTTAAAAAAAAAAAAAAGCCAACCAAGGCTTTTGAGCACTGTCAAAAATACCCCAGTTTACTCCACCTTTGAATTTTAATTTGGTTTTGCTCACTGCATGTTTAGAAACCCTTGATATTACCCTGTTTCCATTACCCCCTCATTTAGTGGCCCCATGGGGGGTCATGAATGAGCCAATGAGATGATTCAGTGCTCCAATACTGCCAAGGCTGACACCTGGGTTTGATCCCCTAGGACACACAAGGTAGAAGAAGAGAAGTGGGCCCTGCAAGTTGTTGTCTGGTCTCCACAGGCCTGCTGTGGGGTGTGCGTACACATGCACACAGCATCAGTATATACATGTAAAAACAGAAGCTTCCAACTGAACTCTTTTCTTACTTCTGTTTGGTCTCCTGACTGGTAGGTGCCCATGAAATAGCATCTAATGCTTAGAATTATTATAAGATACGTAAACTAGCAGTAGTTACAAGGTAAGTAGATTGGAAAGTAAACTGAAAGGAGACAGAATCTCAGAGTGGACAACTAGCTATACTTGCCACTGTGGCCCATGGGTGACTTTCTGTTCTGTGTCATCTAAACTGATTGAATAAATGGTTGGTTTCCTTGTGGTAATGGAGCTACTGAGTAAAACAAGGATCCTTGATAACAGTGATCTGTTACTGATTTTATCGCTAGTAAAAGTTATTCATGCGTTATCCTTTTCCAATACAACACACTGTTTTCTCCAAGCTCTTTTAATAAACAGCATTTTTTAATTTGTCTGTGTTCAGTACTTTAGAATCATCGGGTTTGTATATTTTCAGATGAGTGGTTCTCCTTTCTTCCAGCCCACATTCCTCACCCCCTTTTTTCCTAGTGTGTTTTCAAGATCCTTTTATGTGCATCAGAAAAATGAGCATGATTTCATACGTATTCATTAGGAGTCCCTGTCAGAGGCCTTTCTGTTTTTCTTCTGAACCTCAAGGGTAATGGCTCCTTATAGAGTAGGAAAAAAACGCTAGCAAGAGCCTTTTTCTGCACCTTTCGTGGGTAAGTGTGAGACTTCTCAACGCGGTCTCTCAAAACATTTGCCCACATTAGTGTAATAGTTCAAGTCTTGCTCAAACAGCAGCTTTATAAAACTAACTGCAGAATGAGGGTGGGCTTGCTGCATTGCGCTGTAGGGATCCATGCATGTCCCAACTGCATGGGACATGCATGGATCCCTACAGGAGTGTGTGACCCTGACATTCATCCTGCTAGGCCTCTGCCTCCTCCTCAGACCACTGTAATTCCTCTCAGTGGGGGGTCTGCTGGTGGGGCTCCCTGGAAGCTCCTGGGGATCTTTTGTCTTTGATGTTGCTTACAGGAAGGGCCCATTCTGATCTTAGAGCCTAGGCAGTGCATGTCTTAGTGTGACTTAACTTGCTTCCCACGGGTTCTGTTCCTTTGGGTTCTGTTCCGTCCTCGTTGACACAGCGAGATTGCTCAGAAGTGGGTAGACCTGCTGGTGAAACTGTCGTGACGGGGGAGCTAAACAATTGGCTGTTGTGTGTGGGAGAGATGTTTTTGATGTTCTGGACCCCAGAAATGTTTCCCTGGGGATTGCTAGGAGACTCCGTGCACTATTCTGAAGGATCTTCCATCAGAGGCCCCTCTTGGGGGTCTTGAAGATGACTTAATCACTTCAAAAGTTGTTCAGCCCAGTGTAGTGCACATTTTTAATCCCAGCCTTTGGGAGGCTGAGGCAGATGAATCTGTATAGCAAGGACCAGACGATATAGGGTATATTGTGAGACCTTGTCTCCAAAATAATAATAATAGTAATAATAATAAATTGCCTAATCCTGTGTTTACCTTATTAAGTGGGAGGACTACGAAGTTGGGTTTCTGCAACTCTTTCCACAGTGACTTGTTCTTCAGTGATACAGCCGGAAGGCACTTAAGAGAAATGGACATCAAGCAGGAGTCACAGGGCTTATCTGGTTTTTAAATTATTTTATTTTATGTGTAAGAATGTTTTACCTGTGTTTTTGCATGTGCACTACATGTGTTGCTGATGCCTGAGGTCAGATGAGGGTGTTGGATCTCCTGGAACTAAAGGTTGTGAGCCACCATGTGGTTGCTTGGAATTGAACCTGGGTCCTCTACCAAAGCAATAAATGTGATAAATCACTAAGCTATTTCTCCATCGTGCAGGGGTTATCTAAAGAGATTTAAATGATCTAGAAACACAGTGTGGAAAAATGTTTCTGTCACTGGGTGAAGAGACCCTCCAAAGTTGTCCTGTTAACAACATACTACATGACTGTGTCTTGTAAACAGGGTAGATGGTCCCTGAGGACTGACACCCACAGTTGACCTCTGGCTTACATCTGTTGTGAGCTGCCTGGTGTGGGTTCTGGGAACCAAACGTGGGTCTCCTGGAAAAGCAGCAAGTGTTCTTAACTGCTGAGCCATCTATAGCCCTGATGGTTGTCTTTTAAGATTTAAAATCAAGGGGGAGACGTTGCGTGTATAGCCATCTGGTCACACTACTATTGCTTTTCCTTCCTATTCAGGTTTCCATTTGGCATTGTCTCCTCCTTGAAGGGCTTTCATGTTTCTGCTCTGGGTCCACTGCTGAAGAATCTTTTCCAAGGGCTTTGTTGGGGATGAAAACCAGGCCTTTGCTCATGCTGGGCCCTCTACCACTAGGCTATATCCCAATGTAGCTTTTACCTCTAGGCCAGTCTTTTCCCTTTGAACTGTGAAGGATATTTTTGCTAGGTATGAAAGTCAAGTTTGCCAGTATCTTTTCTTTCAGTACTTAAAAAGTTGTTCTGAATTCTGGATGCATTGTTACAAATGAGAACTGGTCTATCATTTTTTGTTCTTTTTCTCTTCATCACTGGTTTTAAGCAATGTGATTATATTGTCTTTAATTTTATTTATTTATTTATTTATTTATTTATTTATTTATTTATTTATTGTGGATGTGAATGCATGCAGCACAGAATGGAGGTTAAAGGACAACTTACAAAAGTTGGTTCTCTCTTCCCACTACTGTGAAAGTTGTGGGATCAGCTCAGGTCATCAGGCTTGGCAGCCAGCAACTTCACACACTGAGCCATTACATTTGTGTTGTGAAAGGATTTGGGGTAGGTAGGTGGGTGCGTGGGTGGGTGGGTGGGTGGATGATTAGTTGGTTGGTTTAGAGGACGGGTTTCTTTTAACTCAGGCTGACCTTCAACTCTGCTTTGACCTGATTCTCCTGCCTCTGATCCCAAGCACTGGCACTGTAAGAGTGCACCCCTACTCCCAGCTAGGCCTTTTTAGGAACCTAGTAATTTGGGGCAGGATACGAGTCATTGTACTTTTTTGTGTTTCTGTAAATGTTCTTGAACTTGGTTCCAGGATGCAGCCCCTGGTTTCATCTTGCAGGTCTTGCTCTGTTGGGTGTGAGCCGAGCAGTAGTTATTGGAGTGCTTCTTTCCCTCCTGAGCAAGGTGACAATAACCCGTCTCCGTGCTCTCCCCTGTACCCGTGGTTTGTGAGGCATGTTTTGGCTGCCTAGTAGGACAGACCCAGTTTCTGGCCCCACAGGGGTTCTCACCCCTGCGTATGTGCTTATTTCTGTAGGACTTTATTTTATTGTCTGTTTGAATTTTCTCATATGTTCTCTGGGCCCAACTCGGCTCCACTGAGTCCACAGGAGGGGCTTTCCATGGATCTCCAAGGGGGTTGGATGCTCTTGCTCACTTTTTCTCTATTTCCCCAACCCCTATCCCCTTCCTTCTGGTACTCTGTCCAGTGCTGGCTGCTTTGATGCCCTTCACCCCTCCTTCAGCTCCATCGTCTCAGCTCAAGAACTTGACCAGATCCACCTCTGCCGCTCGCTCCTTCCTCTGTTGCAGTCTGGAAATCTCCAGCCTCCAAATGTAGGAATTGGAGGCTTGAGTTTATATGGAATGAGAGGAGAGTGAACAGAGCCACCCGTCACTTGTCTACATGTTGGATATCTTCGGCACAGTGCCAGACAGACCAGCAGAGGCTCCCATCCTTTTCCTGCCTTCCTTACTGTTGAAACAGGTTCACTGTATATCCCACTTGTCCTCGAACTCATGCTCTTTTGATGATCCTCTAGCCTCAGCTCCTCCCTAAAATAGACCTGTCAGCCCCCAAGTAAGAAACTGTTTATGGTTTTTCATATGCCTATAAACTATGTTCGTAGCTATGAATGGCTAAAAACATACAACAGTTAGTCTGTGATTCAGGTGAATAGCTTCGCATCACTCTTCTTTTCAGTACACGTTTTCAGCCCTCAGGTAAGAGGCCAGCATGGCCAAGTCATCTTATTACACAAAAAGATGATTGATGAGCAATACAGAGTTCATTATTAAGAAAGTTGCACACTGGGAGATGGCTCAGTGGGCAAAGTACTTGTTCCACAAATGTGGGGACCTGAGTTCAGATCCCCAGAACCCATGTAAAGCCAGTCATAGTCACGCATTCCTGTAATCCCAGCATCTCTAAGGCAGAATGGGAGGAAGAGACAGAATCTCCAGGGGCTCGTGGGCCAGCTAGCCCAGTATATGCAGTAACAAACAAGAGACCCTGTCTCAAAGTGGAAGGCAAGGACTAACTCAAAGTTGTCTTGTGACCTTCATACACACAGTATGACACTCAGGGTGGCAGTCATGCCGCATGAACACACACATTGTACACATGCATGCACACAGATTTTAAAAGATCTTAGTAAGTCACAAAAAGGAGTTCATCCCTGTATTCCTGGAACTGGCTATGTTCCCAATGTGGCCCCTTGCCTGATTTATAAATAAAGTTTTATGGGGACACTGCCCATCCCGTTCTTTGATATCCTCTCTGTGGGTACGCCAGAGTCTAACATACTCATTTGCCCTTTACAGAAAATGCTTTTGAACTCCTGTTTTATTTCACTGGTCTTGAGGAGAGATATACAAACCACAGGGCCAAAAGTTAGGACTCAGAAAGAAAAGTAGAATAAACTAAACTGTACTGAGTAGAAGATTCCAGAACACTTGCTGTGAGACCTCTGCACAGCAGGATCAGCCTAAACTTCATCACCACTCACCACCCAACATATTTGACATGTTTTTGCTGAAACTTTAAAGTAGAAAGTTGGGTGTCCAAGGAGGACTTGTTCCCTTGTATGGACAGTATTTACATACTTAAGATTAGCAGTCATTTTAAGGCAACAACACATCGCAAATCAGATGAGGGCATTGAAAACCCTTTCTTAAGTTAATGTAGTTGTGCAGTTCTCCCCTGTGTCTGGAAAAGGCATGTCACATTTAGACTCAGAACAGAACAGAATGCTGTTTGTATGGAGCATTTTCATCCAGACCCCTCTGTTGGGGAGACCACTGGACTCACAGACACAGAGGTTATTATCTACAAATTATTATGAATATGCCCACCTGCCCTTATTTCATGTAAATTATATTAGGTTTAGTTGGTTTATTAATCAGGACCTTCTATTTCAGTTGGCATGGATACAGAATTAGCCTGGTTTTGCCTTGGTCTTGTTGTTTTAAATGTTTATTTATGAGCGTATGTGTGTGCCTGATTAAGTATGTGTGCCATGTGCGTGTGTGAGATGACAGAAGAGAGTGTCAGATCCCCTGGAACTGGAGTTACAAGCAGTTATAAACTGCCATGCTAGTGCTGGGAACTGAACCCTGATTCTCTGTAAGAGCAGTAAGCACTCTTAACTTCTAAGACATCACTCTGCACCCTGTTGTTTTTTTAAGACAAGTTCTCATGTAGCCCAGACTGGCCTTGAACTCAAGATTCTCCTGCCTCAGGGCTGGGATTACAGGCCAATGATCCCTGTTTTTAGGGTTACTATTGTGGTGAAACACCCCGACCAAAAGTAAGTTGGGGAGGAAAAGGTTTATTTTGCTTATGAAGTTTGCACATCACTGTTCATCATCAAAAGAAGTCAGGGCAGGAATCTGGAGGCAGGAACTTTCGTTGAGGCCATAGAAGGGTGCTGCTCACTGGCTTGCTTCTTCAGACTTGTTCACCCTGCTTTCTTATAGAACCCAGGACCACCCCGCTAGGTATGACCACACCCATAATGGACCAGCACCATCTCCTTCTCCATCAGTCACTAATTAAGAGAATGCCCTACAGGCTTGCCTGCCATCGGATCTTATAGACATTTTTTTAACTGAGGTTCTCTCTTCTCAGATGACTAGCTTGAGTTGAGTTGACATAAAAACCAACCAGGATAACTAACCTGTGATAACTGCCTAACAGTCGTGTCCTTCCCCCCCCACCCCCCCACCCCCCCACCCCCCTTTGGTTTTTTGAGACAGGGTTTCTCTGTGTAGCTTTACGCCTTTCCTGGAACTTACTCTGTAGTCCAGGCTGGCCTCGAGCTCACAGAAATCCACCTGCTTCTGCCTCCTGAGTGCTGAGATTAAAGGTGTGTGCCACCACTGCCCGGCTGCCTAGCAGTTTTTGACTTTCAAGACCAACATCCTATACTGAAAAAAAAGACTTGAAGACACTAGACCTTGCAAGGGAAAGTCATCAGTTATGTGAACTCATCTGCTAATAAACATGTCTGGTGCAGACTTCCGATGAATGGGAATTATTTTTACTAAGTTATTTTTGAGACTAGGCCTCTCAGTGGCCCCAGCTGACCTAGGTCTGCCATGGACAGAGGGCTGCCCTTGAACTTGCAGCCTGCCTCTTGCCTTTGCTTCTTCTTCCCTTGTGTTGGGCTTATAAGCTTGTGCTACCATGCCCAACTGAGACTTCAATGCAGGATCGCTGCTGCTTCAGGAAAATGGCCATCATACCTGGTATCTCCCTTCCTTAGGAAAGATAAACCTGCTGGGCAAGGTGGCACACTCCTGTAATCGCCGCCCTTGGAAAGCTCAGGAGATGACTGTGACAGCCTGAGCTGTGAGCTGGCTCTGTCTCCTCAGATACATGAAGAAGTGATGAGGAAGGGCCTTGATGGAAAGGACAATTCAACAGATTTCTGGACTGCCAGGAATGGATAGCATGACAGTCCAGTAAGACAGAGGAAACTGTAAACACAGAGTCCTGGAAAGGCCTACAAGCATTGGTATGATAAAGCCAAAAGTCAGTGGGGCTCCAATAGAGGCTAGTAGGTTCAAAACACTGCAGTTTGTTTTTAAGTATTAAGATCGCCAGAGAGCAGATAACTTATTCATAAATCAAAAACAAGATACTGTAGAAATAAGTTCATGAGAGAGATAAACAAATGCCCCTAAAAGTTAAAAATACAATTGCTGGCTGGGGAAACGGTTCTAGCACCCACATAGGGTGGTTCACAACCCCTTGGAACTAGGTACCTACACACATAGCGCGCTCGCGTGTGTGTGTGTGTGTGTGTGTGTGTGTGTGTGTGTGTGTGTGTGTGTGTGGAAATGCACACGCATACAAATTCAAGAAATGGGGCTGGGGAGGTAGATGACTCCGGGGGGTAAGGACACTTGTCACCAAGTCTGATGGCCTGAATTTGATGCCACGTTCCACGTGGTGGAGGGAGAGAACCGACTCCTACCAGTTTTCTTCTGACTTCCACATGTGTGCCTATACATATACACAAACATAATAAAATGTAGTTTTCAAAAGGCGGATTGATCAAAGTGGGAATGCAGAAGCTGAATTTGATATAACATAAATAAGTACAACAAAATGACCAAGAAATGGGTAAAAGTAAGTAGAGTCAGTCTAAAAAGAATCAATCTAAAAAGGCTAGGAATATCTGGCAGATTGGACAGAAGCAGCAAGATCATGATTGACAATCAAAACCTCTCCGTAGTTAGGCCAAGAAGACCCATGTGCTCTTTGGTGAGTAGCTAACCAAGTGCATCTTGGGTACGTTAGGAACATTTTACAGTAATCGGTAGGCAAGCAGGTCTAGAAGCTGGCAAGATGGTTCTGAGGTAAAGCATTTACCACCAAACCTGATGACTTCAGTTCAATCCCTGGAACCCACATAGCGGAAGTAGAGAGCTCGATCCTAAAAGTTGTCTTCTGACTTCCATATATGCTTTGTGGCGCATGCGTATACTCACACCCGCACACATGTTTAAAACAACAACAAAAACCTGAAGTTCTGGGGCTGGAGGGATAGCTCAGCATTAAGAGGGTTCATTCGGTTCCCAGGATCCGTGTGGCAGTTTGTGACCATCTGGGATTACAGTTCTAGAGGATTAAGTTCCCCTTCCTGGCCTCCAAGGATACCAGGTACACATACACACATGCAGGCAAAACAGGTATGCAAGTAAAAATAAACAATTTTTAAGGTTTGAAATTAAATAATGCAAAATTAAAAAAAAAAAAAAGACTGAGCCTCAGATTGGCTATAGGTTTCTCAGCATTGGTGCTGATGTGAAAACAGAAGTCTTTGGCGCTTTGAGGCCCTCTGATGCTCAGCTTTAAATTCTTCCCTTAGCCAGACTATCAAGTACCAGGGTGAAATACATGTTTTTATCCCTGTTAAGAAATGCAATTTAATGTTCCATACTACTGTTCGGCTGTGTTCCAGGAAGGCAATTGATTAATAATGCGACAAGGGTGCTGACTCAGTTGTAAGCAGGACAAGTTCGGGTTTATTGAAACAGAAGAGTTTATGGAAAGACTATTAGATAACTCACAGTGGTCGAGAAGATGAAAACCAAGCTTGGGGGACAAGTGGGAGCCATGGACCCCTGACAGCTAGAGCTATAGCCCAAGTGTGAAGCCCAGCAGGAGGGCAGGAGGGCACAGCGGTTGAGCTGCTCTGAGGCTAGGCCCTGGGCCTCTGTAGTCACCATAAGGTACCGTGTACTTCCGCCTGTGACTGGTGGCACCACCATGATTAGGATCAGCATGTGGGTCCATACTCTGTCCCTGCCTGGGTCAAGGGCTTACATTTTTCCTACTTGTAGCTTTTTTGACCAAGAAATTTTTATATGACCCCAGGTTCATGAGTATATATCATAGGTGTACAAACAAAACATTTACCAATAATAAATTATTTTTTAACATTTTTCAAACCATATTTTGTATGTATACAATTTTTCCACACCTATTAGGCACAAAGGCAAATTTGTATGCTAATAAAACATACGTGCTTTTTTATTTGAAAGTGAACAATGAAATTTTGAGTTAGGAGAAATATAACTCCGTGGTAGAACACTTTTCTGGCCTGTTCAGGCTCTGGGTTCAATCCCCAATTTTGGGAGTTGGTGGTGGGGTGGGAGGCTTAAGGACTTAAATCTTGACAGACCACCGCAGAAACTAGAGCAAATGCAACCTTTTTCACAGTTGATTGATATTTTTGCTTTATAATCTTCAATGCTGAGAACACCACTTAGTCATGAACCAATACCTGCCTTATGCACTTAGTAGATGCATAACTAAATGTTTAGGGCCATTTCAGAAATGATTGGAAACCCTGTCTTATTCCCAAGTTTTTAATGAAACTAAAGTCAACAACTCAAACAGCAGTTCTGGGTTTTTGTTTTGTTTTCCAAATCCAGCGTTCTGAAACAGTGTACTGCAACGATATACTAATTTGATTCTATTACATGCTGAGGAACAATGGTAGGGAAATACTAAAAAGTCTTTGTTTTCCATGATTAAGCCACAGTGTCTGTCAGCAGAACGCTTTGTGTATATAGTGGAAACACAGTCATTTGTAACCTCAGTGATCTCAGATCTGAGCTGTGCTGTTTCATGCAGTGCTCATCGGTGTTTTCTGGAGTGACAGCAAGTACAGCGCAAACCATGTGTTGTGTGTTCAGAACCAAGGCTGCACCAAAGTTGTGCGATGCAACCCGGTCAAACACTGTCAGACATCTAGGATCCATTCACATGGTTCATTTTGGCTAAGTTTTGATGGTTGCACATTCAAAACCTTTTTGCTTTTCCCAAGTTTTTTTGTGACTCCCACATTTAGTTATCTGACCCCATGTGGAGTCACAACCTACACCTTAAGAAGCGAGTTGTGGCCAAAGTTCCAGGGAAGCTGGAAACAGGAGCGGGTGTTTTCAGCTTCTGTAGCAGATGGAACTACTTGCCACGCACACTTATAAAACAGAGCATTTTCTTACATAGGAGACAAGTTTCCAATACAAGGCAGATAAAATAATGACGACTGGAGGCTTCAGCACTGTAGACAGTGAAGGAAGATGGCAGGAAAACAGCCATGCTGGGGACTGGGAAACAGCCCGGGGTCTAGACAGCAGGTGGGAGCTGCAGGCAGAAAGAAGTGGGGCCTTGGTAGACTATCTAAGATGGAGTACTAGGTAAGTGGAGGTATAATGAAGGCAAGAAAGATCGGACACACCAGCAATAACATACAAGCATTGTGGAGCTTTTCCTGGCAAGTGGGAAACGAATATCCACTTACCTCAGATCGGTACCATCAACAGATCAAAGACCTGGTTCCACCCAAGTCTAACCTGTGAACCACTGAGTTCACCTGGGGTAACCTTCAGGAGCATGGGCAGTTGATAGGGGGTTAGACCACCAAAGAGGTCTTCCCCAGCAATAGGTGACTGAAAGGAAACACAAACTGTATTATATTTGGCTTTAAAGTGAACTAAATTTCAATAATCATGATGTTCATACATGACCTTAATGAGGGGGGGAAGGGGAGGGGAGCATTCCACCACTGGAAGTTAGCACAGAATAACAAAGATGGCTAACTCACGAACTGGCTGCATACGCATATTACGTAGGGACGCCAGCAGCAGCGATGACATTGGTTCTGGGATGGCAGCCGCTCGGAATACTCTGAAATGGTGGACTCTGGGACATCTCTTTATGTTTCAGTTATCTTAAATTGTTCTCAACAACAATGCACCAGGACTTGAGAGATGTCTCAGAAGTTTAGAACACTTGTTACTCTTGCAGGGGAGACCTGGGTTTGGTTCCTAGCATCCAGGTTTAGGCTCACAATTTTTCTGTAACTCCAGTTCAGGGGATCCTATACCCCATTCTGGCCTGTGTGAGCACTGCATGCACATGGTGCACACACATACATGTAGGCAAAACTCCTGTACTCATACACTAAAAGTAAAAAATAATGTGTAGGGCTGGCTGGTAAAGAGGTGTCCCAGTGGTTAAGAATGCATGCTTTTCTTAGAGAGGACCTGAGTTTGTTTCTCAGCACCCATAGTGAGTGGCTTACAACCATCTGTAATTCTAGCTTCAGGGACATCTGACGCCTCTGGCCTCAGAGGGCACCTGCACTCAGATGCACATACTCTTACACAAACACACACACACACACACACACACACACTATTTTCAACGTCATGTTTTTAAATGTACAAGAAGGAAGGCGGGTATTGGTTCATGACTAAATGGCTTCTAAGCATTATATGTCAGCTTGAAGTTGATTTTCCTTTAGAAACATTCGTGTGTGTGCGTGTGCGTGTGCGTGTGCGTGTGCGTGCGTGCGTGTGTGTGTGTGTGTGTGTGTGTGTGTGTGTAGAATTGGATTCCCAAGTAAGTCATAAAAGCTATAGTGAAGTTTAAAAAGTCAAGAGAAGGAAAAGGGCTGAGCTTGAGTGGTAATTGTCATTCACGTCGGAAATGCTGATGGAGAAAATTGGACACCAGTGTCCTCCAGGCACCTGTTCAGTTTTCCACTTACTCTTTTCTAGAGTAGCTTTCTTCCTATAGGCTTCTCACCCACAAGCTCAACCAGGATGTTCTTCTGAACTTATCTCTTAGATCTCACTCACTGCGGGATTTCTGATGCGTTTCTTTTTGTTTGCTTGTGTCCTCTTTGACAGCAGAGACCATTGTGCCACCTTACTAGTTATGACCATTCAAGGCCTGGAATACTGAAGGTAGCCTCGTGTTTTGAGCCTGAAATGTCCCCCCAGGCTCGTGTGTTTGAACACTGTTTCCCTGGCTGGTGGCGCTGTTTCTGAAAGGTTTTAGACCCTTTAGGAGTTGGAGCTGGAGGAAGTGAGTCACTGGAGACCAGCCTTGAAGCTTTATAGCCAGGCCCCAATTTCTGTTGACCTCCTGCTGCCATGACAGACAATATCCCTTCTTAAGTTGTAAGCCGAAATAAATCCTTCCCTGTGGTGGTATTGTGTTCCCCAAAATATTGTGTACTCTAATAAATTTATCTGGGGTCAGAGAACAGACAGCCACTAGGTCAGTGGCTAGAAAATGGTGGCACTCACACCTTTAATCCTAGCATTCCAGAGATAGAAATCCCTCTGGATCTCTGAGTTCAAGGCCACATTGGAAATAGCCAAGCATGGTGACACACGCCTTTAATCCCAGAAAGCCAGCCTTTAATCCTGGGGAGTGGTGGTAGAAAGCAGAAAGATACATAAGGCGTGAGGACCAGAACAGTTTTACTATCTTTACTACACAAAATTTGCATATGCAACGTATTTACTCATTGTCTAACATTCCATTATATAAATCAATAGTAGCTCACTGCATTTTCTTCCTCCAAGACTTTGTCATTTATGATGGACACAGCTAGGAAAATACAAGTATTTTTCACATGTTTGTTTTGAGACAGCATCTCATTAAGTAGCCTTGACTGCCTTGGAACTCACTATGTAGGCCAGGCTGGTCTCAAACTCACTGAGATCTCCTGCCTCTGCCCCCTGAGTGTTAGGATCAAAAGACATGTCACTATGCCTAAACTGCTGTTTTTAATACACGGATGCCAGAGAAGAAATTCCTGTTATGTTTATACTGTGGAATTGCTAATTTGAATGTTCCAGGTTTAATGTATATGTGGATATGGCCCTTTGTAAAATACAATAAAAATTTACAAAAAATAAACATGAAATCGTTGCCTTATTTCATTTTACTTCACAGAAATAACCACCATTAACATTTGATGTGGATTTTTTTAAGGATAGGCTCCTTCTATGTAGTCCAGGCTAGCTTCAGACTCATCCTCCTTGGGTTACAGGTGTGCATCATCATACTTAAGCTTGCCATGGATCGTTCTATGCTTCTCTCCCCTGTGCATATATGGGGAACTTTTGTTCAAGTGTCTCTCCCCCATCCCCCTGCCCCATGTGATCATACATCTCTTTCTACAACTGTAATCACCACAGTATTTTTTTCTGGAAGGCTTTCCATGTGATATGTGGTGGTTAACCTCCAACCAGTGCACAGATACAGTTATGTGCACATATACATATCCCCTTCAGAGTGGCAACACTAAAGCTTTGTGATCTATCTACCAAGGGGATTGGAGAATTGATCCCTTGTCTTACTCAGCATAAATAAATAAATAAATAAATAAATAAATAAATATGGTGATAGGTGTGTCTTTTGCCCTGGGGATCCTAAGTTACTTAAGACTTGAGCTTCTAAGGTGGGCATGTTGGTGCATGCGTTTAATCCCAGACATGCAGATCTCTGTAAGTTCAAGGCCTGCATAGTGAGTTCCAGGCTATATAGTGAGATCTTAACTAAAACCTAAAGCTCCTAGACCTTTTATTGTTGTCATATAAAATCATGCTGTGGCAGTCCCCACAACTTGATATGAAAGCTGAGGAGGTTCATTTCATAGCATCAGAAAAGTCAAGGTCACTTACAATATGCACAGATCACATTCACTAGTTAGCTCAGTTCAGAAAGAGTGTGTTAATACCTACTCCACAGAGCTATCATGAATATTTATGGAGAAATTATTATATAATAATGTTGAGGGTTCTTTCAAAGCTGTATGCACTGCCAGGTATAACACTTCAAGACGTTTACTGATAAAATAGTGTAGGATTTGGTATTACTTAGGAAAAGAGTGTTAACACTATGGTGGTCTATACCTACATATTATATATACTTAGAGTTATTTACACAGAGCATCTGAAAAGTTGTTGCCCAGGTAACTTAGCAGTACTTACTTTTGAGAAAGGGAACTGGGGATCAGGAGTGGAGGAAATCTTGCTTTTCATATACACCTGTTTGTGATGATAAAAGTGAGTGTGCATTTATTATATAAAGCAGAGTTTTTTTCTTACTGAATAAAGTAATAGTTAAGTTTATTATAAAGGTAACATCAAGGGGCTGGAGAGATGGTTCAGTGGATGAGAGCTCTTAGTGCTCTTCCAGAGGAGTGGGGTTCCTAGCACCCACATTGTGTGGCTTGCTACTCCAGCTCCAGGGGCTTCAGTGTCCTCTTCCACCTTCCAAGGACACCTGCACACACATTTGTGTATACATGCATGCAAATAAATAAATCAATTATTTATGAAGAAAGTATTTTTTTTTCAGTTATAAAAAAATTATTTTGAGGGGACTGGAGAAATGGCTCAGCGGTTAAGAGCACTGGCTGTTCTTCCAGAGGACCAGGGTTCAATTCTCAGCACCCACATAGCAGCTCACAGCTGTCTGTAACTCCAGTTCCAGGGGACCTGACACCCTCACAGACATATAGGCAGGCAAAATACTAATGCACATAAAGTAAAAATATATGAATTCTTTAAAATAATTCTTTTTAAATTATTTATGAATAAATACGGCCCTGGAGGAATGACTCAGGGTTAAGAACGTTTGCTCCTCTTGCAGAGGACTGGAGTTCAGTTTCCAGCACCGATATCGGGTGGCTCCTAGCTGCCTGTAACTCCAGCTCTAGAAGATCCAGTGTCCTCTTCTGGCTTCTGTGGGCACCTATACACATAAATAAAAACTAAAACAAAGTGGCACCGTTTTACTATAACTCTTCAAATGTTTTTATATGGCAATTTTTCCCGAGCTTCTCATGAAGTGGTTATAAGCATCGACAAGGCATACCAGCTCTGGGCTCTTGAAAATGTTAGTAGGTGTTTTAAATTCCAGTTTTCTCATATCAAATAGAAGGTAATAGCAACTGCCGAATGGAGTGGTCGTGAAAAGACATAGCACAATCAAGTACAAAGTAGTTAACATTGGTGTGTTATAAGCACTCAGATTTTACTGAGTAATTATACTACAGTCTGTGTCAGGACCCTCGCTTGTCTTAGGCAGTCCTGATTTCATCTACCTAAGGTTAAAGGGCTCAGTCCCCAAGACATGCTACTTCCTGTGCCAGCCCCAAGCCCCAGGTTGTTTTACCTGTGCTTAGGACTGACCAACTGCATCAATTGCCATGGGCATTTTACTTACCCCTGCCGGCTAATTATGAAGGCTATTCCAGAGGAAAGAGATGAGGAAGATGGGTGGGGTGAGGTGGACCTTCTTGATGACCAATCTCCATGTTTACTTACCCAGTCTTTTGAGTTTTTAATAGATGCTTCATTATATAGGCATGATTGGTTTAATTATTGGCCACTGACAACCAGCTCAACCATTAGCCCCCTTCCCCTGTCTGAAGATTGAAGTTGAGGCTAAAATCCCTGTTATGGTCCGAGACTGACAGCCCCCCCATAGGTCCATGTCTCAAATGCTGTTTCCCAGCTGGTTGGGGGTATTTGTTGTGGGGTTGTGGAAGCTTCAGGAGGTAGGACCTAGGTAAAGGAAGTGGGTCACTGGGGGGGGCAGGTCTTCGACTGTCCCTAGTCCTGGCCACTCTGCTTCCCCATTTGCTATGATGTTAGCTTCCTCCACACTCCAAATGACATACACTCTACAATGCCCTTCCACACCCAACCCTGCCTTTCCCTCTGTGATGGACTGGAATTCATAAAACCATGAGCTGAAATAAACTTTTACTCCCTTGTTATTTCTGTCAAGGACTTCGTCACAGCAGCCCAAAAGTAATATAAGCCCCACACCTCTAGTAACTACCATTATTCAGCTTATTAACACACCAATGACAGATCACTAGAAAAGCCAGAGATTTTTGGAGTTGTGTATCAGGACACTGAATAAAGACCAAATACATGTTTCACACCAGTTTTCACCAAAATGTTCACACTGTAAGCAAGCAAAAATGATTGCAGAAGAGATTTTGATCAGCATGTCAGTGGAGGCAGAGATCACCCACACTACTTAATCTAGCTTTTTGTTTTACTAAGTATATATGATTGAATTTGCCACATTCAGCATTAAAATGATGTGCTATCATAGATCAAAATTCTTAGCCTTCACCCACAAGAGTCCAATTACTATAGAAATGTTCAAATTGGGGACTTACAGGAAACATGTGGTCCATTCAAGTCTAATGAAATGGAAGAAAGGAATAGAATAACCCAACAGAAATACCTATTTAAGAAAGTGGAACACCATATGGTGATCACTTTCTATGGTCCACTGTTTCTTCAACAGGGATGGCAGATATGGACTGACTTGGTAGTGATGGGATGGAGCTGCTAATGGCCTCCCCTGTTGGATGCCCTGGGAAGGATATCTAGCCTGCCTTTCTTCTGTAGCTTGTTTGTTTGTGGCGGGGGGTCTCTAAGCCTCATGATTGATTCTCTTAAGAGACTGAGACATCGCAGGCCTTTTGCTCTCTCACCTACCATTTAGTAGACTGTCTGGTATTTAGAATTGCTTTACTTTGTTGATGCTTAGTAACCAGACTCACACATGGAAACTAGTTCTAGTGACTGAAGTTAGACTTCAGTCTCTTAGCAACAGACCTCTAGGGATTCCCTGGCCTGTGACTTTGTGCTTTCTTAGGCCTTTGCTTCAAAGCAAAACAAAATGGCTTAGGGTGAGGAGGCAAAATTCACAAGGACCTAGGCTGCTGGCCAGAGGATAGATTTTTGACTTAAGGAGAGCGTAGATTCCAGGCCTAGGAGCCCTGGATCCCAACCTTCCAGCTTTGCCTTCGGTTGACTTTGCCTTGGGAGAAGGAGCCAATTATCTGAACTCTTTGGATTGCTTTTCACCGAGATAACAGGACCAGAACACAGTGGCTTACTTTCAGGTTGTTCTAGCCTCAAAGTAAGGCTTCTATCTGTAACAGCATCGTAATAGCCACAAGATATCATTCACACACACACCTTGCCATTTTACATTCTACTAGGACCCTGCAGCTGCCCGTTGCACCCTAGCCCATCCTCACTTCCCTGGTGCTTATAGCACACTCTCAGTGTTTCAACCCAAAGTGCTTTCAATAAAAAGATTTTATTGGCTAAAGCAGAAGACCAGCTATTGCTCCTGCTGCACGAGCCAAGTCAGTCTCCTTTCTCCATCCCTGTTTCCAAGTCTACAACTCCTTGCTTGTCGTTCCACAAAAATTCTTCAAAGTTGTCCCTTTCTCCCCAAGCCGTAGCCTTATGCCATGCAACCTGTTTGCTGTGGGGGTGGGCCAGGAGACAGCACAGCAACTCGACAGACCCAGGTGTATTCAAATGCACTCAGGCTCCGAAGGGGAAAGGCTGGTTGTTCAGAGGCGGAACATTGGCCAGGGAAACCAAAAAACTATGCAACACACATGGATTGGGCAGGAGCGTTGGGAGCAGGAAATGAAGTCAGGAAAGCAAATTGCTGAATTGTCCTTCCTGGACCATTCGATGAATGCTTAGCTTAACCCTGTACAATAGAAAGATAATGTGCACACACGCAAGCTGCATAATACTCAATATTTTATAAAGCCAAAGTTTCTTTTTAACATAATCAGTATCAAAATTAGTGAGCTGTTGTGCTGGGGGAGGTAGCTTGGTTGGTAAAAAGCTTGTGCCTATGATGGCCTGAGCATCTTGTAACACCAGCACGGGGGAGATGGAGACAAGTGGATTCGTGGAGCTCACTGGCCAGCTAGTCTAGCCTGATGTACAAATTCCAGACCAATAAAAGAACCTATCTTTTAAAAAAATCAATATGGGTAGCACCTGAGGAACAACACCCAAGGATGTCTTCTGGCTTCCATCCACACAAAATTCATAGGCTATTTTACTTTTTTTATATATTTGGAATCCAATGTGTATATCAGACTTGTAGAGTGTGTAGATTGGTATAACCTGGTGGCCAGTGGCTACAGCTATGGACTGGGTTAGCCAGAAACTTTTCAGTAAGCCAAATAACCATCATCTTCTGGTCCATTACCTGTTTCCCAAGTCATAGGCTGTAGTTCTCTTTGGGGGCCCACCACCCAGTTCCCAAATAAATACTTGGAGCCTTATTCTTACTTATGAATGCCTGGCCTTACCTTTACTTGTTTCTAGCCAGCTTTTCTAACTTCAATTATCCTGTTTCTCTTTGACTATATTTTGCCTCAGGGCTTTTTACCTTTCTTTATCCTATGTCTTTCTTTCCTTCTTACTCCATGGCTGGCTGTGTGACTGGGTGGCTGGCCCCTGGCATTCTCTCCTCCTTTTCTCTCCTTGCTCTTTTTTGCAAGCCTAGGTTTCTCCTCCTATTTATTCTTTCTACCTGGCAGCCCTGCCTATCTCTTTCCTGCCTAGCTATTGGCCATTCAGCTCTTTATTAGACCAATCAGGTGTTTTAGGCAGGCAGAGTAACACAGCTTCACAGAGTTAAATAAATGCAAAATAAAAAAAAATGCAACACATCTTTGCATCATTAAACAAACATTCCCCAGCATAAATGAATGTAACACATCTTAAACTAATATTCCACAACAATAGGCAGTTAACCTGAAGTTGCAAATCTCACTAGAAGAAGCTACCCTATAGGGAGCTTGGTACACATTGTCCTACTGGCTGGCTAGTTGAAGACACCTTGCTTTAAACACCCATCATAGTCGTACCCTGGCAAGGAAGACATTCTTATCCATCTTGCTTACCATGGTTCCTAACTGCAGTTCACAGTGTATAAAAGATGTTAGACAGATATTAAGTGAAGTGAAAAATAAGATAAAATCGTATGTGACGGCTTCTCACTTGCCAGATTTAACGATAAGCTAGAGAAAGTGCCACTGGTTGTAGCTCCTGATGGTGTATTTGGAATGTTTATTTTTTTGATGAAGGGCCATTTGTAGCCTGTAGCTAGTTGTGTTCCTCTAAGTCACTCATTTGATAAATGTACATAGAAAGAGTGATTGAAAACGTACAGACCCAGGCTCTTCGCCAAGCTCCAGGACACAAAGATAAATGAGAACTGTCTGTCTTAAAGGAAATGAGAGGTGGATAAGTAAACAACCAGTAACTGCTAGGGTATAAGTAAACAGTGTCTGAGGAACACAAAGAGAGTGTCCAACCAAGTCAGATTGGAGGATACCCACGAATGTGAACCTAAGTTCCATAATGCGTAAGATGTTCTTAGCAGCCAGCCCTGTGCCCAGCACATACGTCGAGAGTCAGTAAATAAATGATTAGGCCGTAGCTGAAGAGTCACTTTGTCCATCTGAGTATGTATGGGTGTGTGATCACTGCAGGGGAAGGGAGTTTGTGTGACAGGTTGACCTGAGTAAGACCCCGACTACGGGGCGTGACAAGCCACAGTGCGGGGGATAGAGGAGAAGGAGGGCACAGGCAGAACCAGTGACAGCTGTCTCACTTTCTGATTACAGGCAAAGCGAAGGCTGGAGCTGGGAGAGAGTGGCCATCAGTACCTCTCAGATGGTCTAAAAACCCCCAAGGGCAAAGGAAGAGCTGCGCTGCGGAGTCCCGATAGTCCAAAAAGTAAGGATGCTTTACCTGTTTCCCTGTGCTCCTTGGTGTGGGACTCGCAAAGCTTGTGGCTGGAAGGGATGCCAAGGTGTGAATAATTTTGGCATGTTTTCTTTATTTCTTTCTGTGCCTATCCAAAAAAAAATTAAATACAATGTCTCCTGGCACCTAGCAAAAGACGATAGTCACTCTAGTACCTGAATGCATTTGCATTTTGAACTAGTCACGTTTACTTTTCACTCCTTTTAATGGTGACTTAAGAGAGCAAGAAGGGTGGAGAGGGATGTGGTGGGGTAAGTGATGCCCCAGCCAGCCTCGTTCTCTAGCTCAGGAACAAGGGCAGTTTAATCAGTAGAGTGCTTGCCTAGCATGATGAGGCCGGGGTCCAGTCCCCAGCACCACATAAACTGAGTGTGGTAGCATACACCTATACTCCCAGCATTTGGGAATTGGAGGGGGAAGGATCCTGAGTTCAAGGTCATCCTCAACTACAGGAGTTCAAGGCCAGCCTGGGATACACGATACCATGTCTTAGAAAGGGGGAAAAAAGAGACAAAAGTAATTACACACAATAAATCACAGCTAATTTCTGCCTCCGTGAATACTATCATCATGTCATTTGAGAGAGAAATGAATACATTATAAACTGCCTAATATTTCCTATTTCCACACTTAATGCAAAAGCTATGTTAGACTTGGTTCTTCTTTCCCTGTGGTTTCACAATGGCGTAGCCACAGACTATGTGGAAGGGTCCAGCCTCAACCTGAGCTCCGATAGAACAGCACAATACTAAATAACCACGTTTCGTTTAAGAGGGGTGAGAACTTGAATTTTTTGAGGTATTCTTTATCAAAATAAGACTTGTTCTGCAAGACGAACGGACGAGTGATAATACACCAGTCAGTGCCTGAATGGCCAGTGAGGTCAGGTCTGTTTGACACCCTGTTTTGGACAAAGCGGACCACCTGGCTCAGGAGTGAGACTCCCTGAGGCCACAGCACTCTTTCATCCATTCAGCAGATACTTTTGACCACCTGTGTGTGAGGTATTTCATTAGCCCCAGAAAATAGGGTAAGGGCAAATAGAAACTACTGACAGGCAGAGTCCAAGGAAGTGTTATCGCCCGACATAGGAAGTCCTTATTGTCTCTTCCTTCCCTGATAAAGCAGTCTCGTAGCTTTTGTAACTCACCCAAACAACACCAGCTTTGCTTCAGATACTAATCCGGCTGCCTTGGGAAAGAGGGCTTGCTTAGCTGCGAAGAAACCCTTCATTTCTTTACCTTTCCCCCTATCCCCCACCCGTTCGGTTTTTGTTTTTCTTTAAGCTCCAAAATCTCCCTCAGAAAAAACGCGGTATGATACGTCACTCGGTCTGCTCACCAAGAAGTTCATTCAGCTCCTGAGCCAGTCGCCTGATGGGGTCCTGGATCTGAACAAGGCAGCAGAGGTGCTCAAAGTGCAGAAGAGGAGGATTTACGACATCACCAACGTGCTGGAAGGCATCCACCTCATTAAGAAGAAGTCCAAGAACAACGTCCAATGGATGTGAGTGGGGTCGACCCCCTCCCCCAGCACCCGCTGTCAGCAGGCCTTTGTGACTGCCTCAGTGTCTCCTAATTTCAGCTCCCACATTCAGACCCATACATCTCTCCCTTTCATGTCCCTCTCCCTCCCTCCCTCCCTCCCTCCCTCCCTCCCTCCTCCCAGTTTTCTCTCCCCCCCTCAAAGTTGTATGTAGAAAGTCAGGGCTGAGGATGTAGCTCAGTTAGTCTAGAAGGATGAAGCACAGGGTTCAATCCCCAGCTCCACATGAACTGAGTGTGGTGTTTAACACCAGAAACCACAAATTGAAAGTCTTCTTCCAGTGAGAAGGGATTTCAAGGCCAGACTAGGATACGTGAAACCCTTATCTTAAAAAAGAAAACAAAAAACAAAAACCAGTCTTTTAGTGGGGGGAGGGGCGTTCCTGTTTAGATTCTGTTGGTCTGTATTTGATTAGCATAAATCCAGAGGATCATGGAATTCAATAGGCCTCAGCAGTTGTAAAGGAAGCTGTTGGCCAATCGCACTTAAGTCTGTGCTTATGTGTGATCTATTGATGCACACACATGTCTCTGATACTGTATTTTGGTCATCTTTGGATAAAGATGAATCAACAGGGTCATGAAGTAGATTCATCCCTGGTTCTAATAGATTAACACACTTATGTCAGTGAAGGCAGGACTTCAGTGTCTGGGTTTCTACTGCAGAGACATGTGTCCCACTGTGTCTGATTCTACTTGATAATGCCATTTGTGAATCATGGACAGAGTTGGACATTTTATAAGTGCAGCATTGAACTATAAAATCATATTAAAAGGATCAAACTGCTTGAGGGATGTTTTTAAAATATGTGTATAATAATATAAGGGCTGGCAAAGGAGCTCAGCTGGTAAAGGGTTGCTTCAGAAGTCTGACAACTTAGATTGGATCCCTGAAACATATGGCCATTAAAGCAGGAGAGAACCAACTCTACAGAATTCTCCCCTGGCCTCCATACTCCCAACATGGTATGGTGTATCTACATACTCGGAATAAGTGAAAAGAAACCGTCTAAATGCAGTCAAGGGCTGAGGATGTAACTTAGTGGTAGAGCACTTGCCTAGCATGCATTAAAGAAAACTCCGAGTTCAATCCCCAGTGTTGAAAACAATTGAGTGCCTTTTTAAAAGGAACTGTGTGTGTGTGTGTTTGGAATTGGGGACAGCTCAGGGACTCGCTTTGACCTATGCCTTAGAGAAACCTGTTGACTGCGGGTCTTTGTTCTGGCAGATGCCTGACACACCTGTTTGGTATGCCCCCAGGGATGCATGGATTAGGTGATGGTGATGGGAACCAGGTGGCTGGGGTTTTTTTTTCCCGCCCTCAGAATTTGAGACTTCTGAACAAACATGCTTTTTTTTCCCCCTTAGGAAAAGGACCCTGAGAAAATTACTGTTTTCACCTGATTTCTTTGGTGTGTGTAAAGTGCATGACAGTATTTATGACAAATGTCTTTATAAAGCTCTAATCTAACCCTTGGCTAACAAACATGACCTTCAATGATGTGGGGGTGGGGGTTGTTGACCCCAATGATTTTTCTTTCCACCCTTTGGATCCTGTAAAGCGCCATAAAGAATCTGTGCTTGGGTTCTAGGGGCTGCAGTCTGTCTGAGGATGGGGGCATGCTGGCCCAGTGTCAAGGCCTGTCCAAAGAAGTGACCGAGCTCAGTCAGGAAGAGAAGAAATTAGACGAACTGATCCAAAGCTGCACCCTGGACCTCAAACTGTTAACCGAGGATTCAGAGAATCAAAGATATCCTTTGTGGTGCTGGTGGTTAGAGCCTTTGTAGTGTTTCCAGAGCTGACAGACTACCTTGTTCACGAGGTAGATAGATAGATGTTACTCTGGTTTCATGTAAACATGGTGTGTGTGTGTCGTCTGTGTCTGTGTGTGTCCACTTAGCTTTGCCTCGAAGGACGGCGTTCTTAATAAGGTACCTCTGGACTATGGTATCATTATCAGTGTTGAAAGCCAGGTGTGAACCATTATTTAAAGCATTTTACTCATGTGTGGTTGGAACGTATAGATATGCTCACATCGTAAGAACACACTATTAAAAGATAGCGGAAGGTGTCAGTATTAATATTAATGACAACACTAGGCAGGTTTGCCTTCGGCTTCCCAGATTTTTGGTGGGTGTTAGCTGTCACTGTTGGGGTTCTCGCTTTCTATTTTCTTTTCATCAGACATTGTAGCAACTGGGATTTGCTGAATCTGTCTGATTGGGCTACTTTTGAGAATAGAAATACCACTGAGTATATTGTAGCTGGGCGTGGTGGGACAGCCTGTAATCCTGGCAGTGGAGACACTGAGTCCTGGGTTCACAGTCACCTGACTACAATAGTAAGACCCTGTCTCAAGAGAGAGAAAAAACAAAACAGAAAAGGAGAAATTACACTTTTAAAGTCAGGTATGTTAGTGCATACCTGTGATATCAGCATTTGAAAGACAAAGACAGGATTATCAGGAGTTCAAAGCCAGCCTGAGCTCCATAGCAAGTTTAAAGTTAATCTAAGGTACATGAGGTCCTGTCTCAAACAAGACAGAAAGATCAAGAATCCAAGGTTGTCCATGCCTACCTAGGGAGATTGAGGCCAGCATAGTCTACATGAGATCTTGACTTTACAAAAAAAGAAAAAGCAAGGTGTGGTGCCATATGTATGCCTTTAATGTCAGCATTTGGGAGGCAGAGGCCGGTGAAGTTCAGACCAGCCCTGTCTACATAATGAGTTCCAGACCAGCTAAAACTACATAGTGAGTATGTCCTGTCTACCTAGTCTCAAAAAAATTAAATAAATAAAATTTTAAGAATAAAAAGAGCCTGGTATGGTGGTGCCCTCCAGTAATCCCAGCTTTCAGGAGGCAGAGGCCGGCAGGCAGATCTTTGTGAGTTTAAGGCCAACCTGTTCTACATAACAGGTTCCAGGCCAGCCAGGGCTGAACAATGAAGACTGTCTTTAAATGAATAAATGAATGGGATGGCTGAATAGGTCAAGGGGCTTGCCTGCAAGCCTGCAGACCTGAACTCGATCCCTGGGACCCGCCTAGGAGGAGGAGAGAACTGACTCGGCAAGTTGTCCTGACTTCAGAACTCAACTGTCACGTGCACTGTGGCACACCTACCCACTCACTCACATACCAAATAAACAGATAATGGCAAATTTTGTAAAAGAAATCGATAGTAGGGCTATTTAATTCATTGTTTAGTTAGAACTCCATTGTGGAAAAGCCCTGTGGTTAAACGTGATTGACAGCTGTCCTGAACATGTGGCTGACAATGTTGTCTCCCATTGACTTTCTCTGAGGCTTTCGTTCTAAAAGAAGTTTCCTTGAAGGGGGGGCCACTAACGCAAGAAACAGATTTGGGAGGGAGCCACATCAGAAGCACTTTTAAGTCTGTAAGATTAGAGAACGTATTTATGAAATTTATCTCAGGCCTCCATTCAGTTCCCAGTCTGGTACAGCTTGTTCACAGATGTGTTGAAATTTTCCTTCCTGCAGCATATTGAATAATTGTAGATGAGTTTTATTTTAGTAAGCTCTTGTCACATAGCTTTTTGACAGTGGGCTGAAGGTTAAAATCCTGGTTATCAGTTAATCTCCTATTCTCAAGGCCCCCATTGGCTTCTTTGGTAAGTGGTGACCTAAAGCCTAGAATCTTCCAAGAGCGCCATGCTTACTCCTGTCATAACCACTGAGATTTGGAGAAGACAGTCTGTGGTACAGGCAAACACAAGTGAATGAGAGAGAGATGAGAGAGAGAGAGAGAGAGAGAGAGAGAGAGAGAGAGAGAGTGTGTGTGTCCATTCCTTCATATTTTAAAAACTGACAGATGGCACACACCTTTAAGTCCAGCACTCGGGAGACAAAGGAAGGCAGATCTCTTGAGTTTGAGGCCAGTGAAGGCTACATAGTGAGACCCTGTCTTTCAAAAAAACAAAAAACAAAAACAAATAAATACAACAGTTGTGACTTCCACAGACATCAGGCATACACACGGTGCACATACCTATACACAGTCAAATACAAGTCTTTAAAGGGCAAGTAATGTCTCTCTCAATGGATAAAAATGCTTACTACACAAGCCTGACTGATGACCTGACTTTAATCTGTAAAACCCCTGGTGGAAGAAGAGAACCTGACTTGGAAGTTGTCGGCCCACTACCACACTTGCCATGATGTGTGCTTGCACACACACAGACATACACAATAATAATAAGTAATTTTTTACACTTGACTAAAAACATGTTACGTTATATGTGTTTGTTATCAAGAGAAAGCCTTGAACCTGTTTTCTCTGCTGCTAAATGTCTGTCTCTTGAGCTTGTGTGACTGCTTTTGTTACACAGTAAGTACCATGCCCTGCCATGATATCCTTTTATGGTTGGCTTCCAGGACACTTAAAGGAGTTGTTCAGAACTGGGAAGTAACTACCCAGAGTCATGAAATGCTAATTTATTCTCTTTTGCTAAGTCATTGTATCTTAATTTCATTGAGTTGCAGAGCACCTGGGAGCTGCTCACCTCCTTGGGAACCGGAAATGTTCACAGTGTTAATAATAACAAGGGTAATTTTTCTAACGGAAATGATGATGCGCTGATGTCTAGGCAGTATGTAATCACACCAGCCCAGGTGCACTTGAGTAAACATGCTGTTGCCTGAGCAGTAGACTCCGTGCTTCCACCAATGAATTTGTGTTTATTCATTCATTTGGTTGCTGCTGACACTTGCTGATAGCACACAGAAGTAGCTGTTGTCTCAAAAAATTTTGATTAGTAAATCTTACTCTCCCACCCCACCCCCAAAGTTAGGACTGTCTGTCAGTCAGTTTGATTGACGGGCACTTCACTGGAATTCATGGAATACTAGTATACAAGATTGGCAGGATAAAATATAGATTTTTTTTTTTTATTCTTGAGAACATCAACCAGAAGAGCCATGGGGGAATCCATTTATTTGAGGATCCAAAAAGGAAGACATACCTATTCTTTTAAGTCATAAAATAATAGATAACTTTAACTTTTCTGTGTGTCTGTTTTGTCATTTTCTTTTTTTTTTTTAATTGATTCTTTGTGGATTTCACATCCTGCATCCCAATACCATTCATCTCCCTGTGTCCTCGCTTCTGCCCTCTGTCCTTGCAACTTCCTCCCCCCCAAAAAAAACCAAACCAAACAAACAAACAAAAATCTCGGCATAGAAGCTGTAATGTGACCCAGTGAGTCACACAGTGCACCCTTTAGTCTATACATTTTTATTTGTAAGTGTTCATTGCAACGAGTCATTGGCCTGGTTCGAGGCCCCCGGTTTCTGCTACACTGTCAATACTGGGCCCTCACTGGGCCTCTTCTTGGATATCCTGTTGTTGTCCTGTGTTATGGAGATCCTGTAGCTTTGGATCTGCAGGTCTAGCCTCTTCCCATGCATGCTCTAGAGGTTCACAGATGAGGTGGATGTTGGGATGGGCTACCTCATATTCCTGGTTCTGGGCCTGGGTGGTAGCTTGGTTGGTCAGCCTGCCAGCTTTCCCTCATCATCACCACCCAGGTGAGCTCTCCAGCACTGCCCAGCTAGCTCACCCAGTGCAGCAGGCAGCAAGGAGCGGGGCCAGTTCTGCTCTCATGCCCTCGGGTCCAGCTCACCCTCACTCACACCACCAGGACCAGCTCTACGGTTTTGCCCAGGCAAGGTGGTTTTGCCCAGGCAAGGTGCAGGGCCTGCTCTCCAGGTTGTTTGGTAAGGGGCAAGCCTAGCTCCTCCTCTCATGCCACCAAGGTTGGCTCTCCTGTCTGTTGCAAGAGGGCATATTTACCTTGTCACTCCATGACACCATTGATGGGGGTGGAAAGCAGCTCTGTTTTGTCATTTTCATGATGGCTGTATCTTTGGCAAATAGACGGAAGATGTCCTTAACACTTCTTACGTTAGCTTATGTTACATATCAAGATATTCGAAAAATTAGTGGCCTTAAAGACCAAACTGTTATAGTTGTGAAAGCCCCTCCAGAAACAAGACTTGAAGTGCCTGATTCAATAGAGGTAAGGAGACAGCGACGTGGTCCATCTGCACAAAAACATTCCAGAACACCCGAACCTGAAGAATCGCTGACTCATGGTTAAAGTCTGCCCCCTCCCAAGCACTGGACAATTCTTTCCCATTTATTTCAATTAACCCAAAGTTTTCAAAGGTTCAACAGTTCCCTATTTATTCAGTGCTCAGAAGGTCTGGTTTCAGTTTAGAAGGACGTTCTGGCCACAGCCGTCTTTGAGTCTTCGATGTCCTGCCTCTCTTCAACTTGTCTTTTTCACAATTTGTTTGCTGGTGCTTCTGATCAAATTGGAACCACTTGAGAAATTTTACGTTTGATTACCTTGTGTACAGACAGTTCCCACCGTGAATAGAGCTCCGGGGGTTTTCAAAGTAGCTCCCTGACTTAGCAACATTTGAAGAATTCTTAAAAATCATTTGTAGTATGTTTACTTTGAGAAGATTAAACGGGACCTTGGGGTAATCAATAGACAAGAATAGTGTGATTAAGTAGGGCAGACATTTTTGTAATTGCTTTCAGGTGCTCTTCGATAAAATCAGCCTGGGCTGTAATTATAAGATAAAGGAACTATGACAAAAAGAAAATACCTGGAATATTAAAAGATAATACCTAAACTATTAAATTTTACAAGGTAAACTTCTTACCTTAATAAATTATAATGTTGTGACCTAGATGAGGAAGGCCTCTAAATATTAGTGTACAGAGCTGGAGAGATGGCTCAGTGGTTACAACACAGGCCACTCTTTGAGAGGACCCAAGTCTGGTTCCCAGCACCCATGTAGAAGGATCTGTGACTCCAGCTGCAGGGGATGCAATGTCCACTTTTGGCCTCTGGCAGCCAAGCACACATAAGAAACTCTACTCACACAGACACAAACACACACACACAAAAAAAAATTATAAATAAAAATAAATATTGGGCTAGAGAGATGGTTCAGTGGTTAAGAACACTTGTTGCTCTGCCAGAGGACCCTGGTTCAGTTCCCCACAGCCATGAGCTACAAGCTCACGACCATCTGTAATACTTCATTAGGTACTAGGTCTATACATAGTGTATAGACATATTTAGGCAACACACCCAAACACAAAATAAGAATAATTTTTAAAAATAAAAGTGATAAAATTAAAATTAATCTTGAGCTAGAGAGAGATGGCTTAGTAGTTAAGAGCACTGGCTGCTCCTCCAGAGGACCTGGGTTTGAGTCGCAGCACCCACATGGCAGCTCACAACCATCTGTAATTCCATTCCCAGAGGATCTAATGCCCTCTTCTGGCCTCCCAGACCACCAACATGCTGATGCATGGACATACACACAGGCAAAACACTCATACACATAAAAATAAATGAGTAAAAATTTTTTAAATCTTCTTAGATTTTAAAGCCACCAGGTGGCTTACAAGCAGCAGATTATTTTAAAATAGGTAAATAGAAGTATTTAAAAAGTCAATATGCTTTATTCCCTTATTCACTAAAGCTCCTAACACTTTAGAATGTTGTTTATAAGTTGCTTATTAAAGTTTAACATTAGAAAGTTTTACCATGAGGGAATAAGTTTAGTGGAAATACATTCTTTGAAATGCTTAACAGACCCTTTAAATAATTTGCAGGAAAATAATATATCTAAAGAATGCCTAGACACCTCCCCTCCCCCCCCAAAATGATTTCTTTGTGGAAGGAGTCAACAAACTTTTTAAAGCCCCACATAGGAATTGCCTTTGATTTTGTGAGCAGCATGATTTCTTAGATTATTCAAGTAATAAACTGTACTATTATATATTACAAAAAACAGCCAGAGGCAATAGACACAGGATGAGGATGGCCAGAAACTCTTTCCCAATAAAACTTTATTTACAAAAATGGTTGATAACTTGGATTTGGCCCCAAGCTGTAGTAGTTAGTTGGCCCTTGCTCTGAAGAATGTCCTCACTGACAAACTAGGAGTGAGGGAGCAAAGTGAACAATGAATATTGCCTTTCTATTTCAGTTGTAGGAGAGAAATGCTTTGTTTTTGTTTCTAAGTGACCTTGAGTTGACCTCTTGCTTGTGTTCCTAGAGCCTACAAATACATTTGGCAAGTACCCAAGGGCCCATTGAGGTTTACTTGTGTCCAGAAGAGATAGAAACACACAGAGCCATGAAAACAAACAACCAAGACCACAATGGGAATATCCCTAAGCCCACTTCCAAAGGTAAATATTTCACTGTTGTCTTTGAGAAACAATGTTTAAAGATGAAGGTGTCCAGAAGTATCCTCTTTCAGAGCCACCAGGAGTAAGTCATAACAAAATGCTTGGGTCCGCCAGATTGCTGCTATTATGGAGAGGAATTGCATGCCACCCATCAAATTGGCCAGAATATCCAAAGTGTTAGGCAGGACCAGTTCACAGGGCCTGGAATTTATGGACAACACTAGCTCTTGCATCATTCACCATGTTAAAGGCCCCATGGGAGAAGGTGACATGCTTGCCCTGTTGAAGTCAGAAAGAGAAGCGCTAAGCCCATGCTGAACTTGCTGCTGGGTCCTGAGTGTCCACCAGTTGGCCCATGGGGTGACCTGCAGCTGTTAAAGCCTTTGTGCTGTATGGAGTGTGTGGAAGAGAAGCTTCTGTTATGAGAATAGTTTTTAAGGTGTTGTTTATTACTAGTTTGTAGACTCAAATAATGATCTTAGTCAAAAACGGTCCCTCATCCCTGATGAAAACTCTTCAGACTCTTGTAAGTAGAAAACTGTTTCCCTGGTGTGTTTAGGGACAATGACTAGAGGGAGGAGCGAGGCTGTAGACAGTCTTGGGTTATCAGCCATGCTTGACCTTGACCAGGCATCTCAAATGATGCTTCTGAAATCATTAGGGATGGAAATGAAAAGAGTTTTGAAGAGAAAAGCCTTTGTCTGAATCTCGATCTCATCTTTCTCCCCAATGCGATGAGGATATGATTGATCAGCAAACAACAAGAAAGCGCACAGGGCTGGAGAGATGGCTCAGGTGTTAAGAGCACTGGCTGCTCTTCCAGAGATCCTGAGTTCAATACCCAGCAACCACATGGTGGCTGACAACCATCTGTAATGAGGTCTCGTGCCCTTATCTGGCCTGCAGGGGATACATGTAGGCAGAACACTGTACACATAATAAATAAATAAATCTTTGAAAGAAAGAAAGAAAGAAAGAAAGAAAGAAAGAAAGAAAGAAAGAAAGAAAAGAAAAGAAAGTTCACTTCTCTCTCTTCCTGCCACTAAAGCAAAGCTCTTGGAAGCTCAGCTCCAATATAAAGATACATAAAACCTTCCCCCAAGTAAATAAATAAATAAAGATAAATAGAAGAGGACAAAGCAAAATGATGTGTTCTTTATGCCTGTTAGCCTAATGGTGATCTGTGTCCTCAAGTCACCCCGTTGAGCTAAGGGACAGCAACATACACATTCATCCAGGAAAGGTGGTTTTTTTTTTTAAGTTTCTCCTAACTGTGCCTCCCCCTTTTTTTCCTCTTCCAGACTTGGCTTCTAACAACTCAGGACATAGCGACTGCTCCGTTTCTACAGCAAACCTCTCTCCTCTGGCCTCCCCAGCCAACCTTTTACAGCAGACTGAGGACCAAATTCCTTCCAACCTCGAAGGACCCTTTGTGAACTTACTGCCTCCCCTGCTCCAAGAGGACTATCTGCTGAGCCTGGGGGAGGAAGAGGGCATCAGTGATCTCTTTGATGCGTATGATTTGGAAAAGCTGCCCCTCGTGGAGGACTTCATGTGTAGTTGATTGGGCTTTGTACAAACTGTCCTTATTATAAACCGATATTTTTTTATCATGGAATCAGAACGTGTATCACAGTGTTGTCCCTTCCTACCTTCTTCCTCCAAGAGTATCATGAAGTAAACTTCAGAACAAAGCTGACATTTTAATGAATTATTAATTTTTTTTTTTTCCCTAAACGCACAGTTGCAGGCTCCCTTGGGAAAGCCCTGCCTGGTCCCAGGCTCCAAAATCTTCCTGATGAGTCAGCAAGTGAGAAGATGTGCAATCAGGTGTCTCTCACCTGCCCTTTTCTCCTCTCCTTCCTCCTTTCCTTGCGGACTGGCTTGCTGTGCCTAATGGATGGGCTGTTGAATGGGGTCTGGCCACCTGGCCCACTGGAAAACAGCGCTCTCCCGTAACAGCATTTCAAGCCGTGCCTTCTCTGCAGAATGCATGTCTTTGTGAGTCTGCTAACATGGAATGGAATTCTGCCACAAATGCAAGCTTGAAGTCATGCAAAGGAATGACACGGATTTCTTCAGCTCTTAGGAATATTTAAATTACTCATAATTCAGTGTAAGCTATGGGCCGTGTGTCCCACCAGGAGGCTGCAAGAGCCTCCACAGCCTTTTGGATGAAGAACTTGTTTGTGAGTACTCATTGCAGATACAGAGACTAGGAGAGTTCTGCTGCTCGAAGCTGTTGTGGATTTTCCTGTCTCCATACCCCACCCACTTCCACTTCCCCCACCTGCGTATTTGTGAGTTTCCGGTTAATTACTTGCAACTTAGGAGTTCCTTGTGGGTTGTTTTAGAAGTTTTATTTTTCTAGCTGCCATTGAAGCATTCCTGTGGCACCCATCAACCATTTCAATTGAATTGTTTACCTTAAAGCGGTTTTTGCAAATTCCTGTTCCTTTAGCAGAGGGAGAGACCCTCTACTAATCAAAGCATCTAAACCTGTGTGACCTAAGGTCCACCAGCCTCTGCAAGAAACATCCTCTGTCTTGCTTCCTTTCCCAGGAGGGAAGCTTGGAGCGAGAACAGCTCTGGAGCTCACTGACTCGAGCGGCCCCCAGGGTGGACCTCGGGCCAGATGATACAGCTGTCCCATGGAGCAGCAGGCATGGATCCCTCCATCCTTGGGCTTCCCGGGCCCCTGCGACCGGGGAAAGGGCTCTGATGCCACACTCAGGGAGACCACTTCTCAGGATGGGGTCAGGTGGAGAGGCCCTAGGGAGAACGACATCCCATCGTGTGAGTGGCATTCTATCAGGGACACTTCCTTATGTTGGAACGAGGAACTCCCACCGTGTCAGGGGGTAGACCAGTTCCGGCCAGAACCCACTCACCCCTCCCATTGTGAGTGGGCGAGTTGGGTTAAGGGAAGGCAGGAGATAGGAAATGCAGTGATAGAATGCCAGGGCAACTCCCTCGTTACTCCTCAGGAATGGTGTCCCAAACTGGAGGCTTTATGTCAGCTACCATCCTTCCAGTTACTTCCAAGAATAGCGTTCCCACTGGCAGATGGCGATGGCCATCATGTCCTGGTGTTGAATATGGCATAGTACCTCAAATCCATTCCTTGGATGCTAAGGGCTGCGGAAATGAGTTAGTCATGAAAACTAACCTCCAGCTGAACAGTTTGAAATGCTATGTGCCTGGCCCACGGCGGGAGGCTCATAGTAGGCACTCAACTCATACACATTTAATCGAGTTGAAAATATCCCTTGGGAAATCATTTTACTAAACCACAAGAACCCTGGCCAGTTTACTCTAGATAGATTTCCACAATATGCAAAGTGGTGGTGGTGGGGTGGAGACAGAAGACACCGGCACTTTAAACTCTGTGTGTGGGTATGCGTGGTGTATGTTTGGGAAGAAAAAAAAATCAAAGGTGCAGACTATCTTCCTCTCTCTTCTTCAGCCTCCAGCCCCGGCCTCCTCCCCTCACACACTCTGGACTTGGTACAGAATAATCCGTGTGGTCCGAGCTGAAGCCCTGGGGTGGAGGAGGGAGGGGGAGCTTCGTGTTAAGTGCCTACTGGAAATGCACTGTGGGGTTTTTTCCTGTATGGGGAACCATTTATGCCAAGCTTTTCCCCCATGTCCTATATTTATCTCATCTGGTTAGCTGCCTCTGCTTCTGGCTGTGTGTAATTCTCTTGGCCAGCTGCATAGAGCTGGGTTTCTTTCCCCAAAGTCCAATGACTAAACTCACCTGGCTCTAGGTTGTTGTGTGTTTGGTTGACTTTTCTTGTTGAAACTATTCGTATTGTAATACCGTATTTATTGTTTTAAGAATTGAAAGGAATACTAATAAGTCTTCAAGAGTTCTTTCACGCATAATAAGACTTTTCCAGTTAATGGGCTTAACTGGCTTATGTAGAGGAGACATCCATACTGTTTTCTGTTTGTGTTGAGGCATTTTCTTTGCTCATAATATCTGGCACACAAAGTAGGCGAGTACTACAGTATTTTTGTTACTTTAAGTCCTGAGAATGCAGGTTCCCTGGTACCATTAAGTTGCTGCTACTAAAAGCTCACATGTGGAATGGCTGAACATTGCAAGCGTGTGAATGGTGACGGCGTGAGCCTCAGAGAATTAAACTGTATAAAGGGCAACACATGAGCTGTCAAACAGTGTTAGGCGTGTGTTTGTGTACATAGCAGTTTTATTTAAGCCGATACAGTCCGCTCACATTGCCATTATTTACCAGTTTTGTACAGAGATAGCAATTCATTTGTAAACACTGCCAGAATATTTTCTAGCTGGTTTGTAATTTTTTAAGACTGTTGCCTTGGTTTTTGTTTTTTGTTTTGTTGTTGTTGTTGTTGTTGCTGCGCCTGTGACTCTTGTTTGCCTTTTTGTTGTACGTGTAGCTCTGTCTGTAAATAGAATCGCAGTATTTAAAGCTTTAGCTTTCAGGAAAAACAAAGTAAGAATCCAAGTGTGTGCACGACAAGTTGTGTGGATGAGAAGGGATCTGAAGGAAGATGCCTTGTGGAAGAAGTGGGGTGGCAGTTGGCAGGGTGTGGGAATGTCTTTCCTACGGGGTACATGCTTTTGTAAAAAGGAAGTGTTTCTCCCAACATTGGGAGTACGCAAACTACTAATCAGTTTAGCTTTGTGTTGTATGCTAGTTAAAAAAAATAAATAAATAATGTAATATAATGTAAAAATAGACAAACAAACAAAAAAAGCTTTTATGATGGATTTTGTAAATAGATTTGTTACAGGGTGACCTGTTCTAGCTGTGATCTTACCACTTCAAATGGATGTAATTTGAATAAATTTTGTATGGTAAAGGGTCAATAAAATGATTTTTTTAAGAGTTCAGACTTGTAGATGGATTTTCTTAGTATTATCTTAACTGTCTCTCTCTGTCTCTTTCTTGCTCTTGCAGGTGTGGGGGGTACGTGTGTAGTTATTTTTTAGACAGGATGTCATGTGCTCTAGGTTGGCCTCAAACTTGCTATGTAGTTGAGCATGGCCTTCAATTCCAGATCCTTCTCCATCTACATCCTGAGTGCTGATACTTTAGACCCATGGTGTACCGCAATGCCTGATTTGTTTTATATGTGGCTGGGCTTGACCTTGTGCGTGCTAGGCAAGCACTCTACCAATTGAGCTATGTTCATAGCATGCCCCCCTGTTTTAAATAGGGTCATACTACATGGCCCAAGCCTACAGTGTGTTTATTCCTTCATTATACACACCTTAGGTACCTTCCTATGTTAGCACTTACAGACCAAATTCACGCCAGTAGGGCCCTATACCATTCCAGTGATGATGTTTTCATGACCCAGGCAATTTTCTACTTTGAGAAATAGGGGTGTGGGATATACAGGAGCTCTCATATGCCAGGAACTATGCTTTAGTGTATGAAATCTACAACAGAGTTTTTCATCAGTCTCTTGAGTTTGCTGTTCAGTGCACAGCCACCGCTAGCTGGTTCTTAAATAGTTAACCGCCCCAGAAAAAAACCCTGCACTCAGTCACTAAGCAGTCGCTTCCTATTTTCCCTACTTAAAGCTGCTGGCAACAGCTAGTCTGTTCTGAGGATTTGCCTTTCTGGATATTTCCTATAATGGAATAAAAAATATGTAGTCTCTCATGTCTGGCTTCTTAGTATAACTATTCAAGATTCACCCATTTAGTAGCATGGCCAGTATTTCATTCCTTTTTATGCCTGGGTAATAGTCCGTTGTATGGATATACTACAATTTATTTATCCATCAGCTGTTGTATCTTTGGGCTGTTTCCAGATGCAGACTATTAGAATCTAGGCACTGTCTTTAATATGCTTTAGTAAATGTCCTGGGTATTTTGTGAGTAGCTTATACTGTGTCTTCTTCCACTTTAGAGCATAGCCTCTATGAATAAAGGTTTTCTGTCCGGTTCACTGTTGTGACCTCAGTTCCTAGAACAGTGCCTGTGTGTACTAAACTGCTAATGAGTACCTGTGAGAGAGATCTTAAACTATATTTTAAAAAACACCCAAGGGCAACATGATCAGTTCTGGGTGTTGTGTTTTGGTCTTTGTTGGTGATGGTGGTGCCTATGCCTTTCTGTGTTTCTCATCCTGGATTTCACTGACATGTCTTCTCATTTGTGGACATTTTTTTACATTTCATCTTTGTTCTGGGTAGAGTCATTTTCAACAAGAGCTTAGGACCTGGCTTTTCTGTCATCTAACTTGGCTGCTGTTCCTACCTAAGGATCTGTGTATTGGTCAGCAAGTCGTCAAGTCCACAGTCAAGCCAGGGACTGAAGCGGAACAAAACAAAGAAGCGTTTTCTTTCAGCAGCCTGCTGATATAAAGCTGGCAGATGAAAGAATTTCTCATCTACAAAAGCAGCCGAGAAGTTTAGACAGATGAATTTGAGTCCAATCACATAGGGTTGAATTATATAGAAACACAGATTAAAGACAAGGATCCGTAAATATTTCAGAACCATGCTTGGTTATAATACAAGAATGGTTTCTATGGTGAAGAAAAGCTGGAAATTAGCATTAGTAACATTTAGAATTAGCAAATACGGGCTGTGAAGGCTAACCAGGTAAAGGCATTTACTGCCAAGCCTGATGACCGGAGTTCTATTCCTGTGGCCCACACAGTGGAAGGAGAAAACTGAGCACTGCAAACTGTCTCTGACCTCCACGCATGCACACAATCATAAACAAAACAAAACAAAAAAAAATAGGAGATCGCAAGTAACATAATTAAGAGGAAAGTATGTATTCACTCGCTTAGGTCAGTGCTCTGGTTGTTCAGTCTTGCTTTGAATGAACAGAACGTGATGGTTTTATGCCAGGTACTGTCCTAGGTGCTAGAGTTGACAGGGTGTTGGTGGGGCTGGGTATGGTTACTTGGCAGAGAAAGAACTTTTAACTAAGAGAAGCAAATGTGGATCTTTTCACACTTTCCCTTCTAAAGCCATTTGTGGAAGACGTAGAAGAACAGATGGATAGAGGCAGAAGCAGAAATGAAGGTTGGATCCAGCCCTGTCACTGGGAAGCTCTACCAAGGGAGGGTGGTTTGGGACAGTGCCCAGTCTTAGGCCTGTGCGTCTGAATGTGGGAGAGCTTGAAGAAGATTGCCCGCATAGGCACAGTTCAAACCAACTGGTCCTTTGTCTGCAAGGTAGGGTAGCCTCAGCCTGACTCTAGACTATAACTTTGATGTGAAGAAAATAACAAGATTCAGTTGTAAATCAGTGTGGTTTGAATAGGTCATGTCCCCGGCATGTTAATATGCTTCAACGCTTGCTCTCTAACTGGTGGCACTCCACTAGTAGGCTATGGAACCTTAAAGATGATTTTTAAAATATATTTTTATTATTTAATGTGTGTATGGGGAGGGGGATAAGTGCACATCAGTACAGGTGCCCTTGGAAGCCAGAGGCACTGGATCTACTGGAGCTGGAATTACAGGCATTTAGTTGTGAGCCACTGACTTGGAGGCTGGGAACTGAACATGGGACCTCTGTGGGGGCAATATGTGCTCCTAACCCACGGAGTCATCACTCCAGCCTGGGTTGTGGAACCTCAAAAGATGGATTCTCACTGGAGGAAGTGAGTCACTGGGGGTGGACCTAGAGAATAGTGCCACATCCTGTCCACTTCCTGCCTGCAAAAGCAGTATGACCAATGGCTTTGAAGCTCCATGTGTTCCCCACCATGGTAGAACTGTAAACCTTCAATTTGCATTCTCTCAGATATTTGAACACAGCAGTAAGAAAAATAACTGATATGGTTATCTGTCAGAGACTTACAAGAATTCCGGTACTGGCTGGTTAGAATTAACCAGCCTGAAGTCAGATCTGAATAAATGTCCACAGATTGCGTCTAGAATCTACTGAAACTGCTTATGGGTGTCATCAGAAATTCTGCAATTACATAGGAGTTTCCTGGAAGGTTGGTCTCTGCCACCAGCAAAGAGAAATTGAGCTCTTGGAACCCATCAGAATTATTGGAACCAGAGCAAAATTCAATAAATAAAGCCTCGAGTTCTGGGGTACGATGGTGTTCTTGAACATGAGTGAGAAGAATCAGGCTAAGAAAGAGATGGTTATCTAAAAGGAGAAGGAATGAAGCTGGTGACTAGCCAAGCACAGAGAAAGAAAGGAAACCATAACTTCAACCCCTGCCAGGAAGACCAACCCATGGCCACAAAAATTATCCTGGAGGGTACAGGCAGCCCTGTGATGTCTGGCTGGAGGTCCTAGACATAGGAAAATATGATGTGCCTGACTTTTCAGTTGCAGAGTAGTGTTGGAAAAGATGGCCATCACAATGCCCCAGATTGTGGAGTATAATAGCAAGGAGCTATCTCCAAAGGACACTAAGACTTGTTTGGACTGAGCTACTCTGGGGACCTAGAAATAAGGAGCAATCACAAGTCAGGGAAGCTGAGGACACCCTGCAATAAGGTCTAAATGGCGGCCAGCCAGAGGTCCTTGTAGATGGGAGAATTGGACATAGACAAACCTCGCAGTTTAGACAGCAGGAGGGGCTGGCTATAAATGATGTGATGGGGGGGGCGGTCCACAGACTACTCACTGAGCTCTGAGCCCAGGTCTTCTAGATGTCCAGATTCTCCAGCTTCCCCCCGTTGGGTGGTTTATTGCTGGATAGAATCTGAAAACACTAAGCCAGGCAGGCAGAGAACACCATACCCTCAAGTCTCCCCATCAAGTGCAGAACTGTGTTATGCTTCCCTTTCTGACACTCTGGAAATATGTTCCTTCACTTGGAAACTTGCATCTCACACCAGATGCACACACCTGGGAGAAGGGAAGATTGAAACAAGTGAGAATCTGCCTGGGGGAGTAGTGGCTGCCACTTGACTGTGGGGCTGGACATACAGTGCAGTGATAAAATGTTTGTGTAAGGCCCTTGGATGCATGCTTGACCAGCCAGATCTCACGTCCACATACATACTCACCTAAACAGTGGGAAGAAGGAAGAACCGGAGTAGGTCCCAGCCCCTTCCCCAGACCTCACAGGTTCCAATGTGAGAGCCCAGAAAGAAGTTTTGTCAATTTCTATTTTCCTTTTAATATTTCTATTTTATTTTTAAATCTTTGCCATTCCTCTTTCATCTGATTTTTTTTTTGTTCGTTTGTTTGTTTGTTTTTTTGAGACAGGGTTTCTCTGTGTAGCTTTGCGCCTTTCCTGGAACTCACTTGGTAGCCCAGGCTGGCCTCGAACTCACAGAGATCCGCCTGGCTCTGCCTCCCGAGTGCTGGGTTTAAAGGCGTGCGCCACCACCGCCCGGCTATCATCTGATTTTTTTTTTTTACATATTCCAGTTTGTTATTAGATATTTTGTAGTGGATTTGTATCTATGTATGCACACATGGGTGTGAATGCCTGTGGGGGCCAGAAGAGGGAGTGCATCAATTCCCCTGGAGTGGAGTTCCCAGAAGTTGTGAGCCACCCAGTATAGGTGCTGGGAAACAAACCTGGTCTTCTGTGAAGAATTCACCGCTGGGCTGTCTCTCCAGGCCCTGTTCCTAGATGCTTTTCTCTCTTGCTTTTCCTTTATTAGTGTTTTCTTTAATACTGCTCTTCACTATTTCCCCGCTTCTTCCCTTCTTTTTTTTTAATCTGTATTACTTTTCCTCCTATGAGTTTTTAACTTCATGCTTTTCCTATTCTATTTTTTTCCTCTCTCTTAGTGTGATTATTGGTGTGTGTGTGTGTGTGTGTGTGTGTGTGTGTGTGTGTGTGTGTGTGTGGTGCAAGGGGGGGCGGGATTAATTGGTCCTTACTACGTTTCCTTACTATCAGCAGAGGTGTGCTTTCTCTGGAGTGGTGCTGGGAATTGAGCTCTCCAAGAATGACTGCTCATCCAGAAAAAAACTAGAAGAGATATCCATCCCCACAGATGCACAAATCTTCTCATAGAAACCAGCAAACAAAAACAATGAAAAAGCCAAGCAAGCCTCCAAAAGCTGCTCTTGAATCACTGAATCAGGGCAATTGAAATGGTTGAAATGCCAACTAATTGAAAGATCCCTGTCCTGGTTTGCTTTTTGTTTCTATGATAAAACTGATCAAGACCCACTGTTAGAGGAAGTGGTTTATTTTGGCTTAGGTTTGTGGCAGCTGATCTTGGTTGTTAACCAAATCAACTTTAACATAAGCCACTGAGCACTCCTGGGAGGGGTTTCCTTGGTCAGATTACCTGAATCAAGAAGACCCACTCGGATGTAGGTGGCACCTTCTGGTGGCAGCACAGCTTAAAGGAAATGGAAGAGGGAAGCTTTTTGCTCCTTGCTCGCCCTCACTCTTGATCTAGCCTATTGCTGAAGCATTCCCTTACCGATGTTATAATCAAGTTCTCCCAGCCTCCAGTGTGGACGGAAGACTAGCAGCTTTCCAGGAATCCACTAGGCCTTCAGCACCAAATTGGGATTACGGAGACACCCAGCCTCATGGACTGAGCATCTACTGGATTTTCAGTGTGAAATAGCCATTGTTGGACAACCCAGACCATATCTTGTAAGCCAATCAGTTCAGTTTGGTTAGCTCTGATCCTTTAGTGAACCCTGACTCATACAAGGTTACAGTTCTGCATCAAGAGAAACCAGGTATGATGGTTTGAAAGAAAATGGCCCCCAAAGGCCCATAGGGAATGGCACTGTTAGGAGGTGTGGTCTTGTTGGAGAATGTGTAGCCTTGTTGGAGGAAGTGGTCATTGGAGGTAGGCTTTGAGGTCTCAGATGCCCAAGCTACACCAGTATGCCAATCTTTTCCTGCTGCCTGCAGATCCAGATGTAGGACTCCAAGCTACTTCTCCAGCACCATGCCTGCCTGCATGCAATCGTTCTTCCCACCATGATGATATGGACTAAACCTCTGAAACTGTAAGCCAGCCCCAATTAAATACTTTCCTTGTAAGAGTTGCAATAATTATGGTGTGTCCTCACCGCAATAGAAACCCTAACTAAGCCGGGCAGTGGTGGCAAACACCTTTAATCCCAGCACTTTGGAGGCAGAGGCAGACAGATCTCTGTGAGTTCCAGGCCAGCCTGGGCTACAGAGTGAGTTCCAGGAAAGGCTCCAAAGCTACACAGAGAAACCCTGTCTTAAAAAAAAAAAAAGAAAAGAAAAGAAAAGAAAGAAAGAAGAAAAGAAAGAAAGAAACCCTGACTAAGAAACCAGGGCATGAGTTCAAGGCAGGAACCTGGAGACAGGAACTGAAGCAAAAAAATTATGAGGGAACACTGCTTACTGGCTTTCTTCTTCTGGCTTGCTAAGCTAATTTTCTTCTAAGATTGATATTTTTTTAAAATGATGTGTACGAGTACTTTACCTACATGCCTATGCCTACAGAGGCCTTTGGACCACCTGGAACTGGAGTTATGAATGATTGTTAGCTACCATGTGAGGGCTGGGAATCAAACCCACATCCTCTGGAACAGGTTAACCACTGAGCATCTCTCCAGCCCCCTTAACTACCTTTTTATACAACCGAGGCCCAACATCTTAGCAATTAAGAAAATGCCTTGGGGCTGGAGAAATGGCTCAGCAGTTAAGAGCTCTGGCTTCTCTTTTAGAGGAACTAGGTTCGATTCCCAGCACCCACATGACAGCTCACAACTGTCTGTAACTCCAGTATCAGAGCATCTGACACCCTCTCACAGACATACATTCAGGCAAAACACCAATGCACATAAAATAAAAATAAACAATAATTTAAACAAAAGAAAAGAAAATGTCTCACAGACATGCCATCAGGCCAATCTGATGGTGGCAGTTCTTCCTCTGAGGTTGCCTCTTCCCAGGTGTGTCAAGTTAACAATGACGGTGCTGGGTTTTGAAGATGCCACTGTCCCCTGTCACTGCTTGCTGCAGCCATGGTCAACCCCCATCGTGAGCCCCAAAGGACTGCATCTCTTTTGAGCTGTTTGCAGACAAAGTTCCAAAGACAGCAGAAAATAGTTGTGCTCTGAGCACCGGAGAGAGAAGATTTGGATAATAAGGGCTCCTCCTTCCACAGAATTATTCCAGGATTCATGTGCCAGGGTGGTGACATCACATACCATAATGGCACTGGTGGCAGGTCCACCTACAGGGAGAAATTTGAGAGTGAGAACTTGATCCTGAAACACACAGGTCCTGGCATCTTGTCCATGGCAAATGCTGGACTAAACACAAATGCTTCCCAGTTTTTATCTGTACTGCCAAGACAGAGTGGCTGGATGGCAAACATGTCATCTTTGGGAAGGTGAAAGACAGCATGAACATTGTGGAAGCCATGGAGTGTTTTGGTTCCAGGAAAGGCAATACCAGCAAGAAGATCACCATTCTGACTGTAGACAACTCTAATTCTCTGACTTTGGGGCGTCTTACCCACCAGCTCATTCCTTCTGTAGCTCAGGAGAGTGCCACCCCACCCCCCATCTGCTCACAGTACCCTGTAATCTCTGCTCTCACTGAAGTTCTTTGGGTTCCATATTTTCCCCTCCAAGTCTAGCTGGATTGCAGAGTTAAGTTTATGATCATGAGTAAAAACTAAATAAGACTGTTAAAAAAAAATGACAGTGCTGTTGTTTTAAGTGACCAGTTACCCTAGAAAGAATTAAACAGAAGAATGAAGTCAGCAAGTTAATTCAAGACTTTGATGAGAAATTCAGATGCACGGATGATGAATAGATATCACACTCTGAAAGCTGGGGAAACGGCTCAGTTAAAATGCCCGTTGCGAAAACATAAGTACCAGAGTTCAGATACCCAGAACTCACATTTAAAAAAAGGAGTGTGGGCCGGGTGGTGGTGGTGGCGGCGGCGGCGGCGGCGGCGGCGGCGGCAGCGGCGGCGGTGGTGGCACACGCCTTTAATCCCAGCACTCGGGAGGCAGAGGCAGGCAGATCTCTGTGAGTTCGAGGTCAGCCTGGGCTACAGAGCAAGAGCCAGGAAAGGCGCAAAGCTACACAGAGAAACCCTGTCTCGAAAAACCAAAAACAAAAAACAAAAACAAAAACAAAAAAAGGGGAGGGTTGTGGTGGATCTCTGAAAATGGCCATTCTAACCAATCTGTCATCACTAGAGTCAGCAAAAGACACAATCTCAAAAGATTAGATGGAGAGCAATTAAGGAAGACACTAGACAGTTACCTCTAGCCTCCATGCACACACACAGCTACATACGCACATGCATACACATGTGCATGCACATATACACAAAAGATATTCCAGGACATAGAAATGTTGGCTATCCATTTTCAGAGCCCCTCCTTGCTACTCCTAACTCAGGAAAAACCTTGCCAGCTTACCCTTAAAAATAAAAAAAATGAAAAAAAGACTGGAGACAGGTCTTGGTGGCTATGAGTGTGTGCTGCTCTCACTAAGGCCCAGAGTTCAGTTCCCACCATCCTAGTACATGTGGGGTACACATGTATAGAGTTTTTAAGCAGCAAAATTATTCAAGTCTATTTGCATATGATTAAGAGCTCAAATGTGATTCTTTTGATGTAGAAGGAAGAAACAAATTATCTAAAAGCATATAAACCATATTCAATGAAACTATATCAGAAAAATATAGAAAATATATCAGGAAAAAATATATAGAAAAAAAAACAACCAGCATCCCAGTACAGGATCATTGCTAGTTAGTTCTTTGTAATCATGATACTGGCTAGAGTTGTCTGGGTGGAGAGACCCTCAATTGACAAAATGCCTCCTTCAGATAGGCCTGTAAACAAGTCTGTAGGTCATTTTCTTGATTAATGATTGGGGTGAGAGGGCCCAACCTGCTGGGGGCAGGCCACTCCTGAGCCCGTGGTCCTAGCTTGTATAAGAAAGCCTGATGGACAAGCCATGGAGAGAAAACCAGAAATCAGCATTTCTCTATGGTCTCTGTGTCAATTCCTTTCTTAAAGTTCCTACCCTTTTTGGGTTCCCTCAATGATGGTCTGTGACTGGGAAATGTAATCCAAATAAACCCTTTCCTCCCCAAGTTGTTTTTGGTTGTGGTTTATTATAGCCATAGAAAATAAACAAGCACACAATCCCACATAGAACCAATGAGAAAAGAACCTCTCCATATTATGTACCAAGTTACTTAACAAAGGCAAAGGTATTAGAATAACGTTTCTCAAAAGAAATCCTCAATGCCAGGAGAGCATGGAGAACTAATGGCCATTGTCTTAGGGTTCTTATTGCTGTGAAGAGACACCATGACCACAGCAACTCTCATAAAGAAAACATTTGATTGGAGTGTCTCACTTTCAGCTTCAGTTCATTATAATCAGGACCAGGAGCTTGACAGTATGAAGACTGATGTAGTGCTTGTAGCTGAGAGTCTTACATCTTGCAGGCAACTGGAAGTTGACTGAAAGTCACACTGAGGGAAGTTTGAGCAAAAAGACCTCAAAGCCTGCCCCTACAGTGACACACTTCCTCCAACAAGGCCACACCTCCTAATAGTGCCACTCTCTTTGGGGGCCATTTTCTTTCAAACCACCACATTTCACTCCCTGGTCCCCAAAGCTTATAACTATATCATAATGCAAAAAAAAAAAAAAAATTCATTTAGTCCAACTTCAAAAATCCCCATAGTCTATAACAGTCCCAAACTTGTTCCAAAGCCAAAAGTCTCTTCTAAGACACATGTCTATCTGTCTCTTAACTGTAATTCCCCTATAAAAATAAAAAGCAAAAAGCAGATCACACACTTCTAACATATGATGACACAGGATATATATTACCATTCCAAAACATAGGAAGGGGAGTATAGTGAGGAAATAGTGGACCAAAGCAAGACCAAAAACCAGCTGGGCAAACGCCAAACTTTGCATCTCCATGTCTGATGTCAAAACACTCTTCAGATCTCCAACTCTGTTCAGGTTTGACTACAACATACTTTTTCTTGGGCTGGTTCCACTCCCTGTTAGCAGCTCTCCTCAGCAGGTATCTGGCATCTCTAACATCTTGGGTTCTTCAAGGCAATCCAGGCTTCAACTTCACAGTTTCATTCAATGGCCTCTCTACTAGGCCTCCCCTTAGGGACATTCTTGACACATGCCTGGCCTCATCAGCTTTATTCCATACCTCCTTTGTTCTATCTTTAACTCTAAAGCCAAAACCATGTGGCCGACGCTGCCAAGTTCTGCTTCTTGCTGGGGCTGGAACATGGTCCTCTTGTTCAATTACATCTTTACCAGCTTTCTGTCTTTCGTTGCCTAAGCTTGGCTGTCCTGGAACTTGCTCTGTAGACCAGGCTGTCCTCAAACTTAAGAGATCTGACAGCCTCTGCCTCCAGAGTGCTGGGATTAAAGGTGTGCCCTGCCACATCCCACTCCAAGTTTTTCTTTAGTTTCTTTCCACAAGTTGGAATCTTAGCTGGGTGGGATCTTGTCCTAAGGTCACCACACCCTTTATTCCATTCTTACTCAGTTTATCTCCTTGAACACAGAATTTGCTGCATTCCAGTCACTGGTGCTCTTTTTTTCCTCAAGATTTACATTTTTGCTCCTTTTCATTATAAATCTTCATTAGAGTTACCATTAATATTCACATGACAGAGTCCATACTAGGCTGTTTCGAGATTTCTTCTGCCACAGAATTAATCCAACACTCTTCGCTTTAGCCTCAGGCAGACTCTTCAGGACAAGGACAAAAAGTAGCTACTTTCTTCACCAAAATATCACAAGACCAGTCTCTAGGCCACATCCTAACATTCTTCTCCTGTGTAACCTCTTGAGCAAGCCCCCTACAACTCATCAAATCACATTCAGCACCACTGTTCTCCATGCTCATACTAGTATGGAACGTTAAGCAGAGCTTGAAGTGTTACACTGCTTTCATAACCTAAAGTACCAAAGTCCAAATTTCCCCAAGCAAGCACATGGTCTAGCCTATCACAGCAATACCCCACTCCTGGTACCATCTTCTGTCTTAGTTAGGGTTCTTATTGCTATGAAGAGACACCATGACCATGGCAACTCTCATAAAGAAAACATTTAATTGAGGTGGATTGCTTACAGTTTCAGAAGTTCAGGCCATTATCATTAGAACCAGGAGCTTGACCGTGTACAGGCAGATGCAGTGCTGGTAGCTGAGAGTCCTACATTATGCAGGCAACTGGAAATTGACTGAAAGTCACACTAAGGGAAGCTTGAGCAAAAGAGACCTCAAAGCCTGCCCCCACAGTGACATACTTCTTCCAACAAGGCTACAATTCCTAATAATGCCACTCCCTTTGGTGGTCATTTTCTTTCAAATAACCAGTCATCAAGTCCTGAAACAAAATAAATAATCAAGATTATTCAATAACATTTTTTTTTGTCTTGAAGAAGGGGAAAAATAAATGCTAGAGGATGCAACTTTCATATACCATTGATGAAATATAAATTGGTCCAGCAAGTATGGAATCAAAATGGAACTTCCTCAAAAAAAAGCAAAAACAAAAAACTCACCTAAAAATAAGGTCTAAAGAGATGGCTCAGTGCTTAAGAACATTTGTTAATCATGCAGAGGATTCCAGTTTGTTTCCTAGCACCCATATGGCAGCTAACAACCTCCTGTAGCTCCAGTTCCAATGCCCTCTTCTGGCTATCATGGGTACTGCATTTGCATGGCACATAGATATAGATCCAAGCAAAACACCCATACACATAAAATAAAAATAAATAAATTCTATCTTTTAAAAACACTAAGAAGCAAGGGCTAGAGAGATGACTCGGCAGTTAAGAGCATGGGCTACTCTTCCAGAGGACCTGGATTCACCCACTCGGCACTGACAACCATGTGTAACTCCATTTCGTAGTATCGAATACCCTCATCTGGCCTTTGCAGGCACCATGTGCACACATAGTAAACAGACACACATGTAGGCAAAACACTCTTACACATAAAATAAAAAATATTTTTAAAATCTAAAAATAGATTATTGTAGGATCCATCTGTAAGTTTCATAGGTGTATACACCCCAGGAAACAAAGTCAGGATACAATAATAACACCTGAACACTCATGTATCATTCTTAGATGTCCATCAAAGAATCAATGGATAAAGACAGTGTAGTATACATATATAATGGAATATTGTCATCCAGCCATAAAAAAATGAAATAATGCCATTTTTAGGAAACTGGGTATAACTGGAAATCATGTTAAGTAAAACAAGCTAGAGTCAGAAAGATAGATACCATTACATTTTCTCTTGTGAGAAAAATCTAGATTTTTTTTTTAAAGACACATATCTCAATCAATGGGGATTATTTGGGAAGAGAAAGAAAACCACCAGAGTAATGATGAGGATGTGTTTAATCAAAATACATTAATTATATTTGTGTATGAAAATGTCAAAATGAGGGTTCATGAGATGACTCAGCAGGTAAAGGCACTTGCCACCAAGCCTGATTCTATAAGTTCAAGCCCCTGGATGCACAAGATGGAAGGAGAGGCCTGGCTTCTGAAATCCGTTCTCTGACCTCTGACCTCTGTGGACATCATGACACTCATGCATGTGCACAGACACCAACACACAAATAAATAAAATGTAATAAAAAAAATAAATGTCACAATGAAACCCATTCTGCATAATGAAAATATACTGGTTTTGATAAAGAAGTTGAAGATGCAATTTTCCTGTCAGGAGGCTGAAGTGTTGCACAGAATACAGGGATCAGATATTGTGCTCTTAAATCTAGAACTTGGAGAATGAAAAAGAGAAGAATTTATTAAAGTATTTACAAAATTTCATACAATCAGATATTCTGAGAATGCTCTTGGGATGTGTAAAGAACACCAATTGCGACGCCCCTGATGCTGGAGTATCCGGGAGATACAAAGGGAGACAGAAGGGACAAAATGGACCTATGTTATGAGGGTCAGTGTCCAGCCTTAAAACTAACACTGAAAACCCTGGCATTGCTCCTGCTAGGATGTTTGGGACTTGGGTACATCTCACATAATAGAACAGGTAAAATTAGTTCCTAGCTGAAGGGTAGGAGATGTCTTTTCTTCTCTACATCAACTGCAGTGGCTAACTTTCCCAAATCACAAGTACAGAAGCACAGGTATTTAAACTCAAGAGTTATGATAAGTGACTACAGGGTCTGCAGAGGTAGCTCAGCAAGGAAGAGCACTAGCTGCTTTCAGAGGATCTAAGCTAGCTTCCCAACACATTGGTCAGCTTACAACTCCCTGTAACTCCAACTCCAGGGAGATCAACACTTCTGGCCCCTGTGGGCACCTGCACACACAGACACATACTCACACACAGATACACACATACACACAATTTTTAAAATAATAAAGCTTAAAAGAAAAATAGTTTTAAAAAGATAAGCTAACAAAACAGAATCATAGTCTAGTTTTTCAACATTGACAAAACCACATCACCTGAAAATGAGCACAGGCCAGGTGGTGATGGCACACACCTTTAGTCCCAGCACTGGGGGAGGCAGAGGCAGGGGGATCTCTGAGTTTAAGACCAGCCTGGTCTACAGAGTGAGTTCCAAGACAGCCAGGCCTACACAGAGAAACCCTGTCTCAAAAAGAAAGAAAGAAAGAAAGAAAGAAAGAAAGAAAGAAAGAAAGAAAGAAAGAAAGAAAGAAAGAAAGAAAGAGAGAGAGAAAGAAAGAGAGGAAGGAAGGAAGAAAGAAAGGATGGAAGGAAGGAAGGAAGGAAGGAAGGAGGAAAGGAGGGAGGGAGGGAAGGAAGAAAGGAAGAAAAGGTGAGAGAGAAAAAAAATAACCATAGAATCATAGTGCAGGAGTTAAAGACAACTCCACATCCACCAAGAAGCTCATTCCATCATGTGCCCTGCTCCCTCCACCCCCTCTATATGCTGGAGATCAAACCCAGAGCCTTATGTATGCTAGACAAGTCACTGAGCTACATCCTCAACCCACTTTTTCATCAAGAAAATGCTCTCAGCCTCCTGGTCCAACAGTTTCTACTACATGTATAGTCTCTCTGTTCTCTCAGACGCACCTGTCAGAACCCCTTCCTACTCTGAACTTTAGAACTATATCCAAGATGTCATGGTTAGTCTATTACTTTTACTTAATCTGAGTTTCTGAATTATCCCTTGCCGTGTTCTATTTTTAAAATTATTTATTGTGTGTTTGTGCTTGCATAAGTTCATGTGCACCACGTGTGTGCAGCAGCCTGTAGAAGCCAGAAGAGGGAGTTGGATCCCCTGGATCTAGAGTTAGAAGTGGCTGTGAACCACCACATGGGTGCAGGGAACCAAACCTGAGTCCTCTGCTTGAGCTGCCAGTGGTCTTAACCTCTGCAGTCTCTCCAGTCCCTGGTCATGCTCTTCACCAGCTCTGTCCCTGAAGTGTGTAGCTAGCAGGCATGTTCTCAGCTTCCACACAACAAATTGGGAAAGATGAAAATTGTTAGGAAAAAGGTCTGGAAGATGTCACAGTGTTTTGCTTGTCTTCAGTATGCAATAAAAATGGATTTTTCTTATCCAGATAGAGGAAGAATCAAGCTTCTACATCGAATATTCCATTTCCTCCTTGAAAGTCGTTGGTTGCTTCTACAGACTGCTTCTCAGCTTCAGAATTCTTTGACAGTTTTTCTACATAATTGAATTCAGAAGTCTTATTGATACTGTAAATTTTGTTCCTGAATAGTCCAGAGCATTTCAAGGTCTTCACAGATTACAATTATTTTCACCTGCCTGTCTCTTCATTTAAAGCCATGTGTAAGTGTTGGCAACAGCTTCATGATAACTAATAAATCTGGAAAATGATGAAGTGTGTGTGTGTGTGTGTGTGTGTGTGTGTGTGTGTGTTCCTATAAATGGAAGAAGAGAGTGTTTAGCTTCAGCCCACACCCTGGAGACCCCAGAAATCAAAGAGAGTGCTTGCTACACTTTCACAGGAGATATCTGAAAGGCTATCAGTAAACACAAGTGAAACTGCCCAGAAAGATGGTGATTTGAATAAGAATGGCCCCCATAGGCTCAGAGGTTGCAAAGTCTGGTCATTAGGGAGTGGCACTGCTTGAGAGGGATTAGAAGTCTAGCCTTGTTGGAGTAGGTGTGGCCTTGTTGGAGTAGGTGTGGCCTTGTTGGAGTAGGTGTGGCCTTGTTGGAGTAGGTGTGGCCTTGTTGGAGTGGGTGTGGCCTTGTTGGACGAAGTGTGTGTCACTGGGGATAGGCTTTGGGGTTTCAAAAGTCCAAGCCAGTCCTAGATTCTTCCTCTCCCTGCTGCCTATGAATCCGTGTGCAGAACTCTCAGCTACTTCTCCAGCACCATGTCTGCCTTCCTGCCGCCATGCTTCCTGCCCTGATAGTAATGGGCTAACCCTCTGAAACTGTAAGCCAGCCCCAGTGACATGCTTTCTTTTGTGAGTTGACGGTGTCTCTTCAGAGCAATAGAACACTGACTAAGACACTGTTCAACCTGGTAAGGATGGCAGAAGTGTGTGTGTGTGTGTGTGTGTGTGTGTGTGTGTGTGTGTGTGTGTTTAGGAGTAAGAGGACACAAAATGATGCCCAAGATGTTTTTTGAGGGTTTTTTGTTGTTTTGTTTTGTTTTTGTTCAAGACAGGGTCTCACTATATAGCTCTGGCTGTCCTGAAACTCACTTTGTAGACCAGGCTGGCCTCAAATTCACAGACATCCACTTGCCTCTGCCTCCCAAGTGCTGGGATTAAAGGCCTTTACCACAGTACTCGGGTCAACTTAAGATGTTTGAAAGAACCACAAGCTACACTCTGTCCTTAGCAAGCATCCAAAGAATGGATGCTCCTTTAGCCAATAAGGAAATATCATCACCATTGACTCAGAGTTTGGATGTTGTTAAAGGAGTGAATTCTGAAGAAACAAGCAGGCATGGGCTGTGGTGAAGGACAAAGAAGATAGAAAGTATGGAAATAATCTCCACACAGTCCTGGCAGGAGATAAGCCTGCAAGGGAGGGCCACACTTACTTGTAAAAACAGAAAAGGCATTGGATGGGACGCCTGGCAATATCAGATTAGAGAAACATAAAACCCTCCTTTTACAAAGCATGCACATTCAACAGAAAGAGTAACTTGGTTTTATTGCTGAGATTATGGGAAATTCCCAGAGAAATGGAACAAATCCAAAAGCTGGGCTGAAAACCAAGTCAATAAGTGTGCACATTAGAAAGACAATGAAGGTGTTGGGTTCTATGGAACTGGAGTTAGAGGAGTTTGGAAACTGCCCTGTGATGGTGTCAGGAACTGAACTCAGGTTCAGCAAGCACTCTTAACCACTGAGCCATCTGTATTAGCTACTCACCGGGCTGCAGCAACCAAAAACCCAACAAATGTAACCTAAGGAGGGAAGGGTTTATTTTGGCTCATAGTTCAAGGTTGCAGTGGATCGTGGATGGGAAGTGATGGCTGCAGAAGCCTAAAGCAGCTGGACACATTCCATTAATAGTCAGGAAACAGAGAAACACGTGCTGGCACTTGGGGGGCTTCTTTTTCATTTAGTCAGCAACTGGAATATGTCTTCCCACCTCAGCTAACTTGATCTTAGAAAGTCCTTCATAGGGCTGGCAAGATGACTCCTGGGTGAAAATGCTTGGTGCCAAAATGGAGACCCGAGTTTCATCCTAAGAATGAATACAGCGTAAGGTGAGAAATGACTCCCACAAGTCATTCTCTGACCACTCTAGATAGATAGATAGATAGATAGATAGATAGATAGATAGATAGATAGATAGATAGATAGAAAATGTAGGAAATCCTCCACAGGCCAAGAGATCTGTCTCCAAGGTAATTAATTATACACCGTGACATGTTGACAGTCAATATAAACCACAGCACCATCATTAATAGAAGAAAATATGAATTACACAATTAGATCTTAGATAATTCAGAAGGAAGTAATAGACCCAGAATATAAAATGACGGTATGAAATGATTAAAAAATAAAAGATGAGGGTGATAAGACAGCTCGGTGGTATGGGCCTGACAACCTGAGCTCTGTCCCCATGCACATGCTAGAAGAGAAGTTGTTCTGCAAGCTGCCTTCTGACCTCCACATACGCTCCATGTCATACATCCAGCCACAGCCCCATCAGTCACAAACAAACAAATAAGCCAACATTTGAAGAAATAAAAGATGGCATTTTAAAAGCATATGAGCAAGAAAGGAGCATCATTTACCAGATAGATCAGAGAAAGGATAAAATAAAACACTAGAGTTAAAAATATAATCACACAAGCTAGGTATGGTGGCGCATGCCTTTAACCTCAGCACTTGGGGGGCAGAGGCAGGAAGATCTCTGAGTCTGAGGCCAGCCTGGTCTATGGAGTTCCAGGACAGCCAGGGCTACACAAAGAAACCCTGTCTCAAAAACCTAAACAAAACAAACAAACAAAAAAACAATTACAGAAGAAAACACAACAAAAATCAATTGATGACTAAATCAACAAATTAAAAACAGCTGAAGAAATCATAAATTGAAGAGAAAATCATCTAGACTGTAGCACAGAGAGAACGTAAGCGAGAAAGGTGAGCCTATGTTAAAGGGTGTGGTGACAGGATTGCCGTATTTTGCTGTGAAAAGTGAAGGAACAACTATTTTAGGCATAAACTCCGCTTCTCTGTTTGAGTACCCCCCAAGTATTCTAGAAATGAAAATGGCTACGCTTCAGTGAAACTGGACTCGTGGGGATAGAGCGATGGCTGGGCTGACAGAGGGACTATTGTGCAAGCATGAGGACCTGAGTTCAAATCCCCAGCACCCACGTAAATAGCCAGTTTAGTAACAATTTTTGGCATACAACTCCCAAAATGATGATCCATGAAAAAAAAAGATCCAAGTTAGAGATTCCCAACAGTGTTAATACATTGTTCTGAAGTGGTATTTTACTATTAAGCATCAAACTTTACTTTTATGTTATTTATGACCTTTTTGTATGTAATATTATTAATAAATTAAGAATATATTTTAAGCAGGATGTGATGGTGCATACCTTTAATCCCAGCACTCAGAAGACAGAGGTAGGTGGATATCTGTGAGTTCAAGGCTGGCCAGCCTGGTCTATATAACAAGTTCCAGAGCAGTCAGGGCTATGAAGAGAAATCCTACAGAGAGAGAGAGAGAGAGAGAGAGAGAGAGAGAGAGAGAGAGAGAGAGAGAGAGGGAGGGAGGGAGGGAGGGAGGGAGGGAGAGGGAGAGGGAAAGAGAGAGAGGCAATTTTTAAGACAAGGTCTTGTGCACATCAGGCTGGCCTCCAGCTTGCTATGTAGCTGAGCATGGATGACCTTGACCTTCTGAGCTATCTCCTGAGAATACAGACACCCACCATGGAGTACAGGGAATCAAATTTAGGGCTTCATTCTTACTAGACAAGCACTCTACCAACTGAGCAACATCATCAGCCCAAGAAAAACTGCCATGAGGTTAAACCCCCAAATAACATGAGGATAAATACAAAAGAATAAAGTTCTTTGACAGTTGTTCTTTAGAGGACAAAACGTGATTTCTCATTATGCAATGCATTGCAATGTATTTGTGTGGAATATAAATGAATTATAGGAAAATAACATGACACAGATTAGGGAATCTCTTTTTCTTTTTTCTTTTTTTTTGAGACAAGATCTCTCTACCCCTGGCTATCCTGGTTCTTGTTTAGTAGACCTGGCTGGCTTCACACTCTGGGCTTGTTCTTCCAAAGGTCCTGAGTTCTCTGCTTGTTCTTCCAAAGGTCCTGAGTTCAATTCCCAGCAACCACATGGTGGCTCACAACCATCTGTAATGAGATCTGGCGCCCTCTTCTGGCATGCAGGCAGAACACTGTATACCTAATAAATAAATAAATAAATAAATAAATAAATAAATAAATAAATAAATAAATAAAGTTGAGTTAAATCAGACACAGAAAACTTAGAAGATAAAGAATGAGTCAGGCAGTGGTGGTGCACTCGGGAGGCAGAGGCAGGCGGATCTCTGTGAGTTGGAGGCCAGCCTGGGCTACAGAGTGAGTTCCAAGAAAGGCTCCAAAGCTACACAGAGAAACCCTGTCTTGAAAAACAAACAAACAAACAAAAAAAGAATGAGATAAAGTTTTAGGATTTTTATTCCTGCTGGTCCAGATCTAGCTGTTTTCTATCTTCCCATCAAAGCGCTGTTCTAGACTGGCTGTGGACAAGTGGCCACAGGGAAGACTGGGGAGAACAGGTGGTGCTTGGCAACCAGAAACATGCCTGCTACTGTCCTGTGAGTCCTTCCCCTTTCTTGGTACTCATGAAAGTATTAGGGAGAATGATCTAGAAGTCCTTTCTATCTCCCCTCTCCTCACACTCTCCTCATCCCCCAGGAATCAAGCCCAGGGACGCATCATGCATTCAAAGCATTTGCTCTACTACCAAGCTTCTTCAACCCCAATTTCTTACTTCTTGGTTTGAGATTATTTTATTATTTCGTGTGTGTGTGTGTGTGTGTGTGTGTGTGTGTGTGTGTGTGTATGTATACACACATATATGTATGTATGTATGTATATACATACATATATATACATGCATACACACACACATACACACACACACACACACACACACACACACATATATATATATATGTATATATCACGTGCATGCCTGGTGCCTTGTGGTAATCAGAGGGCATCAGAGCCTCTGGAATTGGAGTTATGATGGTTGTGAGCCACCAGTTGGGTGCTGAGAACTGAACGCATGTCCTCTACAAAGGCAACAAGTGCCCTTAGCTGCTAAGCCATCTCTCCAGGCTCCCTGTTTACTGCTTTTTAACTTTAAATAATCTCTCAGTGTCCCTGCCGACTCCCTCCTACTCTTTGCCTTCCCTGCTTCTTTTCTTTCTTGAGCTGGTGTGGGCTTTACTTGGATGCCCTTGCTGAACACTGACAACCACCCTTATGTAAGCTCATGTCTTTCTGAGAGCTAGTGTTAGTATTTGCATCTTAAATCTTGGTATTTCAGTTCTGGTCTTCACAACATGCATGTAGCAAGCAGAAGAGGAAAGACAACAAACTCACATTCCTGATCTTTACTTCCTTGAAGTAGTTACTTCATTCAGTTTAAGACTTTTAGGCCTGTGCCCTTCCCCCCCACACCACTTATTGGGCTATGCAAGGGTGTGTCATATAATCTACATACACCTCTGTGATGGTCTGAATGAGATGTTCCCCATTCTCAGACATCTGAGTGCTTTGTCTCCAGTTGACAGCACAGTTTGGGGAGGACTAAGAGGTGCAGCCTTGTTGAAAGAAGTGTATCATAGGAGCTGGGCTTTCGGAGCTTAAAGACCATCACCATTTTTAGTTCATTCTCTCTGGTTCATGCTTACAGTGAGAGGTGACAGCCCTCGCTCCATTGTCATAGACTCTGACCCTCTGGAACCATAAGCACAAATAAATTCTTCCGTTGCTTTGGCCATGGTGTTTTATCACAGCAGCAGAAAAGAAATTAATTCAGTTTCTCACCCTTCCATATTTAGCTCTCCAAATGAAAACTGTGTAGTTCTATGTGGTCAGATTACCAATTGCTTTCTGTCCTATCTCTTCAGACCATTATTTGGCAAGTCTGAAATAGTACTTGTGATGCCTATTCTTGGTTGTCAGCTTGACTATGTGTGGAATTACCCAAGCCTCCAGGTATACCAATGAGGGATTTTTCTTCATTAAATCATTTGAGATGGGAAGACCCACCCAACATCCAGGCCACGTCTTCTGGTGGCAGCCTATATAAATGATGTGGGTGAAGGAAGCACTGGCTCTTTGCCTGCTTGCCTTCTCTCTCCTCAGCAAGTTCAAGGGAGCAAGAAGGGGTCATTTACAGTTATTTCCCATCGTTGCACGTGCTGCCCTCAGCTGTCATCCTCCAGGGCTGTTGCAGAATACCAGATGAAGATGACCTAGAAAGCTCCAGCCTCTAGAGTGAGGATTATAGTGAAGTTCTCATGTAGTGATTGGTCACACTGTAACTTCCCACACGTACATTATGGACAGGAATAATAAGGGAGATTTTTCAGGCTGTTCTGGAAAATTCTACCCATGGTCATATTTGTAGGAGGGATTCAGATATGTAATCACAAAGACCCCTTCTTGGTTCTGTATCTGCTCAATGAGTCTCTTCTCTTTGCTCTCTCAGTTCTATCACTCTACCACCGAACAAAGGGTCACTTTTAGGGTAAGTCAACATTTTTGTAAGTCAGAAGAGAAGCAAATCTAGTAAGAAAAAAATGTCTGAAGATATTTTGACAACACATTGGAATACTTAATTGACTTTCAATTAAGTTGCTTAAGTTAGTTGCTTTCGAATAGTGAGAGATTGGTGACACGTGTGGAGTCTCTTTTTAAAACTGTGAACAGGAATTCTAGCATGGAAAGGCTGTCAGAATCAGACTGCAAGATAATGTTGGTAAAGCAGCAAACTGATCATTTCATTAAAAATGGAAGATGTTCATCTTTGCTCTAAAAAAAGATCAAGAGTTTTTGACAAGTATTTTCTCGATTAATTTATGCTCTTATCATAAAGGGCTGCTAAATAAATTAAACTTCAAAACAAATTAGTAAGGCAATTAAGAAATGAAAAACAAGGGTTTCAGATATATTACATACATAGGAATATGATTAGAATATCCACAGCATCTGTAAGGCGCTGTGCATTTGTTAAAAAGAAACACTAATGCTAAGACTTTTCTAGAATCAAGAAGAATACAAAAATGCAATCCATTATGCAATTCAGAGTTAAAAAAAATCTAACCAAGGCTTGGCAAAAGGTGTAATGCTCCTAGTTTGTAGACTCCCAAACTAATTTTTCTGTGGGTCTTCACAGAAAGGACCCAAGCTAAACGTACCAAGAAATAAACAAACAAACAAAAAAACCCAGCTTGGTTTAATAAACTATTGTTGAGAACTTGTTATAGTTCCATTTACGTTGTTTGGGCTGTGGTACCAACACATGAATCAACTTCACCTTGGATGTCTCTGTGAGGGTGTTTGGAGATGACACCAACATTTAAATCAGTGGATATTCAATAAAGCAATTTGTTTTTCCTCCAGACATGAGTGAACCTCATGCAATCAGATGAAGAAGGTCCAAATAAAACAAAGACTAACCTTAGAGATAGAAGAGAGTCTACCAGTAGACATTCTCTGAACTTGGACTGTAATGCAATCCTTTTCAAGAAACTGGGTGTTTTATTTAGGGTTGATATTGCTGTAATGACATATCATGTCCAAAGGCAAGTTGGTGATAAAGGGTTTATTTGGCTTACATTTCCACATTGTAGTCCATCATTGAAGGAAACCAGGACAGGAACTCAAACAGGGCAGGAACCTGGAGGCAGGAGCTGATGCAGAAGCCACAGAGAGGTACTCAATCATTAATTAAGAAAATGCCCTACAGATGGATCTTATGGAAACATTTTCTCAATTGAGGTTCCCTCCTTTCAGATGACTCTAGCTTGTGCAAGTTGATGTAAAATTAGCTAGGACACTGGGTCACCACTCAAATAGGCCACTCTGAAAATTTTGCACTTACCACCCATCATACTTCCATGAGATAATTGCCTAAATTGAGACATGCATACATAAAATAAACAAACAAACAAACAAACAACAACAACAACAAAACCCAACCACACTCACATGCCCACAGAATTCTGTGGGTTTTTTTTCTTTGTTTTGTTTGTTTGGGTTTTTTTGTTTGTTTGTTTGTTTGTTTGAGAACCTAGCATAGCATCTATGTAATAGGAATGTTCTTTTTTTTTTTTTTTTTACCTTTCTCTGTCTCTAAAGTCACAGGGTCTTATATTGTAGTAGAACAGGCCCATAAGGTCAAGGAAATTGGCTCAAACCAGTTGCCAAAGTATGCACATAATGTACTTCCTATGAGCCAACCTGGAGTCTTCCTGAGGGCCCAGCAACAGGCACTGTCAGAGTTCCTGATCTTTGTCAGAGTTCCTGATCATGCCCAGCCAATGAGGGACCACGCAATGCCACCAGATTGGGACGTGGTTGCTGGGAGGAGGGTATATAAGGCCTTCCCCGTTATTGGATAAAAGAGTCTGCTATTTGCCTTCAACTGACTCTCAATGTCTGTGTAATTGACACCGCACCTTCTCACCCCCCTCCCCCAAGGGAGCTGTTAGGATCATTAGATGTTAGCAACATTAGATGACCCCTGGTGTCATTTGAGCCCCACCTCCTAGATGCAGTTGATTCAACGTGATCCTTTTCCAAGAATCTGGAATTGGGGAAGAGATAAATGTCCTCATTTAATTTTTATTAATGTGATTTAAAAAAAAAAAAAAAAGCCCATGACCGAAAGCAAATTGGTGAAGAAAAGAGTGTGATAGGCTTATACTTCCATGTTATAGTCCATCATTGAGGAAAGACAGGGCAGAACTCAAGCAGGAGCCTGGAAGCTGGAACTAAAGCAAAGGTTATAGTTGCTCACGTTTCATGGTGTGCTCTGCTGGCTTTCTTATACAACCCAGGACTACCTACCCAGGGGTGGCATGACACACAGTGGGGTGGCCTCTCCCACATCAATTGGTAATCAAGCAAATGTCCTATAGACATGCCTGTAGTCCGATCTGATGGAAGCAACTCCTCATTGAGGTTCCCTTGTCTCAGGTAATTCTGATTTGTGTTGAATTGACAAGTGGTAACCAGTGTAGAAATGGAATATTTAAGTGTGAAGCAGAAACATGTTACTGTTCAAGGGTGCTGCTGGCCATTTTTCAAAGGAATCAAACGACAGAGAAAGTCATGGCAACTAGAAAAGTCTGTCCCGGAGTCAAGAGAAACAAATGAGAGCTAGGGGGCACTGGGTTTGTTCTTCTTGGAGCCAACTGCACTGTGTCTGGGGTTCTCCATCTGATGTAGCCTTCATTTGAAGTGTCTCTGTCACTTGCAACCAAAGTGCTGTAATAAACTCTACTGTACTGGACAATTTTCTAGCCACCACTGAATCAGAGACAAAAGGGCAGGGCCAAAGGATGGGGGCAAAAAAAGATAAGGAGGAGTAGAAACATAGAGTTTCCATTCTGCCACCCTTCCAAATGCCCCCCCCCCCAAAAAAAGGCATGGTCTCCTTTGGAACAAAAAAAAAAAAAAAAAAAAAAATTTCCAGTAGTCAAGTGAGTATAGTATAGTAAGTGAAGAGATATTTAATGCTTCCATATTTGGAAAACAAAACCAGGAAACAAAGTTAAACTTTAATTTCAGATAAAAAGTGGGTAATTTTTTTAAATGAAAGTTTGTCCTAAATATTTCATCTGGCAATCTCTGAAACATGTTATAAAAAAAAACTGCTTCACCTAAACTGAAGTATCTGAGAAGTCTTGCTTATTTATTTAGTTGGTTAGTTGTTTCCTAGAGAAAAAATGCTGGAGTCATTTTAAAGGGCATATGACATATGAGCTCAGATGGTGAAGAAAACGTCGGAAGAATGTTTGAGTACAGAGAGAGAGAGAGAGAGAGAGAGAGAGAGAGAGACAGAGACAGAGACAGAGACAGAGAGAGACAGAGAGCAGAGAGAATGGGAGCAGAGGAAGTCCTGAGTAAATGTGTAAGGAGCAGATGAAGTCTTGAGAGAATGTATATTATTGACAAGCACCCCAATGCCTCAGACTTTTGGGAACTGGCAAAGCCTTCCTCTGGTCCAAGCATGAGTATTTACCAACCATTGACAAGTGTGTGCAAAACCCAGCAATTCTACCTTCCTCGTCCTAGATGACTGCAACCTGAGACTAGTAACCTTCCTGTGTTGCCCATAGTAAACACACTGAGGTGCATAAGAAACAGACCAAGGTTCTGTGTTGTGCATTTGGTGCTCCTCCATCAGAGTGAGTGCAGCACAGCACTCCCCAACTTTTCTATTAGTGTGTCTATACATCTGTCTTTCTTCACTCCCTTATTGCCTCAGTCAGGTTTCCTTAAGCAAGATGGTGTCTTTGATACCCATAGGTGCTAGGCAATTAAATTAAAAACATCTTATCCTCAGCCCTGTAGCAGGTCACTTGCAGAAGCCTGTCCTCTTTCTCCAGTCCCTGGGAACTCCACAGAACCTCCCCGAAGACCCAGCCTTCCTCCCTCACTCCATCCCTTTATGTGTCAATACCCACTCTCTACCTAGGAACCTGCTGGCCACATGGGCATGGGAGTCAGGTAAGCAATCTGTCCTCAACTACAAATTCCCCAGTCTCAACCCCAGGATAACTCTCAATATCAATGTTCTCAATTTCTCCAATAAAAAGACACAGTCTAACAGATAATATTAAAAATCAGGATCCATTCTTTTGCTGCATCCAAGAAAGACACCTTAACATCAAGAATAGGCATCACCTCAAGGTAAAAGGATAGAAAAACATATTCCAAGCTAATAGACCCAAGAAGCAAGCCAGTGTAGTCATTTTAATATCTGACAAAATAGGCTTCAAACCAAAACTAATCAGAAGAGGTAGGGAAAGACACCACCTATTCATCAAAGGGAAAAAAATCCACCAAGAGAATATCAAAACATTTATTTACCAAACACAGTGGCACCCAAGGTCATAAAAACAAAACAAAAAACACCACTACAACCTAAATCACCTATCAATGCTCACACAGTGTTAGTGGGTGACTTCAGTACCCCACTCTGGTTAATAGACAGGTCATCCAGACAAGAACTCCAGAAAAATGCTGGAGCTTGTAGGCGGAAAATTCTCTCCCACCTGCCTGTTCCCAAATACCAGACAGCAGCTTCTTAAATAATTGACTCCAAGGCTTAATATTATTTATAAATGCTCAGCCAGTAGCTCAGGCTTATTACTAATTAGCTTCTATACTTAAATTAACCCATAATTCTTATCTATGTTTAGCCACATGGCTTAGTACCTTTTCTCAGTGCGGCATTCTCATCTTACTTCCTCTGAGTCCAGCTGGTGACTCCTGACTCCACCCTTCCTCTTCCCAGAATTCTCATAGTCTGGTGGCCCTGCCTATTATACTTCCTGCCTGGCTACTGGCCAATCATCATTTTATTAAACCAATTCCAGTAACTAATTTTTACAGTGTACAATGTATCCCACAACATTTTCCCTTTCTTGTCTAATTTAAACAGAAGGTTTTAACTTTAACAGAGTAAGATTATATACAACAAAAACAATTATTAAATAAGAACTACAGTACCAGTATCTAATCCATTTGCATTGGCAATATTAGAGAAAATAATCTTACCATGGTGAGTCTAAAGTATTGTATCTAATTTATTCTTTTATTATAACTAAAGAATACTATAACTATACAAAGTAGCCAAATGTTTCTGTCATTTCTCACAATTTTTGGAAGTCATTTGCTTGCACTTTCTGCTTACTTAGTTAATATTATTTCCTTCTTGGGTTCTCTGGAGTTGGAGACTAGATAGTTATAGTTTTCCTTGTTAACAAATTCAGAACAGAAACTCACTAAGGAGATGTAAAATGGATAAGTTTGAGAAATATCAAAAGATAGCTTTTGGTTGGTAATACAAGTTAGGATAGAAAGTGAAGTAGGTACAACACTTAGGACTCACCAAAATAGGATAAATAATGGAGTGTTTTCTCTGAAATTGTCAACTGTTAATGAACTAGACATTATGGATGTAATTATTGCCTATATATGTAGTATATAGTTATTGTACTTATTGTATGTAGTTTTTCTTATATTAATTGTAATCTTCTTTTATTTTTAGACAAAGAGGGTAAATATGGTGATATTTTATGTATGTTCTAACAAATAAAGCTTTCTTGAAGATAAGTGGGCAAAGCCATAGAGGGTTAGCCATGGAGGCCAAGCAATGGTGGCACACAAACCTTTAATCCCAGCACTTGGGGTCTTTTGCCTTTGCTCCCAGTACTTGGGTGGCACATGCCTTTAATCCCAGCATTAGGGAGGTTGAGACAAAAAATAAGAAAAGGAATATAAGGCAGGAGGAGACAGGAGCTCAGTCTTTTTTGGTGAGGAGTTGGTGGGATGAGAGACAGCTGTACTTTGTTCCTTTGTCTCTCTGATTTTTCAGCATTTACCCCAATACCTGGCTCAGTGTTTTTAAGACAAATTAGGATTCATGCTACAGAAACTAACTGACATCATAAACCTAATGGACCTAAGAGATATGTACAGGACATTTCACTCACACACAAAAGAATATATCTTTTTATCAGCAGCTCATGGAATTTTCTCTAAAATTAACTACATACTAGAGACCAAAAAATTGAAATAATACCCTGCATCCCATCTGACCACCACAGATTAAACCTGAATATCAACAGCAACAGAAACATAAGAAAGTTTACAAAATCACGGACACTGAACAATGTATTACTAAATGAAAAATGTGTCAAGACAAAATAATTGAATGCCTCTTTAGAACTGAATGAAGATGAAAACACAACATACCAAACCTACATGACACAAGGAAGGTGGTTTTAAGAGGAAACTTCATAGCACTAAGTGCCCACATAAAGAAAGTCGGAGAGATCTAGTATTAGCTACTTAATGGCACCTGAATATTCTAGAACAAAAAGAAGAAATAACACCCCAAGGTGGTAAATGGCAAGCGATGCTCAGGGCTGAAATCAATAAAATAGAAAGAATAAAAAGAATAATAATGCAAAGAATCAGTGAAACGAAGAGTTGGTTCTTTGAGAAAAATCAGTAAGATTGATAAACCTTATTTGAGTGTGTAGGCAAGCCTGTAAAACATTTTCTTAGTTAGTGATTGAAGTGGAAGGTCCCAGCCCATTGTGGGTGGTGCTACCTGTGCACTGGTGGTCCTGGATTCTATAATAAAGCAGGATGAGCAAGCCATGAAGAACAAGAGAGTAGGGAGCAACCCTCCATGGACTCTGCATCAGCTCCTGCCTCCAAGTTCTTACTTTGAGTTCCTGTCCTGACTTCCTTGGATGATGAACAGTGTGATATAGAAGTATAAGCCAAATAAACCCTTTTCTCCCCAAGTTGTTGTGGTCACAGTGTTTCATCGCAGCAGTAGAAACTTTACCTGGGACATGGGATAACTCTAACAAAGTAGGTGCAAAACTTGTATAATAAAAACTTTAAGACGTTGAAGAAAGAAATTAAAACAGATATCAGAAGATGGAAAAATCTCCTATGCCTATGGATTAGTAGAATTAATAAAGTGAAACCAGCAATCCTACTAAAAACAATCTACAGATTCAGTACTATTCCCATCAAAATTCCAACACAATTCTTCACAGAAATTAAACGGACAATTTCCACCTTTATATGAGAACACACACACCAAAACAAACAAACAAACAAACAAACAAACAAACAAACAAATAATAAAAACAGGATAGTTAAAACAATTCTGAATAATAAAAGAACTGCTGGGGGTAGTACCATCCTCAATCTCAAACTGTGCTACAGAGCTATAGTAACATAATCAGCATGGTATTGGCATAAAAATAGACATTTTGATCAATAGAATCTAATTGAAAACCCAGAAATAAGTCTATACACCTATGGACACCTGATGTTTTAATAAAGAAGCCGGAAATACACACTGGAAGAAAGACAGCATCTTCAACAAATGGTTCAGGTCAAACTGAATGGCTGTATGTAGAAGATTGCAAATAGATTCCTACTTATCACCCTACAGAAAACACGACTCCAAATAGATCAAGGACCTCAATATAAAACCAGATCCACTGAATCTGATAGAAAAGAAAAATGGGGAATAGCCTTAAATTCATTAGCACAGGAAAAGGCTTTCTGAACAGAACACTGATAGCACAGGCACTAAGAACAACAATTAATAAATGGGGCCTCATGATACTGAAAAGCTTCTGTATGACAAAAGACACCATCATTTGGACAAAGTGATGGTCTACAGAATGTGAAAAGATTTTTTTTACCAACTACACATCCTGTTGTTGGTTGTTTCTCTTTGCTGTTGTTGTTTTTTTTTTTTTTTTGTTTGTTTTACTCTTTACTCTTTTGGGGACCCTCCACCCAGCTCCCAAATAAATATACAGAGTCTTATTCTTACTTAATAAATACCTGGCCTCAGCTTGGCTTATTTCTAGCCAGCTTTTCTTAACTTAAATTATCCCATCTACCTTTTGCCTCTGGGGTTTTACTTTTCTCTATTTCTGTATATCTTTTCGTTCCCGCTTATTCTGCATCTGGCTTTGTGGTTGGGTGGCTGGCCCCTTCTTTTCTTGCTCCTCAATCTCTCTTCCCAGATTTCTCTTCCTATTCATTCTCTCTGCCCTTCAGCCCTGCCTATCCTTTCTCCTGCCTTGCTATTGGCCATTCAGCTCTTTATTAGACCAATCAGGTGTTTTAGATCGGCACAGTAACACAGTTTCACAGAGTTAAACAAATGCAACATAAAAGAATGCAACACATCTTTGCATCATTAAACAAATGTTCCACAGCATAAACAAATGTAACACATCTTTTACTAATACTCTACAACAACATCCAATAGAGGACTAATATCCAAAATATGTAAAGAACTCAAAAAACTAGATGCCTAGAAAACGATCACCAATGACCAAGGCTATTGGCTGCTCTCCATGAACTGATGAGAAGGCCCTATTGATGACCACAACACTTACATAACTCACTGAACACACAGGAGTTGAGCTGGTGTCTACCTTGAGCCTTCACCCCTGCTGACTAGCGGTTATGGTACTGGATGGTACTCTGCATGCTAGCAGTGGATAAAGGTAAACACCAACCTAGGTACAAACCCTTTAATCCACCGTGGTGACCTGCCTGCAAGAGGCACTGGTGCAGCAGTGGCACAAAGTTATGAGAGTAACCAGCCACTGTCTGGTGGGGTTTAAGACCTACCCAATGAGATGGATCCCATATCCAACACCTCTTGGGTGGCCAAGAACCTAAGACCAGAAAAGCCATGGACCTGTGTGAAAACCAAATACTATTGTTCTGCTAAATGAACACAGGAATAAAGGGACTCCTAAACAGAGTCTGCTATACTCATGGATCACTCGGCCATCATCAGAGAAGCTTACATCTCAGTCGACGGGATCACACATGGAGATCCACAACTGAACGATGTGCAGAGAGTAAGGCGTCTTGGAACACTCAGTCCTAAATAAGATTTCTCCATCAAATCTCTCCCCTCAGGGCAGGTCACTTTGTGGAAGAGGAGCTAGAAAGATTGCAAGAGCCAGTGGGGAGGAACAACACTAAGGGAAAAAGGCCCTCTAGACACAACGGGGTTGAAGCACAGATGAACTGACAGAGATGTGGCCTCATGCACAGGGCCTGCAATGGTCTCAGCCAGATGGGAGCCTAGAGCTGAGTCGGTGTGGGGGAGTAGATACAAGCCCCCTAACCCAGAAGATGTCCAATTGACAAGCACTCACAAAGGAAATTTTAGTTTTCTCCAATGGAGTTTCATTGGGTACACAAACCACTCTTTTTCCCCCCTCCCAGACAGCATTTCTCTGTGTAGCGTTGGAGCTTTTCCCGGAACTCGCTCTGTAGCCCAGGCTGGTCTCGAACTCACAGAGATCTGCCTGCCTCTCCCTCCTGAGTGCTGGAATTAAAGGCATGCACCACTACTGCTCAGTGTTTGTTTTCTAATTAGAGAGAAAAGAAGGGTATGGATTTGGGTGGGTGGGTAGATAGGGAGGATGTGGGAGGAGTTAAGGGAGGGGGAAACCATGATCAGACTATAGTCTATGAAAAAAAAATCTATTTTCAAAAAAAAAAGTATGAAAAAAAAGTCAGTAAAAACTGAGTATGGTGGCCCCTGCCTTTAATCCCAGCTCTCAGGATATAGAGTCAGGCTGATTTCTATGCATTCAAAGTAAGCCTGGTCTATATAGTGAACTCCAGGCCATCGAGACCCTGTCTCAAAACAAAACCCAACAACTCCCATCCCCAAATAATTGATTTGGGGGGGGGCAACGAGATGGTTCAGTGAGTAAAGAAAAGCACTTGCCACCAAGCCTGAATTCAATCCCAGTACAGCATATGACATCACATGCCTATAATCCCAGCATTCAAAAAGTGGAGGCAGAAAAATCACAAGTTCAAGGCCATCCTCAGTTACTATTTTGACGCCAATCTGAGATTCATGAGACCATGAGATATGAGACCATGTCTTAAAATACATACATACATACATACATACATACATACATAAATACATAAATAAAATGCCTTATTTCGACAGTATCCTTTATGCCCAGATCTAAGAGTGTGAATGCCTCCACATCTCACTTGTCACATGGTCCAGCTTTTATCTGAAATATTACAAATTGTTTCCTTTGATGAAAAATTGAAACCACTGACACCCGAGAGTTTCCTGTGGGTGGGGAAATACCCTGTCTAATATAGAACCACAAAGTACATGTGAACAAAAAAGAAACAAGGACATGAAATGAACCCACATACATCTGCCGAAAATCCAGTTGCAAAATACTTATCACTGTAAATGCCTGCCATCCCAGGACTCAGGCAGCAGAGGCAGGGGACACCTTCATTGGATGGAGAAGGCCACATTGAAAGTTCCAAGCCACTTGGTTACATAGCACGACCCTGCCTCAGAAACGAAAACAACAACAACGACAACAACAACAACAACAAAACTGGGCTGGAGAGATGGCTCAGACGATAAGAGCATTTGCAGCTCTTGAAGAAGACCTCAGTTCCCAGCATCTATGCACTGTGTCTCAGTTACCTCTGTGACTCCCAGTTCCATGCATCTGACACCCTCTTCTGTCGTTCTCTGGCACCAAGCACACATGTGGTGCATATATGCACATTCAGACAAACCCTCATAGACATAAAGTAAACAAACAGGAGACTAGCACAAATACACCGTGTTCACAACAGCACAGGACAGCCCTGACTTCCTGACAGGCTTAGTGGGCACACTAAGGAGACAGGGCTTTCTGTAACTGTTGAAGAGGCAGTGAATGCTTTTCACTGGGAGGGGAGGGTGGGGGGGGGGAGACACAACACTGACACTGACTGTGATATTTTTGTTGAGGACAGATCAACAGCAGCTACTGTGTGAAAAGCAGCTCTGAAGGGAATGGGGTTCTGGGTAGGCGTTTACAAATCTACGATTTACTAGTGCATGTGGATGTCGACGGGAACTGAGCTACAGCGGTGAGAGTAACCAGGTGTTCCTTACAACCCATTGTCAAGACCAGAGAGTAAAATCAGCCCAGAATGCTGTCCAGGGAGCTGGAGTTTGGACTCTCTGAATTGCCACGTTATGAACTGAATTTGAAAAGTAAAGGCAGATTTGGTTGAGGTTAAAACACAAAAAGGAGGACCTGTGTGCTGGCTTGGTCAGTAAAGCCTGACAACCTGAGTTCAACTCCCAGTACTCACAAGGCAGGAGAGAACTGACTCCTACAAGCTGGCCTTTAACCTCTACATGCATGCCTTTGCCTATGTGCCCCCCCCCCACATTTATTCTTTAATAAATACTTGTTGGGGTTAGAGATTAAGAGCATATACCGCTCTTGCAGAAGGACCCGAGTACCTTCCCAAGCACCTGTATCACAGGCAGGTGGCTCACAACTGCCTGTATCTCCAGTTCCAGGAGATCCATTGCCCCCTCCTGACCTCCATGGGCACTGACTGCACTCACATACACAAACACACTCATAGACACACATAATTAAATAGTAAAAGTAAGGCCAGGCATAGTGACACACATCTTTAATCTAGGTGTTCAGGAGGCAGAAGTAGGCCAGTCTGAGGTCAGCCTGGTCTACATAGCCAGTTCCAGGATTGCCAGGGGTATAGAGAGAGATTCTGTCTCAAATAAAGAAATAGGTTCTAAACTTTTTAAATACTGGAATTCACTTCATTTAGTACTATGAAAAATTTTTCAGAAGTAACTTGCCCAAGTACACAGACAACACAAAATGAAGTGTTATAATTATCACAGCAAATCACCTAGTAGAATTTCTTGTTGTGATGTTTGTTGTGATCTGTTGCTATATAACAAGAACCCAAAAAGACATTGTTTTACAACAACAGTGAGTCTTTAGACACCCATACAGTTTCTGCAGGTCAGGAATCAGTATCAGCTTTTCTAGGTGGTTCTGGCTTGAGCAGCCCGTGAGATGGCTGTCAAAATGTCTACAAAAGTGCTCTTTATCAAATGTAGGCCTGGGGCTGAAAGATTGACTCAAGTTGACAATCTCATATATGGCAAGTCTGCGGTACAAGGCCTTGGTTCTTCCCTGTGTGGACTTTGTGATGCTCCTTTAGCATCCTAGGAACATGGCTGATGATGTCTTCAGAGCAAGGGATCCAATAACATGAATGCCATAATGTCCTTTATAACATAACACCCTGTGGTGATCTGAATGAGAATGGCCACATAGGCTCATATATTTGAATGTTTGGTCTCTAGTTGGTGGGATGTTTAGGAAGGATTTGGAGGTGTGATCTTGTTAGAAGAAGTGTGTCCCAGGGGGTTGGCTTTGATGCTTCAAAAGCCCACACCAGGCCCAGTCTCACTTTCTCTGCCCACAACTTGCAGATCAAATGTGAGCTCTCAGCTACTGCTCCAGCACCACGCCTTTCTGCCTACTGCCATGATTTTCACCATGATGCTCATGGACTAGCCCCCTGAAACTGCACACAAGCCCCCAATTAAATGTTTCCTTTTTATAAGTTTCCTTGGTCCTGATGTTTCTTCAGAGCAATAGAACAGTAACTAAGACTACACCCAAATCATATATTGTTATTTCTTCAACACCTCATAGGTGATGGAAGTCAGACATATTCAGTATGGAATACAACGCTAAGAACCAGCTCATCATCTTGGGTACTAGCTGTCCATATGTTCTAGTTTCATTCTGTTATGAATAAAACATTCTGACCACCTCACGCACACCTTTAATCTCAGCACCCGGCAGGCAAAGGCAAGCAGATCTATCTGAATTCGAGGACAGCCTGTTCTACAAAGTGAGTTCCAGGACAGCCAGGACTGTTACACAGAGAAACCCTGTCTCAAAAAAACAGAAAAAAGAAAAAGAAACTTAGAGGAAGAAAGGATTTATTTGCCTTACACTTCTGGGTCAAAGTCCATCACTGAGGGAAACTAGGGCAGGTAGTTGAAGGAAATACCGTGGAGAAGCACTGCTTGCTGCTGGCTTGTCCACTCATGCTCATGCTCAGCTAACTTCCATTAGGAAGATCAAGCCATGATTATATACCCACATTGGTCCACAGGAGGCTGGGGCCTTCTACACCCATCAGCAATCAGGACAGTCTCTCAGTGGCATGTACATGGGACAGCCTTACTCACCTGATTATTTTATCTTGGTTTATTTGAGATAGGGTCCCACTATGTAGTCTTGGCTGGCCTGAAAGTTGCTATGTAGATGAGTCTAGCCTTGAAACCATAAATACCTGCCTCTGCCTTGTAAATGCTGGAACTAAGTGTTTGCCACCACGCCTGGTATTTAAGACTCTTCTTTCTGTCAAGTTGACAGTTCATGCTAAATAGGACACATATCTCTCAATCTGACCACGTGGTACTGAGTCACAGAACCATTTGACCTGTGCTCTAGCTCTCAGCTCATCTGACTTTACTCAAAAATAGAGTTTTGGAGATGAGTATGCCCTCCACACCCTTAAGGCAATCCTTTATTAATATTGTATCTGTCAGGCCACCCCCAGTCAGTGTTAAGTAAGCATTAGGAAATTTGACAGCATGATCCCTGACAAGTTCCCTGAGGGTAATAAGTATCTCTTACTGAGGAAGAGCACAGAAGACCCAATCTCCCGATCTCTACTGACTTCTGCATTTCAGCTCATGCCAATCTCCTTGTTCATATATTCTTTTCTTACTAGTCTGTTCTTTCCCCATCTCAGAGTCTGTGAATTTGTTGTGCTCTGGAATGCTGTTTTCCCTGGCTCCTGACACTCTCCATTCCCTACCCCAACCTTTAACCCCTACCTTCCCTAACCCCCACCCCCACCTGCTTCTTATCCTAGTCATCTGCTTAAATGTCAACACCCCAGAGAGAATGTCACTGCTCTCTTGGGACTCAAACAGAGCAATGGGCCCTCATAATTGAGACCCTGAGCTATGTCTCTCAAAGATGCACTTGAAGAGAAATCTGTTATCCCCAAGGAAAATAGCTTCAGCAGAACTATCATGGAGGAAGAAAGGCACTGTTCCTTCTGTTGTGAACAATACTGATAAAGATAATCATTGCTGTGTTGGTTGGTATGTGGAGCCAATTATACCCTTGTCCTCAACTCCAAAACTTTGCTTGCATAAAAATACTAGTGAATAAATAAAAGGGGCTTTTCTGAAAATGTCAAGGGAAAAATGAGAGAAAAAAAAAACCAAAAATTCCCTTGGATTGTTATTTTTCAAAGCATCTTTCTGCTCTGACATAGGAATATTTGATTCAGTGTTATGCTGGTGAATGTTGACTAATTCTTCGTGGGCAGGGTGAAATCTGATTTGCAAAGCTGCAAATTTTATGGTCTCTAAATGTAGGGTTGAGAAATCATGCCAACCTTCAGCCTAGAGAACCATGGGAACCGCTCAAGAACACTCTGCAACTCCTTCCAAGCCTACCTCATGGAGTTTCTTCCTCACAGACCTACCCACTCTTCCAGCTAGACTGATCAAATTTTGCATGTGCAAACTCTGAAAAACAAAGAGAATTCAGCCTTTGTTGTTCAAATCTTAGATGGTCTTTTAATAAAAAACTGGGAACCAGATATCAAGGTGAAAATTGAAAGATCAGAGAAGTAGATTTTGTAGAGAAGTACCTCTACAAAATCCTCAGCTTAAAGAGAGAGAGTTCCTGTTCCTCACCCCTATATACCTTTCTCACCCAGACATCACTTCCTGGGATTAAAGGCATGTGTGCTTCCCAGTACTGCCTGGCTCTGTTTCCAGTGTGGCTTTGAACTCACAGAGATCCAAAAGATCTCTGCCTACTAAGTAATAGAATTAAGGGTGTGTGCCACCACTGCCTGACCTCTATGTCTAATCTAGTGGCTGGCTCTGTCCTCTGATCCACAAGCAAGTTTATTAGGGTACACAATATATCACCACATTTCCCCTTTTTTTGTCTAAAATAATGAAAGGTTATAACTAATATAAGAAAAACTATGTAAAATAAGTACAATAAGTATATACAATATACACAGTCAAGAATTACATTGACAATGTCTAGTTCATTAACAGTTGACAAATTCAGAGAGAATACTCCATTATTTATCTTATTTTGGTGAGTCCAAAATGTTGTACCTAATTCACTTTCTATCCTAACTTGTATTACCAGCCAAAAGTATCTTTTGATGTCTTTCAATCTTAAACACTTTACATCTCTTCACTGATTTTCTTTTCTGAATTTGTTGACAAGGAAAACTATAACTATCTAATCATCAACTCCCTCAGAGACCTGAGAAGGAAATAATATTACCCAAGTAAACAGGAAGTGCAAACAAGCGACTTCCAAAAAATGTGAGAAATGACAAAAACAGCTGACTGCCTGGACAGTCACCCAAGATTTTTCTGCAATGTTGTTTTTCTGTACACTGTGAATATATGTTGTTCCCATTGGTTAATAAATAAGCTGCTTTGGACTATGGCAAGGCAGCTTAGAGGCAGATGGGAAATCCAAAGAGAGAGACAGGAAAAAGAAAGGTGGAATGGTGGTGGTAGGGGAGCATGTGGGGGACAGACACCAGACTGCCATCCTAGCAGAAACATGTAATAGGATGCAGGTAAAGCCACGGAACATGTGGCAATACATAGATGAATAGTTATGAGTTGAGTTAAACTATAAGAGCTCTGAATGATTATTTTATAAGTGGCCGCAGCACCGTGGGGCCAGGAGGGAACCAGAGGACTGCAGGACCATGGAGCTGGACAGGACCGGAGAAACCTTCTGGCTACAAGCCTTCCCAGAATATATTTTCATAGGAGAACTTGACTCTTGGTATCCTAGTCTCAAGAAACATACCAAACACTTCTTTCAAACTTTATCTTAGATCATGAAAGGAATTTAAGAAAGTGATGTTTCTTCTTTCTCTTTAGACACATGCTGTCTGTATTAGTTACTTTTCTGTTGCTGAGACAAAGCACCATGACCAAGGCAACTGATCCAAGAAAGAGTTTATTTGGTCACCTAATTCCAGAGGGTTGGAATCCTCCTGTGGAGAAGCACGGCAGCAAGCCACAGGCATGGTGGCTGGTGCAGGATGCTGAGAGATTGTATCCTGAATAGAAAGCATGTAACAAAAAGAGTCAACTGGAAACGGCACAAGGCTTCTAATCTCAAAGCCCGCCACCTGTGACATATTTTTGCACCAAGGTTGCACCTCCTGAACTCCTCAAACACCACTGGGGACCAAAAATTCAAATACCAAAGCCTATGGGGACATTTCTCCTTCGAATCACAACACTTATCACATGAATGTCACTAGGATATTTAGTATCGTACCTTTTCAAGGAAGAAAATTAAGTTCAGAGAGTTCAAATGGCCAAACTCACTGAATTAGAAAGCGGCTTTCCTAGGACTTGAAGCCAGGGCCAATTGATTGCCAGCCTAGACTGTTAGCCCTTACCTTGCATCACAGGAGACCTACTGATACAGCACTGACACAGAAGAAGCCTTCCCAGGGTGATGCTGGTTAAGTGCAGTGTTAACACTGGGGCAGAATTGGGAGAGCAGATTGTAAATCAGGAAACACAGAAAATGTCTTTCATGTCTACACACGAAACATGAAGCCAGTTGAAGCAGCCGGAAACAAGATTTCGGTGTTTGTAGAAAAGCAGCACACAGGTCATTTTAGGCAAAGTCTCACTCAAGAACTACCCTGGCACTAATCACCAAAGTCTATAAAGCTTTAGTATGCACCCCCGTCCTGTGAGACCCTTAGAAAAAGCAGTTCTGTGATGTAAAGTTATTGCTTGATGGCCAACTGCCCTTTGACTTTCTGTTAGAACAGTATCATTCACTCTGGAGAACCAAGGTCCCCCAACCTTATTACAGCAGAATAGCATAGACAATATTTCCTGTGCATTATAAACACAGGCTATGTGATTCGCTTAATTACTTCAATATAATTTGACTCTATATTTGATAACATCAAGGCTTCTTATACAATGCTCTATCCACTCAGTTTCTCATTATTGACATTGGAGAATTAAAATCCTCAGCATAATTTTGATTCTGTAAATTGCCCATATTTCTAATACACATTCACCGACACTTTGGCATTTACTTCACATTTTTCTTTTTCTGACTTTTACCATTTTCCTAGGCAAATTACACATCACAATTTTTTTAATGTTTGTGTGTCTATGTGTGTTGGTCTCCAGGGAGGCCAGGAGAAGGTGTCAGATCCCCTGGATCTGGAGACTGTGAGCTGCCCCACATGGGGTTGGGAATCAGACCCAGGTCCTTGGAAAGAGCAGCAAGTGAGCCGTTTCCTCACCCTGTGCATTCTATTTCTTAGCCCCAAAGTGCCTCGAGCTGTCTATTTATTCCCTCTCTTCAGCAGCCCCCTGTGCCAGCCACATCCTGGATCTTGTTCTGACTTAGGAGGTGTCTGCTCTTGACATCTCACTCTCTGAGTAGTCCTCTATCCTTCCTATTAATACCCAACTCCCACCAGGTCAAGAACTCATTTGTCCAGCCTCCCACTTAGCGGTCCCTCCTTTCAGGTGGGTGTCTCCCATTTGCTGCTCTCTCTCTCTCTCTCTCTCTCTCTCTCTCTCTCTCTCTCTCTCTCTCTCTCTCTCTCTCAATCTAACTTGACCATTCTTTGCAGAAATTTCAAGGACAGGTCAGAGTGTAGAAGGCAGGCAAGGTTTATCTCAAAATAAAGAAAAGAGAGTGTCCTAAGCTGGGCGTGGTGACTCAGGCCTTTACATCCCCAGCACGTGGGAGGCAGAGGCGGGCAGATCTCTGAGCTAGAGGCCAGCCTGGTTTATACAGCAAGTTAAGGACAGCCAGGGGTCTGCAGAGAAACCCTGTCTCAAAAAACTAATGATGATGGTGATGATGATGATGATAATTATAATAAAGGTGTTCAGTGGCCAAAGTAAAACACAGAATGAGAGTGGCCAGTGCCTAGAAGCTTGATTTTCAGACTTAGGTTTTAAGTGGGCTTACACTATTTCCTAATATTTCCGGACCAAATAGCTTCCTGGAGGGTATTTTTTTCTGCCAGGTGATTGACAGGTCCTCTTGGATTAACTCTCAAGAAAGGGGGACAATGGCATGTCTTTATTCTTTTCCAGAAAGCCTCCAGCTAGATAGCAATCTTCCTATGTTTCAGGAAGTTGAGAATATCCTGTCCTCACCCGGGGCCAGTGATTCCTTTCCAGTCTCATTTTTTTTTTTTGGGGGGGGTGTCTTGCAGCTTCAATTCCTGCAGTCACAGGTGCAGGTATGCAGTTATGAGGGTGCATCCTCTATGACCTTCAAGACTGCTGGTATCTACCTATCCACTTATAGTCTCTTGAGTTTCCTTTATCTCTTGTTTTTCAGCTATCTTTGTCCTCTAGTACATCCATCAACCTTCTCTGCTGGTAATACCACAGGCTGCACAGTCAGCAGTCAGTAAATACTCTTGACCGGAAACCAACTGGATGGAGCTAGCTTTAAAGAAGGAAATTAACAAGGGTTCAAAGGTGTACCATTATAGAACTAAGAGTCACAAGGCAACTTGGGGCTGTGGAGATGGTTCATTGGCTAAAGGCGCCTGTTGCCAGACAACCTGTGTTCAGTTCCTGGGAGCCACATGGTGGAAGGAGAGAACCAACATCTAAAAGCTGTCCTCCTGTCTCCACACACGCCATGCATTGTGTGCTCCCCACCCCTAAAATAAATCGGAATGTAGCCTTGCCTTTACAGAGTTAGAGCCACAATTTTCAATGTTTCTACTTCTTCTTTCTTCCTGCTTCTTTTCCCTTTCATTCTCTTTCTAGAACATTCCTTTCTAGCAGTTACACAGAATTCCTCTAATAAAGCAATGTACTACATATTGGCTGTGCAGTATAACAGTGTTAGAGTCTCTTAGTCCTGATTCCTCCTCCTCTACCCGTTCCTCCTTTCCTTTCCTTTCCTCCCTCCCTGCTTCCCTCCCTCCCTCACTCCTTTCCTTCCTGTTTTATTTTTTTTTTTCTGACACTGGGTTTCATATAGTCCAGGCTAACCTTGAACTCATCATGAAGCCAAGGATATACTGAATTCTTGATCCTCCTTCCTTCACTTCCCATGTGCTTGGATTACAGTTTTACAGGTTTATACTATTATCCTAGCTCTAAAAACGTTCATGATTTTTTTTCTCAGTATTAGGGATTGAACCTATGTCCTCACACATGCTAGGTAAATGCCTTACCACTTATTATTCCCAGACCTTTCAATTTCTCTCTGTCTCTGTCTCTGTCTGTCTCTCTGTGTCTCTGTCTCTGTCTCTGTCTCTGTCTCTGTCTCTCTCTGTGTGTGTGTGTGTGTGTGTTTGGGACAGGGTCTCACTATATAGCTCTGGCTATCCTGTAACTCAACAGGTAGATGAGGCTGGCCATGAACTCACAAAGATGTGTCTGCTTCTGCCTCCCAAGTGAAGTCTCTCAATTTTTAATTCATGGGGAATGAGCTCTGGTTGACCCAGCTTGGTGATAGGTCTACTCTAGAGTGATCATTAGGACTGGGGAACATTGTCATATTTTACTAAATAGGACCTAGAGACTCTTAGCTGTTATTGTGTTCTCATCTATGGGCCTATTGGCAGGGAGGGTAAGGTATGCTGAAGGTGCCAGCCACAGTTATATGTCACCATAGGATCCGCCACAGTGTCTCAGGAATATTAGTCGCATCCTCACTGAGACTGAGATAGCTCAGGCTGGCCTGACTCATACAAAATTAGTGTAGGTGTTGTGAGTCAGCTATGCCAGAAGCATAGACAAACATACTTGTGTCCTTTCACAACATCAGAATTTATTGAGTAATAAACTCACAAGGCTTAGTGCCTTAGTTAGGGTTTTATTGTTGTGAGGAGACACCATAACCATGACAACTCTTATAAAGGAAAACATTTAATTGAGGCTGGCTTACAGTTCAGAGGTTTAGTTCATTATCTTCATGGCAGGTTGCATGCAGGCAGACATGGTACTACAGAGGAAGCAGAGAATACTACATCTTAATCCTCAGGCATCAGGAAGAGAACTGAGATGCATTTCTTCTAACAAGGCCACACCTCCCAATAGTGCCACCCTCTATGAACCTATGGGGACCATTTTTTTTCAAACCACCACACTCAGCCATTTCAATAACAGGGATTTGTAATAAAATTCACCTACTTTGGTAGTTTGGTCAAGGTAAAAGAAGTTCTGTGTTCCAGTCTTAATTAGTAATATTATCTCTCCCATCACACATCACATAGTATCTAGTAACTATGTCTTTATATTGGTATACATGTTTATGGGGTATGGAATGAATACAAGTAAATAAGGTTGTTGTTTTCAAAAGGCTTCAGAAGGGGTTGAGAAAGACTCTGTATAGATAAGATAATGAACCAGACCAATGCTGTGGATATTACTCTATATAAATAAAACACTGATGGCCAGTGACCAGACAGGAAGTATAGGCGGGACAAGGAGAGAGGAGAATTGGGGAAACAGGAAGAAGGGGAGAGAGACACTGTAGCCACCACCAGGACAAGCAGCATGTAAAGACACCGGTAAGCCACCAGCCACGTGGCAAGGTATAGATTTATAGAAATGGCTTAATTTAAGATATAAGAACAGTTAGCAAGAAGCCTGCCACAGCCATACAGTTTATAAGTAATATAAGCGTCTGAGTGATTATTTTATACATGGATTGTGGGACTTCGGGGCTTGGTGGAACCTGGAGAGAAGCCCTCCAGCACAGACCAATGCCAGGCAGAAGCTGCTAATAAAAACTGCTGGTGGAGATGAAGGAGTCAGGGTGGTTGAGAGCGAAGCTGCAGAATTCAGCTTGGAGGTGAAAAAGGTGAACCAGGCTGGAGCTGGACACATATAGTCATGTCCAGAAAGGTGAACAGGTGGAAGAGTAGATAGTCAAGTAGGCTGTGTCAATAGCAGATGTTGACTCAAGTCAGGGGGTATTGGGACTTGACACTTACATGCACACACACACACACACACACACACACACACACACACACACCCCAGGTATTAGATGATGGGTTGGTGTGGTGGTGTGGGAACATGCCATCACAGTGTTGGGTGTGTAGCACTTACTTTCTGGGTTTCCAGGAGAGGGAGTTACACCCTTCTTCTATCTGATGTGTTACATACATCCTTGGGTCTGGTTCTCTTGACAAGATTTTAATATGCTCATGTGACCTCCAGTTTCAGTTCTCTCCAATGAACTTACAGGGTAGCTCCCTTTCTTGTCCCAGGAACTAGTCACTCCTCGGTCTTGTCAGATGTGTGGTGTGGCCAGATGATGCTGTTTCTTGGTTCAATCAGGGGAGGCAGTGTTCTTCTCCCTCAAAATGGAGTCTAAAGCTACTTGTAAAAGAAAGTCTCCCAGGGTAAAGGACAGCCTGAAAAATCACTGTTTTAAGCAATATGAATAGCTTAGTGTAGAGTACATCTGACCTCAGTAGTTGGTTACAACAGGTTCTTTTCTATAAGAAAAAATATTGACTGACACAGTTGCTCAATGATAGACAGATAAGGAAACTGAGATTTATTCCCAGGTAATCAATTATTGTTCAGGTCTTATAAATTCAGTGTCTGTGGGACCAGACTGTGGGAGACCAGACTGTATCCTTTCTCAGTGTCTTTCAATACTTTATTTGAAGTTTTAAAAATGATCTTAGGATATGGAAAATATTCATAAATATTTTTAATTATCAAACTATTTTTCCCCAAAATTAAATGCAAAGGCCTTTGGATTGTTTTTATTAATCCCTGTATTTTTTTTTAATTTTATGTGAATGTTTTGCCTGCATGTACATCTGTGTACCACGATCATGCAGAATGTGCATTCCCTGAGGTAGTCTGAAGAAGGCATTGATCCCTTGGAACTGGACTAACAGACAGTTGGGATTCACTATGCAACTCAATGCTTTTACTTTTGAGACATCTCTTTAGACCTCATCAGCAAAAACTGATAGCACACATGAATTTGCTAGAAGCAAAACTACCTCCTGAACTTGATTTGTTTTGTATGTACTTATGACATAACTTTTTATGAAGACACATATCAATTTATTTAATTGACTTTTGATAATCTTGGCTAATGTAGGAAAAAACCATGAGAATTGGGGCTGGAGATATGGGCCAGCAGTTGCTAGCCATGACTGCTCTTCCAGGGGACCTGGTTTGATTCCCAGCACTCACCTCAGTTCCAGGAGATCCTACACCCTCTTCTGGCCTACTCAGGCACCAGGCACATACGTGATATACATACATACATGTAGGCAGACACACACATAAAATAAAATCTTTAAGTAAACATAACTAAATTTTACTGGTAGTTATATGCAATACAAATAAATACATGCCTTGAAAATAGATGTCTGGGCCATTGAAAGGGCTCAGCTGCTTCAGGCCACTTTCACTAAGTCCGAGGCCTGAATTTGGTCCCTGGGACACACATAGTGGAAGGAGAGAACTGGCCGCTGAAAGCTGTCCCCGTGTCATGTGCAGGCACATGAAGTAAACAAACTAAAATCTACCAACATTTGCTTTTGAAAGTAGACTCTGCAACGATTCACTGAGTGCCTTTTATTAAGCATTTTTCTCTGCCTTCTCACTAACATTTGAGAAGTTATAGTGGGAAATATGAGACACGACTTTAAAACAAAAGACCTTTTGTTCTGCTTTCATTTTGTCCTCCTTGCTTTTCCTTTTGATCTCAGCTCCTAACTCTCCTGTGGAGTGGACAGCCTGGGAGAGGGCCTTGCGGATATTTAGAATGAGTGAATAAGCTGGAATGGAATACTTCTGCAGCCTTTTTTTTGTCTGTAGGTTCAGGGAGTACATTCTCATGAAACCAGCTGCTGCGTGTTCTGTTCTCTTCTTTGAGAAAGACATCCTCACCAGCAAGACCTTCTCTGGCCTTTCTTATTTTGCCATTCACTCTAAGACTTGCTTGGTGAAATTGCAAGTCTGAATTTTGCCGACAGATTTAGTACTTGTAATGTGTGGGGGTTGGGTGTGGGTGTGGGGGCATTAAACCAGTGAGAAAGGTAACAATAGCAAATGTGTAAATATGGGGTGTGTGAATGTGTCTGTGTGATTGTGTGTCTGTGTCTCTCTGTGTGTCTCTGTGACTCTGTCTTTCTCTTCCCGTGTGTGTGTGTGTGTGTGTGTGTGTGTGTGTGTGTGTGTGCATGTGTGTGTTGTGTGTTTGTTCTCCCATCAAATAAAAGCTATCAATGCCCTTTGGTTACAAAAGTAAATGAGTTTAAAAATTTTCATTTTCTCTTTCCATATATTCCTGGCTGTGACCAAGCAGCCACATTCTGGTGCTTGCCAGAGAAATACATTTCCAGTAGAATATTATAGTTGACCATTGATGATCATGCTAACACCTTACTTTGGTGTTTTTTGTTTGTTTTAATTTTTAAATTTTTTGCTTGTTTTTTTTTTTAAAAAACAACATTTTTAAGCTTAAAAATTTAAAATACCACACATCAAATGTTTGTTTGTTTCTGTCTTTTGAGACAGAGTTTCTTGTACTCAGGCTGGCCTCAAACTTTATTGTAGCTGAGGATGACCTTGAACTAGTAGACTTCAGAGTGCTTGGATTATAGGCTTTTACATCATGTCTTCCTGCTCTTTTTTAGAGTGTGTTGAATCTGGGGTCTCCCGTATGCTGGGCAAGAACTCTACCAATTACCAACTGAGCTACATCTCCAGCCTGTGTTTAAATTTTAAAATAGGTTTTACTATGTTGCTTATTTAGTTTATTTTTTGAGAAAGGGTCTCACTATGTAGCCTTGGCTGGCCTGGAACTTACTATGTAAACTCACAGAGATCCACCTGTCTCTGCCTCGCAAGTGCTGGGATTGAAGGTGTGTGCCTCCACTCTTGATATTTATATTTATTTTAAAAAAGCTTTCGTGTATTCCTTAAATACTTATATCTCAAGAAATATCATTCCAACAGTCTCCTTCTCTCTGCTACACCATCATCTTCCCATTTCCAGGGGACTTAGCATTTAAGCATGCTCTTGTTTTTCTTACCTTCAACTCAACCCTTCCTTTGGAACACACCTCTCCCGCTGCCACTGCCACAGTTCCAGCTCTGTTCCTAGATGAAGTCCTGTCTCTAGTTAGCTTCCCTTGTCACCCTTTAATGTACCCCATTCAAGTTTTACTCTCATCCCTCCACCAAAAGCTGCCCTTTCAAGTTATTCAGTCTGATGGTCTGTTCTCAGCATTCATCTTACTCAGTCTTCAGCATCATTTAACACGGCCTGCCATTCCAGTCCATGTTTTATCGTTTGCCTTCTAGGGTCCCTTGTTCTTGTTTTCCTTTTGTTCCCCATTGGTTGTTATGTCTCAGTATTCTTTTCTGGTTCTTCCTTTTCTCTCCCATGTCAATATTGGCATGCTTCAGGCTCACCCCGTGGGTACTCCCATTAAGTCTTGGCTGTATGCCAATGACTACCTGCATGCCAATGACTCCCCAATTCTCAAAACTTTAGAAACATAAATCCAATGGCCAGGTCAAGGATCCACATGGATATCTAACATATGCTTCAAGTTTGCCATGTTTAGACTGCAGCTTCTGGAGCAATAATGCCCAGAAGCAATGGCATACTGCTGCTCCCATCATTATTTCTTTTTTGAAAGATTTATTTATTTATTTATTTTCAGTTATTTGTTACATGTATGAGTACAAATGAATTTATGTGCATATGTGGATGCAGGAGTCCAAAAGAGCCAGAAAAGAGGGCATCAGATCCCCTGGAACTGGAGTTCCAGGCAGTTGTAACAGCTTCTGTATGCATGCTGGGAATTGAACCTGGGTCCTCTGCAAGAGCAGTAGATGTTTTTAATTGCTGAGCTATTTCTTAGTCTTTTCTTCTTCTTCTTCTTCCTCTTCTTCTCCTTCTCCTTCTCGTCCTCCTCCTTCTCCTCCTCCTCCTCCTCCTCCTCCTCCTCCTTCTCCTCCTCCTTATCCTCCTTCAAGTAGAGTGTCATATGACTCAGGATGACTTCATACTTGCTATGCAGCTTGCCTTAAATTCCTGATCCTCTTGTTTCCATCTACCAAGTTCTGGGACTGTAGATGAATATCACAACATCTGACTTCCCCACTTAGTTTCTAAATATCATTTAAACTAGCAGGAACTATAATTCCATGGAGAATAGACTGATTGCAGGGATCAAACAGAGAAAGTACAAGAGAGCTTGGAGCATATTGCAATAACAGAAAAAAAAAGCATGTATGTATAATTGAAATACAGACATGTCCAAAGAACACTGAGAGCAACCCAAGGCCATGGTCACATTTTGGATAATTTGAGCAACATAGTAATACTAATAATGGGTTAGAAGCCATAATATAAAACGAACACTGTGCATCCATACCAATATAAATAATTGAATAGATAAGTGAGAAGGGAAAGCCCATTCAATAATATAAGTAGAAGGAACGATAGAAATGGAAGGTCCCCATTTGGCAAACACCACAGTGATAATTGTTCCCTGTAGGGTCATTCAGAGATGCTGCGATTAGAAGCAGCAACATGCTCTGAACCAAGATGCTGCTGGAACCTTAGCGTGTCTCCCTCAAGCCACTCACTGAAAGTAGAGGGGAGAAGAGTCCTTTTACAGTGGTGAGTATTGCTGACTGGAGGACCAGCTTCCAGCAGCCCAGTGTGTGCAAAAAAAACCCCATGAATGCAACAAGGGCTAGACTTTTTCTGCCTGAATGGTAAATAAGGAAACACACACTTTCTCTGATGGTAACTTTCTCTTTTCCTTCATCTTAAAAAAATTCTCTCTGTCTCCACACATCTCTCTCCTGCACAGCCTTATATTTCTACATACAGTTACATATCTTTTTTATGTAGCTCCACATCTCTCTTCTATATACATTTCTTCTCTCTACTCTGCTACATTCCTTCACATACTACTATATCATTCACTCACTCACTCACTCACTCACTCACTCACTCACCTTTTCATGCACATCTCTGTCTTCACTGCCAAAACTCTGGACAAATTTTAGTTACATTTTCAGGGTCATAAAAAATTTCTTGAGTGAACAATAAGAGACAGAGCCATGAGAAATCACACAGTTTCTCTCACGCTAAGGAGGTTTGCCAGGGAGTCAAGTAGGCACATAGCTCTGAGTGGTTAGCCTTTTCAGACAGAGAGACATTGAAATTCAGGACTTAAACAACAAACAGTTAGTTAGTTGGCTGAACCTTTAGGCTAGGGATAAATGCAGAAAGCCAACCACTGACATGGACCTGTCAGGGAGCCATGTCTCAATGTTATCAGCCTGACTTTGCTTTAACAGACACTTGGGAACTTGTCCTTGTGTATTCTTTGCAGGGGCAGCTAGTCTATTTTGAATTTGTTCTGACATCTTAAATTAGCTGCTATCTTTGTGACTGAGAATACTGTTACTTTCCTATGTCAGTTATGAAAAATATCCTAGTATTATTTCTATTTATCAGAATTATACAGATTAATCAGAAATTATCTTCCTGACCATCCTCAGTTCTAAGCGTGCCCAATAGATGGAATATATACCTGAGATAAATACACAAGCCCTGGGAAAACATCCATAGCTGATTTTAGGGAAGAAATAGAGTGGCACACGAGAAAAACTATAGATAGAAACAAATGGATTCAGAGTCAGTGATCCCCATGGTCTTTGTCAAGTGGGGGCTCACTACCAGAGAATTATTCATCTGATAGGTTGACTTGTTGAATATTAGTTGTCACCTGCTGTATATTCTTAATGGCCTCTGGCAGGTGAGACTAAATATTTGAAGTATGTCACTGTTAATGAAATGTATCACATGCCTTTATTGAGATAGACCAAGGGGTACAGACAACATTTCTTCCCTGGTATTCTTGCCCCAAATCCATGACTTAAATGTACTGCCTTTAATTCTAGTACTTGGAGGCAGAGACATGTGGATCTCTATGAGTTTCGGGCCAGCCAAAGCTACATAGTCAGACCCTGTTTAAAAACAACAAAACAAAACAAAACAACAAAACACAGAAAACAAAACAAAAACTATGAATGAAGCCGTGAAAACATCAGAGGACTCAAACTGAGGGACATTTTACAAAACAGCTGCACATTCTTCTTCCAAAGTCTCAAGATTAGGGAAGATAAGAAAATGAAAGACTTTCCCTGGGTTGGTGCAGTTAGAATGACATTATGTCCATGATAGTTTCCTGGCTCTGATCACTGTTCTTTGGTTCTATGAGGTGTTATTCTCTGGGGATGAAGATTATATATGCATCAATTACAATATTTTGGCAACTTTTTTCTTTGTTTTTATGAGGCAGGGTTTGTCTGTGTAGCTTTGGCGCCTTCCCTGGAACTCACTCTGTAGCCCAGGCTGGCTTCGAACTCACAGAGATTCACCTGCCTCTGCCTCCTGAGTGCTGGGATTAAAGGTGTGCGCCACCACCACGCGGCTATTTTAACAACTTTTAAGAAGTTTGAAATTAGCTGAGTTTGGTAGCAAATGCCTTTAATCTTAGAACTTGAGAGGCAGAAAAATCTCTGTGAATTTGAGGCCAGCCTGGTCTATATGGCAAGTTCCAGGATAGCGAGGGCTATAGAGAGAGACCCTGTCGTTAAAAAAAAAAAAAAAAAAAAAAAAAAGGGGTCCAAAATTGTTTCCAGATAAGTTTGAAAAAATAAATATAAGAATCTTGGGAGGGAACTGTGGTGGTGAGGGTGTATGGGAGGAGGAGTTGGATGGGAGGGAGTCAGGGATGGATTTTTGTTGTTGTTGTTTTTGTTTTTTTTCGAGACAGGGTTTCTCTGTGTAGCTTTGCGCCTTTCCTGGAACTCACTCTGTAGCCCAGACTGGCCTCGAACTCACAGAGATCCGCCCGCCTCTGCCTCCTGGGTGCTGGGATTAAAGGCGTGCACCACGACAGCCTGGCGTCAGGGATGGATTTTATCAAAACACAACGTATGCGTGTAGGAATGAAACAATAATTAAAAATTACCTTATATGTATCTCAACTCATCCTGTTTAAAGAGAGCAAGGATTTTCTATTACCCTCAATTCAAATTTCATGAATATTTGGTAGGAAAACTAACAAACTTATGAGATTTCTTAATGTATACCTCTGAACACTTGTTATAAGACAATTCACCAATTGTATGGGGGTTGGGGGAGTAGATAAGACCCCACATTCTTTATTTTTCCTTTTCTCTCCCATATTTGCTCTACCTATAGTCTTCCCTCCTCCTTGTTTTTCTGTTCATGGAAATTTCATTCTTCTCTCTGGCAGGCTTTGAACTCACTGTTTAGAACAGGCTGGCCTTGAACTCCCAAGATTCACCTGCTTCTGCCTCTGAAGTGCTGGGATTAAGGATGTGTGCTGTGCTCAGACTTTTCTTAAAGTCCCTTTTCTCTTAGTTAGCTTCTTTAAAAGGCTCTTTAAACCTCTTTTAAAAGAAATCTCAAGCCCTGGACTAGCAAGATAGCTTAGCTGGTAATGGAGTTGGCAGCGTATGCTTGGAAATTCAAATTCCATCCCCGGGACTCATGTAGAGATGGAAGCAGAGAACTGACTCCACAAAGTTGTCTAACATGCAAGTCTGTCTCTGTCTCTGTCTTTCTCTCTCTCTCTCTCTGTCTCTGTCTCTCTCTCTCTCTCTCTCACACACACACACACACAACACACTAAGACATTAATAAAAAAATCTGATTTTTGATGTTCCTTAATCTGATGTCACCTTTTTTTTTGGGCTGTCTTTGTCTTCATTATAAATACAATGTAGTCTAGGGACAGTCCTTAATTCTAGTGCTAGGAAGGCAGAGGCAGGCCTCTGTGAGGCCAACCTGTTTTACATAGTGAGTTACAGGCCAGCCAGAGTTACACAATGAAACATGGGTTGAAAGAAAGGAAGGAACGAAGGAAGGAAGGAAGGAAAGAAGAGAGTAAGGAAAGGAGAAAGGAAGAGTGAAAGAGCATAATAATTTTATAGTGTGTGTGTGTGTGTGTGTGCGTGTGCGTGCGCGCTTGCCTGCCATCCCCGTGTGGGTGTCAGGAGTCAGTAGCATGTGTCTTCTTCTCTTGTTTTGTACTATTTATTTAGACAGAGTCTCACTATGTAGCTTTGTCTAGACTGAAACTCACTCTGGAGACCAGGCTGGCATGGAACTCACAGAGATCCCTCTGCTTCTACGTTCTAAACGCTGGATTAAAGCAGAGTGACACCACTCCTGCTATATTTATTATGTTATGTCGGTATCTGCTGGCATGAATCTGCTACCCTCTCAAAAAGGAAGAGACTTTGTTATGTTTCATCTCCTGAGCACTTAGAATACTCTTTAGTATACTGAATCCATGCAGTAAAGGTTATGTAACTCAGTTCGCATTAACAACAGATCTGTCATTATTGTTAGTGTTTACAGCAGTGGAGATCCAACTTGAGCCTTAGGCATGTAAGACAAGGGCTCTAACACTAAGCTATATTCCCCACAACAACAATTTTATTATGTATTAGGTCATGCATTAGAAGGACAGAGAAAACGCCATGTCTTCAGCTGATACTTATAAACCATGAGAATGTTATATAATGGATGTGAGTTAATATTTTTGGTCATTGGGAGTCTATATAACAATAAGAATTTTAGTGTGTTTTGATGCATGCCTTGTATCCTAGCATTTGGGACGTGGAGGCAGGAGGATCCGAAATTTGAGTCCATTCTTAGCTATACAGTAGTTTTAGAGCTAGCAGTCTGGGGTACATAAGAGCCTGTCTCAATAAAATCAAAACCAAAATCAAAACATCACCATCACCATCATCAACGAATAGAACTCTTTTGGTTGCAAGAGATAGAAATGCATTTGGATTGTTTTAAAGGAAAAATGTAGAGATTTACTTGCTCGCAAAGTCAAACGATTTAGAAATAAAGACAGCTCTGGGTCTGCTGGGTAGCAGGGGTCTTAAAATTGTCTTGAGAATTTACTGATCTTTTTTCTCTTCATAGCTCACTTCTGTTTTTCCTTTGAAACAGACTTGTCATGGGCAGGTGTTTTTTATTTATGTATTTATTTTCCCTTTGTGGTAGCCCTGGGAGATTCAGCCTTAGGTTCTTGCAGATGACAAAGCCCAGAATTCTGGGCCTAGTGTAGGTTACCTGCTTTATGGTAAGGGACTGTGGTGTTCTCACTGTTCTGGCAAGGGTCGCTTGTATAGCCTCTTAACCACTTGTGCTAAGAGTGGGAAAATGGAAAGAGAAAATTAATTATAGAATTAAAGCAACCCTGTTTATGAGAATTGATAGACCAGGATAGCTGGTGTCAGAAGTACAGCACTCTGCCCTCTAGTGGTTGCTTTGTAAGATGACCCTTTAGCATTCCTCCAAAGAAAATAGGGATTTCACATCATGTTGTCTGTCATCATTTAAGAACTTCAGTGTCTCTCTCTTACCCTCTGTATTGAAGCACTCACCAATTGAAGCAGTCTTTCTTTTGATGTTGATATAGTATTCTTTGTGTTTTTTCTTTGTTCCGACTATCACTCTTTCCTGTTGGGTTCATCCAACTCTTGAAAAAAAAAATCTTTCTTAAAAAATTCCTGTTGATGTGTGGTTTCCAGCCAGGGGAGCTTTATTCTGTCAAGCAATTTCTCATATCTGATCTCAGTACCTGCACCCACCATTGATTCTTGTGTGCTAACCTCAGCCCCTTGTTGCTTCTGAAACTGGAGCTGGATTTTGGTCAAAGGATGTTGAAAGTCAGTGTAAATCACAGCATATTTGCCCAATGCCTGGCGACTTCCTGAATTTCACAAATTACGAGTATCTATACTTGTCCTGTTAACCTAACAAGTAGATAAATCTGTCTTAAGTCTGCCGCTATTACATTGATCTAATCACTACATTAACAACTCACATGCATTTCTGATTTTCTAAGAGCAAATTAAACACATATATCGTATGTTTTATGAAAAGGTTGTTGATTGGTTTAAATCCATTAGTAGCACAACAGATGATTGCTAAGACCATAAGCTAAATCTGTTTCTAAATTTTTATAATTTCTGGATTTATTCTTTCTTTGTCCATTGAGGATAATAAGAGTTCACTGACTTGATTATTCCTCATATTTTTTTTTTCTTTTCCCTTCAATTTTCACTATATGAGAAAACCAGGGCGTGTAGCTGTAACTCAGTGGTACAGTGCTTGCTTAGCATGCAGAAGGCCCCAGGTCCCAGTACATGGATTGCCCAAACACAAAACCAACCAAACCAAAGCCACTCACCCTCCATCAAAAATCTGCCTCATTCTAAAAACATAAAGATCTTATTCTGTATTCTTTATATCATTCTTTTCTTTTTGCTCTATTTGAAATTATGTGTTACTGGTAAAGAAAGTATTATGTTTTATTCTTAAGTATTATTATGAAATTATTAAATGAAACCAGACTGCCTAGGCTTATTGTTTCTGTAGAAGCCTAGTGCAGTGGCTCACACCTGTAATTCCAGCAGTGGGAGGCAGAGGCAGGCAGGAGCAGAAAGAGCTTGAGAGTCAGCCTGGCTACCTAAGGAAGCCCCACCTCCTTTTTCTTTTTTCTTTTTTCTTTTTTTTTAAAGAATCCAAGCAAATAAAAACAAGAATCCCTAAGTTTCCCTAGAAACAAACGATAACCCCAAATTGCTTGGTGTTAGATGATTTCTATTATTCAGTAGACTGAACATTCCTTGTCTATTCTTTTCTATAAAAACGGAGAAAATTAGCCGGGCATAGTTGTGCACGCCTTTAATGCCAACATTTGGGAGGCAGAGGCCGGTCGATCTCTGTGAGTTCAAGGCCAGCCTGGTCCATATAATGAGTGCCAGCGCAGTCAGGGATACATAGAGAGAGGCTGTCTCGAAGGAGATCGAGATTGAGATAGATAGACAGACACACAGACAGATAGAGGAGGAAACTGGTAAAACGTAATAAAAAGATTTACAGTGGGAGTAATTACTCTGGGAAGTACTTAAATTCTCAAGTTCTTTTTTGGGAACTAGGAATAGTAATAATAAATGGCAACATGTTTGTGTTAATCTGTTAGCTGTCCGGGACAGATTATAAGGCTCAGCAGAAGTTATTTGGTAAGATACTGAGAACATAGTGATGTAGTAGTGTATTTTTGTCTTTATTTGTAGAAGAATTTAGTAACAATTATGAAATTAAAATCCTACGCAAACTTGAAACAATGACGCGTTTTGACCGCTCCAGGCTACCGTCGCGGAGCATGCGCAAATAAGCCTGGCGGGACACAAGTGTCATGGCGCGCTCCATCTGAAGTCTGTGCCGTTTCCTGACAGTGGCGTGTGTTTTTTCCTCTCACTTTGGACAGGTGAGTCTCCGGATTTGTGGATACCAGGGGCACTTGTACCAATGCTCAGCGACTGTGGGCCGCGCTGCTTTTGTGGCGGAGTTTCTTCTCCGCAGATTTTCTTCCTTGGGCCGACCGCTCGCTTGTTTTCGCAGTTTGGAAACGACTTGGCAGCTGGGATGGGGACTGAGAGGCCAGGGAGCTGCCCGGAGAGAGGCCCGTGTGGCCGCGGATGATGCCGGCATAGTCAGGGACTCACAGTCTGGTCTAGGCTCGCTTCTTCCCCCACGTTTCCCGTGAATGTGCTTGTCCTTGTGCTGCGTGATCAGGCTGTGAGTAAATGAGTTTTACGCTGAAGCTGGGCATTAGGGGTAGGTGACTTGGGTTTTTTTCTTTTCTCTTTCGCGTTCCTTTGCTTAGAAAACTTTTCTGTATTTCAAGGGAACACTTGTTTCTTGGTGAATTTCACTGTGCTGTGGTGTTACAGTGCGGGGTAAGCAGCTTTCACAGTGGCCAGACTTGGCTAAAAAAAAAAAAATTGTTTTTTAAAGGTAGTTGTAAAGAGACCTTACAGCGGTTTTGTGACTTACAGGATACTTGCATTTCCTAATTAATTTTAATTTTCCAGATTCATCTTTGAAGAGGACTTGAGACCAATTTCAGATAATCAAGGTATTTATTGTAAATCGTTTATTTGAGTGATCCCTTACACATTAGAATATAAAGAAAGATGTCCCATTTTTTTAGTAATTTTTTGAAAACTAAATTTCCATATAACTAAATCGGAGAGTCGTTTTTTGTATTTCTTCCTTAATCTTTCATTTCCGTTAAGTAGCATGGACATCCTCTCCTTTGCTGTTTGTGGCACATCTATTTTCTTTTTGTTTGTCTGTTGTTTGGTCTCTATTATATCCTACTTCTCTGGCAGTTAAATACGACATTAAAAAATTATTATTTTATATGCATTGGTGTTTGGCTACATATATGTCTGTGTGAGGGTGTCAAATCCCGGAGTTACAGACAGTTGTGAGTTGACATGTGGGTGCTGGGAATTGAACCCAGCTTCTCTGGAAGAACAGTCATTGCTCTTAACTGCTGAGCCATCTCTCCAGCCCAAAGATGGCATTCTTGAAGGCTTGTTTCTGTACCTCTTCCAGCGGGGTTAGCTAGGTTTTTTTTTTTTTTTTTTTTTTTTTGAGACATTGTCTTAATGTGTATTCCTAGCTATCCTGGAACTCTATATAGACCCAAGTGCTGAGATTAAAGATGTGCACCACTGTGGCAGGCCTGATTATTATTTTTTTCTGTGTGATGTGATTCACTGCTGTTAACATGGCTACCTGTCTAGTTGTCCCAGTGAGTGTGAAGTGGTGTATCTTTGTGGGTTTGAATGGTCTTTCCCTCATTTTGCTATAATTAAGCTAATTTTGCTTTAGCTCTCATGGGCTTATCAGGTATTAATTTGGGTTTATCAGGTTTTAATTTGGTTTATCAGGTTTGTATTTTGATTTCTTTATTTTACTCTGCTACTAGTCCCTTATCATATTATGCAACTTACTGTTTTTTTTTTTCTCCCACTACATGGGCTGTCTTTTTACAGTCTTCATGTTGTCCTTGAAGCATGAAAATTAATTTTTTTTTTTTTTTTGAGAACAGGTTTCACATAGTCTAAGTTAGCTTCAAATTTGATTTGTATCCCAGGACAGCCTTTAACTCCTCATCCTTCTGCCTCTTACTTCCCAAGTGCTGGAATTACAAGCATGTGCCACTGTGCCTGGCTCACACATTTTAATTTTGATGAGGTCTAACTTAATTGTTTTCTTTTTTTTGCTTTGTCATAACTAAGAAACCAGTGTCTAATGTTGGCAAGGTTTATACTTGTGTAATTTATAAGAGTTTCATAGTATTAGGTCTCCTAAATTTAAGTTTATAGCCCCTTTTGTGTTAATTTTTGAATATGATGTGAGATGGGTCTCTAGCTGCATTTTTTTATGTGTGACTATCTAGTTTTAGTATCATTTGTTGAAAAGACTGTTCTTTCTCCCATTGAATTGTTTTTATACTTATTTTAAAATCATTTGATTCAGTAATGTCTGTTTGACATTTCTTCTTGTCACTCTCTATTAAATAATAACTCTAGAACAGTGCCTATCAAATAAAATTATTTGGAGGGTTTGTTGAACCTAGCTTCATTAAGAATAACTGATTCAGCATTTCTATGGTGAGGGCATAAGACTTCATTTCTTTCAAGTTCCACTCGATGCTAATGCTGCTGTTCTGGAAATCACACTGAAAACTACTAATGTGTCACATTGGTCTGTGATCTTTGCTGCACATATAAGAGAATTGCTGGGAGTTTAAAGTAATATAGTGATGCTCTGGTTCCATTTCTAGATAATGATTCAGCTGGCCTAGGGTTTAGTTGTTTTCTCTCTATTCCTTCTTGTTCCTCTGCCTATTGAACCCATATTGTTGGTAATAATTTCCAAAAGTTCCTCAGGGAACCAGAATGAGTCCTCAAGATGTAGAACTGTTGCTATTGGAAATTCATGGTTCTGGGTATTTGATATTATGAAAAGTTCCTTACCAATTCACTTGTGTAAGGAACCACTACTCTACCATATCTATCCTTTCTGTCTTTATCTCTATGAAACTTGACTTCCTGTGCTTTTGAGAGGAATTTTTAAGAGATCTTTTTGCCTTATTTAACTATTACTTTTCCCCCCTAAAATTCATTTTCCTGGTACTTAAATGTTTGAGGATTTAAACCTTTATATCTACCAGCTTGTCTGAAGTAAAAAATTTAGCTTATTCATAGTGATGAATGAGACTGTGAAAGTAATTATGATATAGAATCAGGTTTAGGAATGTCTGTATTTTGACTCCTTAAAGTAAAATTCTAGTAATTGAACTGCTGGACGAAAGATGTGTGTGTTGTACAGCCTAAGGCGTATTGGCAGGTGGTCCTGCAGAAAGAGTATACTAGTTGTGCATGCTTTTAGGGACCCACAAGGATTTTGCTAGTGTAATTTCTCATCAAGGTAATGGTAGATAACTCATTGTTTAAATGTTTGCCGGGCGGTGGTGGCGCACGCCTTTAATCCCAGCACTTGGGAGGCAGAGCCAGGTGGATCTCTGTGAGTTCGAAGCCAGCCTGGACTACCAAGTGAGTTCCAGGAAAGGCGCAAAGCTACACAGAGAAACCCTGTCTCGAAAAACAAACAAACAAACAAACAAACAAACAAAAAAAAAAGAACTCATTGTTTAAATATTTATTGTTTGTGTAGTTGAGCATTTGATCCTGTTTTTATTGTTGTTTTTGTAAATGAATCTTCTGTTTTCTGGGATACTTACTTCTCAGAATTATATTAGACTCTTACATGGTTTGTGCTTTTCCATTATTGAGAGAAGGCCTAGACTCTGATTCTAACTTTATCAGTGTACAAGTCCTCTAGCTTCAGTAGACACTAGTTTTGTGTGTTCAACAGTGCTCCCTAATTCTGTAACAACGCTGTTTAGCGATTGACTCCTTTTATCCCTGTTTGTTTAAATTATATTTCCCTTCAGTGGATCTGGTGTAAACATTGTATGACGTTTTTTTAGATACTTTTACTTTTATTAATATGGCATTTAATCACTCATAATTCTTCAGTACTTCTTAGTAACATTCAGATGTGCTCCTTGGTTTTAGCCTCCCTCACTAGTATAGTGTAGGATAATAGTGATAGAAGGAATCCAAAGGATTAAGTTTTCATCATAGATTTCATTCTATGTAAGAATTCCCTCTAGTATTATAGAAAGAGCAGGTAAGTTCAACATTATCAAACATTAATATCTATTTATTTAGTCATTAAGTATGGTGTGCCTGCTGTGTGCCAGCATTGTTGGAGGTGTTGGCAGTAAAAGTGAGATGATGCTTTAGTGCTTATGAATGTTAAGTTGTAGTATGAAAGATGTGCAGCTATCCATGATATCAGGTAGTTAATCATGTGAAGAAAATTGCAGCATACAGTAGAGTTAGACTGTGTGCCCTTGGGCAATGTGGTCATCTTAGCTAAGGTGTTTGGGAAAGGCCTGTCTTAAAGTGGTGTCATTTGTATAAGTGTTGCAGTAAGCCTTGCAGGTGATAGTACAGCTGAGGAGCAGCATATATGAAGACCTAGTTTGGCTTACTCAGTGTGTCTAAAGGTTAGTACAGTAGGGACAGTGGGAAGTTGTGATGGTTAATCATTACTGACTTAGATTAAGACTCACCTAGGAGACAGAGCTCTAGGTGTATCTGTGAAGGGTTTCTAGAGAGGTTTAGATGATGAAGGAATTCCTGTCCTGCATGTGGGCTAGACTTGCAGACTGAATTACAAAGTGTACAAATGGAGGAAGCCCCCCTGAGACAGGCATTCGTCCTTCTCTTTTTCCTGACTGTAGTGCAATGTGATAACCACCTCATGCCATCAAACCTTCTTTGCCCCTGATGGACTGTATCTTCTCAACTTGAGCTCAAATAACCCCCTTTTTTGGTAGGTACATTGTCACAGCAATGAGAACTCAGCTACTCAGACAGAGGTAGCCAGACCTACTTTGTGAGACTGGGTGGTCTGTGGTAAACCACTTATCAAGAAGCTGTAAGGTGTTAGGTACAGTCCTGTGCACTTTAGGTAAACAAGAGCAAAGCACGAAAAATCTCTGCTCTTACCATGTGTGTATTCTAATGGAGAGAGGGAATAAAAGACATTTGGGCAAGTGATTAAGTTCTGCAGTTAAGAAAGAAAGAAAGAAAGAAAGAAAGAAAGAAAGAAAGAAAGAAAGAAAGAAAGAAAGAAAGAAAGAAAGACAGACAAAAACATCTGGGCAGTGGTGGTACACACTTTTAATCCCATCACTCAAGGCAGAGGCAAGTGGATCTCTGAGTTTGAGGCCAGCCTGGTCTACAGAGTGAGTTCAGGACAGGCGGGGCTACACAGAAACTCTGCCTGGGGGTGGGTGGGGGAAGCAACAAACCTCAACCAACATCAACAACAAAAACAAGATTAGGGAAGGGTGATAGCATGTATGGGATGGAGTAAGGGGTTTGGTGACTCTTGCAAGTTGTCTTCTGACCTTCATACAGGTACTGTGTCGCACACTAGCATTCCTGCACTCTGACACATTTCATGCACATAATAAATATAAATATTTAAAAATGATGGCTTGGATCATGAATATCATGTGTGAGAGTGCTCACAAACAGTCTCAGTATATAGAGGCTAACAGAATTTATTGGCGGATTGGATTTGGAGATAATGCAAAAAGGAGCCAGGGATAATTTTAGGGTTTTAGGTCTAAGCATATTGAATTGCCTTTAAAGGAAAGAGGGAAGTTTGTGAGGTGATGTAGTTCGAGAGGCAGAGGACCAGTTCTGTTTTTGACGTGTAAAGTTTGATTTGTCGTTAGGCACTCAGACAGTGATTTGCAATAGGCAGTTGCACATCTGAGTGTGAGGTTCAGGGAAGAGTGGGCTGGTTATATAAGCACAGGGTTGGCATTTCAAAGGCCGCAGAGTGATGAAATCACCAGGGAGCGACTGTAGAGAAGGGCAGTTCCTGTCATGGAGCCGTGGCTAGTCCAGGGTTGAGAAGCTGGATTGATGAGAAACACGGCAAAGACACCTGGCACGGGGCTCCTGTGGTAGGAGACCGAGGAGAGTGTGGCATCCTGATGCCCATGGGAAAATGCTTCAAGGAGGGGTAGTTGGTTCTGTCACATGCTGCAATTGTGTTTCAGAAGATGACTGGGAATCAATCATGGTATATCATTGTATACCATCTAAATCAGACTTGGTTGTGTGATGGCCACAGTATGAGAATAGAGGATAATTGTATAAATATAGATGACTCTTGAAGAAGTATTTTTTCAAATGAGAGAACTGTAAGAGAGGTAAGAAGGTTTTTTTTTTTTTTTCCTGAGAGTTTTTGTGTTTTGTTTTCTGAATGGAAGAAGTAACAGAATGCTTGCCTCCATGTAGTGGATTTTCGATAGAGTGGCAGCTCATGACAATGCAGGGAGAAGGGACTATTGTTGGAACTTCATGCTTGAGCTGGGCAGTAGTTGGCTTACTCTTAGGCAGTGGGCAGTTTACCCAGTGACCCATTGGAAGGCAGAGCAGAGCACATGGCAGGAAATCATTTCCAGTACAAGAAGGAAGTACTCTCCCTGTGGAATGGAGGGGGGTTGAGGTCTGTGTTGGGCCTTTCTTTTTTTCAGTAGCACCTCCCTTCTTTAAGAGTTCTGTACGAAAATAATTTTTAGTGAATTCCTAAGGTCAGTGACTACGCAGTTCTTTCTTGCAGTTCTTCCCTGTCCAAGTCTGTGCACTGTGGATCTGTAAGAGGCCGAGTTTCCTAAATTTGTTCAAACCACTGTTTTTTCACTGACAACTGTAGTGTGTAAATAGAACCTATGTGAGAAAGGCCAAGCTGTACCTGGCTGGCTGAGTTGGCAAAGCCTTGTTGATAGGAGATTAATGCTCAGCCCACAAGATTTTAGACTCAAGAGGACAGTTAGTGGTTCAGATGAGTGAGCAGAGTATGGCTTCATCTCAGTGCCGCTCTCAGTTAGATCCTGGTGCTCAAAGGCTGTGAGCATGGTCTCTGTGTCTGCACCTCCTGTTAGGTGTCACTACTTAGGTAGGTGCCTTCTTTGTGCCGGGCCAGATGGCCTGTTACCCCAAGTTGACATCCACTTGAATGCAAAAAGAAGCCATCTCTTCTGTCAGCTGTTGTATAGAAGGCCTTCCTGGTTGGCTGGGCTTGTTGTGACTGACTCTTAACCAATCACAGCCTAGGAAAAGGGAGGACTGACTGACCATGTGGTGTCCTCATTAACATAATAGTCTTAAGGATAGGTGCTTGGCTTACTTCTTTTTCCCTCTTGTATTACCTACTAATGATATAAAGTAGCTGAGATTTAAATAGAGGTTTAAATGATGATACATAATCTGTTAAAGTTTTAAAGTATACACTACAAGTTCCAGGCACAGAAATAGGCCTGGTAGGAAGCCACTCTGTTAATTGAATGATGTGAGCAGAAAGATGGGAACCCTATAAATGGAGAAAAAGGAAGTCATCAGAAAGACTTAAAGCCAGCTGAATATCACACTGGTTCAAATGATGTGAATGAGGAAAGTGCCCGCTCAGTATACTGTTAATAGGTAGTAGATGGCACAGCAGTGTGGCCCAGACTCCTTCTATGTGATGCCTTCCTTGGCTTCTTCAGTAAAGTTAGCTTCTCTGTTTTTGTTTATCTCTATTTATTAAAAAAAAGATTTTATTTAATTTTACTTTATGTGTATGGGTGTTTTGCCTACATGTATTCTGTGTACCATGTGTGGGCAATGCCTGTAGATACCAGAAGAGGATGTCAGAATTCCTTGAACTGTAGTTACAGACAGTTGTTAGCTGCCATTTTGGTTCTGGAACTGAACTGGGGTCCTTTGGAAGAGCAGGAAGTGCTCTTAACCACTGAGCCATCTATACAGCCGTGTTTGCTTGTCTTTAAAGTCAGGATAACATTGCTTCTTGCTTTGCAGAGTGGGGAATGGTTGATGACCCTGTAAGAGATGTGCTTGATATGAATAGAATTAGCACTTTCTGTGCTTCAGTGCATTTTTTCCTGTACCCATAGTATTTCTTTTCCTTTAAAAATACTCTTTTAACAGTTAGAGATTCAATCACAGTTGTAAAAATTATGCTGATGTTGTAAACTGTCTCCAAACCTCTTAATGGCAGTATCTGGTGACACTGTAGAATGGTACATTCCCACAGCCAGGGTCCTGACATTGACATAGGGACGGTGTACAACAGTTTTGTCACCACAGGGGTCCCTAACGTTGCTTTCAGTGGGCCTTCCTATTGAGTGGGCCTTAAGTCCATCTAAGCAGCTATTGGTAACGCCTGGGGTATAAGTATACTGTTGTATCCTTGGGGATGTCTTGCCATGCTGGTCATTGTTGTGGTTGATAGGTTTTACAGCTGGGTAAAAAGCTTGTATAACTTTCTAGTACTATGAGAGCTAGTTCTCAGGGAGGAGATCTTCACGTCAGTTCAACTTAATTCCTCCAAGTCCTGTGTCTGAAGTGTGTAGTGTCTTCAGCAATAGAGTCTTACCTTGGAGCTCTGGGAGGCAGCCAAGAGCAATGACAACAGCCTGTATTATTTTGAGAGTCTCTTCAGCTTCCCTGATGAAGAACTGAAAGGAAGGTTGCCCAGACCTGGCACTGGGGCTTTTTTGTTAGATAGTCTATTAGCTCTTGGATGGAGCAATATCATCCTGAGTGGTATAACATCATTTAAACAATATATGTATGTATACATATACTTATATATAATATATTTACATTTTAAGTGTATTTTAAAGGTTTCCCTATAGATTTTCAAGCATACTGTGTATGTGTTTTTTTTTTAATTTAAATTTTATTTTATGTGTATATGTGTTTTGCCTGCATCTATGTCTCTGTACCACTCACATGCCTGGTGACTCTGGAGGCCAGAGGGATTAGAGTTACAGATGGTTGTGAGTCTCCATGTGGGTACTGGGAGTTGAACCTGGTTTCTATGATTAGTTCAAGTTGTATATCACAACTGAGGATTTGGATCTAGGAGCCACAGATGAGAGAACACAAAACATTGTTTTCACTGTAGAGATAGTTCAGTTCCTTAGGTCTGGGTTTCTTACTCAATATTTTCTAGTTCTATCCAGTTACCTACAAATTTCATGGTTTCTTTCTTTCTTTTTTTTAACTGCTGAATGTTATTATGTAGTGTATATGTACCATATTTTCATTATCCAGTCATCAGTTGAAGGACATTTAAGTTGTTTCTATTTCCTAGGTATTATAACTAGAGAATCAAGCTGGGTATAGTGGTGCACACATTTAATCTCAGCACCTGGGAGGCAGAGGCAGCAGATCTCTGTGAGTTTGGGGCTAGTCTGGTCTACATAGTGAGCTACATAGTGAGACCCTGTCTCAAAAAAGTCAAACTAGCCGGGTGCACGCCTTTAATCCACTAAGGAGGCAGAGCTGGGCGGATCTCTGTGAGTTTGAGGCCAGCCTGGTCTACAGAGAGAGATCCAGGACAGGCACCAAAACTGCACAGTTTGAAACCCTGACTTGAAAAACAAAAAACAAAAAACAAAACAAAAGAAAAGCCAAACCGGGCTGGAGAGATGGCTCAGCGGTTAAGAGCACTGGCTGTTCTTCCAGAGGTCCTGAGTTCAATTCCCAGCAACCACATGGTGGCTCACAGCCATCTGTAATGAGATCTGGTGCCCTCTTCTGGCCCGCAGAGATACATGAAGACATTATAATGTATAATAAATAAATAAATACATCTTTAAAAAAAAAAAAAAAAAAAGAAAAGCCAAACCAACCAGTCAACCAACCAGCAAAACAACCAACCAACCAACCAACCAACCAAACAACAACAAAACAAAACCCCCCAAACCAAGCCTAGAGTCAGTGAACATGGCTGAGCAAGTATCTGTAAAGTAGGATGTCGAGTTCCTTGAGCACTTTCCAAGGAGTGGTAAAGCTGAGTCATGTGGCAGAACTGTTGGTAGTGTTCTGAGAACTCTTCACACTGATTTCCATAATGACTGTGTTAGTTTGCAATCCCTCCAAAAGTGAGTGAGCGTCCCTCATGCCCTCCCTCATCAGCATCTTCCCCCATGCCCTCATCAGCATTTGTTGTCATTTGTTTTCTTGATCTTAGCCGTTCTGACTTGAAATTTCAGAGTAGTTTCAATTTGCATTCCCCAGATTTTGGGGGTTGTTGAACACTTTTGAAATATATCTTAGCCATTTTTATTTCATCTTTTGAGAACTGTGTTTAGATTTGTATCCCATCCTTAAATTTGGTTGTTTTCTTGATTAATTTTCTTTTGATTGTTTTGTATGGTCTGGACATTAACCCTTGACCAGATGTTTAGCTAGCAAAGATTCTTTCTCACTCTGTGGGTTTCCTCTTCACTTGGTGATTGTTTCCTTTGCTCTACAAAAGTTTTTTTGTAGATGTAATTCTAAACAGTCTTATTAAATAAGAAACTCAGAGCCAAATAAAGAGTTAAAAGCCCAAGAGGTCAGAGCACTAGCGAATAGCCTTTAGCTTACCATACGATGCTGTCCTTCCCCTGAGAAAGAGAGCTACTTCCTGTGTGTCTGTATTTTTTATTGAGTTTCTGTTCTGCCTTCTCATTGGTTGTAAACCCAACCACATGACTTCTTCATCACTGCCTGTCTATACAGACCTCCAGGTCTCTATGGTTGGTACTTGGATTAAAGGCATGTGTCACCAAGCTGGCTATGTCCTTGAACACACACACACACACACACACACACACACACACACTCTCTGCCTGCCATGTGATCGGATTAAAGGCGTGTGCTACCACTGTCAGACTTCTGCTAAATGGCTTGCTATTAGCTCTGACCCCCAGGCAACTTTATTTATTAACATACAAATAAAATTACATTTCAACACAAATAAAATATCACCATAGTTTTTAGTTTTATGAGGTCCCGTTGTCAATTATTGGCCTTAATTACCGGAGTGGACTCCTATTCCAAAAGTCCTTTCGTGCATTTATATATTATATATAATGCTTATGTTTTCTTCTAGCAGTTTCAGATTTTGCACTGAGGTCTTTGATCCATTTGGAGTTGATTTCTGTGCAGAATAATAAGGCTCTAATTTCATTCTTCTACATGTGGTCATCCAGTTTTCCAGCACCTTTTGTTAGAGATGCTATCTTTTCTTAAGAGTGTATTTTTGGCATCTCTGTCAAATATCAGATGACTGAAGGTACATGCATTATGGTTGGTTCATCTGTTTCATTCCATTGATCTATGTATCTGCTTTTGTGCTAGTATCTATAATAGATCTTAAAATCTGGATTGGTAATCTCTCCCTCTGTCTGTCTGTCCGTCCCTCCCTCCTCCCTCCCCCCCTTTCCTTCCTCCTCAGGATTGCTTTGGGTATTCATGGTCTTTTGTGGTTCTGTGTAAATTTTAGAATTTATTTTTTCTAATTTTGTGACACTGTCTTGGGTATTTTGATTGGGACTGAAGTCAATCTGTCAATTGCTTTTGGTAAGATGACTATTTTTATAGTATTAATTCTGCCAGTCTATGCTCACTTTGGCAATACATATACTAATTCTACCAATCTCATGAACATTGGGAAGCCTTTCTATTTGGTTATGTCTTCCTGAATTTTTTTCTTCAGAGGTTTAAAGTTTTCATTGTAGAGGTCTTTCAATTCCTTGGTTAGATATTTTATTCCTTTTTAGAGGCTATTGTGAATGGGAATATTTCTGTGATTTTTTTTTTTCTGAGCAAATATGTTATTGATATGTAGAAAGACTACTGATTTTTAGGCTGGGCGGCGGTGGCGATCACCTTTAATCCCAGCACAGCACTCAGGAGGCAGAGCCAGGCAGATCTCTGTGAGTTTGAGGCTAGCCTGGTCTACAGAGCGAGATCTCCAGGACAGGCACCAAAACAACACAAAGAAACCCTGTCTCGAAAAGCCAAAAAACCAAAAAAACAAAAAACAAGAAAGAAAGACTACTGATTTTTATAAGTTGATTTTGTATCCTGCAGCTTTGCTGAAAGTATGTCATTTCTAAAAGTTTTCTGGTGGAAATGTTGGGATCTTTTATATATAATATCATATCATTACAAATAGGGGTGTGTTGACTGATTCTTTTTCTCTTTGCATCCCTTTAATTTCCTTCTCTTATCTTATCACCCTAGATAGTACTTCAAGCTCTGTATTGAAAAGGAACGGGGATAGTGGACAGCCCTCTCTTGATTTTTGATTTTAATGAGGTTGCATTGAGTTCTTTTCCATCTAGAATAATGGTGGCTGTGGGTTTGTGATGGCCTTGATTATATTGAGATATGTTTCCTCTAGCCCTATTCTCTTTATGAGTTCAAGAAAAAATTAAAAAGATTTATTTTATTTTATATGTGTGACTGTTTTGCCTGAATGTATGTTTGTGTACCACATGTATGCCTGGTGCCCTTGAAGTTCAGAAGAAGGCATCGTCTTGGAATTGGAGTTATAGAGGTTGTGAGCCACCATGTGGGTGCTGGGAATGGAACCCAGGTGCCTCTGCAGGAGCAACATGTTTCCTTATCTGCCAAACTATCTTTGTATCTTTCTCTAGGACTTTTATCATGAAGGCACGTTAGATTTTGTCAAAGGCTTTTTGTGGATCTGTTGACATGATCATGTTGTTTTTTTATTCTTAACATACATCTATCTATCTATCTATCTATCTATCTATCTATCTATCTATCTATCTATCTATCTATCTATCTATCTATCTATAGTTTTCGCTCTGTAGACCAGGCTGGCCTCGAACTCACAGAGATCCTCTTGGCTCTGCCTCCCAAGTGTTGGGATTAAAGGTGTGCGCCACCACTGCCCAGCGATCATGTGGTTTTTTTATCTTTAAGTTCATTTATATGATTTATTACATTTTTCTAAATCATTGGGATAAAGCTAACTTGATTTTTTTGATATATACCTATGTTTATTTTGCAAGTATTTTATTAATGATTTTAACATCTGTATTTGTCAGGGATATTGACTGGTAGTTTTCTTTTTTGTGTGTATCTTTATTTGGTTTTGATATTAGAGTAATATTTTTTTAGTCATTTGTCAATACTGGTTTTGACTGGCATAGCTTTCTAGTGAGACATACAAATATATATATATATATAAACATATTCTAGAAATAATTTTGTGTGTATGAGTGTTTTGTCTGTCTGTATGTTCACCAAAAGTGTGCCTGGTGCTGAAGGAAGTCAGAAGAAGGTGTCAGATTCCCTGAACTGGAGTTATGATTGTTGTGAACCTCCATGTGGGTGCTGGGAATGGAACCTGGTACCTCTTCAAAGCAACAAATTCTCTTATCTGCTGCACCATCTTGCCAGTCCAGCAATCAGTCTTAAAGTCAGGCAGACCATTTCTTTAGGAGGCCACACTTGAGGTTTCCTCAGAGCACTGGAGGCCTTGTGGTCATTGGCCTCAGCAGCAGTGACTGAGGGGCGTTGTTTGGCTTTCAGCTTCCTTTCTCTTGAGAAGGCCCTGCCTGCTTTTTCTTCCATGGTATTAGTCATGGCAGTGACACGTCAGTCATGGGCTATTCCACTATCTGCAGGACTTGCATCATTGTTTCTTTGGGGTTCTCCTCCTGTGTTTTCTGTGAACTTAGGCTTTAAGGAGTTGGTTAGATTCAAGGTTGGTGAGAATTGTTTACCAGTACAACGCTAAGCAGATTTTCATAAACCTGAACTATTTGTCACTTTTTTATGTGCTACAGAAGATGCCTTCTGCCTCTTGTGATGCACTGCTGGATGACATAGAAGACATCATGTCACAGGAAGATTCAAAGCCACAAGATAGATATTTCTCAAGAAAGCATGTATTTCCTAAAGTACGAAGACGGAATACCCAAAAAGATTTGCAAGAGGAGCCCAGTCCACCAAGCGATAGGTAAGCATTCTCAGAATTATATCCATATTCAACTAGGGGAGAGGCTGGCACAGCTGGCCCACACCATATGTGCTGTAGCTCCAGTTTTAGGATCTTGATATTTAAATAGAAAACATAATTTTTTTTTTCCCCCAAGCAGGGTTTCTCTGTGTAGCTTTGCACCTTTCCTGGAACTCACTCTGTAGCCCAGGCTGGCCTTGAACTCACAGAGATCCTCCTGCCTCTGCCTCCCGAGTGCTGGGATTAAAGGTGTGTGCCACCACCACCTGGCAGAAAACATAATTTTTAAAAATTGAGTGGTTTCAGATTTGGTAAGTAATAGGTTAAAAAGGAAGAAATACCAAGGGGATGGAGAGTGAATTTAGGAGGAGTTAGAGGGATGAACATGATCTAAATACATTGTAAGGAATTTTCCAAGAATTAATTAAAAACAAAAAAACCCTCTAGATTGTATGTTCTTTGAAGGAAGGGATAGGTGTAGCACAAATCTTAAAAGATCTTATTAATAAAAACAAATCTGGAGCCAGGTATTGGGGTGAATGCTGGAAGATCAGAGAAGCAGAACAAGCTGCAGCTTCTTCACCTTGCCAATTCCTCAGCTGATCCTGTTTCCTCAGACTGGAAGCCTCTGAATCCTCATCCAATGGATCTTAGCTGAACTGCCGCTAAAAGCCTAAAAGCTTAACCAGCCTAGTTCCTGGTTTTCACACCTTTTATACCTTTCTGCTTCCTGCCATCACTTCCTGGGATTAAAGGCTCTTGTTACCACGCTTGGCTGTTTCCAGTGTGGCCTTGAGCTCACAGAGATCCAGGTGGATCTCTGCCTCTGGAATGCTAGGATTAAAGGCTTGTGTGCCACCATTTTCTGGCCTCTATATCTAGTGTCTGTTCTGTTCTCTGACCCCAGATAAGTTTATTAGGGTGCACAGTATTTTGGGGAACACAATGTCACCACAGATAGGCCACTAGGAGTCATTTTGATTTGACTATAGTCGATATAAGGGTTGTAATTGCAAATTAAAACTTTTATTGAAACTTTTGATTTTTATTCTACAGTGGTATTTTGGATATGTGATTATTCTTAGCATATTAGTGAATACTCAGGAATTGGACAAAGGTACTGGGCACAAAACATCGTCCTTTTTACACTATTGTGTTGGAAAACAATCACATAGTTGTACAGTTCCAATTAGCTCCTAATTGTTTAGTAAAGTATGGGAAGGTTTAATGGTTACTTTGTGTAGATTATGAGCTTTTCAAGCCTGTGCATTTAGAATGTGCTTGTGTTTTAGTGACGTTAGTCACAGTGATCCCAAGCATGTCTTTACTGTCACTTCTGTTTACTTGGAAATGGTTAGGGCAGTCTCAGGGAGTCTTTCTTTCCTTCCTAAATAAATGGTTTAGAAATCTGTGAAAGGAGTAACTTTAATCATGGAGTTTTCAATTTTGATCATTTTTAATCTATAAGTTTTAAATGGATAAAGATTGCAACTAGTGTTTAAGAGTCTGTGAAGGTCACCAGACTTTGTTTTTATTTTTATATTTTTTTGTATTGTATATGTGTATATATGTTAATGAGAACGTGCAGGCGCCTGTGTGTGTGTGTGTGTGTGTGTGTGTGTGTGTGTGTGTGTACATGCACATGCTACAGGTCATATCAGATTTCTTCCTTGTTTGCTCTCCACCTTATTTCTTGAGACAGGGACTCTCACTGAAGTTGGAGCTGTAGATTTGGTTAGGCTGGCTGGCCAGTGTGCTCTGGAGAGGCTCCTGTCTTCTCTCCCCACAAGCACTGGTTCTGGATGCCTGCTATTCCTCCTGACTTTAATCTGGGTGCTGGGAGGCCAAACTCAGGTCCTCATCCTTGCAGGGTGGCACTTTACTAGCTTCACCAGTCTCCGCAGCCCTTACCTCTTCTCCGGATGGTATTGCTGCCTCTCTTGGTTTCTAGCCAATCATTTGTGCATATCTTTTTAAAAGTTGCATCAGTAGGTATGGTTAGTAGGAATTAAAACTACAATCCAGAGAAATACTTTTCTTCTTCTTCTTCTTCTTCTTTTTTTTTTTTTTTTTTTTTTTTTTTATGAGAGGGTTTCTCTGTGTAGCTTTGGAGCCTGTCCTGGATCTCACTCTGTAGACCAGGCTTGCCTTGAACTCACAGAGATCCACCTGCCTCTGCCTTCGAGTGCTGGGATTAAAGGCATGTGTCACCACTGCCTGGCTTGAGAAAACCTTTTTTTGAGGTTTTGGGTTCTATAAGAAAGCAGCCTGAGCAAGCCAGTAAGCAGCACCCATCCATGGCCTCTGCATCAGCTCCTGCCTTGTAGCTTGGTTCAGTGATGACCCTGAACTTATCATCCTCCTGCTTTTCTTTCCTGAGTGCTGGGATTACAGGTATGTGCCACCTGGCATGAAAGGACAATTTTTATTTATATTTAGAATTTTTTAAAATTACATTTTATTTATCATGTGTGAGTGCGCACGAATACATGTGCATGTGAGTGAGGGTCAGGGGTCAACTTGGAGTCAGTTCTCTTTCTCTGATGAGTATCTTGGGATCGAACTCAGATCATTAGGCTTGGTGGCAGGTACCTTTACTTGCTGAATCTTCTTGTGGGTCCAAAAGGACATTATTTATTTATTTTTAATTAAAAATGTTTTTTATTTACCATTTTATTTTTCCCCCTTTTATTGAAAATTGATTTTTCCCCCCTCCCTTTACTCCTTCTGGTTCCTCCCCTCCTCCCTTCTCATCTGGATCCACCCCCTTTCTGTCTCTCATTAGAAAACAAGCAGGCTTCTAAGGGGTGATAATAATAAAGTAAAATATAGTAAGATAAAACAGAAAGATACTGATCTATGAGTACAACAGAATGTCATTAGTAGTCATTTTATTGCTACATTCTTTTAGTATTTGGTTTTCCCCTAGGTCCCTGGCCTATCTATTCTCAGGTCTTTGACCACCTGAGCAGTGTTGGGGATGGGTTCCATCTCATGGAGTGGGCCATAGATCCAACCAGGTATTGGTTGTTTTTTCCCACAAACCTTGTGCCATTATTGCATTAGTCCATCTTGTATGCAGGTCACCATTGTAGACTGAAGTTTGTAGCTGTGTTAGTGTTTACCTTACTTCTTTAGTAGTATGCAAGCACCTTCCAGTACCGTTAACATTCGTCAGTAGGGGTGAAGGCTCTAGGTAGGCCCCAGCTCTACTTCTCCATGGTCAGTGAGTTGTGTAGGTGTTGTCTTCAGCAATAGAGTCTTACTATAAGCTTGTGGAGAGCAATCTATAGTACTGTAAGTTTGCCAACTAATAGCCTGGGCTGTTTGGGGTTTCCCACGGCACCCTTTTGGCCAACAACTCAATTAGAGATAACTCATTCCCAGTATTGGAATTTGTGAACAAGAGATGCCAAAATGACATTTTTAAAATACAGAGATTCTTCTTGTGATTCTGTGGTTATTTTATCTAGATTTTAAAGCATTTTATTTATTACTATTGTGTCTTTGTGCATGACGTATAAAAGTGTGTCTTAGTTAGGGATTCTATTGCTGTGACAAAGCACCATGACCAAAAAGCAACTTGGGGAGGATAGGGTTTATTAGGCTTACACTTCCACATCACTGTTCATCATTGAAGGAAGTCAGGATAGGAACTCAAACAGGACAGGAACCTGGAGGCAGGAGCTGATGCAGAGGCCATGGACAGGTGCTGCTAACTGGCTTGCTCAGGCTGCTTTCTTATAGAACCCAGGACAACCAGTCCATGGATGGCACCACCCACCATGGGTTGGGCCCCCCCCCCCATCAGTCACTAATTAAGAAAATGCCTTACAGCTGGATCTTATGGAGGCGTTTTCTCAGTTGAGTTCCCTCCTTTCAGGTAACTCTAGCTTGGGTCAGGTTGACATAAGACTAGTCAGCACACTGTGTGACTAAGAGTGCCATGTGACTGTGTAAGGGCTGAGAACGACGCCGTGGAGTCAGTTCTCTCCTTCCACCTGTGCATGGTTCCAGGGGTCCAGCTCAAGTTGCCAGGCCTGTGTAGCACGCACCTGTGTTCACTGAGCCCGCTCTGTCCCTTGATATTAGAGTTTGGTTGTAACAGCAAATTTTAAATTAAATGTATGCATTTTGTAGCTAGCTTGTGAATTGGTTCTAGTTTGTCATCTAGCAGCTTTTATTTTAAAAAAAAATCACTTAAAGATACTCACTTTGTTTTAATTGATTACTTAACAGCACTATTCCAGGCATACAGAAAATTTGGATACGAACATGGGGCTGCTCACATAATAATTCAGATGGAGAATACATGGCTGGACAGCTGGCTGCCTATGGTTATAAAATTACAGGTAATGAGACCCATAATGTATTTTATTGATTAAATTTCAGAGTTGCAGATTTTGGAGACAGGTAGTCTAGCCCCAGCATTTTAGTGGTATTTTAGTGTAATTTAATAATTTGAAGGTAGGACTCAAATAGCTACTATATGTTATTAGATAGCTGGTTATCATATTTTTTACCTTTCATTTTTGTTTGTTTATTTATGACCTTTTATTTTGTGTGTGTATATGTGTGGGTACACATGTGCAGTGGTACACATCTGGAGGTCAGGACAGTTGCAGGAGAGGATTCCTTTCTTTTCCTGTGTGGGACCCCATGGGTCAAATTTACATCAGGCTTGATGACAGGTGCGTTTACCCACTGAGCCATATCACCTTTTAAAGTAACATTAAAGCCTTTTTTATTTTGAAATGAAAGCTGTAGAGACTTCATGTAAGTCCTTTACCCAGCCTCTGATATCAACATGTTATATGACTGTACTTTTATAAATAAGTCAAAATATTAGCACCTTTGTGATACTGCTGTCTAAACTGTGTATCTGGCTTGAATTGTGCGGCTTTTCCCTATAACTTTTTGTTTCTGTTCCTGGGTCTGTTCCAGGGTCCCACTTTACATCTAATTGTTATGTTTTGGTAGTGTTTGAACATTTTTGACAGATCCTCAGTCCTTTCTCTCTCTCTCTCTCTCTTTTTTTTTTGGTTTTTCGAGACAGGGTTTCTCTGTGTAGCTTTGCGCCTTTCCTGGGACTCACTCGAACTCACAGAGATCCACCTGGCTCTGCCTCCCGAGTGCTGGGATTAAAGGCGTGCGCCACCACCACCTGGCAGTCCTTTCTCTTACTGCCTTCATATTTCTGAAGAAAACTGGTTATTTGTTTGTCAAATGTCCCTGTCTTAGTTACTTTTCTGTTGTGATAAAACACCTTGACCAACACAAGTTACAGGAGAGTTTATTTGGGCTTATTGTTCCAGTGGATTAAAGTCCATGAAGGCCACCAGGAGGTAGCAAGTAGCAGGCAAGGTAGCTAGAACCATTCCACCACTGGTCACAGCCTAATCTCTTATGTTCTAATATCCAGTGAAAACTGGTCTAACTCCATTCCGGGCTCTAGTTCCAGAGCTTTCATGGCTTGCTGAAGCTTGAGCATGCCATTCTCCTGCTGCTGGCCCATGCTTGTACAAGTGGGAACCATAACTGTATCCTTGGTGGAGTTGGAAAACTTCAAAGTCTCCAACTGGAGCATGGCCTTGTTTGCATGCTTCTTGTAAAGGGGTTCCAGAGCCTAGTGAGAAAAATGGGGCTTTGAGCTGTTGCAGCTGGACTTGGAACATGTATGGAATTTATACATCTTTAGGAATTTTTTCCCGTGGTGGAATATCTTTATGGGTCAGGTGCATTCTCATCTTGAGTCTTTCACAACCAATTGCTTACCAGCCAAAACTGGATTAGGTGTGACCATTATCAAGGCAACTTATAAAAGAGAGTGTTTGACTGAGCTTATGGCACTAGAGGGTTAAAGTCCACAATGATGGAGCAAAGACATGGCAGTAGCAACAGCTGGGGACTCACATCTCAAAAGCAGGAGGTTGAGAGAGCACATGGGGAATGGTGGGAGGCTTTTGAAATCTCAAGGCTGTCCCCAGAGACAGGCTTCTCTAATGTGGTCACTTCTCCTAATCCTTCCCAAACATTTTGGTCACCAACTGGGAACCAAATTCCAATATATGAGCCTTTGAGGGGGTCATTCTCATTCAAATCACCATATCAGATGTAGCCAGTTTTAATACTTTTTGTTCATTAAGTTAAAAATGCTTAAAATACACTTTCAGAATTATTACTTTATATTCAATATTAAGTCTTAGTATAATTTATCTCGAGCTTGCTTTAATATGTTCTGATGGTGTAGTTTAATAAGAAGATAGCCTTTCAGAAAATTTATAAAACATTAAAAAACATTAGCACCAACCTCTAAGGTGATAGTAAATATCCACTATATTTTAGTTTACAGTTTAATCCATTAGCAGTTTGAATATGGCCTAATGAAAGTAGTCCTTATATAACATAACAGTCCTATATTTTAAATAAGAATCTAAACTTTCTAAGTGTGGTAGTCTTGTGGCACACATCTGCAATCCCAGCACTTGGGAGGCAGACGATGGAGGATCACCTATGAGTTCAAGGTCAGCCTGGCCTATATAGTGAGTTTCAGGCCACCTGAGCTAGTTGGTAAGACTTTGTTACAAAACAAGACTAAACAAAACAGTTTACTCTTTATTATGCAGATTTAATTTGGATTTTTTTTTTTAAAATACATCTATTTATTTTGTGTGTATGCATGCCAGGACATTTATGTAGAGGCCAGAGGAGAATTTGTGGGAATCAGCTCTCACTTTGCAGTGTGGAAACTGGAGCTAGAGCTCAGGTTGTCTGGCTCCCTGGTAGTTTCCTGGACCCACTGAACCCTAATTTTGATTTCTTATTTGGAAATATTTGAAAAGAGAGTATTAAAAATTAAAAATGAAATTTATTTTTCTTACTAATGTAGTATATTACTTTTACTATTTTTATATACTTATATTAATTACATGTATTTATATTTCATATATCATTTATTATCTTCACTTCAACATGACTTGAATGCTATAGATTGTAAATCACTTACTTTATTCATCTAGGTATATAATAGGCCTGGGAAATATAAATAGATCTAGCTTCTGTGAGATACTAAGGAAGGAAATCTTTACTTTTTTTTTTTTGTTATTTCTATCATTTTTTTAAAAATTTAAAGTTTATAAAATTTCATTTTATGTGTGTTTTGCCTCTGTATATGTCTGTGCACTATATGTGTGCAATGCCCTCAGAGTCCAAAAGAGGATATCAGATCCTTTGGGACTGGAGTTACAGACAGATGTGAGCCATCAAATGGATGCCAGGACTTGCACTTGAGACCTTTGGAAAATCGTTCATGCCCTTAACTGCTAATATATATCTCCAATACCATTTGTAGCAAATTTTATTTTATTTTTTATCAAACTATATTTATTTTATGTATAGCAGTACAATTTACACATTAATTTTTATTTACTTGTTTATATTTTATGTATGAGTGCTCTGCTTACCAGCAGAGGGCACTAGATCTCATTATAGATGGTTGTGAGCCACCATGTGGTTGCTGGGAATTGAACTCAGGCCTCTGGAAGAGCAGTCAGTGCTCCTAACCACTGAACCATCTCTCTAGCCCCCAATTTACACATTAAATAACATCATAAGAGAATGATTTGATGGGTGGTGGTGTACACGCCTTTAATACCAGCACTCAAGAGGCAGAGGCAGGTGGATCTCTGTGAGTTCGAGGACAGCCTGGTCTAGAGAGTGAGTTCCAGGACAGCTAGGGCTGTTACACAGAGAAACCCTGTCTTAAAAAACAAAAAAGTGTGTGTGTGTGTGTGTGTGTGTGTGTGTGTGTGTGTGTGTGTGTGAGAGAGAGAGAGAGAGAGAGAGAGAGAGAGAGAGAGAGAGAATATGCATGAATGAATGATTTGATACAGTTTTATATTTTTTTGAAAAGTGTTTCACTATGTTGCTCTGGTTGGTCTGCAATTTGCTTTGTTGACTGGCTGGCCTTGAACTCAGAGATTAATCCTCCTGCCTTTGTTGGGATTAAAGGCATATACTACCATGACTAGTCTAGCTTCATATTTATTGTGTGTATGTGCACTTATATGGGTTCTGGGGATCCAAATTGTTAGCTTGCAAAGGAAGTGTTTTATACCCTGAACCATCTCCACAGCCCATCAATTTTTTCTTTTTTAACACTGTTGAATTCACTCAGTTTTTACCTATGCTAAACATGGGCTATATTCCCCAATTCTCTGTAGACCTCAAGTTTAGATCTGAAGCATCATTTTTGGATTACTGATGACAATTTTCTTGATTATTCTGGAATAGTGGGATCTTATTAAAATTAATAGTTTAGATTGTTCTGTTAATTAAGTATGGGCCTGAAATAACAGTGAATATATATAGATGTTTAATTTAGATTTCATGTACTGAATACAGAGATTACTGAAAACAGTGTATAGAGAAATCAAGATTTCTTAATGGCTACTTGTAGATGTTTTACTTTTTGGTTAAGAAAGATGAGGTGGATTAAGATACTTGAAATTGCTGCTTTTAACCCCGAGTCCAGTACATAATTATTCTGCAGGAAACCTTCATAAAAATTGTGAGTAGTTGTTAACTTAACATTTCTTTCTACCATTTTTCATTTTGAAGGAAAAGATTCATAATTTTAAAAAACTTCTTTTGAGATAGGGATTCAAACTACCCAAGTAGCTGAGGATGACCTTGAACTTCTCCTCTGCCTGGTTTTGTGCAGTGCTGCAGATGCAACCCAGGGCCTAGAGCATGGTGGGGAAGCACTCCATCCATGGAGGAGATCCTATGGAGACAAATGATGTATCCCTAACAAATGTCACTCAGAACAGTTCATTGGTATCAAGGATAATGGGAAATGCTAGAATTAAATTGGCAAGGTGGCTAGCAGGTGAACTTTCCTTATGGGAGCTATTGCTTTTTTAAGAAATATGGTCTGGCAGGGCTTGGAGGTATATTGGGAGACTGAGGCAGGAGAGCTGTGAGGTGTGGACAGCCTGGGCTATGTAGTGGGACACTGTCTCAAAATCAAGTAGAAATGTGCTTTGAATGCCTACATTCCAGGAACACTTTCTTCAAGGAAGAGATTTTTATAGGATGGATGAACTTTCCCCCTAGGAAGGCTTTGGTTATTGTTTCTGAATTATTTCTTTTGGAGATCTGCTAAATTATTTTCTGTGTCTTCATTTGGTGTAAGTCATCATGTTTTCACATATCAAGTGTTAGAAACAAGTGGCCTGTGAGTAAGATTTGAGACATAGTAAAATAAAGCTGTTTTAGTTAGTAATAGACAGTTTTATCTTTTTTTCCCCCTTCCTGACTCTATAGCCCACACTGGCCTTAAACTCTCAGCTTCCTGAGGGAGTACTGGAATTTTGGATGGTTGTGTTTTTGTTTGTCTTAATTGGTTCTGGGAATAGTTCTAGAAGAACTCTTTAAGAGAGTGATTTTTTTTTATTTTATTTTTTTTTAACATAGGGTCTCACTGTTTTCTTCCCCTGTGTAGACCAGGCTGGCCTCAGCTTATAGAACAGTAGTAATTATTATGCTTTTTGGGTCTCTGAAGAATCTCTAATAATACAGTTCTATCAAAGAATTCATAACCACTGCCTCATCCTATATGGGCCTAGCTTCTCTAGGTGGTTACACCTGCTGCAAAATGCATATGCGTTTTGGTTTGTGGGAAAGTTCATCTCCAGGTTGAAATTCTTATTCATAAGCACGTGAGGATAGTGTGTGGTTGTGGACAAACTTATGGAAGTCAGAACTGAGTGTTTTATCTTGGGTGTCCATAGATTCAGAAAGCTTAAACATTGCTAGACTTTTAAATTGTTTGATGGTTTCTTTGTATCTTTGTGTATAGTTTATTCATTTGGCAAGTATGAACATACTGTGAACATACTGTGTATTCATGGGTAGAGTTCTGGGAGCTTGTGGAGATACAAAAGAGAGAATCTTTATATTCTTAGTTAAATCTTAGAGGTTATTTTAGACAATGCTTATTTCTAATGAATTCTTTTTTTATAATACATAGAAGTAGGATCTGCTGATTTAAAGCTTTATAATTTATGTTTTCGAAATACTTTGTTGTCGTGTCAGGTCAGAATGTAGCATTTAATGTTTGATTTAAGGAAATTTCAATGTGAAGCAGGTACTTGAGGTAGAGAGGCAGACAAGTGGAGTGGTTCAAGCATGTAGAGTATTTCTGGGCTTTGGCCACTCAACTTGAAGTAACTTTAACTTTTGGGGTCTGAGGTCAGTTACATATCTTTGATATATGTGTGGAAATGTTTGCATAAAAATATATCCAAGGATCACATACTGATGAGAGGATTATTTAAAAGAATTTTAAAATGAAATTTTTGTGTTTGAATTGAGGTTGAGAAATAATGCCTGTTACACAAAGTTACTTACAACCAGTGGCAGCAGCAAATGTTACCTGCTTGCTTACCTCGGTTTCCTTTACTAGCTTGTGATGATGTCACTCCACACGGAACGAAACATAACAAGTTTACCTATATAATAAATTATATTAAGACACAGAGTAAGCTGGGTGTGATGATGCATGTCTTTAGTCCCAGCACTCCTAAGGGAAATTTCTTTAAATGGTGGAAGGAGGTAGGGGCCAGTGGATCTCTGTGAGTTCTAGGCCACTCTGGTCTATATAGCGAATTCCAGGACAGTCAGGGCTACATGGAGAGACCTTTTCTCAAACAAACAAACAAACAAACAAAAAAACAAACAAACTCCCAAGAAACAAAAAAATAACAGAATAGACTGATTGTGTGAAAATCTGTAAAAGCAGTAGACTTCAACTATTCCAATATACCGTGAAATGAAAAATGTGACATATGTTCCTTCTGCTTAGGCTAGTTCTAAGTGTGAGGATTTTTGCATACGTTTTTAGGAAGGGGAGATGAACTGCTGAAAAGCTTAGTGTATACAAGATATTTCCGTGTGATTTTGAAGTAACAGATGAATTAACTGGCACAAGACTAACTTATGCTTTAGGATAAGATTGAGACTGGAGAAGGAAGACGCATGGACACATGAAGACATGTTGAGAAGGAACCGCCTAGCTCATTTGCATTAGAGCCCACGTTGAGATGTAGGCATATCTGCACAGCTTTATGTGTTTGCCTCATGCTATGTGGTCCCTTGGAATTGGTGTTTTAAGAGCCATTCAGTGTGGAAATCTACTATTAATAATAGCTTTTGTTAGAGTAGTTTTTGTTGTCCAACATTTAAAAAAATTTCTCTCTTAGGAGTCTTCATGTGTGGTCGTTTTGAGAAGTTTTTTATTTTTGAGAGGGAGAGAGAAAGAGAGTCATTGGTACGATGGCAATGTATTTCATTGCAGAGTTGGAAGTTTGAAGTCTTTCTTTTATTATGGTTAGCTTTGTCAACTAAGAGCTGCTTGGTCAATTTCTACTTCCTTAATTATAAATAGAGTTCATAGAAACTCCATAGAAACACAAGAAGAAAAGTTTTGATTTTTGAATTCTTGATTCCCTGATGAAATTCATTGGGAGCCTGTTGTCATGTGTGCTCATCATCCTACACTTAGGAGGCAGAGGCAAGTGGATCTCTATGTGTTTGAGGTCAGCCAGAGCTACATAGTAAGATCCTGTCTCAAAAACAAAACAGAACAAAACAGAACATAACAGAGCAGAGCAGAGCAAAGCAACAACAACGAAAGAAATTCAGTGGAAAATACTGTTACCTTTTCTTTGTTGCAGGTCACCAGCTAACTTTTCTCAGCTCTCTTTCCTCTGTCTCATCACCAGGACCGTTCACATTTTATAGTACAATTTTTGTAGTACAGTTTGTAAAATACTCATTTTTATGATGCTAATCTTACATAGTTTATAACCAAAGACAAAGACACGACTTTATTAATCTAAGCTTTAAAAATATTTAAAATATCCCGACTTTACGTTTTTGACTTTATTGGACTGTATTCATTAGTGATGAATACTTATAGAGAGGTATTCAGTTATGTGTTGAGTAGTGTATTTAACAAAAACCATTTTACTCAAGAGTCCTCTGCAGAGATTTTCTGTAGTCAAAGGTGATGCCTTGATAAACTTAGAAGTCTATCTGGAATTACAGTGCAAATAATTTATGCTCTGATTGTGAGCAGAGTGCCTGTAAAGGCAGGGGTGACCGTCACTATAGATGTAATGGTCTTATTAAGTAAGAAACACAGAGCCAAATGCAGAGTTAAAAGCCCAAGAGGTCAGAGCAGTAGCTAAGAACAGAGACCAAAACCTTTTCTTACCCCTTGCTGCCGCTGCCATCCTTCCCCTTCGAAAGAGACCTACTTCCTGTGTGTCTGTCTTTTTATTGACTTTCTCTTTTGCCTTCTCATTGGTTGTAAACCCAACCACATGACCTCCTCGTCACTGCCTGTCTATACAGACCTCCAGGTCTCTAGGTTGGTATTGAGATTAAAGGTGTGTGTCTCCATGCTGGTGGTGTCCTTGAATACAGGAGATCTGCCTGTCATGTGATTGGGATTAAGGGTGTGTGCTACCACTGCCAGACTTCTGCTATGGCTTGCTGTTAGCTCTGACCCCCAGGTAACTTTATTTATTAACATACAAATAAAATCACATTTCAGCACAAATGAAGTATCACCATACGTCACTTTATTGATAGTGTTGGGTCTTTACATTATTCTAAGGCTCAGAAGTTAGTCATAGAAATGGTTCTAGAATGAGAAACAACGGTGTCCATACATCAGAATAGGAACTGTGTGGAGCCAGAGAGCTAGCTTAGTAGTTAGGAGCACTTGCTGCATTTGTAGTCAGTTTTGTAGTCAGGTCAGTTTCTAGTGTCCATATAGTGTTTCACAACTGTCTCTACCTCTAGTTCTGGAGAATCTGATGCCCTTGCAGGCCTCCACCAGCACTGCATATACATGGTGCACAGACATATATTTCAGGGAAAACAGCCATATACATAAAATACAAATGGATAAAATATAAATGTACTCCTTAGGGGCCTGAAGAGATGGGCCATAGGTTAAGAGCACTTATTTATTGTTCCTGCAGAGAACCCGAGTTCAGTTCCTAGTTCCAACATGGGTGGTTCATGGCCATCCCTAACTACAGTTTCCAGGGATCCAGCGTCCTCTTCTGACCTCTGCTGCCAGCATCAGGCATGCATACAGTGCACAGACATACATATGAGCAAGGCACTGATATACATACAATAAAACAAAACAAATCTTCAAAAACTATTTCTGTAACTTGCCAGTAATTCACTTTCCTCTTCCGATGACTGGAAATTATCACATATTAATGACCTGATGCTATTACTCAGAAGCATTCTGTTTTGCTGGCCATGTTTTGCCACTGCTAAGGTAGAAAGTTGAGAGTCTTATTCAAAACTGCCTTTGTGCAATGCTGTTCTAGCTGGGGGGCAGTAGAAGTGGATCAACCATTTTAGGAGGTGCCCCCTGATGCAGGAAACAGCACTGTGGTAAGATGACTGTGGCCTCTGAGCCTCTGATCACTGAGCTGTTTTGTCGATTCTCCCCAGCACTGTGAAGGAGGGAGCTAACAGCAGTCCTAACCAGGCTTTGTAGCTTGCCCTTTATTTCCCCAGACAACAAAAATGAAACAGCTTACAATACTGAGATGGGGGCGGGGAAGTTTGGAGATACCTGAATGTAAAAGGAGACCCCTCGTCCTTGGTATTGCAGGGTGTGTAATAAACAGTGGGATTGAAGACATCAGCATACACTTTCTGTTTGTTTTACAGGTGAAAGGGATAAGGGACTCAGATCCCTGGATTCCTGGACTCATTACCCTGAGTCAGGAAACATGATATGGACTAAGCAGGACTTGAGTTAGGGGCATTTGGATTCAGGAAGGTGGATGGAAAAGGGCAGCAGAGTCAAGGATACAAGTGTGGGTTTAGGTTGTGAAAGAGGAGCAGTATTGTAGAAAAGCAGAATACATTTCCCACTATTTTTTTTTATTGAAAGTAATGTTTTTCATTGAAAATAGATTTTTAAAAAAGATTTATTCATTTATTATGTATGCAGTGTTCTGCCTGCATGTTTACTTGAATACCAGAAGAGGGGACCAGATCTCAGTATAGATGGTTGTGAGCTACCATGTGGTTGCTGGGAATGGAATTCAGGGCTTCTGGAAGAGCAGCCAGTGCTCTTAACCTCTGAGCCATCTCTCCATCTTTCATCCCTAAAAATAGATTTTTTAAAAAAATACTGTATATTTTGATTATGGTTTCCCCTCCCCCAACTCCTCCCAAATTCTTATCACTTCCCCGCTCATCCAAATCACCACCCTTTCTCTCATTAGTATATAAACAGACATCTAAAAAAAATAACATAAAATAAAATAAAAACAAACCAACTGAAGAAAAAAGAGCCCAGGAAAAAGCTCAAGAAACATAAAGACACAGGGACACACACATTCACATAGATAGAAATCCCATAAAAACACAAAATGGGAAATCACAATAGATATGCAAGGACTTGTAAAGTTAAAGAAATGCCCTGAAAAAGCATTATGATACAGTGAACCTCCAAAAATGCCATTGAGTTTGTTTTGTGTTGGCCATCTACTGCTGGGTATGGGGCCTGGCCTTAAGAGTGGTTTGTATACCTCGTGAGACTCCATTGGATCAAACTAACTTTTCCTTTGTGAACAGTTATCAACTGGAGATAGCTTCTGGGCTAGGGATATGGGCTTGTGTCTACTTGCCTTCTCAGTGCTGGGACCCCTTCTAGCTTAGACCTTTGCAGGCCCTGTGCATGTTGTCAGAGTCTCTGGGTTCATATGTGCATCTTGCTGTGTCTAAAGGCCCTTTTCCTTGGTGTTATCCATCCCCTCTAGCTCTTACAATCTTTCTGCCTCCTCTTTTGCAGGGTTCCCTGAACCCCAGGGAGAGGGAATTGAATTTTAGGGCCTCTGGAGACACTTCTCACAGAGCTACATCCTCAGCTATTTTTTGTGATTGCTTTGTTAGTTTTTGTTTTTTCTTTATACAAGTTTACATTTTTATTTTCCAGAGAGCACAGAAACATTTAATTTCTTTTATTTATTTTTTTGTCCAGTTGGCTTAGAAATTTCTCTATGTTTGTCCTCTTATGAAACATCCAAACTATCTGTGTTTGAACTAACAGCTTGCTAAGGGGCACTGATTTTGTCTTATATTGTGTTATCTGTACAAATTAAATAGTGTAGACCTTTTTCCCTTTATACTCTAAGCAATATTTTCCTTATGTTTAAATAACCTTGAATGACTGATTAGAATCTGCTCTTTGTTTGAAAGGAGTAAGTGAAACCTAGTTCATTCTTGTGAATTCCCAAGTACTTGGTTCCATGTCTTCATTCTGTGGCAGAAGAAGCTCATCTTATGTCCAAAATGAATGCCCAGTAATGGTTGACACTCCCATGCTAGTGAAATCATCTTGATAAAGATTGAAAACCTGCTTTTCCAATTTTCCCACTATTAAAATTGTGGTAACTGTCACATTTTCCTGTTTCTCTTTATGAACTTGAAGATTCTTCTTCATCCTGTTAACCTTTGTCTGACCTTTGAGGTTCCTTGAACTTCAGCTTTGTGTAGCATGTGAATAGAATAGCCAGCCACATGCTGTTTTTATGAATAAACTTGAGTGACTGTTGGGCTCTATCAGGAGAAACAGGAGTCCTTAAAAATTTTCTCACCTTCTGCTACACCGTGTTCTACCTACAATATTTTAGAGATTTTTTTTGAGACAAATCAACATATATTCATATAACTTCAGAAAGCTAAAGTCCATTTAATTGCTTAACCATTCAGATTATGCCTGGAGATTTTCTACAGTGTTTATTGTTGAATAAATTATAGCCTGTGTTTAAGTTGTAGTTCTCTTTCTTGAGAAAATAAGTAGGTGAGAAGTTATCATGAATGCTTAATTTAAAAACATACTTAAAATTTTAATTTTTTGCATTGCCTTCTTTAATTTTAGGACTGAAAACTTTGGGAATGTCAGTTGTTGGACATGTTCAACACCAACTAGCTCTTTTATGCCTTCAGATTTAAGAGGGTTTGCATTAAAGATGTGTTTTTAGCTCTTGAACAGCAGATGGCAGTATTGCATCGTATGATCACTTAGGGTGTTATGACCCCTGAACATGAATTTCATGCTACAAATGATCATCTAATAAAGTGATTAGAAGTCATTAAGTTACCTAACATTTAATTTTTCTCTACTTTTTTTTATTTTTAACAGTATTTATATAAGAACTTGGCAAATTGACCTTTTCAGCGGCCATGTGAGCTCATGTTAATCTGAGATGCAATGTGCAGGAAATGAGATGTGTGATTACCAGTGATGGGCTGAGAGCTCCAACTGGTTTTGGCCGCTCTTGCTGCTTGTCCTAGAATCTGCTTGTGGTCATCGTCCATAGGAATAGGTTAAGGTAGGGTTACCGTAGGACTCCATTACTGTCACACTTACTAAAAACAGTGGCCCAGATCCATTGAGGGCCTCATTAGTCCTTAGACCTATTTATGTGTGACAGCTAAACAGGCCTAAGAAACGGTAAAGCAGAATGGCTCCACTTTCACATTTCCCTTGTTCCCTCACAAACCCGTTGATATGCCTTTGATGGCTGATTTAAGAGGGGCTCACGATTCTGGTACAGGTTTATATACACTCTACTGTGTCTTATGTTTGTGGCAACTTAAGGGCTTTCTTTGTGGGAATTGTGCCTCGACAGCATCTTCACTAACCTGATGGGTCCCCTTAGAGCCCTGCTCTCTGTAAACCACAGTTCTGTCGCACTGCTACCATTCAGCTTATTTCTGCTTTGCTGTAACAGTGAGTGACTCCTCCGCTGATCCCACCCGAGGGTGATTTGCCTATTTTCCTTTCCCTTCCTTTGGTGAATTCTTCCCGTCTTACTCAGCTTGGACATTTCAAAGACACCATTGTTCAGTGAGTCAGAGCAGCAGTACCCAGCTATTAACACTGTAAAAGCAGGTATTACCTTCTATTAGCCTAATAGCTGAACAAATGACAATATCTGTGTCAGTGTCCTTGTTAGGGTTTCTAGAGTATTCTTTCTCGTTTTTTTTTTGAGGCAGAATCTCACTGTGTAGTTCAGGTTGGTTTGAAATGTATTGTATAGGCCAGACTAGTTCTAAACTTACAGTGATGTTCCTGTGTTAGTCTCCCAAGTGCTGGGATTAGGAGTGAGTCCCTTCCTCTGACTGAGTAGGATTAAATGAGCCAGAACAATCAATGTCTGCATGTGTTTGAATTACTAGTGACATTGTACAGGGTACCACTCATAAAATAGGAATTTTTAAAATGTGCATTATATATATGGGTTAGTGATCAAGTAAAACTGACTTTGAATACAATGAATGGAAATAATTATTTTCCAACTTTAAGACAGTAAAACGTGAAAGTATATTGTAACAGTTAACTAAATGATATATGTGCATGTGAATCCCTGGGACTTTCAGTAGAGGTGTCCTCTTTGGTGGCTGTCAGGTCCAGTCAGCTTAGTCTTGACATGTCTGAGATAAGATCCACACGCCATCACTCTTCCTGACATGGACACTTTTACAAATGGTATTGAATCAGAAATCCAGTTTAATCCATTCTTATTAAATTGGAAGCAGTAATTGCTTTCTATTTAATGGGATGGAATTGACTGTAGCAATTTTGATGGACCTTTAAACTTGATAAAATATGGTTAGATATATTCCTGCTGGTTTGTGTATATTCCTGTGTGCTCATCAGAGTAAGGTCAACAGTGTTCCTTGTGTTCAAAAGTTGAATTATTTGCACTGGTTGGTGAAGGGTATAGTAGAAGCGGAGTTAAGAATGGCATTTTCTCATTGTTCCCCCTTTTTATTTCTCAGGGAATAAAACAAAGAAATAAATCTAAGGGCCTTCAGAATGGAATTTTCACTCACCACTCAGAAATAGGGGAAGGCGATTGTCTCTAGAGAAGACTTGGCGGGCGCACCTGAGAGGTGGAGGAGAGCTTTGGGGAGTCACATCCTTCCAGCAGTTAGGCTTTTATTCAGAGCTATCCAAGTCTCCATGTCCATGTCTGCTTCTGTACTTTTAGATATGCGTTCTGTAAAATGACACGGCCAGTCAATGGACTGAAGATGTTTCTGAGTTCTGTAATAATCACTGTTGTGGTTTTGTTTTCACAGGAGAGTAGTGCTCAGTGTAATATATATACATAATATATAATGTGTATATATATATATATATACACATATGTATGCATGTATGTATATATGTTTTTAAAACAATTTTCCTGTATCTCAGTTTCTACAGCTGCAGTGCTGGGTCCGACCAGGCCTGTGCACAGCAGGCCAGCACTTAGCAGCTTCTCTATGTCCCCATTTCTAGAGCAGCACTCAGCTTACCCTTTAGGCGCTGGCTTTGATCCTTCTGTGTTTTTGGTCACCATCTTGCTACCATATAAGGCGTCTCCATTTTGATGGCCTTTTAGCTGTGCTTTAGAAACTCACTTTCTGGAGAACCATTCGCTGATGGCCATTGGAGTAAAATGTATTATAATGAGTGATTCAGTTGTAATATTTTCTCCTTTCCACGTGAGAGCTGAATTGTTAGTTAGCTTACAGAAATGAAGGAAGTGTGAGGCTGTTTTAGAGGAGGATGTTCTGATTTCATACAATTTTGAGAAATTATTGAAGAATACCAACACAAAAGACAGTGAAGGTGTACACAGACCTACCTCATCAATGTAAGGCACAAACCCTTGAGTGGGAGTGTTTGAAGCTGGCCTGTCCCATCCACTTGTAGCATCTTGTGACTTAGGTAAGGTATGAGGCAGGTGCAGACTGTAATGATGAACCCTGAGTGAGATCCCCTTCCACCCACTAAGGGAAAGGCCATTTGCAGTGTTCAGTGATGAGTTCCCCCCATTGTCATACATGCTGAAATACTGTCTTGGATACAAGTTTTAATATTTTTGGAATGTAAATACCTTTCTGATGCAGTTAACGTTTATATAGTCATGTAATAATTTAAGTATAAGCATCATTTCTTTGGCACATGTATAATAAGAAACATTGTAAAAACAATAAAATTACTTTTCAAAATTGTGTATAGAAATGTGTGCATTGCTTATAACAGGATAATTATGATTGTGTGGTTATATAATTATAATGGATTAATGTTGGAATTTGAAAACTAGTACTCTGATTCAGCAGTGAATGGCTCAGGGGTTTCTGGATCTCAGACATTGAAGTTTTCTCTGCTTCTTTAAAAGAGTAGTCCAACCAATGGAACTGATGTCAAAACGAACATGAGGTTTATGCAATACACTTAAGAATACATAGTTAATGTGTCAATGAAATGTAAGTTATACACGTTACAAACTGATAGCTTGCTTGATTTGCCTCTACTGTGCTTTTCTTGTGTGCATTCAAGATGTTTTTGTACACCTTTGAGCAATTCCAAAAACCCCCAAAAGATGGCACTATTGATCCATGTTAGTATTTTCATTTGCCTTTTTTGATGAAAAAAGTGTTGGATGTCTTATCTGCAAATGTCTTAAATTGAGGTTATATTTTTTACATTTAATTTTCTGTTTTGTAAATGGATCCTTAATTCATGTAAGGCTTGCTGGGATCAGATTTCATTTTTATTTTGAAATGGTTTGGAAATCGGTTATTTAACAATCATGTTGTAGACATAAACTATATAATCCAATATAATTAATGATAAAACCTTGTCTTAATGTGACAGCTAATGTTTCATGGGAAACATAGTTGTTGTTGTATAGCCAAAACCATTAATTTTTTGAAGTCTGTAAAACAGTCCAGTGATTAAAACATAGCAGGCATAAATAAACAGTTTGTGTGGCTTTCAGGTCACACCACTCTGGTTGTATCCATTTTGGAAAGTCATTTTATATTAACAGCACTTCTGAAAATTTAGCAAAACCTTTCACTGTTTCTGTGTCCTTTGGCAATAATGTGGTAGAAGGAGAATCTGGGATCTATGAATAGCTTTTCTAGGTGAGAAATACAAAATTAGATAATGTGCCTCTGGCTTGATGGTAGACTTCTTTCAGCAGCAGTGTGGTTGAATCCGTCACCATGCAGGTGAACACCTCTGAAGAGTCAGTACCTTGAAAAAAGAAGTATTTTTTAAGTGTGTGTGTGTGTGTGTGTGTGTGTGTGTGTGTGTGTGTCTGTCTGTCTGTCTGTCTGTCTGTCTGTCTGTCTGTCTGCAGGAGTGTGCAGATGACTGCAGATGTCAGAAGCACCAGATCTCCTAGAGCTATAATTAGAGGCACTTGTGAGCCTGACTGATGTGAGTGCTGGGAATGCAACCCAGGTTCTCTGCAAGAGCAGGGTATGCTCTTAAGTTATGAGCTGTTTGGCCAGCCCCTGAGAACTCACGTGTGACCCTAGTGTGATTATACACGTAGGATGATCTTCTGTTCTATCTTACGTCTGTGGTTGTTTTCAGCTTGTTCACTTGCCAGGGTTTTTTTTACTGGAAGTAAAACAACATGGGCTTCGTATTCTGTTTTTTTTTTTTTTTTTTTTTTTTATAAGGTGGGTGGTCCTTGTTTTGTGGGTTAGGTCAGATGTGCAGGACCTTTCAGGTGCCTTTTACCAACCTTTATGGAGAAATTGTTTTGAATCTGCATCAGTTTTACATTTCAGCTTTTTGTGTTCTTCTCCCAAAATCACTTTTTTTTTTAAATAAGGATAGTATGCCTTAAAATGGAAGACTTTGCACCTTATTCCATTAAAAACCCATGCTTATCGCCCTGACATGATAGTCCCACTTACCACCTATGTGTTGTAGTTTAATGAGTGATGACGCCTCTGGCTGTGAGAGGTATGTTTTTATGTTCATGTGAACAGATGTACTTATATGTAAATCTTCATTTTTCTTGCTGCCTTTGTTGATGTCAGTAATATGATGCACATATGATTTGCCTGAATTGCTTTAAAATGCACAGTTAAGGGAAAGGCTAGGTACTTAGCAGCAGTTATAGTGGGTACTGACTGATAGTCATCTAGAAATTCTATAGGATTTGACAGTGGTCCTGTGAGCTGGGGATAGCCTGAAAAATAAGAAAGATTGCATTCTGATGTGAATGCTTTACAGGACTTGATCCAGACTTACTGTGTAGCTTAAGCAGCGCTGTAATTATTTAACAGGAGTCTAGTCTGTTCATCTTTTCTTAGGGATGGAAAACTCTGTGGGCTTGGTAAATAACAAAGGGTTATTTCCCTACATGACTTTATGTTTTCGGATTCTTGTAGGGAAAATAGAAAAAGCAAAAAATGCAATGAGTTATCTTTTTAAGTCCTTATTTCTAGACAAATGGACAAAATCAGCCAAATGTTCAAAACACGTGTTTAATAAATTCCTTCCACCCATCTCTATCCACAACGCAGGCTCTTTGGATTCACATATGTATCTCAGGGTAGGAGTGGAAGTCGTCTATGGTGGTACGAGACTAGCAGTATTTCTTCACATAATCCAATCAAACAACATTGTATAGTCGTTGTGATGAAAAGATCTGCTCTGCAGAGTTTTGCCCGGCTTCTGTGGCTGTCTCATAATAATGTGCTAATTTATGCTGATGATCTTACCTTATGACCCTTCTGCGTGGCCTAGATATGTTAATATGTTATCGCTTTTTAATTTCAATCATCTGTGTTGGTTGAATCTGCTTGTTAGTCCCCACTACCACTCATGCTAGTCTGTGTCAAGGCCTGGTAGAGGACAAGAAAAATGTATCTCAGAATCAATTTCTTTAAGCATGCATTAGTAATGGAAGAAATTATAAGATAGACATAAATTTAATAAGACTGGGATGTCTGAACATTCATTGCAAATAGTAAGTATTCTTACTACCGTCAGCTTTTAATTAGGAAAGGGAGTTGGGTCATTGGCTTTATTAAGCAAGGGCTTATGAACATCTTTTGATATTTTCTTAATGGCAGTGAGAAAGTATCACAAAACTGAGAAGGAGGAATCACAGGCAGTTTTAAGAAGTCAGTGCCTTGGTTATGACTTTGTTTCTATTCCTTAACTGTTAAGAGTCATGTACCTAAAGATTCCCATGGAGAAAAATACTACCCACAGTGTATGGTGGAGAAATTGAGGACTTTATGGAGAAAAAGGATGGGTCCGAGCAAGGTCTAAAGGAGGACCCAAATAACTAAATCTGTTCAAGTGAGAATTCAGTAGAAGACATTTATAGACCCTAAATAAAATTTTTTTTATCTCATCCACAGAATATTTCATCTTTATTATAGAAAATACACATAGTATTTTCTTTCACTGTACTTCGCCTTTTCTTTGAAAGGTACTGTAACTGCTTTAGTTTTGTCTTAACTCTCCTCTGCAGCCTTTGATCAACTATTGATCCTAAGGATACTGAGAAACTCAAATACCAATAAAACCTGCAGAATGTTTTCATAAACATTACTTAGGCTTCTCTAGGCCTGTGATTCTTCGTGTCGAAATGGCTATAGGGTTGTTTTGATGGTTAATAAGCAGCTGGCAGACATTAGCTATTAAGCTTTAATGAAGAAATTTCCCATTATATGTAATGCTTTAAATTCCAATATTTGACATGCACTTGCTATGCTAATGAAATTTGATTCAAACATGTATTTAATCGATTTTGACCTATTTAAGTGCATTTTAGTTGCACGTGTTTCTCTCCTGTGTATCTTTTTCTATGGTGGGTGTTAACTAGGAAGTGAGGCAAAATATGATGGCTTCTTTTGATAGCCAGTGAGTCAGAAAGCAGTGATTTTTGTAAACAAAATGTGGGATTAGGTGTCGGAGGATATGGGGTCTTGTTCCAAAAACAGCTGATAGTCAGTTGACTTCCTCATCTTTTCTCAGGTTTTTAATTCTCACAAATGAATCATGTTGACTATGGCAGAAGTGAGAGGCCCAGGGATGGCTCTTCCCACACATTGTGTAACTTTGCCTGAGGTAAAGTACTTCATTAGGACTGTCAGGTGGGAAGTCCTGTTAGAACTTCTCTTTCTGTGCCCTCCCCTGCCCTGTTCCACCCAGACCACACGCAGGCCATCCCTTAACAGTGTTGCGGCCTGAGCTCTCTGCTCTTCCCACCTGCTGGACCCCACTGCCGTCCTTCATGCAGTGCTTCTTACTAGGTAGACCCCGGGCACAGCAACAGTCTTTTCCTTCTTATTCATAGCACTTACCATAGTTTTACTTACAATAAACACTTGATTAGGATTTTAATGAGTTTATATCAATACTCATGCCATTTTATGGGAAACAAATGAAACTTGTTATATAGGTGTTTTCTCATTTGTGTTGTTCTTGTTCATTGTTTTTAGATAAAAATCAGAGAATGACTTGTTACCACCTGAACAATTGCAATTTAGCGGGGTTTTTTTTTTTTGTAGTTAGTTCTTAAGTTTTTGAGACTCTTTCTTTGAGCCCAAAGTACATGGTTTTGTTACTTTTCAGATGTTGTGATTCATAGGCATTGTAAGTATAGATTTCATGCTCAAAGTGACCGAATACAAGGGCACATTGTTCTTTGTTGGCTTCCTCAACTGCTTCTTCTCTTCTTCCTGCACTTACTGACTCCTTGAGGTGGCTGGCCAGTATTGGGTATTTCTTCCTGATTCATCATTCCTTCTGCACCTGCCAAGCAGATGCTTTCACTCTGGTCAGGAATACTTTAGTCAGTTAGGTTTTATTATTGGTGTTGTCATGGACCACCTGATAAATCCAAGCGCGTCACTCTAAGGAGTGTTGACGCCAGCCTCCAGAATGTTCAGGCCAGGGCTATGCTGATGTTAATTCTACTGATGTTCTTGAGTGTGGAAAATTCTTTTTTCTGAATGTGAAACCAACCGCTGAATACATTCTTCACCTGTGGTTGTTTTTGTGTGGTCCAAGTTTCTAGAAAGAGTGTTACATTGAACTTAAATATGTGTGTAGGTAGGAGGGCAAAAAGCAAAAGCATGATGTTAGATCGTGGAGGGATGACCAGCTTACCCTGTGGCCTTAGTGATGCCATTTAATCTTCCTGAACCGCAGGTTATTCATAAATAAGATGAATGAGGTGAACTCTAGTGCTCTCTGACTCTTTATAGATTCATTTATTCATTAGATATGCATCACATGCCTGTTATGCTGTGTATTCAACCAAGGAGACAGATCTGCTCTTACCCTTGCAAGAAGACTTCCATTTCCCCTCTCTGTCCACCTGCCCTTCTCCCTGTTTGCTTATCTGGTCATTGGGTAGATAATGAGGAAATGAAGCAATGTGATGTCATTAATTACAAATTTAGGGACCCTGTCTGCTCTTATGTACAAAATGGATGGACAGGTTTTGCTTTTTTGTATGTGTGTGTGTGTGTGTGTGTGTGTGTGTGTGTGTGTGTGTGTGATCATAAATACTCTATAAAGGCAATAGCCTATATTTGCTTTAATGTTATTCAAATGAAGTGGATTATGGGGTAGTGTTAAATTAATTAGGTGTTTTTTAAGTGAGAAGATGGAAGACTCTACTGGAGAACGATACTGTTTAAGTTTAGCTGTAGCCTGTATGAAACAGAAAAGATTTATTCCTGACATTGAAAAGTAACTTTAAGAAAGCTTGGTAACTGGGGAGTTATCCATACAGTTGTGGATGATGAAGGTCAGAAATAACTTTATCTTGGGAAAACATTATCTTTGTTATAAGTCAGACCTCCTCTTTTGAACTTTATGCCTTTATTCTGGAGAACTGAAATTTATTATGTTACAAATGGGAAAATTAATATAAATGGAGCTAATAAAATGCTTTCATTTTTATTAATGTATAAAATATCACTTAATTGAGAAATAGAATAAGGTATCCAAAATGAGAACAAATGTCTTATTTGGCCTCAAGGTCTAAAAAGAAGCTGTAGTTTGTACAGGTTGGTTCAAGAGCATTTAACTGTTAGTGGCAGCCAGGTTAGCATCCAACAATTGAATTCTCTGACTTCTCCTAAGATACTGATGAAAGAAACTAAATTTATTGGTTATTAGCTAGCAAGAGTAAGTTCAATTTTCTCTATACTTGTGACAATTAGAGGTTGTTTCTAGCATATCTAATGCTCAAGTTTCAAGGCTACCTCTATTTGAGAGCTGTTTTGGGGAGATAACCTTGTACCACATACATTTTAATGAGTGCATTACTTTTACCACCTGCTGAAGCTGACTTGGAGTGACTACTGACCTGAAGTGAATGCCTGTGTTCAATATTAATACAGCATGTCTGAATCCAGACAGCAATCTTTCATTTTGACATGCACATAGTCAAAGTAAATTAATGTTTAAAACCTGAACACTCTAAGTTCAGCCAGTATGTGTGTCCCATAATAATCCTTCAGACACAGTTTACATAGAAATGCTGAGTGCTTTCTTATACTTTATTTATCATACACATGGGTCTGCACTGCTGCATTTGTAACGAGATTCATCCAGTCCTGTTGTTGTGAGTCATGTGTGCATTGGCTAACAAAATTAATTTCCTTGTTTTTAAATTTATTCTTTGCATACTTTAGGTAGAGTTCATATTTTTAAAAACACATTCATGTGCTCTGTAAAACAGCCACATTTCAGTTGTGTTATGATAGTTCCATACTTTATTTCTGTTCCTATTGCAGTCTTTGGGAAATACACTGATAAAAGATAGAAAATGCCAGCTCGATGGCCTGGAGCAGGTTTATGTTTGTGCAGGGGGAGGGTATTGCTGAGAGGACTTTCCTTCCTTGCATACCATTTTGTTTTTGCTTTTATTGGTTAAAAAGCATCCATGACAGATGTAGTAATAGGGAAATTATGTTAACATTTAAGTATTAAATTAGCTTGTAGCCAGAGCCTCCTTCTAATATGATGATAATTAGTAAGTTTGGGATTCTAAGGACCACATTTCATAACACATTGTTACATGTTTCCTGTTTGCCTTTGTTTTTCTTTTAAAGTGTATTAGATCTGCTGTTTTCATGTTGGAAATTTCCATAATGGATGTCAGTGTTACCATTTTACCTTTCAGTTATGTGGTTGATATTTATGCATCAAAAATATATGTATTCAGTGGCCATAATGAGAATTTTGTGATTGGGGCTATATGCAAACAACAGTTTTCATAACACCTTTGAATTTTAATTTCAACGAAAAAAATCTAATGTTATTAGTAAACATATTTCAGCTAGAAAGTTTTTCATGCTACAAAATGATGGCAGATGGAAGTAAGACTAGTGTGTGTTCTAAGAAAACATGATGCTTTTATTTCAAGTTATATCAACCTAATGATTTGGACATTGTCTTAGAGTTACACTGAACACCATGGTTTTGCTCTGAAAATGAAGATTAGATTTTGACTGTTTGACAGGATTTGTGTAGAAATAAATTCACTATTTCATTTAGGATACAGAACATCAAATAATGGCTGTTAGATTGCACTTAATATACTTATCATTTTATGAATCTTGAATATCCCTAACAGCAGCAAAGTATGTGCTTTTCCCGTGGTACAGGGGCTTAGATTGGATTTGAAAACACTGTGCAGAGAACACCTATTGTTTCTGCTGAATGCTGTGTGCCCCACAGAGGTGAACTCTGACCCACCGCTCTTCTAGGAGTAATGGATTTGCACTGATTGGAGCAAAGTCTCCCACTAGCTCCTGCTTTCAGTTCTCATGTGTAATAGCTGCCTAGCACAATCAAACATCTGCTTTGTGGCTGGAGAAGGCAGTGTGACAAGCTGGCTTGAACCGGTTCACGTTTGTAACTCCGACTTGGTGATATTGTGCTTTTACTCCTGAATTAACAAGCTATGTGTGGATAAATTATCTCTGATTAGTATACTCATTGTGTTCGGCATGGAGAATTTTGGCTCACATGTAGGGTTTCATAGAACATTGTAGTATCTTTGATTAATTGGAGGATCAGCATTGAACAGCACCTCTTTCCTACCCAGAGGCTTGGTGAATAATTTCCATCAAAAAAAGTGAACATGTAAGAGATGCTGTGATTGGTTCTCTTATACCAATCTGATTTTAATCTGCTTTGCTAATCTTTCCAGGGACACTCAGTCATATTTGTCCCTTGGACAGTAAGAGGAAGTAGTCCTAGCTGAGGTAGTATGGAGTCCTCAGAAGCTGGGCTCTCTTGATAAAAGCCATTCCTGTGCCTTTCTTCATAGAAACATGTCAGGGCAGACATCTTCTTTAGTGTAGAGTCTCATAGCTGATGGTGGTACTTACTTCCTCCAGCCTTAAGCATTGACATCAGAGGACTGGTTACTCAGAGCAAAATATGTGCATGCCTACAGATAATCAAGGTTAATGTTTATCAAGGGTCACCATGGTTTTGCTATGGTCTGACAGTCATGACCTACATTAAAAGAGCCCTGTGGGTCTGTCTGGTGTATTTTCTCTTGATGTCTGAGTGGTTTATTTCAGATGCTTGTCAGTTTTGTTATAGATTATCCTTTGGGGCCCTTGCTGGGTTTTCAGGTGTCCCATCCACGGTGCTCTTTGCTATCCCATTGTCACGAGGGAGCTGCTGCTTTATGATGTGCAAACAGGCTTTAATCTTGAAGGGTGAGCAGTTTGGGGGGCAGTTTCCATGTGGTCTTGTGTTCTGTTCAGCTGGGAGATTATTTTAGAGTGGAGTAGACTCCAGCTTTCCAACCAAGATTCCAGATTGGCTCAGTCATTTCATCCTTTAGTGAGCTCTTCCTGGAAAAACAGTTTGGAAATTTCAATTCAAGTGCATTTTCTTTAAGGAAAATCCAGATGAGAAGCTTATTTCATAGTATAACAATCAAACATATTTTATAAGACAGAAATTTGCAAACATTTCTCTTTTTGATAGTACAAGGGGAATGGTGGGCAATGTTTTTTAAAGAGTGCCATTTAGGACATTTTAGTACCTCAGAAGCAAAACTCAATGGCTGTTAAAACTGTTTTTTTTTTTTTAAGTTTTGAAGTCATATTTAATTTTGGCCATATCTAACTTAGTTAGTAGTCTAAAGGATAAACAGTTCAAACAGTAAGGCAAAAGCAGTTTGTATTTTGTCAGTTTTCAACTTTAGATATCAGTAAATCATTGCTGTAGCCTTCTTTATCTTTTGTTTGCACAAAAAACCTGTTAGAATTATGTCTGGGGGACCATCTGCTGTGGTTCCCAGTCTCGTCAGTGTGATAAGGGATAAGCTGTATAAACAGGGCACCACAAAAAAGAAAAAGAAAAAAAAAAAAAAAGGGAAAAAGCAGCTTGCTTTTAGGAGTGGGGGAAAGTGTAAGGCAGTTTTAATTTTATAACATAGCCACAGAAAGTCATAGGCTCATGATCTATCAGGATGGTGGCTGTGATGTATTTATTCAGAAACCACAAGACAAGACAGTGTGTGGTTTATCTTCCTGTGAAGTTAATATTGTCTTTCTTTTTGATTATTGTATTCCTGCTCTGGAGGCTGAAGCTTTTAGGACTTCTCCAAGAACACTTCAGCATAGCTCTTGACATTGTGATATTTTCCAGATTGTCTTCTTAGGTTTTTTATTTTTTTTCCTCCCCTAGCTGTTAATTTTTCTCTCAGTTGAATCCTCAGAAATCATCGTTTCCCCTTTTCATTTGCAATGAGGTCATGGTGCTTCATGAGGAGCAAGTCAGTCATTTCCATGGCAACAGGCTCTATCAAAGCATCACAAGTCTGTCTTGCCCCTTACCTTTAAACTTGAGGGAGGAGGCAGCTGGGAGCATTGCTGTTCCTATAGCTTAGAGCTGGAGGGCCAGGGAAAAGAGTCAGTTTTCAAACATTGACCTCTGATGTACCTGAAGTCGTTTAGGGGTGTGTGTGTGTGTGTGTGTGTGTGTGTGTGTGTGTGTGTGTGTGTGTGTGTGTGTAGGGACTTATTTACATTAAGCTTCCTTAGTTAGTAAAGCAAACATTGGTTTCTGATATCACTTAATATCTACCAGAACAGTAAAAGAAAAACATGTGTGGTACATTGTAAACATGTCGTACTGTGGCTGTGAGATGCCCGCTTTGGTGCTCTGGTCTGGCTAGTTGTTCTGCCCTAAGGTAAGAGAGTTTTGTTGATAGATAGTGGTACTTTGAACTTTGAAATGAGCCCCGGAACCTTTTTAGCCCCCCCCCCTTTCATCTGATGGTGCTGTTGAGGTGCTGTGATTTTGGGTTTATGGACTGGGAGAGCAGCCTGTGTTTGCCATGCTCTTTGATAGTTACATATTATTTTTTTGTCATTTTTTTTCCCCAGAGTGGGACCAAACCCAGGGCCTTGCGCTTGCTAGGCAAGTGCTCTACCACTGAGCTGAATCCCCAACCCCGATAGTTAAATATTACGAAGTATATATAGCACAGTCCTTTTTTCTTGTGATACTGGGCATTGAACCCAGGTCCCTGGTCATGATAGACACGTACTTTATCACTAAGCTACATCCTCAGCTCATAAAATCTTTTTTTTTTTTTTTTTTTTTGTATTTCTAAAATAACAGATTTTACTGAGTGAAGCAAATTCCTAAGCTAGTCAGTTTTGTGGGTTGCAATTTGCTAGTCCACTTCCTTTTGCTAGCTGGCCATCGGCACATACAGGTGCTTTTATTCTGATCTAATTACTAATACTAACTCTCAAACCACACATTACACAGTAAGAGTGTGTGTGTGTTACATGAATGACTACAGAAAGGCTAAGGAGGTCAAAGTTCAAGCATTTGAGGCCTTACTGGAGGTAGGGACAGAGGATTGGCACACTTGCAGAGAGTCACTGCACGGGTTATAAGATATTAACGAACCTAGTTGAAGTCAGCTTATAAAATTTTCATAAGATTTCAGAGTGTCTTTTTTTTTTTTTTTTTTTTGCGAGGGTCTTACTCTGTAGCTCAGGGTCCTCTGACTCTGAATGGCAGGCCTCTCCCGCTGGGTCTGGCACTGTGGTCATTATATTAGTTTGTAGCATTCACTTCAGTGTTTCATCTTACTAGTCCTGCCATAGCTTTTGTCTCTGCTTCTGCATTTCTAGATAGTGCCTGGCAGGCCCCAGAATAGCTGCCCCAGCGTGTGCACTCTGTGCCATTCCTTACCCAGTGTTCTGGAGCTCTGCTCACCTGACTGCTTCTGCCGTGGCTGACGCCATGCTGGAGGCAGGAGCTTGATTTTCTGTGTATGTATGCAGCATTGAAGAACAAATGTCCAGTGAACGCCTGTGGAGAGTAATGGCCAGCAGGTCTGTAGTCAGCTGTTTCTAGGAAACTTTTTCTTGTTTGTGTACAAAATGAATTCAGACATGTTCCACGTACCCATTTTGTGACTTTTACACTTAATTTATGTTTTGGAGACAAGGTCCTGATGTGTAGCTTTGGCTGGCTTGTTGTACACTATGTTTGGTCTTTAGCTTGTAGCAGTCATCCTGTCTCAGCCTCCTGAGTGCTAGGGCTCTTTTTACTTTCATAGTGTATTTTAGTGCTGTGGTGGGCTATCCTCTCCTGCTGTTCAGGCCTCATATAGCTGTTACAAGATAATGTTGATGTGTCTCTGCTCTCCATTTCTCTTCATCTGTGATGAGCTAACACTAGCACTTCTTACTCTGTTTGTATGGGAAAGAAACTTTTGGGGGTGGAAAGCTTTCAAAGTCTATAGACATTATCAAATTAAGATTTTCTTATTATGGAATATTTGCTAGAGAGAAACATTAAAAAATAAGATACAGAACATTTACTGTTTACCCAGATTTAGAAGCAGAACACTCCTCATGTGCCTGAAACCTTCCATGTATGAGTATGCATGGTGGTACATTTTTCATTCTTTCTGCCTTCTGGAAAAAGCTTCAGCCTTCAAAGGGAATCTTCCCCTGCTCTCTGTTTCACAGCATTACCCAGGCCTGTGTGTACTATTGAACCTGCCAGTGTGTATTAGTGAGTTACAACCATCTGTTCAGTTGTCTGCCACCTCCACCAGGCTGAACTTGGGCTTTGTGTTCTCAGCTCGGCACATAATAGCTGGAATGGAGTAGGTGCTGTTGTGTGAAGGAGTGAATGAATGAATGAGAGGTGCAATTCTCTCCCAGCAAACAGCCTCCCTCCAAACTAGCAACACCATTTCTTTGTCTAGCCATAGTTAGAGAGCCTTGCTGTTCTGATTTGAGCAAACCGAATTAAACATGAAGTCCCGTGGAACAGGTGCATTTACACACCTCTGCTCACACAGCTGCTGGTCTGCTGTGATTGGGCATTCCCAGGCTTGCGTTCTGTGGCTGTGTGAGCGTCATGGTCTGCACTGCAGGCTGCAGCAGATGAGGGCAAGCGTGAGCTGGTGGTCCTGACTAAGACTTCTGGGAAGACACATGCTGTGGTCATGGGAGCGGAGAGCTTTTATCTATAGCTTAGATAGAATAAGGGCAGATACAAATATTTGTCCTTCCTAGACCCCAAGTTCTAAGTCTTTAGCCCAGTACTTCTCATTTGTTCTTATTTCCTTTCCTAAGTTGCTAAGTGTGTAATATTTCCACTCTGAATTATAGAAGATATATTCTATTGCCTTTGCTTTTCTAGGTTTTGAAAGTTTAGGTAAAATTATATCCATCAAAATGAACACATTTCATTTTTTTTGTATTACTTATATTGTATGTGTATGCAAATGTGTTTGCATGTATATACATGCCATGGCGTGCATGTATGGAGGCCAGAGGACAGCTTTTAGCAGTCAGTTTTCTCCTTCCACCATTTGGGTCCCAGAGATTGGACTAGGGTCATCAGGCTTGATAGTAAGTACCTTTCCCACTGAACCATCTCGTTGACCCCCTTAAAATTATTGATACTGATTTGTTGATATTGGAGACAAGGCCTTGCTGTGTAGCTCGTGTTATCCTGGAACATACCATTTAGCTCTGGCTATTCTTACACTCTTCCTGCCTCAGCTTCCTGAGTGCTGCTATTATACCTCTTAAAACTTTAAATGTTTAATTAATGAGTTGTTCCATTTTATAGGCCAAAGTTAGTATTGCCCCAAGCAAGGTGGAAAACATTTCCATGTTCTAGAAGATTTTTTTCACACTCATTTGTTTCCAGTTGAGAGTGGAGAGAGAATGATTGCATATACTTGGGTCCTGCTAACCCCCAGCTTGTGTCTTTCCACCTCAAGTTAACCTAGTTAGAACATTCCCTCCTAGCCATGTCCACAGGCCAGCCTGATCTAACAATCTGAGAGTCTTCCCAGGTCATTCAAGATTGTGTCAAGTTGACAATTAAAAGTAGCTATCTCAGTGTGTGTTTGAGGAGGACTGTTGTTTGAATTAATATCAGCTTACATTCATGGGCCTCAGCTCCAAACAGTGCTTTACAGGTGTCTTCAAGTCCTGTTTGCAAATTACTGTGCGCTTAGCTCCCTTGGCAGACTGGATGTATGTATGAGTGGCATGTGCGCAGGTACCCTTGGAGGCCAGACGAGAGTGACCCTGTAGGTGGAGTTATAGCTGGTTGTGAGCTGCCTGATGTGGGTGCTGGGAACTCAATTCAGGTCCTCTGAGAGAGCAGCAAGTGCTCTTAGCTACTGAGCTCCTCTCCCTCAGCACCCCCCCCCCCCCCCAATTTTGAGCCATGATTATATCTTTTGCTTTGCTGGCATTTATTTAATAGCTTACTCAGTGACATCACTGCTTTGTAACTCTGAGAATTACAGGCATTTTCTTTTTTCATTCCACTTTCTACACACAAAAGGACTGGGTCAAAGCCACAGAGCTGGTAAGGATAGAGCTGTGATGCAGTCTGGACAGTGGTTTCCTGAGTGTGGTGTTCATCATGCTGTAGGCCTCCATCAGCCCCATCCCTAACCTACTCCATGGCCTGGGAGATGGGGTTAGTAGAGACTCACCATTTCAAGCAGATTTAAGGACTAGAACTTCTTTATAATGTGTGTATAATTCACAAAAACATGTCTTAGAATGGTGTAGTTCTTTGCAAGTGGAGGCAGGTTATTTAGGAAGGGCCGCTTTTCAATTTGTACTCTCTGTCCCAAGAAGTAAGTATAAGTACTTAATGCCTCAGCAAACTAGTTGTTAACCACTTTGGTGCTTCTTAGCTGGTTGACAGGAAGTCTTGGGAGGAGACTACAGAATATGTATGGGTGTGAATTAGCTGCTGGCAGCTGAAAGTATTATAGTCCCTCTTGGGATCCTTGTACTTGAAAGAATTGAGCACACCCACAATTTGATAAAGGCTTTCAGGGTACCCACAAAGTCTATTACATTTAGTTATTTACTATGAGAGTTATACCAGTTTCACAGAGTAGTGGGATATTTGGGAATTAGATAAAAATGGTGCATGCAGGAACAAGCTGCTCAAGGCTATAGTACAGTCTGTCCATTTGGCATTTGGGAGAGGAAGAACGTCCAGCAGCAGACTTTATTAGAAATAGAAAGTAATTACCCTTTTGGTTTTTGGAGACAGGGTTTCTCTGTGTAGTCCTGGCTGTCCTAGAACTCAGTCTGTAGACCAGGCTGACTTCAGACTCAGAGAACCACCTGCCTCTGCCTCCTGAATGCTTGGCTTAAAGGCCTGCACCACCACCACCCAGTGAAAGTAATTTTTAAATGAATGGTATTTTTTTTTTTTTTAAGTACAATAAACTTGACTTTACATTTGGACCTTAGCTTGACGGCAGGACAGCACTTCCTGTAGAGAAGGTCTGAAAATGGATCTGTTTTACCCTGTATTCTTTTCTTTTCTGGTCACCACATGTACTACCTGCCCTTTCTTACCACAAGTGTAGCTTTTGACCTGGTTCTTCATCTTCCCATTTCTTTGTTTCATTTCACCTTATTAGAGGTGTTTGATCCCTGAGTTAGAAGACAGGTTTTATCATATTGATGTTTTCAGTATCATAAACGCCTGTAACTTGCATCTTAGTGCGAGAGTAGAGGTATGATATGTTATTAACATTGAATTGCCCTCAGTGCACACTGATGTGTGTCTGGAATGCATGTGCCTGTGATTCATGTTTGAAGATTAAAGCCTTTGTGTGATGTGGAAAGAAGAAGGACATTCAATATTTGCATGATGATCTACAGAACAAAAACACATAGTATAGTGGTGGTAGGATATCTCCAGGGATCAGCGCTTGAATGCCATGGGGGAAAACAGATTTTAGAATGGAAATGCTGAGAGTTAGAGTGGTGTGGGTAGTATTGTGATGGTGGATTTAACAGGCATTGCACTTGTTCTGAAAGCTCCCTCCCAATTTGTTTGAGTTCACTGTTGCAAGGAGCAACTCCTTTAAGTAATTTTGGGTACTTACGGTATATTTTGCTTTTATTTGTATATTGTATGTTTGCATGTACATGATTTGTGTATTGTCATGTGTGCCGTAATGTGTGTGGAGGTCAGAGAATAACTTGTGGGAGTCGGTTCTCTCTTTCCACTATGGGAGTTCTGGGGATGGAACTCAGAACATCAGGCTTGTTGGCGAGTACATTTACCCATTTTGCTATCTCATTAGCCACTCACCATGTTTCTGAATAAAAGACTTTTTATCATTGTCAGATTTAGCAGATTTAGTAAACCTAGTCTATTGAAAGTTTTTAGAGTTAAAGTATGTTTATGAATAGATCAAAAGCATTTTTGAGTATAGGATTTGAATTTGCCTCTTGAGTGAATATCAGAAATCTAAGAAATCAGAACACTAGTGGTGTTGGTAGTATTCTGTTTCCTTCCTTTCTTCTCTCCTTCCTTCCTTCCTTCCTTCCTTCCTTCCTTCCTTCCTTCCTTCCTTCCTTCCTTCCTTCCTTCCTTCCTTCTCTCTCCCCATCCCCACTGTTTTAGAAATGCAACTGTGCCTTTCACATTTGGTTTGTTTTCAGGATCCTTCCTCTTTGAGCAGGCTCAGGAAATTAAATTGCATTGTGTATATTTATTTCCTAATATCATTCAGCAGACTTTTTGTAAATAGGATTTTTTTTTTTAAAAGTATTTGTGAATCTAGGGACCAGAGGGAACCACACAGGAATCAGATCTAGTCACAGTAGATAGATAAGACACTATCCAGAATTTTAAAGGGTAGTGTTATATTCTAGAAGAGCAGACTTGATTGGTCTGTAATGAGTAAATGGGACAGTTGTGAGAGGTTAGCTAGTTGTATATAGTAATGATTTGGTTTGTGCATGTGTGAATGTGTGTGATATGTGAGTGGATGGTGTATGTGTTTATTTGTATGTAGAGTGTGAGCCCTGTCTGGGGTCAAAGGGCAGCCTTGTGGTGTCAGTCTCCACTTTCCCGTCTTGTTGGAGACAGGGTCTCTTCATGGCTGTATAACCCACATTAGTTGCCCCTGAGCTTCTGGAGACTGTCCTGTCTCTGCCTCCTGCCTCCCCATAGGGTGCGCTGGGATTGCAGACCCTTGTGTCTTATGTCCAATGTTGGTGTGGGGTTTGAGGACATGTGCTCAGGGTGTCAGTCTTGTCTGGTTAGTGCTTTACCCAGTGAGGCGTGTCCCTAGCCCCATTTTGGTGTTTTTAACAAAATGGACATGCTTTCTGTACATGCAAGCAGGAACTACAGTTCTCCTTCCCAGCAATAAGCAGGGCAGTGAGGGAAGAGGATGGGATTGGCTGATGACAGCTGTGAGCTTTCTTCTGTGTGATGCTGAGTCTTCACAGCTCTGAACTGACTGGTAAGGGCTGCATGGGTTAAGGCTTAAGCTGAGGCCCCTGGGTATTCAGTCTTTCTATCAATGTATTTGTTCAGTATAACTCTTGAATAATTTAAAGTGTGCTAGCTTGTCAGTGCTAACAACATAGATGACCACAGCAGCCCATTCCTTTGGAAGGCTGTCAATCTAGTGAGGTACATTGTTGTTTAGACCATCAGGAGAAGTCTGCACTTCCTGCAGCAAATTTTCCTGTGCATGAGTGTCCTTCATGCTCAGACTCTGTGGTCCCTTTGTGGCACTTGGTAACTCGTTTGCTGAGCTCCTGTGTGAAGCCAGGTCTGCCCTCTGCACTTATCTCCTTGCTTGCTTTGTTGATTGCCTTTCCCTTTTCCTGACTGTTCTTTCCTATTTCCTTGGACACTTTCTCTATGTCCATGGACATTTTCTCTAATGATTCTGGTTTTTCCTTCTAATAACAAAGCTCTTAAGAATCTGTTGATATCTGTTGTTTCTCCTTCTGTCTTGATAGTCAGGCCCTCTTTATCAAACTCACCAGTGACCAAATGCAGCTGTCATCTCCAGTGCTGTCTTCATTTGTCAGCATTTGCAAGAGTTGGCTGTTCTTTCCTCAGGGACTGCTGTGTGCTGTCCTCCTGAGCATAATCCCCTCTGCTGTTGGTTCTCTTGCTATTCACTGCTTGTTCCTTCATTCTTTGCAGGATGACAGCAGCTTCCTCCTCATTTGATGCTGTCTCCAAGGCTCTTGTCTATACTCAAAGTACTTTTCCGTTTCCTATTGCCTCCCAGCTTTTGTGTCCCCTTCGGATGCTGATGCCTCCCAACTGTATATTTCCTTTGCTCCCTGGAAATATATCTCTCTCCCCACGTATATCTGAATCTTGAGGCTTCAGGAATGCTGACTTACCCTGTCTAGAACTCTTCAACTTTCCCAGAGCTCCTCCAGTCTTCTGATCTTAATTAGAGGAACATGGGCCTATCCAGTTGCTTGGGCCAAAGACTCAAGAGTCAAGAAGAAATACTGTTGTTTTCATGTTACCTTACATCTGTACGAACATCCTGCTCTGTCCACACTAAGATACAGGTACATTTGGACTCATAACTTCTTTTTTCTTTTTGTCTTCTCCACTTAAACCACCTCCCTAGTCTGAGCCAACATCCTTATTTTGAATAGAAAGAAGCTGGATTCCACTCCTGCTTTTCCTCCCATGTTGGTTTCCCACATCATAGTCAGCAATGTTTTGAGACACTCAGGGGGTTAGAGTTGTAGCTAGTGATTACGTGCACAATTAGCTTATGTGAGACCCTGGGTTCAATCCCTAGCTCAGAGTGTAGGTGGAAAATCAAAGTCAGATTGCTTTGGTTGGCATTTGTGATGCTGTTCACTAGAACTTCTGTACATATGTGCTGATCGAGTAGCCTCTAACCTCACATGGTCTGGCCAGTGCAACCAAGGACTTGAGTTTTAAATTGTATTAAATTTTTAATTCAGAAGCAGATAACCACACGAGTGAAGAACAGAGTTTCTGTCATGTCTGAACGTGTTACATGAGCCAAACCTCTCTCTTGATTGCATCTCTAACCACCACAGTCACCTTATGGTAGTTATTTTTCTATTGCCATGATAAAATGTCATTGTCAAAGAGACATGAGTAAGAGAACTGTGTCAGTGAGATTTCATCACCACCTCACTGTTGTATCTGTTTCTCTGCAGTTGATTGGCTCCAAGCTGTTGTCCATAGGGATCCAGTTTTCTTCTTTCTTATCTGCGTCCTCCTTTCTCACTATGGGAAGGGAAATTATAGAGAGCTGATGGAGATAATATTATTTGTTAGTTGTCCATAAGCTTTCAGACATTAAAAATATGAATTCTTGGGGCTGGAGAAATGGCTTATTGGTTAAGAGCACTTGCTGCCCTTCCATAGGGCAAGTTCAGTTCCCGGCACCCAAGTAAGACAGCTCACCTCTGCCTGTAACTCTAGCTAAAGGGCATCTTATTCCCTCTTCTGGCCTCGTCAGGTACCTGCACACACATAGCACTCTCCATCTCCACATACACATACATAAAAATAAAATAAATATAAGGAATTGATTAAGCTTTCTGTTGAAAAAGGGATGAGCTAATGAGGTTTATATGGTGATCTTGGTCTGCTGTGGGAAAGATGCTGTAGTGTATTGAAGTCGAGTAGATAGTGTGTAAGCCTGTCCTGGTTCTGCTTCCATACACTTTATTGTGGTTCATTTAGGTGTTCTGGGAATAAAATTTTCAGAAATAATTTTTCTTCCTTATAGCCCCCAAAGTATATTCTTCAAAGCTGCCTTCTATACCCCTCCCTCAGCTAGTAACTCATCTTTCCTCCTTGCTGCCTTTGTTACTCTTATTTCTTTGAGCCCACCTTTGAATTTAGGACTTGTAAAATGATAAACATTTATAAATGTTTGATCTCTGTGTCCATGGAACAGCTTTAAAAATCTTCTTTAATCTCTGAGACGAGACAGGCAAGAGTACGGCATCTTCGATTATAGAATCTCTTTGAAGTTTTCCTCCTAGTTCAGTGTTCTCCCTCTAGCACTTCAGCTTCCAGTGTGGATGAGGCAGAGTTCTTTTTATTAAACATTTCCCCCGCCTGTTTTGCTTAAGTCTATTTGGCAATCTTTCAAAGGTTCAGAGGGAAAATTAGTGAAATTACACTTTGAACTTTGCTTATTGTTTTCTAATTCTGCTTCTAAATTGTGTCAGAAGCTACCTTTTAAAGAATTTAATCTGTTTTGTACATTATTTCTTTTTTTAGAAAGGATTTATTTATTTTATGTATATACACACACGCACACGTGTATACATACATACATACATACATACACACACATAAATATGTAAATATGTATATGTCTCTGTGGAGAGCAGGAGAGGGCATCACATCCCCTGGAGCTGGAGTTTTCAGGCATCTGGTGGTGCTGGGCACTGAACCTGGGTCCTCTGGAAGATCAGCAACTGTTGAGCCATCTCTCCACCCTTCAGTTGTGTGTATTTTTGTTTTGTAGGATTATGTATGCATTTAAGTTTTGTTCTGTGAAAGGAAAAATTTGAAATCTGATAATATAAGCCTTTTTCTTTGTTCTTTATTTTGGTATAGAAAATAGAGTTTATTACACAGTAATATGAAATAATTATGATATGAGAGTAGACCATGACCAAAGAGACCATTGTGCAAACCTACATGTTTAGGGAGGCTATACACATTCCTTTGGGGTTTTGCATGAATCTTAAGATCTTGGTCTAGGCCATGTGAAAATTTCACCACACAAGGAAGTTATCTGGTGATTTTTTTTTTTTTTTTTTGGATTTTTTGATTCCATACGTATCTCAGTCATGCTTAAGAGATTTTCTTTTGTTTATCAGAGTCATAGATTATGAATATTTAGGCTAGATCGTATCAACCGGAACCACTAAAATATATTTGCCATTGTAACTTGCACATTAATATTGTGGGCTGCTGTTACAGGGGTTGGAGTGACAGAGCACACACTTGGAGCTTCTCTTCTGAGCTGTTCTCTTATTTAATGTGATAGTCTGTGGGCCACAGAAAGCTGTAAAGGATTGGAGCTGGAGAATTTCAGAAACAAAATAAGAAACAGCATTTCTTTAAATTCTTATGTATGCGATAGGTAGAGTCACAGAAAGGACTCAGAGCAATTTGGAATCAAGGGAAAGCTGCAGCCATCCAAATTAGCCTTTGTTAATGTCACATGCTAATTTTCTTTTCTCCAGAAGGCAAAGTTGTTTTTAAACAGAAACCAAGCTTGCTGAGCTTAATATTGATCTTGAGGCTAATATACCGCTGACCAAAAGCTAGGTTACTGCCATTTTTGACTAGAGAATATGTTCCAACATTTACATTAAGTGTGACATGTGCTATGTGTCTGACACATGGAGTGAAAGTCATTCATTAATGATGTGACCTCTGTCATGAGCACAGACACATTTTAAATTTATAAGTGGTCGCCTTTTGAGAATTGTCTGTTATGTTTATTAAAATACACATATAAAACTAGAATCAAATGGAACATTTCAAATAGTCAGTTTTATCAACTTTAATAATTAATTAGCTTTTCTTTTTACACTGAGAATGAAGGTAATTACAGTACATTTTCTCCATACTGTAAGACTTCTGTCTTAGGAAAATGAAGGAAATACTTACTTTTTTCAACAGATTTAGGCATTTCTACTTTTGTTCTCTGGGGGCTTTGTGTAAAACAAAAGCACTAATGGAGGTTTTTATTATAAAGTTATAATTACATAATATCTTTAATGCCTTTTGGTGTGCCAAATTGAATTGTCAACCAGTGAAAATGATAAAGTTGCTCTTTTGATTTCTGTGGCTAACACTAGTCATTTCTGCTGTTGAGCTGTGTGGTCATACCATTTCATCACCTATATTTTTAGTGATTCAGTATTTGATATTATCAAATGAGTTAGAATACTGAAATGTGAAAAGATTTAAATGCAAAGTGTTGTTTCTGTCTAAATCCCATGTTTGCTTAGCTTCTGTGTCTTTTTAGGTGGAAACATATTTCTCCATTTATAGAAATACTGCCAAATACAAATATATATTTCAGATTTTCTACTGTTTACCCAACTTTTAAAAGCCTAATTCTAAAGACATTAGATATTTGATAATAAATCTAATATTACGTAGACCAGACTCAAGTAGTTTCCTACTTTGGCATGTATTCATGCAGTTATATTTCTTCCCTCGTCGGCCACTCCCAGTTAGTTCAGCTTGGATATATTGTTTGCTTCATCTTGAGAATAGTGAGTTCCCGGAGAAGGCAGACCCGCCCTTTCTGGATCTGTTTCTGTTGACCCATCCTATGCAAACTTATTCACTCATGCAAACACTGGGCGCTTCATAAAATATTGCCAGCTGTATTACTTATTTGTGTTTCTCAAAAGAGTTTTAGTAAAATTTGCATTTGACCTGGCTCATTTAGCTTTGTATGTTGTTAAGAGTTCAAATGCTGTGGATATGAAAGATTACATTATGTACCAAATAAAAAGGTTTTGTGACAGGCAGTGTTCTTAGGATAACTGTGTCTTAGGCATTTAAATCTAATTTGCATATGGAATCTAGACCCATGATTGTTAACCCAACTGCATTTACAGTTGATGAAAATTTGCATAAAATTAGTCGTCTTGATAGCTGTAAGGTATAGTGAGCAAAGCGTTAACTCCTTCTGTAACATGTGCAGCTGTGATTGACTGCCACATCAAAGGCTAATCTAAGCACATTTGGTTTACTGATCACCTTTTCCAGAAATTAGCTGAGGTATCCTGTCAGGATATCAGAAAGATATCTGACAGTTTACCTTTCCTTACTGGAAAAGGGAATGGCAGGTTCACATTCTAGCAGTAGTGCTATCCCATTTTCAGTATATCTTATCATGGTAGTTGGATCATCGGAGAAGGCCACCACAGCTTGAGATTTGCTTTTATAATTATGAAAGAATATGTACTGATTTTAATGCATTTAATGTTGGCTCTTGCTTTACTGGAGGCTTTATGTTTGGCATGATGAATGATTTCCCTTCTCAGCTTGGTCCTTTTTATAGTGGTTTGCATTTGGATATATGATTTTTTTAACTAAAAATCATGTGAGTATATTTGTATGTCTCCTGGGGGCAGCCAGCTGATACAAATCTACCTTTTCAGATGGAATTTTTGGTTATTGACCAAGGGTGATTACTTCTTAGAACAACAATGACCTGGATTTGCAAAAGCAGAGAGAGCTCACATCTTGTATTTTACCTTTTCCCACCTGACATTAAACCTACTGTAAATTCCAGGCCAATGAAGAGGCCTCTGTATTTGAACAGTTTGATTCTGCCAGTGTCATTGAAGTCACTAGTGTTTGTGGGACCATAGGTGGATACTATTTCTGCAGTGGTGACTCTTATTATTGAAAAATCTATTTCCTTTGTGGGTGTATGTGTATGGTCTCTATCTGTGTCTTTTGAAATAAAGTTTTAAATACCCAAGATTTTATATTTACTTTAATTTATAATGTTTTAATTATTTCAAGTAAATCTGATGATGGTCAGAAATGGAGTGGAGAGGTATATATCTATAGCTATGGCAGATATCAATAATATATGAAATAAATTATTCTTTAATAATATTTATTCTTTTTATAATTATACATTTTCTTTATTCTGGAGAGCTTTATATATGTGTACATAAAAGAATGACTTATCCACTCAGCCATTTATTTCTTTCCTGTTCCCTGCATCATGTCCTCCTTCCAACTTACAGCAGTTATTCTTTATTCTGAAACAGTATTCAGTTTTTATTTCTTGCTAGCAAACACCATTAATATATTTAAGCTTGTATTAGATTTATAAAAGTCATTTTCTGTATGTTGTTAGATTAGGATGTGCATTATATAACACGAATCACACCTGTGTAAAATCTATCATGTTTTCATTCCCAAGTTTTGTGTACTGAATGACAAACACTCCGTTTTTAGCTAGATTGATCCCAGATCCCTAAGGGGACTGGCAGTGTCTGTTCTAGGGCATTGCTAAGTCTTCAGTTCTCTTCCTGTATTACTTTTTCTGCTGCCTGTGCTTAGGTCAGATTACTGAGAAAATCAGTGTTATTGATGAATGCCAGGCCCATGATTATAAAAGTCTCAGTACCTCTGAGAAGGAGCAGAGACACGTAATTAAATGCAAATGGTGTCAGCTTGTTTAATTTTGAGTTAATGTAGGTTAATCCAATGCTATTGATCAGTCGGGAGTAGCACTGTGTGGGGTCCATCTTGTAAAGATTGTAATGATTCTTGTTTTTTTCTTGTAGGTAAATTAGTTTGACTTTGAGGGGAACATTTTTTATTTCAAAACTAGTACTTAAGTGCTGGGCACGGTGCTGTATTCTTTTAATCACAGTACTTGGGAAGTAGAGGCAGGTGGCTGTCCATGAGTTTGAGGGCAGACTAGTTTACATAGGGAATTCCAGGCCAGCAAGGGCTACATAATGAGACCCTGTTAAAAAAAATTGTGCTTAAAATTTTAATTTTGATTTGCATTTGCTTGTTATTTATTCTGTGTATGTGTGTGTGCACATGTGTGGATACTTGTGCATGTGCTCATGCACATGAAAGTCAGAGAACAGCTTGTGGGAGTCCATTCTCTCCTTCTAATATGTAGTAGATCTTTGGTACTGAACTCAGGTTGTCAGGCTTCATTGCAAGTACCTTAACCCACTGGCCAGCTTGCCAACCTATCCTTCAATTTTTTATGTTATGGGTGTTTTACCTTCACGTTTGTCTGTGCAACACATATGTGCAGTGCCCAGAGAGGCTTTGGATCCTCAAACGGGAGTTTTTAGCTACCATATGGGCACTGGGATTTAAACCCAGGTCCTCTGGAAAAGGAGCCATCTCACCAGCCTTAACTTTTTAACAAAAGCCTCATGAATGAGATGGTAAGTGGTGTTTTCAAGATAGACCTTCTACCAACTGATGGATATTGACAGTTGGTGAAGGATCCCCATCCCTACAGATCTGCTCTGGAAGTGGCTAGTGTTTGATTTTGATAAGGTTGATACAAGCAAAAATCTGGAAGGACCACATATAGGTGTACCAATAGCATGAAACTTAGAAGTCTAAGATGTGGTTATTGCATTATAGATTGTAATGGGGGAAAGAAGTCTTGAGAGCATTTAACTCAAACTTGTTTTCCAGCTCAGTAAATGGAGGCTCACAGATATGGGAGGCTCGTGCCAAGCCAGTGAATGAGTTACTGGAAGCCTGAAAGCCAGGTCCTATTTATTTAACCCAGTGCCTCTCACTGTACTATTCTTTTCCATGTTTATTACTTATACATGATTGTTATTGGGTTGCCAGATGGCTAAACATGATTGAAAAAGAAGTAGGAATACCTAATGGAAAAGTTGGTTTCATAATTCTGCTGAAGACCAGGGCTGCTGACAGGCATTAATGATAGTAACTAATATAACATTGAGGACTTGCCATATAAGAAACGCTGTGTGGGGCTTTACATGTACCTATATGTAATCTTTCAAAGAGATCTGTGAGCTAGATAGCATTATTATACTATTTTATAGATATAAATGTGAGTCTTAAAGGGGGCTGAAGTACTTTGCTAAAGATTCTTCCCTGCCTAGTGTGGGAACATGTTTTTTTGAACTCTGCCATGGTCTCCTACTGCCCCCTTGGATCCATCAGCACAGAATGGGGCACTCTGCACAAATCCAAAACCCTCTTTCAGCTACTAATCAGTGACTTCTAGATTTTAGCTAAAAAAATAAAAAAAGATGTTTATTGTTTTTAAAATTTTGTTTTCCATTATCATCTGAAAGTCAGTTAATACAATCTCATTCCTTTCTAAGACTCCTTATTGGGGGCATGCTTATATGTGTGTAGTATGAGTATCTGTGTGCTTGCATGTGTGTACAAGTATGCATCTCCATGTATATGTACTTGGGAGGCCAGAAGTTGATGTGCCATGTCTCCCTTGATTGACTTCTACTTTGTTTACCAAGGCAGGGGCTCTGACTTGACCCGAATTCACTAATTCAGCCACTCTAACCAGCCATCTTGCTCTGTTGATCCCATCCTTGCCTTGCTAGCTTTGGGATTGCAGCCACTCCTGCCTGACTTTAATGTGTGTGCTGATAGGTTTTAGCACTTGGGAAACTGGTGCAGGAGGATCATGAGTTTGAAGCTAGTCTTGGCTACGTAGCAAGACGTTTTGTCAAACAGCCCAATGGACACAGATATACAGACAGACAGACAGACAGACACACACACACACACACACACACACACATGTAGCAGGAATCTTAAAAGTTCTTATTAATAAAATCAAACCCGAGGTCAGTTATTGGGGTCCATGCTGGCAGATCAGAGAGTCAGAACGAGCCACAGCTATCTCACCTTGCCATTTCCTCAGCTGGTCCTGTTTCCCCAGACTGGAAGCTTCTGCGTCCTCATCCCAATGGCTCTCACCTGAACTGCTGCTTAAAAGCCTGAATGCTTAACCAGGCCAAAATCTTAACCAGCCAAATGCCTCTAGTTTCTCGTCCTCACGCCTTATATATCTTCCTGCTTTCTACCACCACTCCCTGGGATTAAAGGCTGGCTTTCTGGGATTAAAGGCGTGTGTCACCATGCTTGGCTATTTCCAATGTGGCCTTGAACTCACAGAGATCCAGAGGGATTTCTATCTCTGGAATGCTAGGATTAAAGGTGTGAGTGCCACCATTTTCTAGCCTTTGTATCTAGTGGCTGTCTGTTCTCTGACCCCAGATAAATTTATTAGAGTACACAATATTTTGGAGAACACAATACCACCACACACACACACACACACACACATGAAATAAAAAAACCTGAAAATCAATTAAACAAACAAATTCTGATTATGTCTCAAAGGTCTGAAAGCCAGCGAACAAGTTACCGAATTTAGAAGACTGACGATAGGAATAAGTCACTGAAATTTGTGATTGTATTTTGGGAGCTGATAGCAAGTGAGTAGGTCACCCCAATTTCTAATTGTATCTAGAGGACTAATGGCAGGGAATAGGTCACCTCAAATTTTGATTGTGTCTTAAGGACTGATATCAGGGAATAGGTCACCTAATTTCTGATTGTTTCTTGAGGACTAATGGCAGGGAACAGGTCACCCTGAGTTTGCTTGGAAGACTGGAGTGCTTGTCCATATTTATTTCCCACATTTAGAGGTTACACAGAGGTAGAGTTAGTTAGCTCACCTGTAGCCTTATTTTTTTATTTTATTTTATTTTTTTTTGGTGTGTTAGTTGCTTGGATTGTTTTTTGAACTCTGTGGTGCTGTCCTCATCCACTTCTGTCTCTGGTGATTTCTTTTAGCAATACTATCTGTATGTTGTCTTATCTGAAGAAGAGGGTGGCACCCAGCTTCTAAATGCAAGGGTGAGAACTCACTGCCATGCTTTCCAAAGCAGTTGTGTCTCAGAGAAGAATAGATGTCAAGAGAGACATTCATTTGTTCCCACTGAGTTTGGAAACCTGGAGGACATTGGGCAAAGGTTGTGTTCAACTTTAAAAAGAATTGCCTATCTTCTCTTTTGTCCTGTTATTTGTCTCTGACAACTACCAGTAAGAATCAACAGGAGAACTCTTGATCTACTTGAGCCAAGTCACCTTTGTGTCCTGTCATAGCTTGGGTGTTTCCTGACCCATGTAGCTGGGAATAATAGCAGTCCTTTATCAGAGGGTAAAGGTCTACAGGGGACCAGACTCAGCCAGCTCTGGAAGTAAGTTCCAAGGATTCCCTCGGACGCTTTGGTGCCAGCTCTTGTCACGCTTCTTCCTTTCATTCAGCTTATGCATATGGCTTCCTGAGATGCCATGTGACTGTTGACTGAAGAACAGAAGATTGAGTTGTTTACAGATGGATCTGGATGATTTTCTGGTACACTTAGACGCAGACACCATAGCACTGAAGCTCCTCACAAAACTGACCATGAAGGGCAGTGTGAAAGAAAATACCCCCAGTTGGCAGAACTTGGAGCAGTATACGTGGTTACCTGTTATTCCTAGAGTGAGAGAAGATTGCACAGGTCAAAATCCACAGTGATTAATGGACATTTACTGATGCTTTCTCTGTATGGTCAGAGACTTGGAACAAATACGCTCTGTAGATTGATGACAAGGAAATGGAAAGGAAAAGTGTGAGGAAGGTCCTCTACACAGTGATCTGTAGATGTCAGTCATCCTCTTTCTCTGGCCATTCTAGGGCTTGCTCAATGGGCCAGTGAAGAAATGGCTGTCCTGGCAATGATGAAAGCTATTCATGCGTTTAACAATAAGGACCATTGTTAGTGTTGTAATAAGGGTGACCTGGCCAATGTTCCTGCTGAGTGCCTACTCTGCCAACTGTAGAGTCCCATCATTGAGTCCCCCGTGTGACACCATTCTCTGAGGGAAGCAGCCAGCCATCTGTTGGTGGTTAATTATATTGGACCTTTTCCATCATGGGGAAGGAAAGATACATCTTCACTGGAATAATCAACTATTCTGCATATGGCTTTTCCTTTTCTACCTAGTATACTTCTGTTGGCACCATTATCTGTGGATTCAGAAATCTTCATCCACTCATAGGGCATTTTGCATTGTATTCCTTCTGACTAATGAGGTTGTTCCATAACAAAGTGCCAGTTGAGTGGTAGTGCCATGAAAGGATGTTTTTGCTTCCCAGGATGTAGTATACACTTTGAATCAGAAACCATTGCGTGTATTGTCTCTCCAGTAATCATAATTCATGACTTTGAGGATCAATCAAGGCATGGGAATTAGAGTTGCTTACTATTTTACTTTGTGATCCATGTTATGGATTTGTATATGTCCTTTCCTCACTGAAGGCTCTTGTCCTGAAGGCTTGGTCCCTACCCTGTGGCACTGTTTTTTTTTTTTTTTGGGGGGGGGGGTTTCTGGAAACTAGGAGGTGGAGCCTACCTAAGGAGGTAGATTACTGGGGACATGTTTTGAGGGCTTATCCTGTCCACCCTGTTTTCTGCCTCTGTATTTTCTGTTTTCTGGCCAGCATGAAGGTCCACTCCCGAAGTACTCTTGCCGTTCTGACTTTCTGCCTCATTGCAGGAATAGAGACATGGTACCAAGTGACAACAGGCTGAAAACTCGGAGGCTATAGGTACAGATAACCTTTCCTTTCCTCAGCTTGTCTGTCTGACACTTTTCCCATTGACGAAAGTCTGAGTAATCAGATCTACTTGGCAGAGCTTCCGCTCTCTGCCAGGGCAGCCTTGGCCTCTGCTCTCTGGGAAGTTGGGCGCCTGAAAGGGAGAATGTCTCTATGGAGAGAATGGTGGTTCCGTGGGGTTGGATGATGAGGCTGCTCCTTGGCCGTTCTGGGTTCTTGCCCCAGTGCATCAGCGGCGAATAGCAACAACAAAAGCCAGTCTATGTAGGAGAATGAATGATTCTGATTGATGATCAAGGGAGAACTGAGTTTCTGTTACATGTGGCACCACGGAGATGACATCTAGGAGTGGGATTCTCTGGGTACCTCTCTGCACTTCCATCCCCAGTCTTAAAGGTTAACAGAGAATTTGATCAGTCGAGAAAGGACCTACTCATGTCTTTGGAGAATAAAGTTCTGTCTGCTAGCTGAAGAACCAGAGCCTCAACTGGGGCTTATAAGTCTGCACTTAAAATTTGAATGTATTTAACACACAGTTATAACAATATACGAATGTTATTGTCTAAATTCTAACATTTGTGTCAATTCTGGGTCACTTGTTTACTGATTTTTGTCCTCATTCTGAGATCACATTTTCCTTATTTTGGCATGCATGCTATATTCAAAACAGTGTAATCTTCTTTTTGTAGGTTGCTTGATATTTTTCTACCTTTCATTCATATTCTTGAGTTCTGTTCTGGGTTGTAAAGTTATTTGGAAATGTCTGGTCCTTTTGCATGGATGGGAGTTGTGATCAGTCAGGATGATTCCTTTGTACTGAGGTAAGATCCTTTTGTGTGCTACCTAGTGGCCCGTGATTCACCAAATTTCCTGTCTGGCTGAAAGAGCAGGTGCCCCATGTGAGCTCTGTGCACCATCACCTCCATTCTGTCTGTGTGCTTGTGTGTATCTTAGTATGCTGTGGAGTCTAGAGGTTGGCGTTAGGTGTTCTCCTTAATTGTTCTTTATTTACTGAGGCAGGGTGTCTCACTGAACCGTGAACTTGCCAATTCAGCTAGTATCATTTAGTAAACTTACTCTCAGGAACCTGTCTCTGCTTCCTATGCTTTGGGATTACAGGGGGTCATGGTAGCTCAGCTTTTACATGGGTCTGGGGACCTGAACTCTGGACTCTAAGCTTGCACCACAAACCTTTTAGCCATGAACATTTTATTTTCACTGCAACTCAGTCTGGAAAAAAGTCAAGGCTTGGGCATCATGGAGCTCATCAGTGTCTTCCATTTCTCAGGGGGTCCCTCCCTTCATTGTGACAACTTCTGAGTCTTGAAAACCACTGTTTTATGTTTTGCCTTTTAAAAAATGCTCTTGTTTTAATACAGCATCTGAGATCATATATTTATGTAACCCTTAATAGGCTAAGATCAAACAGAGAAAAGATATTTACTTAGAATGTTGAAACCTTTCTGTATAGTGGGAACCTGTTTTTCATCATTTCGAACCATTTCTTAATTATACTTTAATGGAAGATTTGTCTCTCTAGATTTCCCCCTTATAAATAGTAGAACACAAGGAAGAGAAAAACCAGGTGAGATTGACCCATGTGCCTCCACAGGTTTGTGGAACCAAAGAAGCTGAGTGTGTAGAATTTCAAGGTCAGAGGGAAGTCTGGGACTAGACTCTTTCTGAGCTCCAGAGGGTCATTGTAAATAAACACAGGCTGAGAGAAGTACAGAATCCAGAGCTGCTTTTGAAGCTCAGCGTTCCTCAGGTCTTGTCTTAAGGATGTATTTCTGTGTTTGTTACTTATTGATTGAAGATCTTCGGAGTGCTTGTTGGAAAATTTATCAGGCTGACTGTGTTGGTTCTCAGATGCTGCCGAGAGGCCGGTTGTGAAATGGGAAAGAAAACTAACCTGTGAGATGCTTCGTCAAATCTATTTCAATTCATAGTGAAAAATTCCAAACTCTGTGCTTGCCAATGAGGTTTTGATGGCTGTCCTGGGTGCTTGTGAGTCTTAAGAATTTGGGGCTTGTTTCTTGGGCTGTCTTGCCTGACCAGATGCCATGAGTTTTACATGAATTATCTCATCTTGCCCTCCTGATAAGTCATGAGAGGTGTATGGTGGTGATCTTATTTTAAAAATGGAGACTCAGACTACTGTTCATTAACTTTGGGTAGTGGGCAGGGATTGGCCCTGGGTCTTTGACTCCTGGGCCAGTGTTCACTGTGCCCCTCACACACATGGTTGTCTTTCTTAGAAGTCATAGATAAAGGTTCTTGTCCTTGAATGAGACAGCAGAAGATGAAATGGAAGCTGTTCCTAAGTCACTGGGTCTTAAAAGGCTAGAGGGAAGTGCAGGTTCTGTGGGTTGTTTAGACCAGGTTTCCGTTTCCTGTTATTCTGAAGGGATTCTCTTGAAATGCCTTACTTGTTTTATTGAAATGGCCACACATTCTTCTGTTTCATTTTTTTAAATGCATATTTTATCAGTGTATTATGCTGTCTGGCTAAATGATCTGTAGACTACAATAGATTTTTTTGTCATAGCGTGGCACTGGGATTTACATTGTTAATATCAGAGAACACCATCAGATATAAAGTACAGTAGAGCCCTATGGAAGTGGGATTCTTAGGACAAAGCTGACTACAGATATGCTGTCTATTTTCTTTGGCCCAGCTTTATTAGAATAAGGTTAAGTTGGATACATCCAGTGCTTGCTTGAATTATTTTTTCAGCTTGTTGTATTATTAAAAGTGTTAGGCAATAGTTTACTGAGATAGGTTTTGCTTTGAGAGAGTTTTATCATGGAGTCAACCCTCGACTCTGATTTCTGCTGGAGCCATCCTCCTTGTTAATTATAGACATGTACTACCATGCCCTAGCTTCTGAGACAGCAGTTAATAGATAGAGAAATAAGTCAGGGTACTTTAAATCTGAGTATATTTTGTTGTTCCTCAAAGAAATTAATGTGTGCATAATAGTTGCTAAAATACCATCATTTTGATAGTATTTTACTGAAGAAAGAAATTGAGTGTCTGTCTTACAAGCTGTATCATTACTTTAAGTAATGTGTGAGGCTTGTAGCCAAGGTGGAGACAGTTCATGAACTACTGGGGCCCTTCTCCATTGTTAAGTGTGAAGTTAGTATGGATGCTTGTACTTTTAGGAAGCTGGAAGGAATCGAGTCTCTGTCTCTGCCTATTAGTCTTCATGAGTTTGTCCTGGTTCCATGTTATTTTCAGCTCATACAACTGCACTATATTGTGTCCCCCATAAAAAAACAGACACACAAATAAAATCCAGTGTGTTGTATCCTTGACAAGAGCACTGTTTTGTTGCTGACATATGGTTTGTCATTAGTTTTATTCAGTACCATACCTTCCTCAGTTAATGGCACCATCTGTTAAAACTATGGCTGTTACCAGTAGAGAGGAAGCCAATTATCTTTTTGTTTGTGAGCATGGGGTAGAAGAGAATATGTCTGAGGTTGCCTGCAGTCAAGTACTTTACAACTGGTTTAGTCAAACAATTGAAGCTGGGGCTGCCTTGGGAAACCAGATCAGGAAAGAACAAGAGAATGCTTGTCTAGTCTTCATCTACTCTCAGCAAGGGCAGCACATTGTAAAAACAAATATCATAATTAAGTTACTTAAAAGGTTTACATGATAGGCATTGTGTCTAGTGCTATCAAACTATTGGTGTTCTGATCACAGCTGTTGTATTGAGAGCCAGTGAGGGACTTCTTGCATTGAGGCCAAGCTTCTTTTGTTTTGTGTATGTGTGTAAACTAGGGACAATATTATGAAAATAAATACTAAGATTATCAGGCATTATTTGCAGGAAAATGGGTAGGACTTGGAGAATCATCATATTAAATTAAATGATCCAGACTCAGACAAATGTATGCACGTTTTCTCTCAGGTGTAGAACTGAGGTTAAAACAGACATGGAGTGGAAGTACTGTGTTAGGAAGAGGGAGGGGCTAGCAGAGTTCAGGGGCGGATCAGAGATTCAGAGTGTCTGCAAGAAAGTGTCACAATGGAGCCTGGAGAGATGGCTCAGCCTTTGAGAGAACTGGTTGCTTTGCCAGAGGGCCTGGTTTGATTCCCAGTGCCCACATAGCAGCTCATAACTGTTTATAATTCTAGTTCCAGAGGATCCATGTCCTCTTCTGGCCTCCTTGGGCACCAGGTGTGCACATGGTGCACAGACTTGCATGCAGGCAAACACTGAACGCACAGATAGTAATAATAATAATAAATTAAAAAAGAAAATGTCATAATGGAATCCATTAATTTATAAAATTAGTATATGCTAAAAAAGGTAGTAGCATGCGGTCACAGAGAATGTTTCTATTTTGGCTTACGATATAATGTTTAAAAATGAACATAGCTGGGTATGGTGGCACATGCCTATAATCCCAGTACTTGGGGCCTGGAGCAGGATGGTTGGTAGGAGTTTGAGTCTGGCCTATGCTGCGTAATGAGTTCTAGGCTAGGCAGGGCCACAGAGTGAGATCCTATTTCAAAACAAAAATGCTTTTTAGAAAACAAGACATTAATAATTGACTTTACCTCTGACTCTGTCCCTTCCTCTGAATTGGGGTAATAAAGTTTTGTGCTTTATTGTGTGAGTTTGTAGCAGATTCCTAGCTTTGTGAGTGACGTCTTCCTTCCTTCCTTCCTCCCTCCCTTCCTTCCTTCCTTCCTTCCTTCCTTCCTTCCTTCCTTCCTTCCTTCCTTCCTTCCTTCCTTCCTTCCTCCCTCCCTCCCTCCCTCCCTCCCTCCCTCTCTCCCTCCTTCTCTCCCTTCCTTTTAGGAAAATGGGTGGAACTTGGGGAATCATCATATTAAATTAAATAATACCAGACCTCTGTTGGGTGTGGTAGAGGCAAATCAGGTGTCATTATCTTCTGCTATACCCTTCTAGCCTCTTGGGACACTTAAAAAAAATATTGGTGAGTTTGAAATTATATGTGGATCTGTTTTTATTCAGCTTCTTTCTCTCCCTCCATTCAGGCCCAAACTTAGGATAGGAACAACACCCGTCTTAGACCAGACTTTTCCTTTTCTCTCTTTTCCCCCCTTAGACCCCTCTTCTTTGCAGAACTCTTAGCTAGATCATGCATCAAAAGTTAACATCTTGCTGAATGGTACATAGCTTTAATCCTAGCACTTGGGAGGCAGAGGTAGGTAGGTGGATCTCTGAGTTCGAGAATAGGTTAGTTTACAAAGCTAATTCCAGGACAGCCAAGGCTACACAAAGAAATGCTGTCTTGAACAACCAAAACAAACAAACAAATAAAAAAACAGAAAACAAAGACCAAAATCAACCAACAGACAAACAAAATTAACGTCTAAGATGTAGGAGAGCAGGCAAAAATCTCAACTTTGTTTACTCTAAAATCTAGTCTTTGAACAATTCTTTCAGAAAAGGTCTATGGTAGTAAATTCTGTTCTCTTGAATATCTGGGAATGTTTCATACCTGCTGGGTTAGGTCTAAAGTTTTAGATTAATTTTCTGTCAGAACTCTGAGGCTTTCATTCTTTTGTGACCCCCCCCCCCAAAGACAGGCTTTCTCTGTGTAGCCCTGGCTGTTCCAAACTTGCTCTGTAGACCAGGCTGGCCTCGAAATCACAGACATCAGCCTGCTTCTGCCTCCTGAGTGCTGGGATTAAAGGCGTGCGCCAGTGCTGCCCAGCTATGACCTCTTTCTTATATTTAAGAGGTTGGGGCTGGAAAGATGACTCAGCAATTAAGAGTGCTTACTGCTCTTGCAGAGGAGTTCAGATACCAGTACCCATGTTGCAGAGCTTTCAACAGCCTGAAAGCTTTCAACTCCTTCTCTAAGGGATCCGATGTCATCTTCTGGTGGACACCTTGCCCATGGAGAGGGAGTAGATTAGAAGGAGAGGAAGAGGTTAACCAAAGTTTGATGTGTGACTTTCTCCCCCTCTTGTATAAATATATTTTCTTCTCTACTAAAAACATCTTTAGCCCCTGTCTAGCTTTTGTTGTGTGAAATAATCAGAGGGTAGTTCCAATGTTGACAGTATTTTCAGCTACTGTACTTGCTTAGGTTTGGAAATTTTTCTTAGTGTGCTCCATTTTTCTATCTTTTAAAAATATGTGCATGTGTAGGTGTGCATGCGGATGCATGTGCCAGGGTCCAAGCTTCTGGTCAGGTGTGTTCTTTGATTGTTTTCTACAAACATACTGAGGCAGGGTCTCTAACTTAGGTCCAGAGCTTATTGATAAGGTTGACCTCACCAGTCAGCTTGCTCTGCGGATCCCTTGTCTTACATTGTGAGTCCTGGCGAATGCTTGAACCTCTGGTCTAGCTCTTGAGCCCTCATTTCATTGTTTTATTTATAAATTTCTGATTTCTATTGACTTGGCAGTCTGGTCATCTCTACGTTTACCCTTTCTTACCATTTTCTATTTTGCTTTCTGGAATTCCCTTGATTATGGCACACCAAAGTCTAACTGGTATCAGTTAACTTTTCTGTGTGCTTAGTACTCCATATACACATTAGTTATGCCTCAAAAAAAATCTGTGTTGCAGGTTTTTAACGAAGATTATCCACATATTTCTAGTATTCACAGTATTATTTATTTTGAAAGTCTGCCGGCCCCCCCCCCCCGTGTGTGTGTGTGTGTGTGTGTGTGTGTGTGCAAAAGTGCCTGTGGAGGCCCTGGAGCTGGAGTTATAGGTGGTTGTGATCTGCCAGATATGGGTGCTGGAAATGGAACTCAGACCCTTTACAACAGCAGTACCTGTTATTAATCACTGACTCTCTCTAGCCCTGAAGTGTTATTTGTATGCCAGGATGACTGTTTGTTGCCATTGGTGACTTCTGGGTTTGTTGTGATGCTTCTGAAAGACTTCCATATCTCCTCTGCTATTGGTGTCCTTCTCTTACCTGTGTTTTGCTTTCCGAGCCTGCTTTCTTGCTAGAGAAAGCACTGTTTTAGTTCCCACTTGCCTACTCCACAGTGATTTTCCTTTACTCAGAACTGTCAATCATCTTGCTTTAATTCAGAGAAAAAAACATAAGCAAAGCGTGTGTTATTTCTTGCTCTTCTGCACCTATGTGCTAGCATGCCGGACCGCTGCTTGTGAGTGTGCCCTTAGTGGTCCCTGGGAGAGCAAGGCAGACAGCAAAGATTATCTTAAAGTGAGAAATGTATTTCAGGAGGCTGACTGTGTTACGGGGTCTCTTGGATGCAGAAGGCTTTCCTTATAACCCAGGACCAACAAATTTGTTACATATTTCAGACTAAATTAATAATGTATACAACCAAGACTCTGATGTTTTAAATTCTATACTTTTTACATCAAACTAAGACTGGCAGTAGAATTTTCTGAACACATATTTAATTTACAGGGTATAAATTCAAAGGAATCAGAAGGAATGGTTGGCAAGAGAATGGATGGAATGGAGATTGTCATGGTAGAGCCCTTGCTTGCCTCGCGGGCTTCAATACCCAGAAGGCTCAGTGATTAGATTGTGCTAAGCCTGCTTGTTCTATTTTTTAAAGTAACCCTCTGTCCTGTCGTATCAGTGGAGCAGTGTTCAACAGTCCTTTCATTCTGGACCTCATGTTTCTTGTCTGTTGCTATAACCTGTGATGCTGCCGTGATTCCTGTGTCTTTGTTTGTAGGTGTCACATGTTTGTGTCATGTTGCATATGTGTAACTAGATCTTTGGAGTACATGCTTGGACGTGTAGTAACTGGGTTAAATGTATGTAAATTTATAATTTTACTAAATGTGTTGCTTTCTGTAGAGAGCGTATTAATTTATACTCCTATCAGCAATGTATGAGCTTGTTAGTTTCCCCAGAGCCTGGCCAGCATACCACATTATGAGCCTTTTGATCTTTACTAATCTGATGAATGAAAAATGGTATCTTAGTGTATTTTAATTTGCATTTCTCATATGAAGCATTTTACTTCCTTTTCTGTGACCTATTCATAGCCTTTTATTATTGTTGTATTGGATGGTGGTTACTAATTTGTAGGTACTCTCCCAGGGACATTAGCTCTCCATGAGACACTTGTCACTCTTCATTGTATTTACTCTATTTATGATTTATTTTTCTGTGAAGAAAGTCACTGTTTTTTACATGGTTGTTTTTTTTAAATCAATTTTCTTTTTTACTGTAGGTGATGGTGGTCACCCTTGTTTTGTTCCTGATATTATTCTAATGCTTTCATTTTCTTACATTTAAATCAGTTACATGGAACTCACTCTGATTTGCAGGTGATGGATGGACCTGCTGTTATTGCCCCAGATGACTAATCATCTTTCCTGATACCATTTATTGGGTAATCTGTCTTTTCTCCTCTAATGTGAAATGCCATAATTATCATACACAGAATTCCTAAGTGTATTTGTATTCTTTCATCTTTCAGAGCTGCTAGTTTATTATGGAAATGTTTAGTCTCTCATAAGAGGAGGAATTAGTTCAGAAGCACCCTACCCTCATCTTAGGAGATTCAGTAATTAAGACCGTCTTTCTTTTTCCTTTCCCTGTTATTTTGATCTTCCTTCAGGATGGTCCTCAACTCCATCTTTCTGGTTCCTCTGGAAGGCTGGGATTACAGACCTGTTCTACCACACCTTGCTCTTTTTCATCATAATTTTGTTGAAGAATTTGTGTGTATGTGTATGTGTATGATGTATGTGCCTGTGTGTGTGAGTGTGGGCTCATGTATGCTATGGTATGTGTGGTGTCAGTCCTCCTCTCCCTCTTGTTTGTCTTGTTTGTATGGGCCAGGCTGGCTGGCCCATGCGTGCACAGAGATTCTCCTGTCTCCACCTCCTGCTTTGCCATAGGTTCCCTGGGACTACAATGTGCACTACTCCATCTGGCTGTATGGGTTTCTGGGGATTCAAACTGGACCTCAAGTACTTTATCTGTTGAGCTATCTCTCTAGCCTTTTGTTCAAAGTTTTAAAGTAATTGTGGATATTGTGCCATTAGTCACTCTCATTCTTAGAGATGTTTTAAAAAATATGGACATTTTAAATGATAACTTAAATATTGAGCTTATTGATCCAGATGAAAGAGAAAAGCCCGTTGGAACTAACATTTGGAATGCCTTCCTCTAGAAGGCAGCTGTTTCAGAAGAGGTGTCTAGTGCTGTGTGGCAGGAAGCTTTCCTCTGAATTCATGTTAGGGGAGACCTCTTTGTAGGCTTGTATTGAACTTGTTAGTGTCCAGGTGTGAAGGTAATTTTCACTGTGGCCATGTAGGGAGAAGTCATGTGTAACTGCATGAATGGTAAAATTGTGAGTGATGCCTAAGTATAAGGGAAAATAGTACAGAAACTTGTTTAGATGTAACTTAATCTACCTTTGAGTGTAGAGAAGGCTAAATTGAAATCAATAATATTTTGATCAAATTTCTGATTGCTTTCTTAGGAATTGGGCTATCAGGGAATGTGATCTAAATACAGTACTGAACTTATTAGGGCCTTGTTTCAGTTTTTATGAATTTCCTAAGAGGAGATATATTGCTACAGGTACTTCATATAACTATAAGTTGCAGTTGAAATTGTGTTGGTAACTTAGGGTCCATGGCTAATATGTTTCTGTATTGTGAGCTCCTCTCCTAGTGTTTGGTGCTGCTAGTACTTAGTGTTAATGCAGAGATCCTCCGATTTGTATTGCAGAGGCAGCTTTAGAGTGGATTGCACAATTCCTTTAATTATGAAAATCTTTTGAGGGTACAAGATTTCAGTTAAATAGTAGGAACAAATGTTTGAGCTCTGTTATACATGGTCAATAGATAACTTACTATAGTCAACATCATCATCATCTGAGACAGGGTTTAATAATGTAGGCTTGGATAACCTTGAATTTGTGTAGACAAGATCTCACAGAGATCTGCCTGCCTCTGCTTCCTGAGTGCTGCATAATGTTCTTTAAAAAATATTTTAATTCTTTGAGAATTTGCAAATATATTTTGGTTATATTCGTCTACCCAACTCCTTCTAGATCCACCCTCTCTACCTCTCACTTCATACCTCCCTAATTTTGAGTTTTTGAGCCCACAGTTCCTGTTGCCTAACTATGTAGCCTTCCTGGGAGTGTGGTCCACCTACCAGGGATTACACCATGAAGAAAACTCCCCCTTTCCCGGTAGCTCTCCATTGCCAATGGCTCCTCAGCTGGTAGTGGGATTTTGTGCCAACCCCCTGGTCCCTCCTTCAGTTTGGTCTGGCTTGAGCTGGTGTAGGTTTGCTTTGTGCTTGCTGTCACAATTGCTGTGGGTTCATATGTGCGACTGCCCTGTTGTGTCCATGGAGTCATCCATCCTCTACCTCTGACTCTTCCAATCATCTTGTCTCTTCTTCCAAGAAGATCACTGGGTCTTGGGGTGGAGGAGTATGATATGTGTACCCCATTTCAGGCTAATCTCTCTACAGGGCCTTATTTTCATTGTATTGACTAGTTGAGATTCTGTGTTAACTGCCATCTACTACAAGAACAGGCATCTCTGATGAAGGTTGAGAGATTTGCTGATCTATGAGTATAGCAATATACTGTGTTCTTAAAGCTAAGAGAAGGGATTTAAAAAGAATGAATGTACAAGTGTTCTCACTCCAAAAATGATAGCTGATAACTAAGTGTGGTAAAATATATTCCAGTTAGCTATATTAAGGCAATCCACAATACCCCCCCAACAAATGTTGTATGTGATGAATAATTCTAAAAATGTAATAGAATGAGAAGACCCTCTTGCTAAGTAGCCCTGCTTTTAGATGTGTTCCTCCAATGATTTGGAATATTGTGAAGTAAATGCAGATTTGGGTTATCGTTTTTTAAAACTTGTTTATGAAGCCAGGCGGTGGTGGCGCACACCTTTAATCCCAGCACTCGGGAAGCAGAGGCAGGCGGATCTCTGTGAGTTCGAGGCCAGCCTGGACTACCAAGTGAGTTCCAGGAAAAGGCGCAAAGCTACACGGAGAAACCCTGTCTCAAAAAACAAAAAACGAAAAACAACAACAACAAGAAACTTGTTTATCAAATCAGACTAATATGTTTTCCTTCTTTAACAAATCTGTAATCCTTTGCTTTTTTTTTTTTTGCCCCTGTCTGGGAGTTTTTGTGTCTTATTATAATCTATTTGAGTCTGCTGAGGTGCATAAGTTTTCGAATGGTTGGGTTTGTGAGAGTTCCTCATTCCCAAAGATATGAAAAGGGACTTATTTCTAGAGAACATTGTTGTTTTATTTTTTTCATTATTACATTGTGTGTGTGTGTGTGTGTGTGTGTGTGTGTGTGTGTGTGTGTACTTACTTACATGTTTGTGCACATATGGTAGGTGCATATATCCTGGCACATGTGTGGAGGTCAGAGGACAACTTGTGGAAATCAGATGTCTCCTCTGTGACTGTAGATCCTGGGGATTGAACGCAGGTCATTAGCTTTGGAGACAAGTGCCTTTACTCACTGCGCCATCTTGCCAATATCTCATTAGTTTTTTTTTTTTTTTTTTTTTTTTTTACCACCTAATTGTTTGATTAAAGTTTTTTTGTATTGTTTTACAGCTTTTAAATATCCTCCTAATCTACTCCTTTCCCATGTTTTGAGGGATCACACCTAGGTCGTTGTTCATGCCAGGCAAGTGTTTACCATTGAGCCATACCGGAGCCCAGCAGGCCTCTTAATTTTTGTCTGCAACAGACTTGTAAAGGTTTTAGCATTGTCACATTAATTAATATTATAATTGGAAGCTACTCACATATCCCTCTTTTGATTAGAATAAACGGTGCAAACCTTCTTTTCTCTTGCAATATAGGCAAATTATTTGTGCAAGTAAACCCTTTCTTTTTCCATGTTTAGTACAGAATTCTCAGTTTCCTTCTGGTAGCACTCACCCTTATTATTAGTTCATATCATAGATAAAAGTAACGTTTAGGGTCTAGATCTTGTTTTCTACATTTATAAAATTATAGCTTGCATTTGAAAAAACAATTTCAGTCATTTGGAGGGAGAGGATGGCTTTGGATAGCAATCCAGACAATGTATGGGTAACAAGAGATTTAAAAGATGTCCTGATTATATTAATTTTATTTATTTACTTATTTGTATTTATATATAATGGGTGTTTTGCTTGCACATATGTATGTGTATCATGTATATGCCTGGTACCCATGGAGGCCAGAAGAGGGTGTTGGATCACCTGGTACTGAAGTTACATATGGTTGTGAGCTGTCATGTAGGTTCTGGGAATTGAACATGAGTCTTCTGCAAGAGCAGCCTGTGCTCTTAACTGCTGGGTTATCACTCCAGCTCATTATTTTTATACATTTAACATCTTTTTAGAGCTACTGAATTTAGAATTGCTGAAATGGTATTTTTTTTTTTTTTCCGTAGTTCCTAAAGAATCGAAACATCTGTACCCTGTAGGCTTTTCTGGTGTGCTGGCTCAGTCCTGGCTACCATTTGCCTTCATTGTTCTGGCCATGGGAGATTTCCCAGCTTCATCATTTGCATTTCCCACCCAAGTCCCTAGTCAGCTCTTTTTTCAGGAAAAAATGTTTCCTTTCATTGGAGAATTATAACAGAAACCAAGTACTGGGTGCTAGACGTACTAGATAGTGGATCATGGCAGAGCAAGGACATGTGTACACACATGTGTATACACATTTCTGTACTAATATGACCTTGGATTAGGTATAGCTTCTACTACCTAAGTACCTTCTGTCAACATGTAAAAGCTTTCTGACAGCTCTTTTCCAGCCATAGCAGATCCCTTTTCTGCTCTTTCATCTAGGACCCAGATTTAGGTGGGCTCTGTTCACCCTCCCTTATGTTCATTCCTGATTTTTTTTTTTAAATCTTTTTTGGATTGTCTGATTTACATAGGACTTCTTCTTTGACTCAAATAAGGTGCTCATGGGTAGTTGTTTTTTAACTCATATTTGAAATTGCACTTTAAAAAAATAAATAAATGATGCTTGTATCCTATTGATTGAGGAATTGAGGGTTTTGCCAATTCAGCTTTTCATTGTTATTTTGCTGAATTCCTGTTTGTTTTTGTTTTTTGATGGCCAGTGTAGACAAAGGGGAAGGGAATGGCACTGGATTGGTTATAGAAGTATTTTGTTGTTTGTTTTATTTATTCACCTTCCAGATAATACTTTTAAAAGTTTTTGGAGTTTGAGCCCATTCTCTACCTAGACAACTTGTAACTTTTTTGGTGGTGATTTTATTTCTCGGTTTAGTTTATTGGGTTTTGGGAAAGACAGAATTTACGATTTTATATTCTGCCATTTTAAACTTTGGGACTTGGAAAAAATCCATCCAAAACCCTTTCTACTCTTATCTGCTGCCTCTCCAGATTTATTATGTCTATTTAAATATAGTCATAGTGTCTGATTGTTATCTGAGCTGTCATCCAGCACAACTCTTACTTTATAGATGAAGCAACTTAATTGGCTGTTACTTGCATTAGAAGTGATTTTTATAAATTTTTTTCAAACAAAAAAGAAACCACTTAGTTGCCTTTGCCAGCCTTTTTCATTAAGATGTTTTTGTTCCTTACATGTTCAGGGTGACTAATTGTATTGTTTTTATATGGGTTTCTAGGGCAAGAAAGAATGTATATTAATTGTGTTTTGTTGGTTGGTAAGGTAATGAAATATAAATCTTTGCAGGGCAAAGCAAGCATTACTTCTCATTAAACAGATTGTTCTGGTCAAATTTGGTTGTTACAGAAAGCCCATTCAGTTTTAATAAAAGTACAAAAATAGTTGCATCCAGGTGCGGTGGCACATACCTTTAATCCAGCACTTGGGAGGCAGATGCAGGAAGGTTCTATGAGTTTGAGGCCAGTCTGGTCTATATAGTGAGTTTCAGGGCAGGTGGGTCTATATAGAGGGACCCTGTTGTCAGGTGTTCTGTGTTGCCTGGTTCGGTTGAAGAAAGAGGTTACTTCAGGATGAAATTTTAAGGTCTGTGTGGCAGCAGGAAGGTCCAGTCTCTGATGAACTGAACACCGAACAGCTGTACAAAGACATATTTATTGATTTTACACAAAGTTGTTTTTTGGGTAAAGTATTTCCTTATACCACGGTTCCTAATCAAATCTATATGTCTCTCCAAAGGAAAGCATCATCATGACTTTAGTCCTTTACTATGTACTGTTGCAGTACCCAATAATCCATGAGCCTTAGGTGTGCTAGAGGTGTCTTGTGACCAAAATCATGTGAAGGCTGCAACACCCCTTCAGAAAAACAGTTCTACAAATCATGGAAAACAATCACTGTTTTCCACAAAGATTCTTTACTGTTTTCCACAATGATTCTTCAAGGTCAAAGTACTTCTAGAAAACAACTGTTCACTCTAATGTTTACCCTGGATACAGTGAAAACTATTCATTCTAATGTCTACCCCAGATACAGTGACTCTGCTAAATTCCTACAGCACCATGTCTCAAAAAACAAAGGGAAAAAGCCTACAAAATCAAAAATAGTTTCACATTTCGGTGAAATATACATTTTTATTTGAAAAGAAGAAATATACATTCTTATTTGAAAAATCTTGGGATGAGCAGTATGTAAGTATTTAAGCCAAGTCCGTGCATTGATCTAGTTGGGCATCAGGATATGGCATCATGACACAGTATTCCAGTTTAGGATTGTCTTATTGAACTTCATTCAGTGTGCAGAAGATCTTTTACAGTACACTTTTCTAATTCAGTGGCAGAAGGAAACTGCTGTGTTGTAGTCTTGCCTTGTGAAAATAAAATCCTGTGTTACAGTTTACTGAAGGATATAGTAATTAAAAATATTTGTCCATTGGAAGTGCTTGCTTTGTGTGTTAAAGTCAATCGAGGTGGGGGTGGGTAGTTACTAGTGGAGGAGTCAGTGGTTTCTATACTATTGTATTAGTTACTGATATTTTGATAAAGTACATTACCAAAAGCAACTTGTGGAAGAGTTTATTTTGGCTTATGGTGACAGAGGGATGAGTCCATTATGGCAAGGAGTAGGTATGGTGGTAGAAATAGGAAGCTGAGGTGTTATATTCTCATCCCCAAATAGGAAACAGGAAGTAAGGCCACGCTGTACACTCTCAGAGCCTGCTGATATACTTTCTTTAGCAAGGCTGCACTTCCCAAAACTTTTCCAAACAACACTATCACCTGGGAACTGAGTATTCAAATGCTTGGCCCTCGGGACATTTCGTATTTAAACCATCATCGTCATGGTGCCTGATTCTAATAGCATCTTGTTTTTATTATTGATCAATTTTTAGGTGTCTTTAAAATAATTTCATAAAGGTGGTGATTAAGCTGAGCAGTGGTGGCACATGTCTTTAATCTCAGAACCTTGGAGGCAGAGACAGGTGGATCTCTGAGTTCGAGGCCAGCTGGACTACAGAGCAAGTTCCAAGACAGCCAGTATTGTTACACAGAGAAACCTTGTCTCAAAAAACCCAAAAGTCAAAAATAAACAACAACAACAAAAAACCCAAACAAAAAAGTGATAATTAAGCTTGCAGAGGTGAGAGCCAGACTGCTGTGTTCCACCATTTGGTCACGTGGAACCTTGGCCAAGCCACTTACACTCAGCCACTTCCACACTTCTATATGGAACTCCACATAGAAGATTGTCTGAAGTGTGGGATGGATGTTCACCCAGGAGCACATGAGCATGCTCAGGAAGTGGGTGCTGTTTACACTATCCTGCTGTTAAGGAGCACTGGTTATTTTTCTTCCTGTATTTCTTTAAAAAAGGGTAAGCCTTTGCTAGGAAGCCATTTTGGACACCCCCCCCCCCATTTAAATCTTATAGAACTTGGGTGAATTCATTACCCAATTCAGTGGGCTGCTTTGTCAAGTTTTAAGTCTTTGGGCCTTAGTAGTCTGTGGTGACAATGAGGGAGAATGGAGATGGGAGGAGGGCTGGCTCTGTCATTTGGCTGTCAGCTGATAGAAATGTTGTGAGCTGAGATCTCTGGAAACATTACCTCTTTCCAGCCCAGCATGTGTGGGAGCGCATTTGATTTCAGTGTTTTCTTTCTTATTTGGTGCAGATGCTTCTTACTGTCTTTGTTTCTGTCCTGGGAGTCCAGACTGAAAGTCCTGCTTTGCTGTAACTGGCTCCCTGCTTCTCCCCACCTTAGTACTTTCTTCATAACCCACCTCCCACTGGATCCTCATACACCCCTGTGACAGTGGTTAGACTGCCCACTGATCAGAGGCCTAGAATGAACAGAAAACGGCCCATTTCCATAAACAAAGGGAGTAGTAGGGGAAAACTGAGAATTGAATTATGAGAAGCATTTCAAATAACATAGAATGTAGTACTTAAATTTTTTTGCAAGTTTCTGTATTGAATTCTGCATAGCATTAAATTTCCACAGAATGTGTGGAAGCCCAAGTTTCTGTTTATTTAGTTATCCCACCAACAGCTGATACTAGAGTGGGCTATGCAGTAGTAATAGCCTGTACAATAATTATTTTGTCCAAACAAAATTCTACCTCTAAATGTTTTTATGCTTTTTGGCACAGGTCATGATTATGCTTTATCAAAGATACCCCCTCTTTACCCATTTTTCTCAGTACTAACACTGTTTCTCAGAGTGCCTAGCACACCTGCTTCAAAACACAGTACTTGTCTTTGCTTGCAATAAAGCTCTGAAACATCGCAGACAGAAATATTACAGAAAGTGAGTTCCTAGGGAAAATGATTCTGTTTCCCTTGAAGAATCAGCTTCCTGTGAGAGTGCCATCAGTGAGCCAGGTGTCTTCTTGTAGCTGTAACCCTACAGATTCTGTTCTACATCAGCTGCTGGCTTTGAGTGCATCAGGAAGCCTTGTGGTGTTTATCAGGATTCTGTTATCTACTGAATATGAGAACAATTTATTGATGGAGTCAGGTAAAGTACTATATTGCTATGCATATGTTTTTCTCTTTTCTGTGCTGCTTTATTGAGTAAGGATCTTAGTAGTGTGTGTTAGTCGCCACTGATTCCCATAGTGCTCACTCGTGAAATGCCTGTTCACTAAGTTCATTGAAAGGTTTGTGTAGTGGGTAGCCATTCCAGCTTTGATCTGGAAGTTCCAACCCCCATTGAGACTTCGGCAACTGTCACACCTACAAGGCGGGGGTCTAGGGAGGCGCCTGGAGACCCGAGATCTGGATGGGCGAGTGCTGTCTCTCTTCCGGGACCCTGAACGGTGGAGGTGGACCAAGAAGAGCTCCAGAGAACACCGCTGGATTGCGATACACCTTCCCCAGACCCCGCGACCTACCTATCCCTTAATTTGTAAGTTACACCATTAAATAAATCTCCTTTTAACTACGTGGAGTGGCCTTAATAATTTCACCAATAGGTTTGAATATCTTTTGTGACTTATGACAGATCTTTGAAAACTTGGAGTTTCAGATGAGTCAAGTTATGTGGGTTGTTTATAAAAAGTCAATATTGTGCTTTAAGGTTCAGTTTAATAAGCATTTGTTCTGTGTGGCTTAAATGTGTTCTGCGTATTTCAACTCTCTTAAGTGATTTGTAATATTTATGTCTGTTTTCCCTATGTGGGTTAAGTACAAGTAAGGTATTTATAATCAATGAATTACTTTTGGGTAGAGTTCTACACAGATTTTGTTGTAATAAAGATGCCCAAGTACTGTCTTTAAAAAATGTGGACTGTCACATAAAAAAGTTTACATTCTATAAGTCTGTCATAAGGAGGCTTAGAAAAGCACTCTTGACCAGTTACAGCACCTCAGTCTTTCTTTCTGGTTTAGGCTTACAAACAGTGTTCTATGCATTGCTTTCTCTGATGTGTCAACCACTTCCACCCTCAGAGGTCTGACCTAGAATTGGTTTCCTATGAGACAGTATGCTAAAGAGGGTGGTGTGGGCTTAGAGATATCAACGGGTAATTTTTTTCTACTTCTACTTTACAGTTACTTTATTTCTAACGTCGTTTTTATTGTAAAATTGATTTTCTGCACTCACCGAGTCTTACTCCGATTTTGGCTGATGCCTCTGATGGATGGAATTTAGCTTCATTGCCTTCTAAATGGTGGTAGGTAGTATTAGGACACCGTGTTCTTACTGGATGCTGTGAGAAAGAAAGTACCTGATTGCTTAAGCAGCTTAAGGGAGGAAGTGTTCATCTTGGCTCACAGTTGGAGAGGAAACAGTCTTTCTGTGGTGGCAGGAGGGTGAGGTAGAGTCACCTTCACTCACAGTCAGGAGCAGAGATGGACAAATGCTGGCTCAGCTACTTTCTCGTCCGCAGTTCAGTCACAGACCCCAATCCATGGGATGTTGCCACCCACTTCAAGGTCAATCTTTCCTCCTCAGTTAACCCTTTCTGAAAACACCCTCACAGACACATCTGGAGGTGTGCTCCCATGCCGATTCTAAATCCAGTCAAGGTGACAAAAAGATTACGCTTCAGAGATCATGTCCTACCTGTCTCTTATGCAAGTAACCTTTCCTGTTAGGAAGCAAAATGGCTGGAAGCAGATACAGGATCCAGCATTTTGAAGGGCTCTTAACTCATTCTTAGGTGCTCAGTTGTAAAGATGAAAATGGTTTTATTCTTTGTGGCTGGAGAGATGGGTCATCATTTAAGAGCATTTGTTGCACTTCTAAAGGGTCCAAGTTTGATTCCTAGCACCTACATGAAGCTCATAACCACCTGAAACTCCAACTGCAGGAGATCTGACACCCTCTTCCAGCCCTTGTACATGGATGTATGAATGTGACATACACTCATACTGACACATACACATAAATACAAATAAGTCTTTACAAAAGAACATGGTTTTATTGTATGTTAATTTTTTTCTTTTCTTTCTTTGTTTTGTTTTTTTTTGAGACAGGGTTTCTCTGTGTAGCCCTGGATGTTCTGGAAGTCACTCTATAGACCAGGCTGGCCTTGAACTCAGATACCTGGCAGCCCCTGCCTTCTGAGTGCTGGGATTAAACGTGTGTGCCACTACACCCTGCTCAAGAGGTTTGAAAATTTTTTTATATGTATAAGTGTTTTGCCTGCATGCATGCATATGCATTATGTGTATGCCTGGTGCTCACAGTGGCCAGAATAGGGCATCAGCTCTTTTGTAAATGCCATGTGGATACTGGGAAACAAACCCGAGTTCTCTGTAAGAGCCGTGAGTGCTCTTACCACTGAGTCATCTCTCTAGCTTCTGTGGTTTTAGTCTTTAGATTTATTGACTTCCTTCTGCCTTGGCCATGTACATAGGTACATTCCCAGTGGGCCAGATTATATGAAGGACATGTTCTGCCATTGAAAGATAACTTAAGGTTTCTTTGAAAAGAAGGTAAATCAGAACACAAGAGCTTGAAAGCAGAGTTACCATAGAAAAGACTCTAAAACCAATGGAAGATAACCTTGGAAACGTAAGGAATGCTGCAGGAAGCTGAAGGAGAACTGACCTGTGCCAGACACGACTTAACACTCTTTGTGCCCCCTTCCTCTCTGCCCTCTTGTTTAAGTGTGGAGAGCTGTAGTGTTTCTCCAGCCAGGCTTGGTGGTCAAGAGGTGACTGGTTTGTCCAGTTGGCAAGGCATGCACATAATATACTTCCTTATGAGCCAACCTACAGTCTTCCTGAGGACCTAGCAACAGGTACTGTCAGAGTTCTTGATCATGCCTAGCTAATGAGAGATGACCATGCTATGTCACTGATTGGGACGCAGCCTGAGTGCTGGGAGGAGGGTATATAAGGCCGTCCCTGTTATTGAATAAATGAGTCTGCTATTTGCCCTCACCTGAAAAAAAAAAAAAAAAAAAAAAAAAAAAAAAAAAAAAAAAAAAAAAATGTGACTATTGAGTATGTTGAGAAAAGTAATTCATTCCATAATAGTGGTTAGAATTTATAATTAGTGCAGGTATTGTGCAAAAAATATCAAGAATTAAAAAAATATTATGCTATGATCAATTATACTACAGTAGAATTGCTGGTTACTCCCATAATAGTAATGCCTCTATTGTACAAACAGTCCCATATTTCCTGGTAGGCTGATCTTGTAGAGTATACACTCAAAGATAATAAAATTAGTCTGTCCAAGTGACATTGGTACTTGCTATCTCTGTGTCAGCATTCTATTTAATTAGCCAAGAAAAGGAAATAAACTATGTCTTCACTGGTTTGTTTGTGAGAATGACTGGAATTGGAATTACTAGTTTTCTTTTGATAAGGACTGGAGGATTTCCAGAAGTATTTTGTTCTGTGAGTCAGATTTGTTACTCTTGATTTCCCATTGTTTTTAACCTTATTTTATTTTTACTGTTTTGGGCACTATTTAATAGTAAGAAAATCTCAGTTTGTTTTTTTTTTTTAAACTTTTTCCTTTGTGGTTGAGTCTTTGAAAACAAGTGAGTTGCATTATTTGTCAGAACTTGCACCAGACAAGAGCATAGACACAGCAAGTTCTTCCTTATGGTTTTCTGTATGCTCAACAAATCTGAAAGGGTTCTCAGCAAAGAGGGTGGCAGTCACCTCTGAAGTCAAGACTCCAGCAGAAGTTTTGAGTTTTGTAAGAATTTCATAGTGGGCATTTGCAATTTTTTTAAAATTAAGAAGAAAGTAAAGATTGTAAAATGTAAGAAAAAATTTTGGAGGTAGATGCTAGCCTTTGGTGTCTTAGTTATCACCTTTGGTGGGCTGGTGCTCTGTAGTTTTCTTGGCTGTTTCTTAGGTGGCAGGATGCCTCTCCACTTTGTGTGTGACCCACAAAGGGTGTGGATCAACAGTAGCCCTTCATTACATTAGGAGACAAAAGCCTTTCTGGAAGCCGTGCAGCACAGCCGACTTCCCCCAGATTAGTTGGTCAGAATTTTGACAGGGCCAGTCTGGCTGGGAGGAATGCTGTGGAGGCAGGAGTTAGCCTTTCCAGCTGCTGCTGCTGGAGATGAAGGACCTTGAATCAGGTGCCGGGTTTGTTGACCAGTGGTACCTGCATAATCCACCTGATGGATGGCTAACCAGAGTATGATTTCTGTATTTTCTTTTCCTATGAATACACTTTACAGGAAATGCAGTGTTCTCCATTCCAAGGGAGATGGTACACAGTGTTACCCACAACTGCAAACTTTGTATCAGTCCACAGTGCATAGTTTCTCCATCAGATTTGGCTAGAGCTTGTGCTTTCAGAACATCAGCAAAGTAGAGTGTCTGAAACAGTGGTAACTCTGACAAATCCCCCTGCTTAGAGACAAGAACTGGAGTCTCACAGGGTCGCTGGTCTACAGACATGCCCTGGTGTGCAGGGTGTGAGTCCTGAGACTTCCTGTTGTGGTGTGTGCTCTTTACTCAGCTGGGCTGCTGCTCTATTTATTCTTGGGAGACTCCACCTCAGCTGCATTTGGTTACAAGGTCTGCATTACCATAGCGTTATTATAAATCTTTAAGGCAGGTAGAGGGGTTTTTCCATATGTGTTAACTACCTTTTGGACTTCTTCATACATATTTTGGAAGAAATTCAACTCTCTCTACCTGATTTGATAGGAATTGTTTTGTACTCATTGGCATATTGTGATATATCTATATCTATCTATCTTATCTATCTATCTGTCTGTCTGTCTGTCTAGATATCTTTATATCCAAATGTATTTCATTTTCTTTGAAGAATTATTATTATAAGTATTTTTGCATTTTGCTTCAACTTTACTTGTTATTAGTGTATACTAGTAGTGTACTGATGGAACTTGTTTCTGTTTGTTAGTCTCACTTTTTTGGGGGAAGGAGGAATTCTTTGGGGTTTATCACACAGTGGACTATGCCATGTGCAATAGAGTGTTTTGTTTCTTCCTTTCTGCCCTGCCTGCTTTACTTCACCTTCTCCTTTTATTTTGGGACTAGGATTTCCTGAACTATGATGAAATGAATGGTGAGATTTTATATCTTTGCCTTGTTCTTCATTTTAGCAGAAGAGAAATGGGTCTATTAACTATTGGGTATGAGTCTAGTTAGACAAAGTTTTAGTAGATGTTATTTACACAGTTGAAATAAATGTCTTTTCCCAGTTTTCTAAGTTAATTTTTCAAAAGTAAGTCATGAATGGGTGTTGAATGTTTTGTGGATGTTTAAGCTGTGGGAGGAAACTGAGTTGGAAAGAGAGCAGCGGATGGATAGGAGCATGGTAGAATCTGACCGTTGTCTAAGCCATGGAATGCTCATGGCACCAGAGACATTGCCTGGCTCGGAACCAACTACATTTATCTCTTTATAAAGAAAAAAATTTATAGATATGATTACATGAAAATATCCTTTTTGTTCTTTGGTTTTTACAAAAATGTTCTTTCAATAGAAACTTTTAAAAAAAAGTACATCTTTAAAAATTTTTTTCAGAGGATCTTCATATTGGTTCTATAAAACACATCCATATTTTACTATCCAAGAAAAATACTTCCCTGTGGCTAGAAGTTCCATCATTTTAAAAAAATGTTTGTTTTTTTTATAATTTGAAAATTTTGTTCATGAATGCAATGTGTTTTGATTAAGTTCACTCCCATCCCTCCTCTCCGATCCCTCTCCCATCTTCTCCCATTATTCCCTACCAACTTCATGCTTCTTCCCTTCCCTTCCCTTCCCTCCCCTCCCCTCCCCTCCCCTCCCCTCCCCTCCCCTCCCCCTTCCCTCCTCTCCCCTCCCCTCCCTGTTTCTTTCCCATTCTTGTCAACTGTTCTTTTCTTTTTTGTTTCATTAATTTTTTTAAAAAATGTGTCTGAGTGTTTTGCCTGAATGTATGCCTGTGTACCACATGTGTGCCTGTTGTTTACTGAAGTCAGAAGAGGGCTTAGGATCCCCTGAGACTGGAGTTACAGACCGTGTGAGCCACCATGTAGATTCTGGGACTCTAATGTAGGTTCTCTGGAACATCAGCCTATGATCTTAATTGCTGCCCTGTATATATTTATAAGTATATTTACACATATACATTTAATGTGTATATGTGCATGTGTGTTTGTGTGTGTCTGCATATGTACATATATGTGTGCCCGTGTATGGAAGTTGGAGGACAACCTCTGGTTGTCATTAGGAATGCCATCCTCCCACTTTGAGGCAATCAATGTCTTTCTTTTGCCTGAATTTCACCAGTTCATTCAGAATTGCTGGCCAGCTAGCATAGGTACCCTCTTTTCTCTGCCTCCCAGTGCTGAGGTTACAAATGCATTCTACCATGCCTAGCACTTTTACATGGAGGCTGCAGGTAGAACTCAGTTCTTTAAGCTTGCATACCAAGTACTAATGCACCATCTCCCAACTCTGAATTGCTATATTCTTAGCTCCATTCTCTTCATGTTTTACTACTTTCTGCCTTTTCATGAAAAGCAGAGGTCATTTGTAACACTCTAAATATAGAATTTATTTTCCTTAAGTAAAACCCCCAAACTATAATCCACTGACTAAATGTGAAAAGCCTGGTTGATTTAGACATTATAAGAGAAAGAAAAACAAAAATAAGCCCCTTGTACTTTAGAGTAATGAAAATCAGCGTCACTGTAGCTAACCTTAGGTAGGAGATAGACTCGGTGTGCCTTAGTTCAGCTTGAAGCACCAACAGCCCGCCCTACCCCATTTTTCAGTTTCTAGTTTGGGGGACCTTTCTGCAAGTCACAACATCTCTTTCTGTTCCTGTTTCCTCATCAGCACAATGGGGATTAAAAATGCTTGCCTGGTGGTAAGTTGTAGAGCTCAGATGACATAATGTATTTGAATATGCTTTGCAAATGGTAAAATGGTATGCAAATGTGGTTATTTAGTTCTAATTTATTACTTAGTCAAAGTTGAAATATATAGGTAATCAAGTTAAGCGTTTTAATTGCATTGTGACTTCTAGGCCAGTTCCTTTGACTCAGTGCAGAGAAGAGGTGGGCCTAAGTTTTGCTTTTCCCTTCCACTTGAAGCCCATTGTTCTGTCAACGTTACTCAACAAAGCAAACACTCCTGTTTGGAAGTTCTGCACACCCATTGTGCTTCTGTTGCACAGTTCAAGTTTCTTGATGACTTTTACCCAGGGAGGACAATAGTCCTCCCCACCCCAGGTTTTGCTGTTTTTTCTGACTTCTTTCAGGCATCTCCTGTTGCTTGTGGCTTAGTCCTGCTTTTGTCTGCCACAGGGTGGGGGCGGGGGTGGGGGAGTCTGGGAGAAAACAGACCTTCCTCTTCTCTGACTTGCCCTTCCTGCAGCTTCCTTCCCTCTTGGAATCACCCTTTTTATTTGCCTAATAGACTAGAAATCTTTCGCTTCTTCCTCTTCTCATAGAGCATATCTAGTTAGTTAACTATCTTCTTTTATCTTTTGCAAATATCTTTCCCATTTGAGTCTCAGTTTCTCCATAATTAACAGCACATTCCATCACTTAGTTTCTTATCTCTTAACTATTAAAACAGCCCTTTTCAAGGCAGAATTAGAACCCTTGCTTGCTAGGTCCCTCCCACACTGGCTTTGGGAGAGTCAGACTACACAGAACGTATGTCCAGAGATCTGCACAAACCTCTAGATACAGAGCTCAGGCCTGGAGAAGAAGATTCACCTGCCAGGCCCAGACTCATGGCCAGATGCTTCAGCATCTAGGAAGACCTGATTACTATACCATGAATTCTGTTCATGTAAACATGGGTACCCTTTACATTTTGGTGGGATTCCTGTTAAACTATTTTTAAAAAAGTCTCCTTTTACTTTTGTTCTAAGTATCCACATGCATAAACTTTTGTTACATTCCTTAAATGGAAACAGGATTTTTTTTGTGTGTGTTCCTTTAGTAAGTTTAATTTCTTTGTAATGGATACTTGATATCTTAGGGATGAAATGCTCCCATCTTTGTTCTTTGTTTCTGTTAGAACAAGAAGATGCTGTGGAAGAGATAGCAAATTGTCCATCAGAGCTTGTCCTTAGCATCTGCTGAGATTGTTTCTCTAGTTTTTTTTTTATGATTTCTAGTGCATCCATGGCCATATTATGTCCCTTCCCTCTGTGTGTGTGTGTGTGTGTGTGTGTGTGTGTGTGTGTGTGTGTTTCTTTCTTTTAAAACAGACAAACAAACCATGGTATCAATTCTTCAGCTCATGTTATCCTGTAACTCACTATGTAACCCAGGTTACCCAAGAACTGGTGGTAGTTCTCCTGCCTCAGCCTACTGAGTACTGTAATTTCAGGCATGAGTTACTGTGCCCAGCTGTAACAGTCAATTTAAAAACACTTGCTAGTCAGGGTGGCCCACACCTTTAATCCTGGCACTGGGGAGGCAGAGGCAGGACCTTTGTGAGTTCGAGGCCAGCCTGGGCTACAAAGAGAGTTCCAGGACAGCTGGGGCTGTTACATAGAGAAACCCTGTCTCGTAAAACAAAAACCAAACCAACCAACTAAACAAAACTACCTTCATTACTACAAAAATAAACTACAGGTTATCATCCTGTCTCCTGTTCTCTACCTCTCCCAGCTCTACACAGACACCCGTTTATTTTCTGTACTGTGTTTGTTACTCTTGGACACTTGGTTGGAATAAAGTTGTATGGTTTCTGTGCTTTTCTGACTGACATCTTCACAGAACACAGCACTTCCAGGTCCATCTGTGGTGCTGCGTCTCTCAGCACCTCATTTTTCATCTTTATCATATTCTGTTGTAGATCCTGGGTTGCATCTACCCATGATAGATATTTATATTTTCTCCTTCTGGCTCTCGGGTTATTGGGCCTTTGTGGATGTTGATGTACAAAGTTCTGTGTGAGCATGGTTTCGTATATCTAGGGTAGACGTGCAGAGGAGGACTTGCTGGATTGTGAGTTAATTGTATTTAGTAGAGGAACCAGCAGGCCATTGTGCAACACAACTAAAGCTTTTTTGCAGTTGATCTGCAGCATGACAGTTCCCTAGGTTCTAGTGTTTTCTTGTCTTTGCAAACACATCTTTAAAACAGTTTTAAAAAACATAGTCATTCCAGTAAATTTAAAACAATTTCATTGTGTTTTTTATTTGCCTCCCTGATGGGAGCATCTTTTTATATGCTTGCTGGCTATTTGTATATCTTTGGACAGTGTCTATTTAGATCTCTTGGCCATTTTTATATCAGATTATTTGCGATTTATACTGAAATCTAATATTTTACATTGTCTATTTTTCTAATGTAAAATTGGGACTATAATTCATTATATTTGACTTTATTGTTAGAAAAATGTACTGAGGTAAGTAATCACAGTAAATAAAAACATTTTTGTACAGCTGCTTTTAATTGTGAGCATGTGTGTGGGTTTATGCACTTACATGGGGTGCTCATGGCAGGCAGAGGAGGGTATTGTATCCTCTGAGTTGGAATTATAGGTGTTTTGAGTTGCTTGTTATAGGTGCTATGAAGCACACTCCAGGCCTCTGTAAGAGGAACAAGCTCTCTTAACTGCTGAGCCATAGAGTAGAATGTGGATCATCCAAAAGCTGTAGCATTGAAATTCAAAGGCTGCATTTGGAGTTAGGTTTCTTAGCATTCACTTAGAAAGGCATTCCATAGGATACCTTCTGCTTTGGTCATCTTTTTTTTTTTTTTTTTTTTTTTTTTTTTTAAAGATCCTAGTCAAGATAATTCTTCCTACCTTTTTATTGTAAGAAGCTTTGAGGTATTGTGAGAAATGCATAAAGTCTTCTAAACAGCCATTCTTTTCCAAGTAGTGTGGTTTATTTATTTATTTATTTATTTATTTATTTATTTATTTATTTGACAGTTTCTCACTCTGTAGCCAAGGCTAGCCTGAAACTTACTCTGTTGCTCAGATTGGTCTCAAACTCATCCTCCTGAGTGAGTTTATAGGTTTGTTTATAGGTTTGTATATAGCTTTGAGCCACCTAGTGTGGAATTATAAGGCAATATTTTACCTTTTTAAAAAATGGTTACTTCCTTTTGTCTCAGATTGATAAAATATGCTTATGCTTTTAGCCATCATGATATGCCAATTTTAGTGGTGAATTTTAGTTCCTAACCAGTCAACAGCACTTCACTATAATTGTTGAGTTTGTTTCTTTCTAGAAGTCACTAAAAAATATCTAATGTAAGTTTGGCATTAGTATTGAGAAATCAGAGTGGCCTTAACTACTTTGCTCTTTGTGTGTGTGTGTCCACATATGTGTATGTTTGTACATGTGGAGGTGAGAGGACGAACTCCAGTGCCACTCCGTAGCTATTTGTAGATGTAACCAACCGTCTTATTAAATAAGAAACACAGAAACAATGTAAAAGAGAAAGCCAAGAGGTCAGAGCTCAGAGCTAAAATCTCACCCTTCCTCCTCTGTGTCCCAGCTTCTCGAAAAGAGAGCTATTTCCTTGTGTGTCCATAGGTTCAAAGTCATTCTGCCTACTCATTGGTTGTAAACCCAAACACGTGACTGCTTCGTCACTATCTGTATGTACAACCCTCTAGGTCTTAAAGGCGTATGTCTCCAATGCTGGCTGTATCCCTGAACACACAGAGATCTATGGGATTAAAGGCATGTGCCACCACCGCCATGCTCTTTCTATGGCTCTAATAGCTCTGACCCCCGGGCAACTTTATTTATTAACATACAATCAAAATCACATTTCAGTACAATTAGAATACTACCACAGCTGTTTCCACCTTGGGCTTTTTTTGTTTGTTTGTTTTTTTGTTTTTTGAGATTAGGGTTTCACTGTGTAGCCCTGCTGTTGGAATTCACTCTGTAGGCCAGGCTGGCCTTGAACTCACAAAGATCCACTTTCTCTTGCCTCCCAAGTGATGGGATTAAAGGCAAGCACCACCACTACTTGCTTTGTTTACTTTTTAAAAATTGAATTTAACAAAATGAAACAAACAAACAAGCAAACCAACCAACCAGACTCTGTGCAGCTTGTCATTCTGCCTTGTTTTTGAGACAGGGTCTCTGGCTCAGGACTTGCCAAGGACCTTGGAAATGGTTGGCTGTTGAGCTCAGGGTATATCTGCCTGTCTCATCTTGCTTGTGTTGGGATTAAGGTGTGTGCCACAGTGCCTGGTTTTATTCCATGGATTCTGGGGATGGGATTTAGGGCTGTATAGTTGGATGGCAAGTATTTTGCTGACTGGGCTGTCTCCCAGTCCTGTTTTTCATACTCAATCTCATTCTGTTTATTAGATCTTCAATAGTATTCCTCTTCACATTTCATCTGAATCTTATCTTGCCATTTCCTCCCCACCCCCACCTCCTCAAATAACCAAATTGGTTATTGTTTTGATCCAGTAGACTTGCTAGGTCAAATTCAGAAGTGATTCTTATATTAAACTTCCCTGCATTTCATTCAGTGTTGTTTCTGATTTTGGAAATGTACCCTTCTTAGCAGATGACTTGAGTTACCAACTCATGATAAACAACTGGGGACTGTATACAATCTGACAGAAACCAGATGTTTTTGGCAATTTGCAAGGGAGTGATGGTCTCTGGATTGTTTAAGTCTTTCGCTAAATAGAAGTCCTTTTGTTATATCACTTTTAGGCTATATGAAGAAAGCTATTTTATGTGGAATATACAAATTTAAAGATCAAGTTGTAATTTGAACTTTTATGTATTAAGCCATGGGCTTTGAAGGTTTACTGTGACAGGAAAACAGCTTACTAGACAGTTAAGGGAGAGTGGGTGATGGTGGCTTAGGTGTTCTGGCCCTTGGTTTATGAAGCAGGCATGACACACAGAAATCGATACCCTGTTGGCATTCTTTAGATGCAGTGACTTCTGAGTCATTGTGTGTGTGGCTCAACCTAAGCTCTTAGGACCGAGAAAGACTGTTAGCAATGCTTATCTCTGTAGTGATACACCACTGTCTTGATTTTCATTTTAATTATGACCAGAATGCTTACTTATATAATGAATTTTCAGTAATTACTGGCAGAGTTTTGCCAGTTATTACTTATTACTTAAATGGAAAGTTATTTTTCCTTCATTCAGTAAACAGAGTTCGTGCTGACTCTTAACTTCCCCCATCTTACTTCTGTGAAACACTCAGTAGGACTATTTTGAAAGAACAAATTCATTATGAGGGCAACCTGCAAGAGAAGGTGCTTGCCCCCGGTGTAGCATGAATCTTAAAGGGTCTTATTAATAAAAACAAACCCAGGGCTAGGTATTGGGGTGAATGCTGGAAGATCAGAAAAGCAGAACAAGCCACAGCTTCCTCACCTTGCCAATTTCTCCAATGATCCTGTTTCCTCAGACTGCAAGCCTCTGTGTCTTCATCCAGAATGGATCTCAGCTGAACTGCTTCTCAAAAGCCTAAAAGCTTAACCAGCTTTACCTTTCTGCTTTCTGCCATCACTTCCTGGGATTAAAGGTGTGAGTCACCATGCCTGGCTATTTCCAGTGTGGCCTTGAACTTATAGAGATCCAGAGGGATTTCTGCCTCTGGAATGCTAGAATTAAATGCGTGTGTGCCACTATTTTCTGGCTGCTATATCTAGTGGGTGTTCTGTTCTCTGACCCCAGATAAGTTTATTAGGGTGCACAATATTTTGGGGAACACAATATCACTACATCCCGGGACCTCCTGCGTCTTGCTTCACACAGGGACTCTCCACATTGATCAGCACTCTGGAGCTGAGAGCCCCTTCCTGCTCAGAATTAGAAAGGAAGTCTGGGTTCTCCTAGCCCTCTAGGTCTCCTGTCCTTTTCTGTCTTCTTTCCCAACCTTTCTCCTTGTCCTCCTACTGTCCTGAGCCTAGTTCTCTAAGTGAGACTCCTTTCTAATGAGTCATTTTCAATGCTTTTTAAACAGGCTTAGAAAGCATGGGTACTCAATACCATTGTATCGGCCACAAAAAGAGTAGTAGGTGAACTGTAGAGGAAAAGTTAGCTCATGACCAGCATTTTTATTTATCTTTTATTGGTCTTAAGAAGTCATTGTTTTCAAGATATACCTTAAGGAACATTTAAATCCTCTTATAACACATAGTTTATTCTCAGTTTTTAGTAGGCTCTCCATGATTTGTATTATGTAAATAAACTCCCGAGTCTGAGTAAGCTTAATGCACATTTAAACTGTTTGGACTTGACTTGTCTTCCAGAGTTCTGTGGTAAAGAAACTCAAAAAATTCTTTTGGGTCCAAAACAATCCAACTTTTCCCTTTTTGTGTTATGCTCTGTGAACTTTTCTTTTGCATCAGCCTGGTTGCCCTGCACATTTAAGTCTATGAATATATGCCTCTTACTAGGTCTTGCCGTTCCTCTTGTGTCTCTCACATGGAGCAGTTGTAGAAGAAAAATGCTTCTGAAAATGGTGCTGAATTAAACCATGCAGAAGCCTGCAGGAAGCAGGAAGACTGGCATGTCTGGGCTTCAGGCTGATAACTTGAATTGGTTACTGAGTCTCTTGTTACTCCCTTCCATGCCCACCCATGACGAGAGCAGACCGAAGCTGACCCACTCAAAATCTTAGAAATACTGGAAATGGAGGAACAGCTAGGTTTGAAGCCTAGAAACACCATATAACGTTCTCAAGGCCAAGTCACAGCACTTGGCCTTGTCCTTAGATACACTCTGCATTATTTTTGGTCAAGAGGTAAGAACCACTAATGAGACATGCTGATTTCCTTAAGTTCACAGTCTGTGTAGTCAGTTTGTTGGGACTCCTTGCCATCCCTTAACTAATGACTATCTGAAAGTCACTTCTCCTTTCAAAGCTTGAGGTTCTTTCTCCGACATTGGGAATACAATTGAACTCTCCATACAGGGCGGGATTACATGCAAAGTGTATGTGGCATGCCTGGCTTCCTGCCGACACAATATGTATTCAGTAATGTTAATGATGATCATTATTACCAATTGGGGCTTAATTACCATAGACTTAAGAGCAATTTCTAGTGTGTGTAAAGAAATAGTTTAGAGACTAAGTGTATTTGGATTATAGCAAATATTTGTTGTTCTTTTCTCATGCTCAGAGTGGGTGGTTTGTTGGTGCCCATCATTTTATTGGTTCAGTGACTACAGCTCTTAGCAGGGAATATGTATCAGGTCTTTGTTCCCGTGCTGGATCACAGAAGGGAGATAGTTCATGTTCTCACCTCAAGGTGAAAGGAAGTGAATGATTTTAAGTATTATTAAGAAGGAATCAAAGAAGATGAAACAGGTTTATCAGTTCAAGAGAGAAGAAAGCAATACATACTTTTCTAGGTCAGGCAGGGCCAGTGAGTGACTCAATGGTCTGGTGCCAAGCAGTCTCCAGACGACTCCTGTAAGCTCTCCTCTGACCTCTACGTGACCTGTATGCACTCATGTGCATACACACTTAATAAATGTAATAGAAGTCATAACCTGAGTTTGATCCCTGGGACTTACGTGGTAGCAGGAAAGAACCGGAGACCTCCACAAGTTTTTCTCTTCTCTTCACATGTACACAGTGGCACAAGTCCCTCATTGCCAACAAACAAGCAAATAAACAAACAAATGTACCATTTTAAAAAAATGTTGTATCAGGGGCTGGAGAGATGGCTTAGCAGTTAAGAGCATGTACTGCTCTTGAAGTGGACCCAAGTTTGGGTTCCCAGCACCATGTCAGGAAAGCTCACAGCCTCCTCCTATAACTTCAGCTCCAGAAGGACGGATGCCTCTTTTGGACTCTGTGGGCACTTGTATTCATGTGAATATACCCCTGTACAGATGAACACATGTGCACACAAAAATAAAAATAAATCTTAAAATTTCAAATAGTATGGTGTGAAATAAATTAAGTGTTCTTTTGTCTCTAGAGGTTACATTTTAAAAAAAATCATCATTCATGAAAGGATTTAAAAATCAGAGAAAATGAGACGGTAGATCTGGGGCTCGTGAGATGGCTTCGAGGGTAAAGGTGCTTGCTGCCAGGCTTGTTGACCCGAGTTTGACTCCTGGGACCCACATGGTAGGGAAGAACTGACACCTACAAGTTGTTCTCTGACTGACGCATCTGTGCCCAGACACACCCACCCACCCACATAGCTCAGTGAATAAAAACAAACCAACAGCCTGCAGCTGAGTAGTATGTTGGAGGACAAACACATGCCCTCCCCCGGGGTAACACCGTACTTGTGTCTGGAAGTTTTTGTAAACCTTTAGTTTCTCCTCTTTTCTTCTTTGCTTTTTAAACCACAAATGGGATTTACTCTTCAATACTTTGTTCTACCTCACTTCATATACAGATCAATACAAGTGATTCCTTGGGGATTGATCTTGCTCCGTAAACATGATGTCCCAGCTCTGCTCTGCTGTTGGTCAGCTTCTCATTGCTGGGTAAAATCCTGGAGGGAATCAGCTTCAAGGAGAAAGGGTTATTTTGATCGAGGTTTGAGTTCATAGTTACTTTTCCTTATTGCATTTGTTCCTGTGGGGCGGAGCATCGAAACGTGTTTGTGATCAGTGGAAATAGTAAAGGTAGGTAGAGGGGAGACAGGAAGGGAGAGAGGGCGAGATGGCGAGGGGGTGAGAGAAGACCAAAACGTTCTGCACATGTGACGGTGATAGGTAGCACCTTCAGACAGAAAGGATTTAATTTCACAATGAAGCAATCTAAGGCACAGACTATCTTTGAGGAAAGGAATGGTGACAGGAGACTCCATGGACCAGCTAGCACAGAGATAGAGAGACTGTACCTGAAAGCAGGACCAGTTACAGCTCTCATGCCTTGACCCTGGGTGGCCCATTTCTTCCCTCTGTGACCCCATGTCTTCCATCTGTGACCCATCCTTAAGGTTCCACAACCTGCCCAAATAGTACTAGTTGGTGTGGATCAAGTGTTCAGCCTTCTACAGGCTTTCCATCCAAACCATAACATCCCGTGGTTTTACATTCTCTTAATAATTCTACCACTACCATAGAGCTGAGTACCAATGTCCATGCTTGAACACACGGCCCTTTGGGGAATATTTAAGATCCAAACCACGAGTCACTTATTTATTTAAGCCATCTTTCTCTAAAGGATATATATGCTTTCTAGTTCTTCTTACCTTGTTAATCGTCAACGAGAATTTTAATATATATGTATGTATATGTGTGTGCTTGCATTCATATATGTGTTATGTGTTAGATGTGTGATCCGAATATCCCAAAGAACATTTCAGTTTTTGATTGCTGTTCCTACCTTGCCTTCCTGAGTGCTTCATCAATGTGGATGGCAGTGGGGGAGCAACGGGCACAAGTTTTCCTTATTGCTTTGCTTGTATTAAATAGCATCATTTAAAAAGCGTTGTCCAACTTGACAGGAAAACATAAGCACTTATTTCACTTTATAAAAAAGTTCAATAAGATCCATGTGTATCAGTGTAAGTGTATAACATCAGAAATCAAAATGCAAAACCATGTGCCTATTGGAAGGGAACAGGTATGTTTTCTCACAGTCATGGAAGAGGGGAAATGTTCTAATTGTGAGTCACAATTCTAAGGCAAAATTGGGGAAAAAAAAAGAAAAAGAGAAAAAAATGACCACTTTGATGCTTTAGATGCAGGAAAATGTCATGAAAATTGACCCCTCCAAAAAGAATAGAGAAAAATGTTGTGACTCCTGTCCTAGATATATCATTGATTTCTCCATAAGCATTAAGTAGCCCAGTAGAACAAATGAAAGGCAGATACACAAAAACAGAAGTTCAAAACTAAACACGGAAAGTTTTCCAAGTCATGATAAGAGGAATTTATATGGACCTCTCACTGGGATCCCATTTTCCACCAGATTGTCGAGAGTCCAAAGGGGTGGGTGACAACCCATATAGTGGGTAAGATTAGTGAATAGCACTCACAGGTCCTGTTCCTTGGGGTGTACAGTGATATACCCTGTTCACTAAGTAACAGTGTGCAAGGACATTTCAAGAATTAGTTTTTGACTCAACAGTCCCACTGTTTATGCTTGATACCAAAGGAAACCTTGGAAAAATTCCCCCCGCCCCACGTACACGTTCATTGGAGCACTGCTTATAATACTGAAAGACTTTAAATAATGCAGTCTTAAAGTAGAAGTTCCATTCAGCCTCCCTGACACTTACAGGTTCCCAAACCAGATCTACCTGCTAGCTCTGGCCGGCAGTATTGTAACTGCCCACTCGAGTCTGATACTACCCTCTTTCCCCTGCTCCCTAGTATTCCCATGCTGCTTGGGTAAGCACTTATGTGTTTTTGATTTGATTAAATGTGATATTTATCTTTTCTTTTTTGTGTTCATTGTTTCTTTTTCTAGAAAATGCGTCAGATGCAGATTTGTGGCTTCTGAACAGTTGTACTGTGAAAAACCCAGCTGAAGACCACTTTAGAAACTCAATCAAGTAAGTACGAGGTCCCCATTCTTCTCATTTTAGATAATCAAGGGAAGAAGTAATATCAGCCAGTCTTAGCCCAGAAGCCTTTACTTTTAAAAAGCGTGTATTTATTTTTATATGTGTGTCACAGTGTGCACATGGAGGCCAGAGGACAAGTTGCTGGAGTCAGTTCCCTCCTTCTTTGTGAGAGTCCTAGGGGTTGACTTCTGCTTGTCAGTTTCGGTGGCAAGTGCCTTAACTCACCCAGCCCTCTCACTATCTCCAAATTTAAAAGATTTCTTATGTCACTCTGACTTCTCTTCAGCACATATAAATCTTTTACTGCATGATTCCTAATATTATTAAATACTTAGTATGTATTAAAAAGTATGCGTTGGACTTTAAACAGTTTTTAAAATGAAACTCTTTATTCTAATGAATTCACAAATAAACACATCCCAGGTAGATGAAGGAGCCACTGAAGCACTCTCTGTCCAGTTGGACTTTTAAGCTGCTATTGTTTTGAATTTCTCTGATGAACAGTGTTTTACTAAGGAGTTCCATCATGCAATTTGAGCATTTGTGAAGTGAATGTGTCTGCTCTGTGTGTCCTTCTCAGAGCATGCAGGCATTCCTAGTGAAAGTGATTGCCACAGCCCCTTTTCCTCCCCACTGGCCCTGTTCTAGGTGTGCAATGTGTGCCATGGAGCTCCGGTAGGCTTCTGGGACACAAGTCCCTGCTGTTTGGTTTGTTTCCTCAGTGTGGAAGATTCTTTCTTCGCATCCGCTTTGAATCTTATTCTGCCCGCTTCCTTAGCAACCTCATTCTATCATTTTCCCTCTGAACCATAAGTGAGAACAATTCCCCTCATTTAAAGGGGTAACTGGAACAAAGGTGAGCGATAGGGGGTGTGTTTTTCCTGTGCTTGATACAAGTCTCATTTATGATTCAGCAGTTGGGGGTGTGTAACGACAACTGCGCTCTCTCTCTCTCTCTCTCTCTCTCTCTCTTCTCTCCCCCCTCCCCCCTCTCTTCTCTCTCCCTCCTCTCATGTTTCTGAGGTTTTATGGTAGATTATTGATCAGATTGATGGAATCATAGAAGTGTTAAGTAACAAAAATAGAAGTGAAGCTGGCCTTGAACTTTGAACTCTTGTTATTGGCTGAACTAGTTCAGATAAAACCGCTGAGGGGCTTGTGTTTCAAGATGCTGCCTGTTGGATCACTCTGTTTCTTTTTTAGTTTGTTTGATCCATTATTTCAGTGTGGTTTAAGCAATATGGCCTTTAACTTGAGAGACCCTTGAGTAAATGAAAAAGATCAAAAGTTTGAAAAGAAATTGCTCTTAATGAGAGTATCAAATCAGAAAAGCCTTTGGCTTCTGCTTTACAGAAGTGTGGGGTCTTTCTCATGCCGCCTAAAGGAGGTCATTCGGAGGCTGGTCAAAATAAACACATCTTGTGTGTTCCATGTAAAGACAGGAAGAGCAGCCAGTATGCTTTGATCATGGACTGATGACCTCTGTTTGACCTTGTACATTATTACCCAAATGGGCACCGTGGCCACACCGATGAAGCAGACAGACAAGAGGTATTCCTATTTTGAACCACCTTTGCCTGGAGAAACATGATAATGCTGTCAGGATGGGTTAGATAGCCAAAGAAAATGACTTGCGTGAATAGGTGAAAATAAAGAGAGAGAGAGATGGACACAGCAGAAAAGGAGGCCTGAAGTACCGGCTACCTGCTTTGTCTGATGCCTTTTCTCTATAGGGAGTGAGTCCCTTCCTTGTACAGTGTTCTGCTGTGCCGAGTAATAAATGTCTTTACCCTCAGTCCTACCGTGGAAATATTGTTTGTTTTATGTGAATTTATCTCTGAGTTCTTCATAGATTGACAGAGGAACAAGAGTACTATTTCAGCCAGAGTACATGAAGTAAATTGCTTTAAAAAATAAGCTGAGCTGTTAAGAATGGACAAGGGCTTGCTCTCCAGTTAGTAATTAATCACCCTGTTGAAAAGAAAGTGAAAAACCTCAACCAATTACATTGTTAACTAGATTCACTAATAATAATTATTTTTTAACTATGATTGGTTTGGTTACTTTTAATTTCTATGTAATTTAAATGAAAAATATTTGGTAGAAAATAAAACCACATTGGGCTTCATTTGAATTTTTGTAAGAAACAGGTTAGCTAATTCATGCTGTTGACACACATACACACACACACACACACACATACACACACACACACACACACACACACACACACACACGAAGGAAGGAAGGAAAGAAGGAAGGAAGGAAAGAAAGAAAGAAAGAAAGAAAGAAAGAAAGAAAGAAAGAAAGAAAGAAAGAAAGAAAGAAAGAGAATGTTTGTGTTAGAGAGTGTGGGCATGCACAGACCACAGCATGCTTGTGGAGGTCAGAGGGTAGCCTTCAGCTGCCTGTCCTTGTCTTGCCACATTGTTGAGGACAGGGTGTCCTTACCTGTGCATAATCTAGGTTGGCCTCTGCACCTTTCCTGCCCCGCCTCCCATTTCTGGTGGTTGTAGCAGGGATACAGATGCTCTTCTGCATTTGGCTTCTGCATGGCTTCTAGGGATCTGGACCTAGCAGCAGGCCTGAGCAGGAAGCACTTGGACTCACTGAGCCATCTCCCCAGCCCGCATTTGGTTTTTAGTTCTGTGTCTTGTTGAGCATAGCTGGTTTAACTTGCCTCCGTGTGTGAGTGGCTTGAGTTGATCTCAGTGTTTTGTTGTGTGAGGAGCAGAGATGAACCCTCGGGCCTCCTCCACCAGTGCAGTCTTGTTGCTGCAGCCGTCGCTGCACACCAGTTTTCTTGTGATGAAGTTAGCTGGGGGTACTGGCCTGCGTGGCTCTCTGTGTTTCCATCAGGCACTGTAATAAGGTGGTGTTTCCTCTACCCGGTGCCCTGCTCACTGGGTTTCATTCTCCTCCCATTCTCCACCTGTCCCCATCATTTGGGTACTGTAGCAGACTGGCTCCTTCCATGTCGGTTTCAGACCCTACCTTTCCTTCCAAGATCTGGGCTTGTGTGCTTCTTGAACATGTCCATGTTGGTGACCACAGATACCCGAGGCCACTCTACCAGTCTCCTGTTGTCTGCCCTATGCTGGCCTTAAGCCCTTAACCCTTCTGCCTCAGCTTCGTGAGTACTGAGAACTCTATACGCTACTGTTGGCATTACTGTTTACTGGTTTTGTTTGGTGGCATCATCTGGAAGTTTCTTTGGTTCCTGTTTCCTTCCTGCCTTCCCTCAACCCATTTCTCCTCTTTCCAGCCCAGGCCCATTGCTGTTGACTTACTCATGTGATCAGTGTTCCTTTTGGAATCAACCTCAAAACAGCATGCTCCCATGTTCTACCTAATTCGCTCATGCCGGTTGCCAGCCGTCTGAATTTAGTCTGTTCTGTCCTGAGGATCTTCGGCTTTTGTGTAATAGAAACCTTTCAAACTCGTTAACTGAGCTGACTTTCTGTCCTAATTCATTATTTGGCTTCCTTAAAATCCCTTTAATGTCCCTCACCCTGCAGCTATACAATAAAAACCTCATTTCTCGGCATGAAGTATGTTTGGTTTGTTTCTTGCCCGCCTCTCCTGCCTCCCTTCTTGTCGTCCTCCCTTTCCTCCACATTGTAAACCTTGGCAAGCACACAGTGTGTCTGCACATACCCCCACATCCAGCCCTTGCCACTATCCCACAGCCTCAGCTTTTCCCGCAGATGCACAGACGTGCTATGTGCCCTCTCACCTCCCACCCATGCTAGTCTTGCTTGGCAAATAGTTTATTTTCAGAGCTCATGTCAAACGTAATAAAGTCTGTGAGATCATCTCCCTTCTAGACTAGCTCTTTCACAGGTAACTACTTCTTGATTCTGAACAAATATCTATTGCTGCACATTACATTTATTTTGTTACTTATACATGTTTAGGTCTTTAGTAGATTGTGTGTTTTGAGGTTAATAATTAACCTCAGGTAAATTTTCTCTCTCTCTCTCTCTCTCTCTCTGTGTGTGTGTGTGTGTGTGTGTGTGTGTGTGTGTGTGTAGGTCTGAGGTTGACATTAGGTATTTTCCACAATTACTATCCATTGCTTTCCATCTTTCTTTTTTATTTTTTATATTTTTTTGTATTTTATAATTTAATTTAATTTTACATATCAGCCACGGATTCCCTTGTTCTCCCCCATCTCCTCCCTTCCCCCCCCCATTCCCATCTCCTCCAGGGCAAAGACTCCCCTGAGGATTGAGTTCAACCTGGTAGATTCAGTCCAGGTAGGTCCAGTCCCCTCCTCCCAGGCTGAGCCAAGTGTCCCTGTATAAGCCCCATCTTTCGAGGCAGAATCTCTAACTGAACCTGTAGCTTACTGATTTGGCTAGAGTGGATGGCTATGAGGTCCCAGATAGCCTCCCGTGTCTGTCTTCACAATGCTCGTTTACACGCCACCGTGCACATGTTTCAAATTGGAGTTCTAAGGATTGAATTTGGCTCCTCGGTCAGTCATTGCCCCAGCTTAAGAAGGCCCTTCGGTATGGTGTCTGACTCTCAGACTGTATTGTGTGGTCATCTTTTTCCATTTGTAGAGTAAGATAGTTATGGAGTCTTTAAGCATGGTCCCCCAAGGTTGCTGTGGGTTCTGTGTCAAAGACAGGATGTGTTCTTAAAAATAGGTGAGAAAACATCCTGATTTTCAAATATTGTGTTGAGGGCCCTCTTTTAAGAAGTGCTGGCTTACTTATAGGCTAGGAAGGAACTTCCCTCTCTTGTTCTGAAGAGGTGAAAGTCATAGTTTTTGTCATAGCTGGCCTCCAGTTTCTTTCCCGAGGGATGTTGGGACAGCATTGAGAACACCTGTGCCTTGGAGTCACCTGGCCGTGTTGGTAGCTCTGGGCTATGAATGTCAAGACCTTCTTCTCTACCAAACTAAACAGCCAGGGCAGCTTCAGTATTGTACATCTGGGTCATGTTGAGTCAGAGGGAAGGAAAGGTGGTGATTTGCCTCGCGCTTGAGACACAATGATTTTCTTACTTACTACATATTTGTTGAATTTGTCTAAATTCATATTCACTTTTCATTTTGGGGAAGGAGCAGTCAAGTCATTCCTTTTGCTGTTGCTTCCTCCACAGCTCTTAGTCCAGTGTGTTGTTATTTACATGTTGTGTAAGTGTGTGTGTGTGTGTGTTTGAGACAGGGTTTCTCTGTGTGGCCCTGGCTGTCCTGGAACTTGATCTTTAGACCAGCTGGCCTAGAATTCGGAGATTCTCTTGCCTCTGCCTCCCATGTGCTGGTATTAAAGGCATGGGCCACTACTACCCAGCACTTGTAACTATTATCATTACAGCATTACCTTACATTTGAACATCAAATTGTTTATAGTTTTTGTGAAAGAGCAAAAGCCATCAACTCTCACCAAACTAAAAACAAAAGATGTGTGAGGAAGTCGTTGTGTTGGGAAAGTTCAGTTGTAAAGTAGGTTCTAGGAGGAGTGAGTGGCACAGTGGTGTGAGGAAAGAGAGAACCTGTCCGTCTGATTTCTGAGGCATCCCAGGACGATTGCAGACGTGCTGCTAACTAGTTACTGAGGAGTTAATCACTGAGTTCAACCCAAAGCTGATCTGATGAAGCCCAGGTTTCTATGGTCAGTTGTTCATGGGTTGGCTGTGGTTATCACCCACCATATGTGTATTTGTTGTAGTTGCATTTTATTCAGGTGTCACAGGTCTGATCAGTCTACTCTCCACTGTTGTGGGGATTTCTTTACCTGCCCACTCCCTTGAGCTACTTTGGAATTGAAAGTACTATTGGAGGAATGAACTTTCTATGAATATTAAATGAAACTTAATTTTTTTTTTCTCTTTTGAAAGCGAGGACTGAGAGTTACGGCCGTGTAGAACATTTTTTACATTGCTTGTCCTGTAAGCATGGAGCATAGAGATGTATGGAAGGGAGGAAGAGAATTATCTTAGGTTGTATTCCAGTGAGGAAATTTGATTGAAAAGAAACTGGAAAATGTATTTGAATTCGAGGTTGACTTTTTAAAGGAATAGAAACGAAAGGAACTCACAGATTAGTCATTGAACTTGCAAATAAGGAACAGAAAAGCACTTGAAAGGGAGCAAATCAATTGAAAATGCAAAGCTGAGTTGTGGAGTTATCTGAAATCTTTTTGGAGAATAGTATTTTGCATATTTCATGATTACTGTCACATCAACAGTTGCTTTGTTTTTGGCATTCTATGCAAGAGACTGAGTGAAAGAGGTCAGTGTATTCTGAATGGCAACAGCTGGCTGATAGCGCTGAATACTTACATAATTAAATATATGTGTTGGCCCTTGTCCTAACAGCTCTGGAGGTGGAGGCTCTGGAAGGCATGCAGAAACTTGCTTTAGCAGGATCAGAGAACTTACCATGATCTAAGCCTGTTCTTTCAGAGTGATTTCCTGTTGTTTTAGTTTGAATGACATTCTCCTTAATCTTGTGTGTTTGTAAACAGCCCAGAAAAGACGACTCTGCTTTTTCTCCCTATTGTATTCTGTAAGTATGACAAATGTAACTTTTCTACAGAGTTGTTGAATAACTGATAAAAAACAAAAGAAAAGAAAAACCCATTTCCACTTAGCACATGATACCCAAATATGAAATATTTATAGTTTTGGGTGTTCTCTGGGCCACACTAATGAGGTTTCTTAGACTGGCGAGTGCATTGAGGTACAGTCTTCTGTGATTTAGGAAAACTGGCTAGGGCAGCAGTGGAGGAAAAATACAATATTCAGGCAATATGCAACCCAGCTTATGGCTAGTGAATGCTTTAGGACTTTGAGGTAATAGCTGTAATATGAGTCTTCCTGGAAGTTTACTTCCCTTGTAACTTTACACTGAGGCTCTGCTGTAGCTGTGGGGACAAGATGGGAGCTTGATGAACATTGGAAAGAAGATGTAGGCACAGTCCAGCACAGCCTGTCTGTCTTCCCCTTATCGATAACTCTGTATTGTAACATTCTTCTTGCCTGCATCCCCCTTCAGTTCTCAGGGGCAGCCACTGTCAGTACCTCAGGCAGTGGATGATGGTGATCCTTGAACAAATGAATGAACTGACTTGTATATTTGCTTCTCTGGACATTTATCTTCCTGATCCCCTCCACCCTCTGCCTCTGTCAGACTAATGTCTTCCTCTGTGGATTTTCAGAGAACCTTTTCTGTATCTCTTTCTTATTAGATTGTATTACTTTGCACTTAACTTCAGAAAATGTCATAGAAAACCTAATAAATAGAGGCTTAAATAAGATAGGGGGTTTATTTTTTTTGATATAATGCCAATTCCACAGTTACCAAGTTGTTAGTTTGGTTTACCAATTGAGGGATATGAGGGACTGGAGTGTTTGTATTATCAGTGGCCCTTTCCTTATGGTATCAAACAGTTGTGACTCCCCAGACAAAAGTAGGAAGAGAAAGAAGAGTATGCCAGCTGAGACTGCCTCTTTTTCAAAGGTACTTTCTAGAAAGTTCTACTCAAAACCAGAGTTTGCCTCTCTTGTCTGAACGCTTACCAGAGAGCTACCTGCATGTGAAAGAGGCCAGAAAACATAGTGTATTTCCCGTTCTTCTGGATGCAGTTCATTGTTGCTCCCAACAGAATCAGCACTCTGCAAGGAAAGAAATAGAGACTGTTCATTGGGGGCTGACTTGGTGTCTCCACTACAGTGTGTAAACTCTGCAGTAAGGCACACATTTTATTTATCTTTCTATCATTTACCAGGACCAGTATTTTAGAGGAGGTCTTTAAAGTATTTGCAAGCAGACTCTTCTGCTTTTACATGTATTCAGGCTATAGGAGAAATAACACAGTTGATTGGCTTTTGTGAGCTTTTCCTCATGCTGTTTACCCAATAGCAAAACGCACCGGAGAAGTTCGTGGCCCTGATGTTGCACAATGCATAAAACAGAATTGAGACTTGTACATATTTCTACTCCTAAAACCTACAGTGGCTGTATCTGAAAAGGATTTTTTGCCTTCTGTGTCCATGGTTATGAGCTACTGGGTACTCACGTTGGATGGCTCTGATTATCTTGTTCCAGGCTACTCTTTTCAGTGTCGCTACATGAAAAAAGAGAATGATGAAATCACATAGAAATTGTTTTGAGAAAAATACAAATGGAAGTGATGTCAAGGACCTCTTTAACAGTATGTTTTAGAAATCAACAGTGCCTCCTTTGTGCCAAGTAGTCAATGTGTGTTGAGGCTTTTACATTTTTTTTTTTTCCTTACAGGAAGGATCAGGTAAAACTGGAAGATTTAATTTGGTGCTTTCTTGAAGTACCTGTCAATATTTTATAATAATTAAGGAAAAGACCTGTTTTTCTTTAAATTAGAATATGATTTGAGTCAATATATTTATAGTGTTTTGGTCATTCATAGTTGAAACTAATTTACTCTTGTAATATGCATTTTTACTACTTTAATAACGTAGGATTTTGTATCATTAGAACTTTAAAAATAGCAATTATCAAATCATAAGAGTAAAACTGATAGATATTGCATTGAGCAAATTCTGAGACACTTTAAAATTTTCTTTTTCTTCTGGCCTACAAACATTTTGTTTGTCTTATCATTTCAGATTGTCAAATAAAGAAGATTTTGAAATATGCCACCTTGATGATCAGCTTGAGCAGTGTAGATTCTAATCAGGACTTTTAGAGTCCAGGATGATTAAGGGCACTGGTGCCCTGAGATGTTTCTGACTCCCTTCATTGTCCCACTGTTTAAGTGACAAAGGCAGCCAGGTGTTGGAAAAGCCACCAAGATTCTGAGTTCTGTGAAGAAAGTGCTCTGTGTAGGTTGAGTTGGCAGAGGTCCTATCATGGTTCTCGAAGTGATGGAGGAGAGGGTAAAAATCCTAGAATCTGGGTGGTGGGGTGGGATTCTTTGTTATCTGTCCTATAGACATGGGCAGTTCTTCTAAACTTCATCAGACTTCATCATCATTTTATATAGGTATTTTGAAGTATACTTTTAAGAGAAGCCCATGACTACTGTAATTACTGCCACACATAATTATGCTTCAGTTGACAGAGTCGTCTAAATGTAATAAAAGGGAGCAGAAATAAGGCTTGATAATGTACCACGTCTTTCTAGATAGAAGTGCATAGCCAGACTTAATGTAAGGGCATGTGTATAGTGTTACGTTGAATCTCGGAGTAATTACTACATCCTGATATTTGTGTACCTAACAGCTTACACAGCAAGGACAGTGGGTGTCCCAAGGCCACATATTCTTTCCCAAAATATATGATACTTAATAAGACAGAGTAACTGGAAACTGAGTGAGAAACATATTGTATGCAAAAATTAAACTGGATTCTAATGAGAGATTGTAGTCATGTTCAGTGAGACATTTGCAGCTTACATAGCACATGTGAGATTCTTTGTGTAGAGAGGCCTGTGCTATGGAAGACCAAGCCCCTGAAGCTCCTGAACAAAATGGCAGGTCCATCTGGCCATTAGTATCACAGCCGAAGAGCATGAAGAGATTGTTCTTCCTGGTGATTGAAATTTCTATATGGCCTACAGAAGCCCAGATATGATTAAGGCAAAAAAGAAAACAAAAACTAGTAAAATAAGTACATGCACACAGGCACAATCACACATGCACACATATAAACACTCATGTACATCATATGTGTGTACATACATACACATATATGTATATATATGTCACTATAACTCATCCACAGGCTCTCTTGTTTATGCATTAACATTTCTGCCTTGAGTTATATGTTAGTTATACATTCATTCATTTTCCCACATATTAATAGCATATATATTTCTAAGTGTAAATAAGTAAAGTTGAAGACCTGCTTAAGTTCAACATCTTGTTGTTAAAAAAAAAAATCCAAAAGATATGAACAAGTAGTTTATGGAAAAAGGGGGTGCTAGTGGTAAATAAACATTTTTTTTTATATTTGCTAGTAGTCAGGGATTAAATAAGGTACTATTTAAATGAAACTCTTCTTTTTAAGTTGACTAGATTTAAAAAAAAATAGGTCCAGTCTTTTTGAATGTGGGGAAGTGTTTGTGTTGCTACATTGCTGGTGGGAGTTTGAACTCCCATAATTTCCTCGGTAAATGACTTATTGATAACTAGTATAAAATTAAAACTACGCATGCTCCTTGATCTAGCAGTCTAGTGTTTTATGACCTGCCCTACAGTTATTAAAAACACCTGCCTGCAAGAATTGGAACATATTGTCATTTGCTGCATCACCGTTTGTAATACACAAAGTGTTGTAACACAGTTTCCTGGGAGTGGTTTAGGTGCCTTTCTCTCTGGCCACAGCCTCAGCTGATCTAGAATTTGCTTCCAGCAAGCTGTCCAGTTTAGAAGCACCCAGAAGTGCAAGTCACCACTGTGCTTCAAAGTACCCTCTCTCCCACTTACTAGTGACCGTGTTGACATTACCCTTTCGTGAACCCTTTCAAACACACAGGAATAATGTTTTTTAATGTGTCTGGAGTCTACATGCTGCTGTTTAAAGATTTAACTAGCTCTCCCTGTCAATTGAGATAGAATCTTCTAGACTTTTCTTATCACTCCTATGAAATATCATTTGACTCATCTTTCTATTTTCAGTCCAGCCAGAAGAGACACATTCCAGATACTGACTTTAAGATAGCAGGTCTGGATCTTTTATCTGAAATAAATGTTTATGTTCCTTGGCCTCCATGTTAAATATGTATGGAATGTCTCTCCCATTTGACAGGGAATATCCTGTGCATTTGACTTCAATTTTCCCTGTTATTACCCACAAACTAATTGTTCCAAACCAAATTCTTCCTAATTTTCCAAATTAAATATTTGCAGCACAGCTATCCAGCTAATTTTATGTGATATGCTAGATGAATTGATACTAACTTCACAAAAAAAAACCCAAAACCAAAACTATTGGATATTTATGTGTTGAAGGCTTTGTCAATTCAAATTCTAATAAGATAGTCTCAGCTGTTGAGAGGTAGTCTGTTGATAAGAATATGGAAGCTGGAGAGATGACTGGCTCAGCAGTTAAGAGCACTGGCTGCTCTTCAGAGGACCTGAGATCAATTCACAGCAACCACATGGTGCTCCCAACCATCTGTAACTCCAGCAGGTGATCTAATGCCCTCTTTGGGCCTCTGTAGACACCAGGCATGCATGTGGTGCACAGACAAACATGCAGACAAAACACCTATACACATTAAATAAATAAAATGAAAAATAAAAAATAGTATTTAATAATAATACAGACACAACCCAATAATTGTAATATAGTTAGGTAGATATCATAATTCCATTTCATCAATAATTGCTTGTGACTGGGTATTATTTCTTTAAACTCTTAGGCCCTTTTCAAGTCTCTCTCTGTCAGCAATAAGCAAAATTTATCATCTCAAAACATGAGCGGCTTCAAGGATGGGCAGTTCTACCTTTGATTAATTAAGTGGTTCAAAGACGTTGTCAAGCATCCTGGGTACTGGGTACTGTATAGCCCTTCTACCTTTATTTTTCTGTCATATCATGTTCTGGGTACCAGCTTGGTCTTCGCTCAGGTTGCCTTTGTTTGTATAGTGGTTGTGTCAGTTTTAGATACCATGTGGACAGAGATTGTTGCTTTTCTATGTGTCCTCTTCTTTTTCATAAAAGCTTAATTTTGACATAAGTTCAGACCAAGTGAAATGTTAACAGGATAATGTACAAATTTGTATGTATTCCTTAAACAGATCCCTCAAGAGCTAGTATTTGTGACATTTATTTTTCTTTTTGGTTATGGCTAATGTATTTTTATAGTTTGACAACAATCATAACAACAGCAAGAGCAACACAACAAGGTTTTCTGTGGATGCTTCCTGACTGTCTGACCCTGACCAGCCTCTGTCCTTTACCACAGCCCGACGAGCAAGCGTCCTGCTGTTTCCAGTCCCCTCTCTGTCCTGCTGCCTTCTTTTCCCGTCTTCCTTCTCATTTTCTTTTTCTGCTCCCTTTCTACATCCGTATGTGTATCCTGGAATAACTCAGTATGGGTAAGATGCTTCCTCATTCTTTTAATTATGAATTTATAAAGTACTTCTTTGTGCTGCTGCTTGTGGAGTCATAGTGTTCAATTTTATATGTCTGAAATTTTATATAACTAACTGTATATTGATGGATGATTCATTTTGTATTATTCACTTTATCACTGTGTTGAATTTCCTTACAGAAGATGGATAGATTTACCCACTATTTTTGATAGGTGTCAATGGAAGCCTCTATGACTCAACCAGTCTTGTATTCTGTACCTACATAAAATCAGCACCAGTAGGTTCAATGTTAATGTGCTCTATGTGCATAAGTTATACCAGTCTACATCCCGTGGCATCTGCATGTCTTTCTGGCTGAACACAGGAAGACAAATCCTAGGGAACAAATCCCTAGGTGATTGTGAGTAGGTCGAGTAGTAAGGGTCTTCTTTCTCAAATGTATGTCTTCTTAGCTTTTTATACATTTGTGTCTTTGGTCCTGAGGTTGGTGGGGTTGCCTAGCTATATTCAAAGCACGTTTTCTTATCATCCTACTGCAAATGGTGCAGCTTTTTTTTTTTTTTTTTGATTTTTTGAGACAGGGTTTCTCTGTGTAGCTTTGCGCATTTCCTGGAACTCACTTGGTAGCCCAGGCTGGCCTCGAACTCACAGAGATCCGCCTGGCTCTGCCTCCCGAGTGCTGGGATTAAAGGCGTGCGCCACCACCGCCCGGCATGGTGCAGCTTTTTAATGGCATTAACCTCTGCACCCTCTTTGGTCAGAACTTTAAACATCAGTTCCTTCCCCCTCAAAACTATAAATACTTTTGTCTCCCTGCCCTGTTTCCCCCCTCCCATTCTCACTTTAAATCTTGCCTAAACAGCATCATCATCCATGCTGCTGCTGCCCAAATGCTTTGTTGCCATAACATTTTCAGTCATATGAACCAGTCCATCACCTTAAAGCCAGGCAGTTTCCCACAAAGTGTCAGTGCATGGGTAAAGAATACAATTCTTTATCATGGCATAACATGTGTGGCCCCTAGTTCAGTTTGTGATTCTTTACTTCAAGTGAAACCTCATGCATGTGACTGTTACTGTTCACTTTCTTGTCAGCATTTGGCGTTCTGAGTACTCATCAGACCTGGCACTGATATCCTCTCATAGCATTCTTGTCCTCTATCTTGCTTCTCCAAACTTTCCCAAATTCTTGGAAACCAATTCCAAAAGCTTAAGAGTCATATGGCCACTGTTAGTCACCGCATTGATCTTCCTTGTAGTGTCATAGACATATGTAGACTTAGCTTAAAGAGGAAAAGATTTAGCTTGGCTTACAGTTTCAGCGTCTTCCAAGCATGGTTGCTTGGCTCCAAATGCATGTTTAAAGGTGTGGACAGTATAGTATTGGGAATCTTGGTGGAGGACTCTTTCCACCTCACTGTGGGCAGGAAGCAGAGGCAGAGAGCAGAAGGGGCCAAGGACAAGAAATCCCAAAGGACCTGCCTCAGAGACCTATTGCTTTCATCTAGGTTGTCCTTCCTATAGGTTCTAGAAGTCTCAAATAATGCCACCAGTGGGGGCATGCTAATACCTGGGCTTAACTTTGGGGTGTGTTTTAAGTTTCTATCCTAATAATTGCCTAATATAGATGTTATTTACCACCATGTTTTGATGGGACTTTATTTTATGGCATACTGTCTGCACTTTTATTTAAGTCTTTGCTATACAGTTGTGTGTATGAATGAGCCTCTCAGCATATGATCAACTGTAAAGTTTTCTGACTTCTATTGGTTCCATGGACTTTATCCTGTAGGATATTTCTCAAGAAGGGGTCTTGTACTCTTGCTTTTCAGACTGGTCTTTGTGTAGTCTATATGTTAGGAAGATGTCCACTAGCTGTAGTGGTCATGATTCACACTGCCTTCCAGTGCATAACTGGAGGAGGTTTCTCCACTCTTGTTTTTATATTTGATTTTGTTATAGGCATCTCTGAGTCTACTTAAATATGCTAACCTTTGTTCATTACTTTGTCTTTTCTTCCTAGAGAGTCTGAACATGTTTTATTTTTGAAACATTTTAGTAGGGGTGTACCTGAAATTGATTGTCCCAGTTCAATTCGCTCATCCTTTCAGCCAGTAGACTCCTTTTTAAAATTCTGTGACATAATTACAATAATTTTATAGTTTTATGACAGGTTCTCTTTCTTTTTGCCTCTTTTAAAATCTTTTCTGCTAGGACTCAAAATTTTAAGAATGTTTTCCTACTTTCCTTTTTTTATTTATTTTTGCCTTTTGTGTCTTCCGTCATCTTATTTTGAGTATCTTCCTGCCTTTAATACTCGTTATAAAATGTTTATTAATAATTTGTAATGGACTTTGTGATAAATGGGCTTATTTTTAGATGTGCCTACTTAGGAAGATGTTTTAAAAGCATGTGTCTAAATCTAGATTACAAATGAATTCTAGGAAATTAATTAATTGTCAGTGAAAGAAAAGCATTTTAGCCTTAGTGGAAAACCCTTCAAGCAAACTCTGTGTTCACTGTTCATTGCCCTCCCTGGGACTACCATTCTGGTTCCAGCCTTCTTCAGATGAGACCTAGGTTGTTCCTAGGAGTTTGTTTTCTTTGGAATTGGCTGACAAAGCAGTCATTATAATTAACGGCAGTGGACAGAATTAATTAAATGGATAATTTTTCTGTTAGTAATTTGACTCTGTGGGTACAGGGTAGGTATAAGCAGTACTATTACATACTGTGGCTTGAGCTGCCCTGTGCTTCAGACTGTCTTGTGGGGAGATCCTTTTGTCTGTTCCTTCAGCAGGTATTAGTCATCTCATGTCTTGGACAGTAGTTAGTACTAGAGACACACATGGTTCCCACTTCAGCTGTGAATGAACCTTTTTAAGGATGAATGGCCTTAGAGAAAGATTCCTGTATAAAACATTGTGTAATGCTACAAGCTCAATCAATCTACTTTTGAACTGTACTGGAAGAATACACAGAAGATTACAGTGGCATTATCAACAGTGTGCAGTCTTAACAGCTTTCAGTTCTTTTAGTGAACCCCAAGTGCTGTTATTGAAGATATGGCAATACATTTGAGGTGACTTTTCTCACGAGTGTGCACCAAGCAAAGCAAAATCTAGCAAAAACTTACTAAGAACACACTATTAGTTTGATTCCTCATGCTTACTTGCTCAAATCATGACTGTTGCAGTACTGGTGCTTTTTAAGGTTGGCTAAAACTAGGATGATCTATCTGTCAGTTGCCTGGAATTGTTCTTTCTGTAAGCAAGGTTTTATTAATAGGGATATATTGTCTCTATCTGTCTTTCTTTTGAAAGTACTCTGTTCTGGTTAAAAGGAAATCTTTGCTTTCTGAGCATAGCTTTATATGCACAGCTGGCACCAACAGGGCACTTTTGGATCAAATCTTGGAGCTTTAAAAACATGAAAAAAAAATACAGCTAACAATGCCCGTTCTGTTCAGCAAGGCGAGGCTGTTTGTAACAGGGCAAAATTTAAACGTGTGTTTCTTGCTTGCTAGCTGCAGAGAGGCATCTTGTTTGATCCCTCAAACTTTCCTAACATAAGGATGTAATTTTAAGAAGACAAAATAACAATTCTGTCACCAAACATACCAAAGCATAGAAGGCCTTAAGTGAACAATTGGTATTTTGTTAACAGTTGAAAATGGCTTTGGAAGGATGCATGGTTTTGATTTGTTTCAGCATGTTAGTTAGAGACATGTACCTAAAGCCTCCTCCTTTTTGGTTGGCTTTTGCCTCAGGTGTTTCCCCAGGTTGGAATGTTTTTGCAGTTCTTCTGCAAGAAGGTCCACTGCAAGAACGCCTGGGTGTAGTAGACTCTGAACTGTTTCTGGGTAGCATCAGCCCTAAGCATGCTCCACCTTTGGGAAGCCACTCACTTCTTGTCGGTTACTCCTTAGTTGGACACTCCCTTCTGCCTTGTTTCTAGGCCAGTTCAGATGAGAGCCTCTATTTTTTTTTTTTTCTTAAACAGCTTTGCCAATGAACTGTTTTGTTGTTTTATGCCAGGCATTGTGTTGGAGGTCCAGGATACAAATGTGAGTAAGGCAGACTCCTGCCCAATATTTGGTAGGAAAGATAGTGTGCCAGTTCGGCCTTCTGTGCCTTGTTTTTTTGCTACTAGACCTGGGCTCTGGAACAGTTGTCTTATGTTAGCAGGTGGCATGGTAGCTTTGTTCTGAGGGTGTGACAGGGACTATGCAGTCATAGCCCCAGCAAAGCCATCTGGTTATCCTGTTTCTCCATTCACCCACTGCCGAGCATCCTGATTCCAAGGTTTAGCCATTGTGAGTAAAGGGGCTAAAGCTGATGTGCAAATGTTCATAGGAGATACACATGTTTATATCTTGAGAAGACACTGAAGAGACTGATTGCTACTTTTGCAGGAAGTAAGTCGAGTTCCCCAGTCAAGCTGTTCTGAATGACTGCAGCAGTGCATGGTGTGTAGGCGGTGTTGACTTTTCTAGGTTTTTGTCCATTGCAAGAGGCATGTGGTCGCACCATTGTTCTTTTTTCTTACAGCACATGATGAGGAACATCTTTTTATGTTCTTATTTTCCTGTTATTCCTCCTTACCTCCCTCCAGACAGGGTCTTTCTTGTGGCCCAGACTGGCTTGGAAGTCACTTTGTAGCCCAGGTTGGCTTCAAACTCATTATCTTCCTGTTTCTACTTCCCAAGTAGCTCTGATTACAGAACTGTACCATCATGCCTGGATTTATGGGATAGTGTTTTTGAAAACTTATTTTAAATTTTATGCATGTATGTATTTCTTTGTGGGTAAATGTATATGAGTCCAGGTACCCATGGAGGCCAAAGGTATTAGATTCTTTTGGAACTAGAGTTACAAGTGGTTGTGAGCCACTTGGTATAAGTATTGGGGATTGAACTAGGTCCTCTGTAAGAGCATTAAGTACTGTTAACTCCTGAGCCATCTATCCAGCCTGGCCTCTCCTTTTTTTTTTTTTTGACAAGTGTTAATTGATTGTATTGAATTTTCTGGGCTTTTTGGTTTGCTCACTGACTTATTTATCCATTCTTTTGTGAATAGCACACTCTCTATTAGAACTTTTCAAACTCCTTAAGTCAATTTTTATTTTAAATTTATTATTATTATTGTTGTTGTTATTATTTGTGCACATGCACAGGGCACTATGCCACAGGTTCTTATGGAAGTGAAAGGGTACTTTTTGGAAGTTGTTTCTGTCCTTCCATGGTGAGTTCTGGGTATGGGATTCAGGTCATCAAGCATATGTGGCAGGCACGTGCTTTTCCACATTGAGCTATCTTGCCAACTGTGTGATAAGTATTAAAGTTGAGTTTAAGGTCATCTGTGTGTACATATCATGTTTGAGGCCAGACTGGGCTTTCACAAGAACATTTTTTTTATATATGTAACTTTTGATTTCCCCAGAACTCAACTATTAAGAGTCTGTTACTGACCAAGAAGCCATATTTGTGAATCTGTTTGCTAACATGTACTGAGTATGACACACACACACACACACACACACACACACACACACACACACACACATATATATGTAAAACATGAAAATCAAGAGAGATCAGATAATATAATACAATATATTGGAGAGAGATACCACTCATATTGAGAGGACTCATTTCTCACAGTGTCTTGAGTGTTTATGAGATGTAACCACAACTTACCTGTGGTTTATTAGCACCATTGCAGGTATGGATGGTTTTCTCACCTACAAATGGTATGGTGCATGGTCTGTATGTGTTTCTATGGACAGGTTTTGCTATATTTTAACTTTTTATAATAATTTTATAGAGGTGGAGCTATATAGTTAAGAGCACTGCTGTTCTTGAAGAGGACCTGAGTTCAGTTTCCAGCATCCATGTCTGATGACTCACAACTGCCTGCAACTCCAGCTTTAAGGGATCTGATACACTCCTCTACAGGCCTCTGCAGGCACTGCCCCTACACATAAATACCTAATAAAAAGTATTGCATCTATTTCATGGTAGTGCACCATAAAGTATTCTCTCCCTCTGTCTTATGGCTTTGTGGCATATCTGACTTTCTTGTGTAGTTGAGTACCCCTTTCCACTCCCTCACTGTTTTGTCTTGTATTTGTATATCAGGATTAATGATTACATGTACCCGTAACACATTAGTGGAGTGCTGCTTTTATTTATTTATTTTATTATTGTATTTATCATTTAGAAAATAATTTTAAAGTTGCCCCTTAGCTCAATCAAGTATACAAAAGTTAAAATTTTCTATTTTTCCTTCACTACTCCTTTGTTAATGTTCTTTTTTGTGTAGGTCTGTATCTGTGGCCTTTGTCATTTTTCTTCTCTGTGCAGAACCTCCAACATTTCTCAGAAAAGAGTTCCAACGTCAGTGAAATCCTCAGGTTTTGTTGGAGAATAATCTTGCATTTCACTTCTGAAGAACGGGTTCCCTGGGTTCAGAGCTTTATGCCCTAGTGAAAGGCTTCATTCCCTTTTTTTCTTGCTTCTACAGCCTCTGTGCAGAAGTCAGATAGAATTCCTGTTTTTATTCTCTGTATAGGAGTTCTCCCCTGGTGGGGGCTTCTTGTGACATATTTTGCCTTGTGTTTCTATAATTTGAACAACTGCTTTGGAATTGTGTTGCTCAGTGTTATTTGAGCTCCGTGTGTTCTTTGGTTGGTGTATGACAACGTGAAGGATTTCGAGTGGTTAGTCTGTGTATTTCTTCCGAGCCTTTGTCTTCGTGTCTCCTCTAGGATTCTCATTATAATATGGTACATGGTATTTTTGTTGTTGGTGCTATATAACTTTTCATATTCAATGATTTGTTTTCTAGTCTTCTTTTTCCCTTTATTTTTTGTTTTCTGTTGAGCTGCCCTTTAGCTCAGAATGTCTTTAAGCAGCTGTGTCCAGTCTGCTACTGAACCTAGGAGAGGCACGTCTCTGTCACAATAGCTTACTGCCTAGCATTTCCCATTTGTTCTTATGTGCAGTCTGTTTTCTCCATCAGAGCCATAGCATATTAATCATTGTTGTTTTAAATTCCAGGTCTGTTATCCTAACATGCCTGCCATATCTAGGTCTGTTTTTAATGTTTGCTTTCTTTTCAGATTGGACCTTTTGCTTTTAGTCATACTTTGTGATGTTCTTGATATGCAGGCATGGTCTGTTGGGATAAAAGACCCACCTTGTAAATCAGCCATTAGTAATGTAGCAAGGTGGAGGGAGTTAGGAGTGCTCTGCAGTTCTGTAAATAGGTCTGTCTCTGTGTCATGGTAGTTTGTGTCTTTGGACTGTGACTTCCACAAGGGTTTCCTTGTCCCTACTCCCTGGGTAGAACTAGATGGCTGCAGAGGGCTGGTGTTGGATATTTTTCTTCCCCAGATTAGATAGTTAGGCTCTAGTCCAAATCCAGCAGGTTAGGCTTTAGTTAGTTACATCCTCTTTAACACATTCTGCTGTGGATATTGCTCTATATAAATAAAACACTGATGGTCAGTGACCAGGCAGGAAGTAGGTTGCCAGGCAGGAAGTAGGTGGGACAAGGAGAGAGGAGAATTCTGGGAAGCAGAAGGCTGAGGGGAGAGACACTGCAGCCACCGCCAGGACAAGCAGCATGTAAAGACTCTGGTAAGCCACCAGCCACGTGGCAAGGTATAGATTTATAAAAATGGGTTAATTTAAGATAAAAGAACAGTTAGCAAGAAGCCTGCCACGGCCATACAGTTTATAAGTGATATAAGCATCTGAGTCATTATTTTATAAGTGGATTGTGGGACTGCGGGGCTTGGGGAACCTGGAGAGAAGCCCTCCAGCAACAACATTCCTTGTCTAGAAGAACTGAGTTCTGTGGTTCTTCATTTCCAAGTGGATTCTTCTACTTTGGTCCCACCAGAAGTTTCCTAGGTGTGTTAGTTAGGGTTTCTATTGCTGTGAGGAGACACCATGACCATAGCAACTCTTTACAAAGGAAGGCATTTAACTGGGGCTGACTTATGGTCCAGAGGTTCAGTCTATTTTCATTATGGTGGAAAACATGGCAGCATGCAGGCAGACATGGTGCTGGAGAAGGAGCAGAGAGTTCTACATCTGGATCTGCAGGCAACAAGAAGAGAGAGTGACACTGGGCCTGGCTTGAGAATCTGAAACCTTAAAGCCCCAATGATACATTTCCTCTAATAAGGACACATCTTCTCCAACAAGGCCACACCTCCTAATAGTGCCACTCCCTATGGGGGCCATTTTCATTCAAACCACCACATGGTGGGGATGGGGGAGGTAGGTGTGGGGGTGTGGGGAGGCTGGTATGGGGTGTTTGTGGAGATGTCTTCTGTATACAATGTGAAAGCTGTAGTTGGAGTATTCCTGTGTCCACCCAGCTTCTGCAGCTGCTCAGACCCAAAGAAGCACACAGAGGCTTATTTTAATTTTAAACTGTATGGCCGTGGCAGGCTTCTTGCTATCTCATTCTTGTATTTTAAATTAACCCATTTCTATAAATCTATACCTTGCCATGTGGCTCATGGCTTACTGATATCTTTACGTCTTACTTCTCATGGTGGTGGAGGCTGGCAGTGTCTCCTGACTCAGCCTTCCTGTTTGAATCAAATTTTTATTAATTTTGTTGATATCCATAGCTTTTATTCGCCACAGAAACAAAAGCAAAACCCCTTCCCCAACATAGGCTGTATCCTAGTTTCTAATCTGAGGTTAACACATCTTTGAAATAAACCAGTTGATTTAGCTCAGAAGTTTTGTCTGTCGTCCAGTGTCTCTCTGCAGCTGTTGTTCCTTTCTCATCAGCATTGAGAAAATTCAAGGTTAATAAAGCATTATGCAGCCTATTTCTAGGAGTCTTTGTTACCTATTGCTGTTTATTTGGCATATCCTTTAAAGTTCAGTTGGATCTTTCTATCACTTCTTGGCCTGTGGGATTGTGTGGTATAGCTGTAACATACTTTATATTGTAATAAGCAAAAACCTGTCTCATTTTATTTGAGACATATGCTGGGGAATTGTCAGTCTTAATTTGTACAGGTATTCTCATGATGGCCATAACTTCTGTAACCACAGAGTCAGGCTTTTCAGAACTCGTAGGAGTTGCCCATTGAAATCCTAAATAGGGAGCCAGGCGGCAATGGCACACCAGCACTCAGGAGGCAGAGCCAGGCAGATCTCTGTGAGCTTGAGGCCAGTGTGGTCTACAGAGTGAGATCCAGGACAGGCACCAAAACTACACAGAGAAACTCTGTCTCTAGAAACCAAAAGAAATCCTGAGTAATTGCCAATAATGGTGTACAAAATTTAATCTTCTAAATTCTGCGAAATGAAACACATCCATCTGCCAAATTTCATTTCTTTGTATAACTTTTGGATTACTTCCTGTGGGTAATGGGAGTTTGGTTATAGAAGAACAAGTAGGACATTTTCTTACAATATCTTTGGCTTGTTGCCAAGTGATGGAGAGATCTTTCTTCAAACCTAAGATTTACTGGAAGTAAAACTAACATGTGATGGAATCATATGTACCATGGAATTTTAACTTCAGAATTGTCCATAAAATGCCTCCATCAATTATAGTTAGGGTCTTCTACTCGGCACTGGTTCCTGTGGTTAAATTCTAATTCTCTTTTGCCCAATATTAGGGCAGTAGTATATCCCATGGTTTTACTTCTCTCATGTATCTGTGAATACTTGTTGATCATTTCATTTATTTAGATTTTTTACTTGGTGGTAGGATGAAAGAGCAGTTGCCAGACTTCTTAAATTCTTATCCCTAAATGGTGAGTTCCTATAGTAATTTTAGGTGTAACAAGATTGCTGAAGAAAACCTGTGGTCTAGTTCATGTGTACTATGTAATTCTGTGTGTAGGTCACTGGCACTGTGGTTACCATTGGTGGTGGTTTGTGAATATTTGTGTTGTGAAAGAGATTGTCATTGAAAATTTCAAAATCATTAAGAATCATATGAGAAGAAATTCTCAATTGAATAAAGCTTTTATGAAGATAATTTTCAGAAATTGCAATGGTGGTTGATCCATGGACTTTTAGAACTATTTTTCTTCCTAGTTATAAAACAGTTCCAATATAGAACATTAGAAAGATATGATTTAACAGTCATACATAGCCTCTTATATGCTGATCTAGTCTTTTCTATACTGGCTTCTCATATGTATGTGTGTATATATATGTATATACACACACACTTATGAAACTTTTATATATAATCATTTTAAGTGTCCATTTAAAATGACTAAATCTAATTTTACGAATATGCCTTTGTTTATAATTCTTTCTCTGAGTGCTTAGATTTTTATCTAGTTTTTCATTTACAACTGCAAACATAACAGTTAAATACATAAACATCTTTGGACAGAAGTCTTTGTCTTCATTTATTGTTGCCACAGGGTTTTTTTTTTTTTTTGTGTGTGTGTGTGTGTGTGTGTGTGTGTGTGTTGGTAGATTCTTGAAGGTGAACATTTGGATCAAATTGGAGCATTTTAAAAACTGACTCCCCTCAGCCGGACCGTGGTGGCACATACCTTTTTAATCCTAGCACTTGAGAGGCAGAGGCAGGTAGATCTCTGAGTCTGAGGTCAGCCTGGTCTACAGAGTGAGTTCCAGAACATCCAGGGATACACAGAGCAACCCTGTCTCGAAAAACCAAAACCAAAACAAAACAAACCAACCAACCAACCAACCAACCAACCAACCAACCAACCAAACAAACAAACAAACAAAAAAAGTAAAAGAAAAGAGAAAGAACTAACTCCCTTCTCTAAGTGTAGCCATTTTTTCTTGAGAAAAGGTAGATGAATGGTGCTGTACGGTAATGAAAGAGGTCCTCCCTTTCTCCCTGCCTCTTTCTCTGGCTTTTTTGCCCCCTCCCCTTCTCCCCCTCCCCCCACTCTCCTGTGCCTCTAGTTTTCTCTGGTTCCATTCTGCCAAGTGGATGGTTATTGGCATGAGAGCTCATTGTTTCCTCCCCTTTTGTCTCTCTCCCTCTGTTCCTGCCCCCCTCCTGTAAACGGAATTGAATGTCTGCAGCTGTTGGGATTATTTACCCTTATTTTGACTTTGCTGCAGATTCCATGCCTCTCAGGTGTGTGCATATGAGCGTCTTGGATATTGAGAATTAGCAGTGGAGGGTTTTTTACAATGATAACTACTTTACTGTGCACATTAAAAAGGTCATCACTTTAACATTCAGACTTTGAGAAAAGGTTGTGAAGATGTAGTGTGGGTTCACTAAGTGAACCCTATGTTCCCACCACTATCTGGTTAACTACTTTCATTATTGTAAGAACAACAGATTCTGATAGCATGTGCTAATCATTTTCCTGAAATGTAATGATGAATATAGTTTAAAATGAACTGCATATTGCATGCAATAATACTTCAGTCGATTTTTAGAGATAAGTAAACACCTGTATTAGTAGACCGTAGTGGCTTTGAAGTTCTTCTAGACTGTTGTGCTGTCCAACCCTTCCAACAAGAGGTGATAATGTCACACATCTGTAAACTGCCATTTATTCTTTGGTGCCTTGTCTTTGGCACTTTCTAGCTTTTCTTTCTAGGTCTTTGGGTGAGTTCCTGCTGGAAATATGAGTTCACAGTGGGGCTCTTTGGGCCTGGGCATCTCTGAGCCAGCAGACTCTGAGCAGTCACTGCCTTTTAGAGCAGGTGTGTGTGCAGATGGCATGGGGTGAGGGGCAACCTGCCTCCTGCCTGGTGATGCTGGAGAGAGTGATTGATAACAGTGCTTACTCTGAGCAATGGTCTGAGGCTGGGAGAGCCCGAGTACCTGGCTAGGTGGAAGTCCGTGGCTGGCAGCATGAATATAGATACTGAATTTAGCTTGTAGTTATAGTAAACTTCCTTGTTAGCACTCTTAACCTGGTGCTTGCCATTTGATATATCCCCCAGTCCCCGCCTGCCTTGTCTGTGTATTCCGAGGAAGAGGGTAGTAATAGGTATGAGGGTGCAGAGTGCAGCTCTCCTGAGCTAGAGGTTTTCAGTTGGCAGAGTTTACGTTAGGGTAGACTCCATGGCAGACTCAATGGCTTCTCATTGTGTGTCTAGTTGTCAGTCTGTGTATGAGTCAGGATTCTCTGAAGGAACAGAACTGAGAATGAATATATCTCTATCTAATATCTGTCTTTCTGTCTGTCTGTGTTTATCTAATCTCTATCATGTATGTATGTATGTATGTATGTATGTATGTATGTATGTATATATGTATCTGTCTGTCTGTCTGTCTATGTTTGTTTTGTGTTCTGGGTATTCTGACAATGGCTATCTTACAATTGAAATGCCAAGAATCCAGCAGTTGTTCAGTCCGTGAAGCTGGATGTCTTAGCAGTCCAGTCTGGTGTTGGAGTCCCAGAGGATTCCTAGAGAGCTGCTGTTGGAATCCTGACTAAGTAGGTTTTAATCTCAGAGAAGTGCCACAGCAATAGCATAGAGGAACTTGCCAGTGAGAGTGAGGGCAAGCAAGGCAAAAAACAAAACAAAACAAACAAACAACACACCACAAAACCTCAACCACCACAAAACCCAAAAGCTTTCTTCTTCTATTCATTTTATGCTACCAGAAGGGTT